>NC_071413.1:8557968-9166875 GCF_017976375.1 Cuculus canorus | reverse complement strand
TTGAAGTGGTGTTAATATAAAGGTCAGTCAGTCATTAGCAGCATAAAGCATCCTCCTGCACTTTGGAGAATTCAGATACTTAGTAATGGATGTTAAAAGACAAGCCAGAGTTCTTTCAGCACTTTTTAGCTGAAAATTGGAATATTCTTCACATAGAAACGTAACATACAAAACCCATAACCTTTTCAGTGTAGAAAATGCCAGTACTACACTGCAGAACAACAGAAACATTAAATTTCTACTGCTTTCTTTAAAATGCGACTTTGTAAGTGTGGCTAACACTGAGCAAGGATAGACACTCAGCAAATATTACAAGTACTTCTTACCCTATTTGTTGCAGCTGTAAGGGATTGAAAACTCTCCCAGACAAACTCCACCTGTGAAAACCCGAACAGGAGAGAGCAGAGGCAGCTGGGAAGCCAAGTTTTTTCCCTCATGGAAAGTTTTAATTAGACAAAAATATTTTCTGAAATTTGGGAAGGGGGTCTGTATAAAACATAGTTTTGATTATCAGAATTGAGAACATTTCTATGTTTTTAGATTTTAAGAAAGAAGCTTACCAACAAAAGTTCTTCCATCCCAAAGGTACTATTTAATTGAAAAGCCATTTTCTTTCCAGCAAAACAGAAAAAGTTTTGATGAAAAATGTCCCACTTGCAACTACTTGTTTTAATGTTCAGACCAAGAGTCGGGAAACCATTGACACTGATAAATTTGCTAGCAGTAGCAGAGCAATGCTGCAAGCTTCCTGCAATCTCCAACTCCCTTCAGGGACCCAGAAATAGCTGCTGAAGCCCCAGAGTGGGTTTAGCTGATTCAAGAGAAATGCAATTAGGCCAGGAAGAAAATGCACTGATTAGATATTTCTCAGGTACATTTTGCTGATAAGATCGCAGGTGGGAACAGCAGTCTTGGAGTGGCTTTGGCTTCTAAGAAACTCAGCCAAACTGAAGAGGCAAAACCAACTGTCCTCATTAACTGACACCTAATCCACAAGTATAAAGTAATTTCTCTTCTGCTTGAGGGGATTAATCTAGGCCAAAGTCACGGCTTCTAGTGAGCCGAGTGCACAAGAAAATCCCCAATACTGCAAGAACAACTTGCAAACAAGAACATGGTTTAATATCTACCTCCCAGTTTCTGCAGTCTTACTATAGAGTTCTACAGCATTTCCAATCCATAACAAGCTGTATGTGTCAATAAAAGAAGTCTGAGTAAGGGCATGGAGAATTTAGATCCTGAACCAATGGCCCAAACCCAGTAAATATAACAAAATTTATCTGTAAAATACATGCCACATTTTACCAACAAATTAATTTCTTACAACTTCTTGTCTAATCATGTCTCTCCCCAATGCTCGTGTACTGCACGTGTAACTACTACAGACCAGTCTTGGTACAGATAATCGACATTAGCACAATAGTTTTCCCTTAAATGGATTATACCAGCCCTTCTCTCTACACCTGACCAAAATGGAGCTTGTGCTTCCTCCTTTGCCTGGTTTGGGGGAGGATTCAGAAAGTTTTAAAAAGACATTAATCATTACCGCTATTGGCAGGTCCCAGGTTTCTAATGTCTTAAACCTTGTATTTTAAAAGATTCTTATGACTATTTTGACAACCAACCATGGTTGCCACAGGCTTTTAAAGTGCAGAAGGCAGAATGCCATTAAGCTAAAAAAATGCCCTTTCTTTATCCCGTTTAATTGTACTTGGGCTGAGCCAAGTTACAATTGTTTTAAATTGCCATTTTCTTCTTTTCCTTGAATTGCTTAAGAAAATTTAGGAAGACAGGACTGGAAGGGATCTCCTGAGTCATCAGGTGAAGTCTGCAGGCACCTTGTTATACAATCCTTTTCACAGGAATATTGCTCTCCACCTTAAAATCAGCTGTTCTTTCCCTGAGCCCATCACCTTATTTGTAGGCTGTTCCAGAACCTTACTTAATTAAAATACCTTCTTCTGATTTCCAGCCAGAATATAGTCATGGTCACTTTAGACCTGTTTTTGGTTTGTTTTTTTTTTGTCATAAACAAATACTGCCCTTTAGCTTAAATAACTCTTTTCCATGCCTTGTGTTTATTCCTTCATCTATTTATATTGTCTCTCAGTTGTTCTCTTCCTACACTGAACAAGCCAAGTCTTTTTTAGTTCTTTATCCTAAATTAGTTCCCTCACTCCCTTAATGAGCTTCATAAGCAAAGTGAAAATTGTCCACGGGCATTGTAAAGGGCCAGCTCTGCATCGCTGCAATAAAAAAGTAAAGGCATATGACATACTGGGAACTCTTGGAACCTACTGGGGACGCATGACTAACCTAGAGCTGCCACGCCACTCTTTCCTAATCCACAGCATCAAGCATTTATCAATAATTTCAGTTAAGAAAAGGACAAAGCAGAGTATTTCTGGAATTGATAACTCTTGAGGTATCATATCTAAGAACAAAACCAGAAAACATCAGGAAGGGTTCATAAATACCCAATAAAAAGCCACTGAAAACAGTCTGATTTTTCCAGGAGCTCTCAAAAGGCTTTTAACTGAGTCCAATGGGGGTTGAGGCTTTAAAAGTTTAGTGACAGCCTATACAACAGAAGTAATGGGACACATGTATATACAACAACATATGTCACAAAGATTGGTGTAATTATAGAGACATGGACTTCATAATGGATATAATAAACATACAAAAAGAAGTGGGAAAAATACAGCATCAATGATGGGAAGGAAAAAAAACCAGAGGGTATATAATCACATTTGGTGAGTCAATGTTGATTTTGATGCAAAAATCCCACACAAGGAACATTACCTTGAGTATTAGAAAAAGCTCCTTATTTGCTAGAGCCTGGAAACTGCAAAACAGTGAATGTGTGAAAGTTAGAAACACAAAGCACTGTATGAATAAACTAGCGTTGATTTGAGAGAAGGAATTTTAATTCTATATCTTTTCCATCTTTTATTTCTCAGTGTTTGGGGTTGCTAGGTATTTTGTATTCTACACAACACATTTCCTTACAAATTCTACCCTGAATTTCTCTCTGTAAAAGGAATTTCAGGATGACACGTCAGAAAGGTACCACATCTTTCTCAAACAGTGAACACATCTGATGCCCTGGAGCAGGGAGAGGAGCCTCAGCACTATTCCACCATTTCTCATCTAAGTCCATTGCTGAATAGCACTGGAGAAAGACAGTGAGATGAAGGGAATCCGTGCATTTGCCAACCCGAACGGTGAATAGTCATCAACACCATTTATGAACGATTTAGTATTCAGAGTGCACTTGGGACTCTCTTGTCATGTCATTTATCATGGACACACACAAACAAAGACACCTAAAATTGAAAATTAATCCTTTATATCTAGCTTTATCAAGTACAACGTGTCACTGCTGGTTCAGCCTAACCTTACAAAATACTTCCTGAAGACACCACAGCAGGACAACAGCAAGAAGTTTTACCTAGGAAGAGACTCATTGCTTAACAGGTTAGGTCCCAGAAACTGACCTAGGTGAAAGACAAGCTTGTTACATCTGTTCAACATGTATCCACTTTTCTCCTTTCCTTGGTAGTTCTGAAATCTGCAGCAATGAACTATTGCTTAATTAAAAAAAAAAAAAAAACCAAACAAACAGAAAAAGAGTAATTTCTACTGAAAAGAGAGCTGAGTGTATATAATGAAAGTCTTTAAGGCCACTGGGTGTTACACAGCTTTCAAGACCAATCACAGGTCAAAGGAATAGTTGCTAACGTATCTGATTAGTTATTTGGTTCAGAAGTCCTCCTGAGATAGAAGTTTCATCTGTTATTGCTCAATTTTGCTGTAGGTTTTGCTGCTGATGTCTGTAGCCTCCATCCTCTGACAAGAAAGACAGTTTATTTTTATAACTTCACATGTTCTCTGTCCATACATGACATTTCCTCCATGACTGCCTTCACTCATTAGAAACTATTGAGAGAAGATTCTTTGATTTTCTAAAAGGAAATAGCTCAATATGTTACTGCATTTGAAATTACTCTTCCTCATTATGTTGTTGTAGAAATAAGTTTTCTACATGTCAAGTGGCAATAAGAGTGCCACCTTCCAACACAGTTAAAATTCACAGTATGTCCTTAGTGTTCCGTTAAAATCAGCTCATGAACTGAGTTACTTCTATCCTATTAATCCTGGGCAAGGAAGGGCAAAATCTGCCCTGTTAGGAATTCTAGTATTTGAGAAAGGTGACAGCTAACAACCATAAGGACTGAGGCATATTCATAGATTTCTCAGGAGCAGCAGTTGATACACATAACCTTTGGGCTAAGCAGACCACCGCTTAAGATGACACAGAAGATCTGGGTTTATATCCACTGGTGTTAGTCTTCTGAGACTACCAGAAAGAGGGACTGGTTTTGTGACATGAGTAACAGTTCATTTAGATTTGAAACTCAAGACTCTAAACATATTTCACAGGCATATTTTCCATCTCTAGTTGGAAGCAGATTACTTTTTTATGAGCCTTCCTCTACGTTAACTGCTTTTTCAGCCTTTCAACTGATTGCATCAATAGAGTCAGCAGGGAGGCAGCTACTGAGCACGACGGGTTGCACCAGCAGGACGCAAGGGCAGTTTTGGCTCTGCTGCTGTCACCACCGTGTAATACCAGAACCACTGAAGCAGCCACACGAGTTAAGAGGACTCCATGGCCCAGCTTGTCCATGACCTCCAAGAAGTATGTCACAGCATCCAGCATCACACCCACACGCACTGCCGGCCATGGTGAGACATAATGGGTGGGTCAGCACAGGATTTACAGACAGTAGCAAAAGGATGGTACTTGTGGACAGAAAGGGAGGTGGCTTGAGGTAGATGGTACGTGCATGAAGAGACAACTATGTTCTGGCCATGGCTGCTGGACACAGCACAGCTGTGGCCCTGAGCCAGGAGCAAAGCTGCGCCTTTGCCACAGGTATGGCTGAATCCGTCCTGGCTCTTGGCACCTGACTATACTTAAACTTTGCGCAGATGCATGGGAAGGTGGCACACAGTGCAGCACAGGTTGTGCGGGACAGTAAGTACAGCTCTCGGTTCAAGCACAGTCTCTACTGCTTTGAGGGACCAAGGAAACCACCCCACTGTAACAGGCCTCCAAGAAACTCTTGTTCAAATTGCAGCTGCTTCTACCCAAACAGCATCACAATTGCTACAGCTGAAAGACTGAACAGGCATGTTAGCCAACTCTACCACCTTCTGAACGTCAAATGTTGGCAGGTACACACAATAATCTTGAAGCAGCCATCAAACAATCATGTCCTTGGGTTACACTGCCCTGTAACGGACCTGTATTGCCAACACTCCGGAAAAGTTCAAGAGTCAGACTTTGAAATAGCCAGAAACCTAAATATAAAGGCACATGAATGAACACAAAGAGGTAGAAAACAGACTCTGCCCTCTCAGAAATGACAAATGCCCAACTGCAGGTGTGTTTTACTAGCTGAAAATCCCACTTGAGCAGTACATCAGTATCCCAACAACCACAGGCAGTTCAAGTTTGTCTCTAAGTTGACTTGCTTCCTGCCTCCTTTCAGCTGAAGCTGCAGTGGTACTGGTACACGACACATCGAAGGAAATGCACACGGCAATGCAGATAGCAGGAGCTCTAGCACAGGATACATTCTGCTACCACCCTTTTTAATTACTATTTGCAGTTCAAGGCTGCACAGACTACCTCCACCCACACAAGGTAATTTGAACACTTTTATTTCCTCTAACTATGTACTGACGTGATGTTAACAGTTGCAACATCAAGGAGTAAAATCCTTAGAACTGTAGCAACAGATCAAGCAGAAAAATCTCGGATCCTTCCCTCTGGTTTCATAGAATTACAGCATAGCTCAGCAGGAAAAGGACCTCTGGAGGCCATCCAGTCCAACCTCTTTCTCAAGGAAGGGCTAATTTCAAGGTTTGATAAGGCAGCCCAGAGCCTTATCCAGTTGAGGCTGGTGGAGAAGGTGGAGATTCCATCTTTTCCAGCGCATAACCCCTCATGATTTTTTTCCTTTGTCCAGTTTACTTTCCCCTTCTTGCAACTTGGAACCATTGCCCCTCATACTTTTGCTGTGCAAATCTCAGAAAAGTCTGTCTTGTCCTTTCTATTACTATTACTATTAGATCCACCTTACACTTCTTTCCTCTGGACTAAATAAACCTTCAGCCCTCAGCACCTTCTTCCACGAGGTTCTCAGTCCCCCAGCCACCTTAATGGCCCAACTGCTATCACACCATACCCTTTAGCATGTGCACACTGTACTACAGTACAGAGGCTGAAAGGGATGAAAATTATCCCTACATAAGGTAGCGAAATCAGTTGTGAGGTCCCAGGTTCTAAGTAAAGTCAATTTAAAACCTGCACCAGCCTCAGCAAGGCCAGGTGCTCACCTGCCTTTGCTGCCGGAACAGAACTCGTAGTCAGCTCAGGGGACTAAAAGAGTGGAGAACACATGTCAAAGATTTCGGCACTAGAGAGGAAAAACGAACAACCAACAGTGATAAGGAATCAGGCAGTCATTTTCACAGCAATATTTACTTGACACAAGCTCTGAAACTGTGGTATTAGAACTAGAACAGAAAATTATATGTTTCGTTACACAGAATTAGAATGAGAATGGATTGGTTTGAGCACAAAAAAAAGTGTAACTGAGAGGCTGTCCAAGACAACAGAAAACAAACCAAGATTGTTATCTGATGATATCAGTACCAATACTCTGCTCTGTGTCTTCTATGAAATATTATCTACATCCTGTACTCACAAACAATAAACAACACTCGGCTCTTACTTCCATACAGTAAGTTTAGATGGGCTTATATGGTTTGATCCAACTGTTCAACAACAGAAGGAACATAGTAATGCAAGTCAATGAGAATTACAACTACAACTGACCAGAATGCCAAGCTGAAACAAAAACACAACTTCTGCTTCCAGGAAACTCCGAACTAGAAGTAACATGTTGCAAAGAGAGTGGATGAATAAGTAGAATTACTGCATTACCACAGAACCAAAATAACACAGAGTAAGACTAAATGGTGAGAGGTGAGCTGGGAGCAAGTCCTTTGGTTCCTGACAATATGTGATTTACTTGCAGTTAAAGACTCTGGGCCAAAGTTTCAGGGATGGTGAATTACTGTTGCTATACTGAAGTCATTACTTTAAATTCACTCTACGTCCAGCTTTCAGGTTGTGGCTTTTCATATGCTCCAACTCTGTTCTAACTGGACTATGTTGGAAGCTTGAGGGCAGAGGTACAGACCTCTCTACTCAGGTTTTATGTTGCCTGGTTTTTCAAAACTCACTCTCAAATCAGACTGATAAATGAATTAGTCTTTCACATTCAAACTCAGCTTTCTCATTTACTTCTTTTAACTCCCACTCTGAGTCAGTCCATTTCAGTTTAAGAAAGCCCTATAACAGAGACTGGGGAGCAGCCCATGTACACACCGGCTGGCTGCCATCTATTCAATACTGATACACTCTGTTAGAGACACTAAAGAGAAGTTAAATGGTTCATTATCTGTAAATCAGTATTGCAAATGGATTCAAAGTTTTGAAAGTCACTCTGGTGCAAAAAATAAAAAGAGTTAAATTCTTGACAGTTCTAAAGATGGGAATGTTTAATGTGTAAAATTAAAAATAAGAATATTAAAAAAATAGAGTAATATCTAAAGACAATACATCACCATTTCACAAGTTCTTTGTTAAAAACTAAATAAGTCTGCTTTTGAGGCATACTTTTCCCACAAATAAATGCAATGCAAATACTAGGTCCCATAAGGCCTGGTTTATAGCCCTTACCCTAAAAAGTAGTCCTAAGGATTAGCATAGTTAAGTACGTACTGTAATGTAGAGCCTGTTGTATATTCATTCACCGTGGGTATAATTCGCTTCTTAGAGACATTACCCAGCCCAGCAACAGCCATTTTATGTTAATGGAGAGTACCACTAGCTTGTATTTAAAGGCATCTATAATAACAAATAATTAACATGCATGACATATTTACGTATTTTTTAAAGTGCAGGCTGTACAATACGGCACCACATAACATAAATTATTTCAAAATATAAAAACATTTTAGCAAAATAAAAAGAAAAATATTCCTTTAAAATTTAACTTCCATGCTTGTAGACAAACTCCCTGTAAACACATAACATCTTTTAAATGTGTGCCATTAGTAACTCCAGCTAACTGGGTGCAGAAAGAATTTCTGAATGCCCACCAGACAAAATTGTTACTTCTCCCTGGACTACAATGAGCTTTTGCCGTTTTGTCAAGGTCTACAAGCTCTTTGTTTTTAAAGAGGCAATGAGTAGCTAATCCTTCACTAGCTCATAATAATATTTTGAACTGTGTTACAATACTCAAATACAATATACACACATTACATGCATTTTATTGAGTAAAAGCTAATAAAATTTCTGAGCACTCGAGAATCCTGTGACTACAAAAAGAAGTCTCTCCTTAAAGAATGTAATCAGAAACATAGACACATAATGCAACCAGTCGCTGGAGCAGGGGCCTGAGTCTTGGGATATGGATTTCATCCCTGACTATACAACTCGCCATGATCTTGAGAATCATTGAGTCACAACATTTCACTTTTTGGATCATCACATTCAAGATCCTAATATAGTTCTACCAAGTGTTTTGAAAATCTCATTAAAAACGAACAGGTTAAATTTGGCTTTGTGAAATCTAATTTAAATATCCATTTAAATGTAAGGAAACCTTTTTTTACTGTGAGGGTGGTTGAACATTGGAACAGGTTGCTCAGACAGGTTGTGCAATCTCCATCTTTGGAGATACTCAAAACCAACTGGAGACGGTCATGAGCAAATATGCTCTAGACGAGTTTGCTTTGAGCTGCAGGGTTGTACTAGATAATCTAGAGGTCTTCTCCAACCACCGCTATTCTGTGTTTTTCTAATAACTGTATGTATTTCAAAACACTTTCAGTGTGTTATGGGGCTTTTGCTTGTAAGCCCAGAAAAATACACTGGGAGGCACCTACTGGCTTCAGGCTCTCCATTCTCACAAGTATTGTAAACCTTCTCATAAACAGATCAGCCTCCATACTGTCTCTCATCAGTAAGGAATGGTTTTTTAGTTTTCTGAAATGTTCTGTGTCCTTGCATAGTTTCAGAGTTGCTGTTACAATCATGCAGATACTTCTTTTCAGTGTGCAACCCTCGAAAGGAGCCGAGTTATACAGAGGGTGTTTTGTGAACGGCAAATACAGAGATTCAAGCTGAGCCCATGATTAAGAATCACAAAACACAGTATTGCTTAACACATAAAATTATACACCTAGATGTTAAAACTCTGCATGTTTGTATATTACTAGATATCGCTAGTTCAGTGCACTTTTCATAAAGCAAAGTTTCAGGAAAAAAATCCATTAGCTTACTAATGTGCTGTAATACAGTGTGATCACTCTGAATGTTACATACACTCTACGTATACATCGTGCTGAATTTGTCAGATGTCTTTCCTCAAGTGAATCTTTCAGTCAGCTAAATCTAGTAGTGTTTTATGACATTGTTATTTATGGATTCTTTACAATTATTCTAATACATCTTGTCTAGATAGTACTAATAAAACTTATCCCAACTTCCTTTAATTGGCACTGTGCAAGTTTCAAATCCCACACTGCATTACAACTTATAACATTTTTAGATGTTTACGCACTGTCATTTATTGCTTAACAGAAGAAACCACTTGAGCTATCCACTTCACACTTCTATTTCTACACACATAGAAATAAGGCCATAAACCAGTCTCTGATACACAACTCTCACCTGATGATCAGGTTATGCAGGAATACAAGAAAATAATGCGTGTCATTTGCTTCTGATGGATGCATATCATGACTCGCTAAATCTGTTGAAAATTCAACTGTTGAACCATCAGTTTTGAAAGCTCCCTATACACAAGAGCTCCCATATGAAATTAACTTCTACATGGTCTACGCTTTCCCTTTTTTGTGCTTAGTCGGAAAGTCAGCAAACCCTTCAACACGAATGTTTTGGCACCTTTCTATTATCTATGACAACATGTCAGGTGGAAAAATGGCATTTGCAAACAAGAGAGAGCAGAATATGGAAAGATGTTGGTTTTGGTGTCATTGGGAGGTACTGGCAAAAGAAGCAATGTGTTCAGACAAAGACAAAGCTATCTTATTTTTGGCATATGAAAAGATACAATGATTAACTCAGTCCTTGTTGCCAGACATGGTTCTAGTTTTATAAGATAAGATGATGAATGATATAACCATATAGCAAGAGGAACCAGGAAATGCAGAGCTAAACAGGTATGGAAGGCACTGAACTTCACAAAGGTTAAAAGAATACTTCCACTCATGTTCAACATTTTTCAAATAAGGCTCTACGTGACCATTTGTATTCCAGAACAAGTGTGTGCCCTGCCAAAGCATCTTCTACAATGGCTGTTATATGGCTGTGATAATAACCCATGGAAAACATACTTTGGCTGAATCACAGCAGAAACCAAATCTGAGCCACTTCTGTCGGATGCAAAGTCTTACTCACTACCAGGTTTTCTTTGTGGAACACTGCTTGTGCTGGTTTAGGGAAACATCGCTTTGACAGTGAAGCCTCCTCTAGCAGGATAATTTCTGCACCCGCCTTTTTTCTTGCAATGGTGCACACGCTCTCTGTTTCCTTCTCCTACAATACACTATTCCATGCTTTAATTAAGGTAGTTTTTTCTCCATCACCCTTTCCCGTGCATTGTCAGTCTGTTAAAATGACTGCAATGAGTTTATCCTCATACTTGCATGAAGATCTGTTAAAATTAATAGATCACATAAATCAGCTCACAGAATGAAGGCACGCATTATAGGTAATATGAAATATTTGCCATTGAAAGTAACAGACAAGCAAATATGCTTGTCCTGGAACTTCCTTATTTTCCAAGTCTAGATGGACAGTGGCAAGTCTACACAACTGTATCATACAGATTCCCACATGAAATAGTAACATACTAATATCTTCTATGAATCTTAGCTGGCATCTACTTTTTCACGTATCCTTGGTGAAAGTTTCACTTTTCCCCTTCCTAAAATAAGGCAAAACTATATTGGCTATATTTAATAGAACAGAACAGAGTCATAAAGCTGTAAGAAGTAAAGACGCTTTTCAGAACAGCTCTCATTTAAACACACTTTCAACCCCAGAAAAGTCTCCTTTCGTCGCATATGCTGTACACCAACAAACAAACATTGCTCTGCTTTATGTTATTGTTTGTTTCACTACACTGTGGTATTTCTGATTCTATTTCAAATGCTTCCTCTTGATGATGTGTAATTGCATGTTATAACATCCAAAGAAGGGTTTGGAGGAAGACATTAATTTAGCATTAGAATCAAATGATCGCAACTACTTGTTTGCTTTCAAAGACAGCATGGCATAGGGCAAAGTATATTGGGCTTTTCCCAAGTCCACTTCTTCTTGTCCCAAAATAATGTAAATCAATGATTTTAAAAAAATATAGCAGCTTCCTACTTCCCTTCACCTTCATCTGTTCTCTGATATTTAGATGCTGTATGTATGCTAAGGACATGCTCATCTTGTTTTGCAGCTTCTATTTGACTTTGTATCTTGGATAATTTTCCTGAAAAGCTTCCTCGGGTACTTCAGCTCTCTCAGACCTACCACGTGAGGATACAGCCATCACAGTACCAAGCTCTACAAAACCCATTATCCTGCCTATCACCTAGCCAAGAACAGTGGCGTCATACGTGACTATTCTCTTCCTGTCGTAGCTACTCACCATTTCCTCTCAACTCTTCTCTTATGAACTCACCTAAAAACTTCCTTTCATTTTCACATTCACTGATTTATCCATGTTCTGGACATCTTGTTCCCTGCTTTCACTTCCAGTTGCTGCTGCTACATTATTCCCTTTTGCCTCCCATTTACTTCACAGCCAAGGCTTTGCACAGCTTTCTCGGTGCATTCACCTTTGGTTCCTTGTCTTTCTCTCCTTCATCTTACTCATGCCTTGTTTTCACTCTTTTCTCATTAAATTTTCATACCTAACTACAGGAATTCTCTCAATTTCTCTATTTACCAAATTATTCTCGCCCATCATCCAGCTTCCTCTCCAAGAGACAATACAGTCCTTCACAGCAACTTCTCATAAAGCTTGCTGCCAAAATGCACTATTTGACTGCACGCTCCTTCGGGGAACTGTGTCATTGACTGTACAGTATCTACAGTATTTGCATAGCACTGGACAGACTCACTAAACAATCAATAACGAATCAATGGCACAGCTATGACAACCGTATTTTAGCTTTCTGAAATATAATAGTGTCATTTATTCAGTTTATTCAGCCTGAGAGATAATTCCTGTAATTGAAGTAGTGGAAACCAGAGCATCCACCAAATCAAAAGAATTGTTCAAATGTGACGTATTGCACTTGGAATGCCTCCCTTGCTTGCATTGCTCTCAAGGGATGGGAATAGGAGAAGGTGGCGAAACAATAAGAGTAATGAATAATCACAGGTTTAACAAAAACATTCAGTTCAGAGTTTGTAATTTGCACAAAAATATGGATTTTGCAGCAATTTCATTTCAGACTAAAGATATTTCCATTTAAAGGCAATTAAAATTGGGAAAACACGTGTTTCCAGAAAAATCTGTTATCAGAAACTTAAGAAAAAATAATACATTTAAATATTTTTGTTTTTTCAAAGACTCAGAGGTATGACTTCACTAGTTCCAACAGAGACCTGTTGGGAAAATGAAGGTCACTTGGACTTTTTGAATACTTCAAACCTTATTTTATGCTAAATGACAGGGAAATACACTGAAACCACAATCAACTTTTCCTGGATTTGACAATCGCAAAAGTCCTCTTTCTGCTCCTCACCATTGACTCACACACCACTGCATCCCATGGGACAGCGTACTCTAAAATAAGGAATGAGTAATCAGGAAAAAGATGTTTCCCCTCTTCAAAGTATTCACTAAAGCATTCATCCTTTCAGAACTGCTAAACTAATATTTGTTTGGGTTGTAAATCTTAAGGCAACAATATTGACAGTGCTAATGTGATCTAAACACTATACAATGTAAATGAAATTTTCTGGAACATAGACCAGCTCATGGAGATTTCTCCCAACGTGGTGCTGGGTGGGTTGCTCTAATTTAAGCTGCCTCACAGCAGAACAACAGCGAAGACTAGAAAGAACAGTCTGATTATCAGACCTGTCTCAAAAGAAAAGACGTGTTCTTCTCCAGCTTGGGAAGGGACATTTTTTAATTCATTCAAGACACCTTTGCAGTGAGTTGCTACTATGAAGAAAGCCATCAGTATCAGAGAAAGAATATTTTACAGTGCATCTGAAGAATGACTCACTAGATTTGACTGCCATTTTGTTTACTGCTGTGGAAAGCTGCAAAGTAGTAGGTGTAATAAAGCAGACTTTGAAGAGAACTGCATTAAAATGTCTACTTATTGATGGAATATTCTGCTCAATGAGCACTCCAAAGAGCTGGTTTGCTACTGTAAGCAATAAAAGTCACTTTACAATAAGAGAAAACAGTTGATTTATCAAGAAGAAAATATGGGGTGTGATTATTAAGCAATGCATTTCTTGGGAATGTAAAAATTTTTGGTGCACTAATTACTAAAATTGCTTAAGGCATGGGTAGTTTACAGTATTTCTTAATCCTTTCAACACTTTACTCTTCAAACATCAAATCCCCTCCAGTTGCTTCAGCTAAGATAAAAAAAAACAGTTGCATTTTACGTAAGCAGAGTGGCTTGTCCTTATGAATTCAACATTATCATACCACCCAGCAGACCACACAAACCATAAACAACTTTGCACCCAAACTACCATAAGATGTTTTTTATTGAACTGTAAGTCAATGCTAACCTGGTTAGCTGGCAAATTCATAATCACCAGAGGTAATATTCACATTTAGGAGATGAGGTCAATCAAGAGCTGGATGTGCATGCGTTATTTCCTACTTTCATGGTAAAACGTGAAAACCTTCAAAATACCCAATATCGATATCTCAGATTGAAATCCTCTCAGTCAGAAGAGTCTTCGGCTTCACCTCACCTGGACTGTGCCAGGTTTTTTGGTCATAAATGAAACTTAAGAAATAATTGAGCGCTCGATATCAGTGACATTTATTAACCATGCCCAGACTTACTGTATCACGCTCAATAACCGGCTCCGATCTGCTGCTCAGATAATAGCCTGGGCAGTGCCAAGTCCCACAATAATGTGGAGAGTAGCAGTACACCAAGGATTGAAAGCAAGAGATGAAAAATCCCAACACAATGGAGATGAACAAAACCCACGACCACAGCAAAGCCTGATTGCGCAGCACTCATGTCACTCCCAGACTCCAAGGGGATGACTACCACAGGTCAGTTCTGAGGTGAAAACACGAAGGCTAAAAGCCAGTACTGGGCGCAGCAGATAGGACACAAAGCCAAGGTGTGAAGAGCGTGTCTGAGCAAACCCTAATGGCAATCTTCTGTGTCAAGAAAGACAATACCAAGAGGACACTCAACACTTTACCTGGAGAAACAAATCCTTCATGGTGTGAAGCTGCAGGATCACAACTTGCTGCCCTTTGCTTCTTGGCAGCCATGGCGTCGCATTAAGAACCCTTCGCCGCACGCCAGCTCCCGTCTCCTCAAGATTCCATCACACCTGGTGGAACACGTGGCTTCCTCTTGCGATGATCTAGTTCATCTCCACATATCTGGTGCGAGGAAACCTCCTCAACCTGGTAATGGCCAAGGAGGAGGTCGGCACAGGTGGGCGGGAGGTCAAGACGCCGCTTGGCTTGGCATCATCTTCGCCGGGACCCTCACTCAGTGAAGAGGGTGCCAGCGGCTTCAGGGCAGCCCTTAGACTCATAGAAGCACCAGGTTGGAAAAGTCCTCTTAGATCATAGAGTCCAACCATTCCTATCTGCCACCAAATCATGTCCCTGAGCACCTCATCTACTCATAATACCTCCAAGGATGGTGACTCCACCCCCTCCCTGGGCAGCCTCTGACAGTGCCCCATGACCCTTTCTGTGAGACATTTCTTCCTGATGTCCAGTCTGACCCTCCCCTGGTGCAGCTTGAGGCCATTCCCCCTTGTTTGTCCCGTCACTTGGGAGAAGAGCCCAGCTCCCTCCTCTCTGCAACCTCCTTTCAGACACAGAGCAATGAGGTCTCCCCTCAGCCTCCTCCAGGCTGAACAACCCCAGTTCCCTCAGATGCTCCTCGTGAGGTTTGTTCTAGAAAAGACCCAGAAGGCTCCAACCCCGCCGGCTTCGCGGTGCCTCCACGCCTGCACGTGGGGACCAGGTGGCCGATGGCTTCCATTTCCCGGCGAGGGCTTCTAATTTGCAAAATGGCTGCAGGGGAGGGGGCGAGGCTCCCTTTGCCCCCCAGGGGCGAGCGGTGCCCCCCGTCCCCGAGCCCCGCTTTGCCTGCAGCGACCCGGCGATGCGCTGGGGGGAGAGGGGGGGCACCGTGACCTTGGCCGGGCGGGCCTCCAACCACACCTCTATTATTATTATTATTATTATTATTATTAAATCTATTTCTATTTATTTATTTATTTAGGCTGCGAAAATAAAAGAGTTTGAAGCGCTCAGGGCGAGATGGAAGGGGGGGGGGGGGGGAAGGGTGTCCTAAGGGTCCGCCCCGGCTGCAGCCCCAGAACTGTCGGGGCTCGGGGGGGTCCCGTCCCGCTGCCTCCGGGGCGGGGGGCGATGGGGGCGGGCGGGGTCGGGGCGGGGAGGGGAAAGGGGGGAAGCTCCGTCCCCGCCGCGGAGGGGGGAGACGCGGCTGCCGCCGCTGCTGCTGCTGGTGGTGGTTACGCCAGCCCCGCCGCCTGCCTCTCTGCCTCTCCTCGCCTCTGATTCTGCGCACAGGCAGCCCCGGAGCCTGTCATTCTGCAAAACACAGTTTACTCAACAGAGAAGAAGCGAGTGGAGAGGTGGGGGGGGGAAAGCGGGAGAGGTGGAGAGAGAGCGAGGGAGACGGCGCGGTCCCGCACCCCGGCATGGCTTCGGGGGACCTTTACGAGGTACCGGGCTGGGGGGCGCGGGGGGAGCCGCTCCGGAGCCCCCGCGGGTGCGGGAGAGCGGAGGAAATCGGCGAGGGAAGGGCTGGGGTTGTGGGGGGGAAAGGGCTGGCGCGGGGATGGAGCGGCTCCCGTCGCTGCCCGCCGCCCTCCCTCCTTCTCCCTCTGCCCCCGACTTTCCCCCGGGCTCGGTGTCGGCAGGCCTTGCGGGAGAGGGGGAGGAGAGCGAGAGTTAGCGGTAGAATGGGGAGGCGATCGCGGCGTGAGGAGCCCGGAGAGTGCAGAAAGTCCAGGTAAAGTCACGGGCGCTTTGGGCGGTGCTGAATGTGCAGATTTAGTGCGGAAAAATGCGCCCCGGCGCTGCCGGGAGCCGCAGGGATGGAGGCGGCTCCGCGCCCGCTGTGCAAAGTGCAGGAGCCGGCGCCAGGTTGCTTCACCTCGCCCCGAGCGGCGGGGGCGGCCAACTTCGGCGGGGCTGGGGGGGCGGGCGCGGACCCCCGACCTCCGGCACGCGTGCGGGGACCCCCGAGACCCCCATCCCGCAGCCCGGCACGCGGTGTCCCCCGGTCCCGCAGCCCCGCAGGCGATGCCCCCCCGTCCCCTGGACGCCGCAGCCCCCCAGCCTCGCACGTTGTGCTCCCCCCCCCCCCCTTGTCCCCGGACCCCGCAGCCCCCCAACCCCGCGTGCAGTGCCCCCCGGCCCCCCCGCATCCCCCCAGTCCCACGGGCGGTACCCCCTTGTCCCGGGAACCCCACGGCCCCCTCCCAGCCCCGCATGCTGTGCACCCCTTGTCCCCTGGACACCACACCTTCCCCCTGCCCAGCACCACATGCTGTTCCCCCCCTTGTCTCTTGGACACCTGCAGCCCCCCATGATGTGCCCCCCTTGTCTCCTGGACCCCACAGTCCTGCATGCAGGCCCCCCCCCCCCCCCAGCTCCCCAGTCCCATGTGTGGTACCCCCCTTGTCCCGGGGGCCCTGCAGCCCCCCAGCACCACATGCTGTCGTCGTCCCCCTTGTCCCCTGGACACCACAGCTCCCCCCAGGCCCACATACAGTGTCCCCCAAGCCCCCAGCTCCGCCTGCTGTGCCCCCCTCGTCCCCTGGACCCTGCAGCCCCCCAGCCCCGAATGTGTTGCCCCTCATCCCTCCCGCACCCCCCAGCCCCGATGCAGTGCCCCCTGGCCCTCGCAAAGCTTTGAGTTCGGGGCCACCCAGTAGAGGAAGGAGAAGCGGGAGAGACCCTGCCAAATGTTGGTCTCAGGTGCCCAGTTGTGATGCCCAAACTGGGACCAAGTGCGGCCACTGGAGCCAGAGAAAGAGGAGGGGGACAGCAGGAGTTGAAAATCAGAAGGACTGGAGCTGAGTGTTTTAAATATCCAGCTCCGGTAAGCGGAACCAGGGTGGAAGTCTACCACCCAAACAAGAGTGGGCATCCAGTGCTTCTTGGGCTGGAGCAGCTCCTCAGGCTCTGTGTTTCCTGGTGAAATGGCCATTTGTGTTGTGGTCATCCAGTTTCAGGGCTAGGACAGGAACGATCACCTTCCAGTTGGAACCCTGTGTTGATGGTTAGGCTCTGCTCAACCATCAGGGTGTGCCTGGGTGTGGAATTACTGCTGAGGTTGGTTGGACTTCGTCTCCTATTGATGATCTTGATGATCAGCTTTAGGGTCTTCACTGCAAGAAGTGGGGGACCTGGCAGGTTTTATGTAGACTGTATTTACTTTGTCGTGGTCTTCAAAGTCTTTAACAAA
The DNA here is from genome assembly GCF_017976375.1 of Cuculus canorus. Taxonomy (NCBI): domain Eukaryota; kingdom Metazoa; phylum Chordata; class Aves; order Cuculiformes; family Cuculidae; genus Cuculus; species Cuculus canorus. The sequence goes on along the minus strand of NC_071413.1, from coordinate 9,149,022 downwards.
GGTCATAGTTAAGAGATGGCGTTTCTCTATTAGGAGTTATTTTGCTGAGTGGGACACAGACTTCTTTTCAGGTGAACTGCAGTTATGGTCTCCTACATGGTGTTAAATTATGAGAAGTACATGATCATTGACCTTTTCTTCGCCATTTTGCGATCTCTGTCATAGTAGTTTGCAATTTCAAGGGTGTTTCATTCAGCTGTGTTGCTGTTGTGACTCCAGCATAGCCAGTGGGAGTTCTGTGGAGAACTGACTTTGCCCACCATAAAGTTAGTGATACGTTTTTTTGTTGGTAACTTCTGGGATGCGTATAAGATCTTTGTCTGCGCTTGTCTAAGTTTTCTGTAGGTACTTGGATTAGTTCTAAACAGAAAGAAAACTACCTCTTGTGTAACAAGTACCTCTTTTGCTAATGGTAGCCATGCTGTTTTAGCTCCTGCTAATCATTAAGAAATAATGATTTTTTATGATCTTTGCGTTGTAAGGAGATGACATTTGGCAGTTGGATGTGGGCTGGGCATTGAGTCTTACTGCACGGCATACAAACGAAGCTGCTCAAATAGTAACCTGGCATGGAGGTGTTCTGTGAGAGAGCAGACTTATAAACCAGTTTGCAGTTGGGTTTAGGCCCAGTTACTTTGGAGGCATTTGTATGGATGGATGTGGACTGCTAGTATTGTGGCTCAGAGCTTCTGAATCACTTCCTTTCTTTGTTACTCCATTTGAACTACTGTTGCTTATCTTTGTATAATGTAGAAGAATTTTATCCACCCGAACAGGTAAGTGGAATTCTGGTTATTTGTTCCTTGGTTTGTGAGTTGTTTGGAATACAGCCTCATCTGGGCATGGTGTAAAATCTTCATCTACACGTTGGACATCTGGGAAAAAGTACGTGCAGGGGTTTTGTTATCAATCCATCTACAATGCATCTCCACACTGAAGTTCTCCGTGGTAGAGGTCAGACAAAATGTCCAGAAGGCTGAAGAGTTTGTATGTCTAAGAGGTAGCAAGGGTGTATATAGTAGTAGTTTTATTTAAAAAACAACTCAGCTTTGCCTCCGTGCTTCTTCCTGTCCCAGAAAACCAACCACATCAAAAGGGACTGATCAGAAAGAAGTTCTTAGAGCTGCGATACCCCACACCAGTTAGCAGCTGAGATGAAGTTCTTTGTGCCTTCACAGCCAACACCTCTGTTCTTGCTTGGATACAAAGTTCTTTTCCCTCCTCTGGAACAAGGAACACATTAGGAGGATGGCAGGGTGACGTTTAAACAGTTTCGGAATTTTAGCTTGAAATAAATTGGGGCTTTTGGTGTAAATAAATAATTTGGGGCTTGTGGTGACATTCCAAAGGTGTGCTACACTCCCGATTCCCCTTTGACTCCATTAGTAATATCCAAGTCCTTCAAGGATTCTTACTGAGCTTAGCAAAAAAGACAGTAATTACCTCTGCAATTGGGCATGTTTGATTCTGGCTGCAAAATTTGTTAAAGCCAGTGATGATCAGCACAGCCATGATAAAGCACATTAAGAAGTACAGGGCATATTACCTATGCTAACTTCTCATATTTTGTTGGCACTCAAGAAACTTAAGTATAAGATTTTCAGTTTTGGAAATAGATGTGCATGTTTATCCTGTCAGTTCATTCTGTTTTCTACTGTTGTGTTATTTTAAAAGGTTTTCAACCTTTTGAGCTTCAAGGAAATTTTCGTTAATATCTTAAAAGCAAAATAGGATCACAGTCAAATGACTTCAGTGTTTGGTAAACTAGGTGCCTTTTTCTAGTTAGGAATGGCTTCAATCTCCCATTATATTGCTTTTAGGACTATGAGTCAAGTACCAATTTATCCTAGAAGATAAAGAACACCCATTGGGAATTCTGTATTTACTGGTTGTCAGTTCTAGATTTGTGTATTAGAACCAAGACACTTGACATCAAGAGAGCTCCTTCCGTTATGTGATCAAGGCAGGTGTTAAATTTTGAAGTTTTATTTTTAGTATTTTTTTCCTTGAAGAATAGGGAATGCTGTATATATTTTTGTGTAATTGTCAGGCTATATGAAATACTGGTTTGGTTTTGCTTGACTTCCACGTGCTTATGAATTCAAGCTTTTCTGAGTGGGTGAGAGAGTCATGGTTGGTTTGGGTGTTGTTTTTTTTTTTCTCTTTCGCATAAGAGGTAACCCGTTAAATATTAAAGACTGTGGTGCACGTTCCTTGGAAATAACAAACTGAAAATAAAGGACTTGATAAAAGGATGTTCACAGTGGCCATCAGTAGGGCAGCCCTATTTTGCTTTATGATTCAAATCCACCGTTGGATGCGATAGGAAGTTCTCGTTAATTTTGGTAACAAACAAAGGGTAATGATTTACTCCTAAATACCAAGTTTGTTGATTCACATTACAGTTGTTTTCAGTAATTTGAAGTAATATTTTGTAATTTCCTTGTACAATTTTGTTCTCACCTTATCTGAAGCCAAACAGTTCTTTCACAAAGGTTCTTGCATTACAAGTATATGAGATGGCTTTAGAGGAGGAAAAAATTCATTGGAAAGAGTGCACCTAACTTTTATTTTTTGTAGCACAGAACATCCAGTTTACTGCAATAAAATTGCACTTTGATTATAAGAATCCGTTATCAGTATCATAGAGATGCTCATGAAACAGACTTTGATGCTTTATTTCTTTTTTATTTAATATTTTGCGGGTTTATGTGCAGCGATCACAATTAGATGGTCAGGGATGCTGACTTTGAAATCTAAAGTCTTATTTTAACATCGTGTCAGATTATATTACACCACCTTAGGTAAGTGATCTAAAGATTATAGCTAAATCTCTGAAGGGGAATCTCACATGCATATATTTCTGGATCACAATAGGAAACTCAGCAGTTTTTGCATTAAAGTGTTGTTCTTTGTGGAACAATGGCATCTTCTCACGGAAATGAGACAGTATCCATGGACAGGAGGATTGTCCACCATAGTGACAGGTTTCAATTAAATCTTAGCCTGTTTGTGCAGCTGTGTAACAATAAGCTGCAGTTTATTTTAGCTCACGTGATCCTCCAGAAAGATAATGTTTTGCCAGATGAGTTACAACATCCCTCATTTATACCAACACTCAGGTACCAGCGAAGTCAAAACTTGAAGATAATAATGGCATAGTTTAGCCTGCTGAATCCTTATTGCATGTGGAGACACGCAGATGGAAGAGCTTTCGGATGCTAGGTTTGGTTTGCAGATGCAGAGTTTAGAAAATAAGCGTGCTTTTGCAAAGTGAGGGGATGCAGATTTTTGAGCACTGTGGCTGTCTGTCCTGCATCGCTTTCAACAGAGTCAGGTTTTGGGAGGCATGTGTACTTAAACCTGCTTATTGAACTGGAAAGCCGAAATCGCTTTTTAAAGTGTTTTACACGTGTATCTTCTGAGACAGAGGTGAATTGAAAGAGGATGGTGTATTTAAGTAAATGTTATTATTTCTCAACTTAAGTGAGTCTCTTTATTGATATAACAGTTTCGTGGCGAAGAAATGAGACTTGGTTTCACAAGCGGAAAACTGTGACTTAAGTAGGTTCTGGGGAATATAGAACAGAGTTAAGCACCTATTCCTTCTGTAGAAAGGGAAGTTATGGTGCAGTGCTGATTTCAGTAATACCAGGCTTGTTCCCACCACCTGAGCATCTGGTCATCTGTAAATAACACCTTATTTTTTTAGTGGAAAAGTGTTAGTAACAACTATTTTGAAGGATCAGCTATTTACCTATATGTTATCATTGATCCGTTATCAAAATCAGTATTTAGAAGACAACTGTCCTCGAAATAAGATAACCTGCAAGTAGTATAACCCTCAGTTGGTAGAAGCCTAGAAGTCTTGTTGCGTGATGAAGGTTAGCAGGACTCTCTTCCAAATCAGGTGTGATTTGCAGTGCAGACAGTGTCCTTCAATCCTAAGATGTACAATCATCTGGACAGCAATCTGGTAGATTAAGCTCAGATATAAAGCCAACAGCAAAGAGTTAACCTGAGGTCCCTTCTGCCCACATCTTGTAGTACTCTAAGCTAAAGATGCCAGGTGGGTTTCAAAAGCATAACTGGCTAACTGACAATATTCAGTATCCTACTAAGTAATTCCAGTGTCAAGCTGCACATGGAACATTACAATGCACATAATGACTGTCTTGTTTACCTACAGCGTCACACTCTTACCATGATCATTACATTTACCATTGTAACCTGCTTGGCATATCGTGGGATACTGAAAACCAATTGATTTTTTATGCATGTTCAGTTCTGTTACAATCTCAATTAATTGTTTTCTCTGGATCAGGTGTAGTTGATCCCAAGATGCATGTCATAAGCATACTCTTGCTTGGAAAGACTAGTGAAAACACACTGTACATCACTCTGGAAAGCCAGAACATACACAGTGAAGATTTTCCCAGCACCTGAGACACTGAGCCGAACATGCGTCCCTTCATTGTCCAGGTTCAACGTTCACACCTCTCCAAAGAGTAAAATGACATAAATTTTTGTAACACTGTCTGAATGACAAAGCCAGTGTCCTGTTAGGATTGGGCTTTGATTCAAAATTAAAATCCAGCAATAAACTCTTTGTTTAGTAATTGTTTCTGAAAGTTTAAATATTTAGAGAGAGACAGTTCAAGTAATGGCAAACTTTAAATGTGATCTAATATTGAAAGAAATTGGCTGATTTTTTTTTAATCAATGGAGTAATTGTGATGGCCAGCTATGCTGTAAATAGCATTTCTTTGTCCATTCATTTGACTTTTAGCAGTATTACAGTTTCTTGGCTCTGTACATTTTCATCAGTGCAGTCCTGGTTTTTTGGTCCTCCTTACCCATATATTTTTCAGACAATTTCTGCAGCATGTTTTATCGCACTGGCATCCTGACCTTGGAAAAAAATATTCATTAAATAGTTAACTGTTTCTGGTGTCTGAGCAATATAATGCATCAAAGACTTTAAAGTGAAATATTTGCAATTTAGGGCAACTAGTAGTGGGATATATGAATGCTGGCTTGCTTTACATTCATGCAAATAAAAATACTCTGGTTTTGACGAAAGGCCTTTTGGCCTGTTGAATAATAATGTCGCACTCTTTGTTTATTGTCAAAACTTCAGTAGTATTGCAAAGTAGTATTGCAAAGCTGAGGGGAAATACACTTCAATCTGTTTTCTTCTATTGCACAGAGGAAATGTAGACTCCAATACTATTTCAATATCATTATCAGCCATAATATAAAATATTGTTGCAAAGCTATTAGGTCTCTAAAAACTTTCACAATAAGTTGATATGAGTGACTTGTGTTGGAAAAAATTATTCTTGTGGCTTAGCAGAGGAGGGAAAATAGGTTGACTCTTGCAGAATCATAAATGGTAGCAGCTTGGTCAGTAGACTACTCAATAAAACACTAAAGCAAAAACAGTACAGAAAACATCTGTTGGAAGAACATTTCTCTTTGAAGATAGCAGTTGAGTTGCTCCACTTGGGCTTCGCTGAATTTCTCACAGACCACCCACAAAACTTGCAGCCCATTCCTTCAGAGGAGCCAAACAGGAACGATGAGGATATTTTCTTCCATAAGGCACTTGGCTGCATTTATTTAGATTTTGTGAGGTTTATTTGAAATAATCTTATAATGATGTAATCCTTTACATCTACTCAGCATCCAATGGATTCAGAAGGGATACAGGGGACTACACACCACTAAGTCTGAGCTTCATTGCATGGAGACTAGTAGCACCTATAAAAGAAATAGAATCAGCAGGTAAAAGTGAACGTGTCTTGGTTTGGAGAAGCGTTAACGTGAATTTTTAGAAGAAAGTCACATCTCGCAGAACTCTTGGTCAATATGTGGATGAGAACGGCTCTAGTTGGTGTAAATGGATTTGGAAAAAGCCTTCAGGCAAGATCGTCTGCTACTGAAATGAAGCTGTGGTCCAGAAGGGTTGGACATCTCTTAGACTACCGGACTGGCACAGACGAAACTATGAAGGGTAGTTACGGTAGAGTGTCCAGACATCAGTACTGCGATTGTGTTGTACAATAGAATCATTGATTTGAAAAGAATCTCATTTACTGCTGATGATTTACAGATTATTATTAGCATTGTCAAGAGAAAGGTTGACAGTCATGAGCTGGATGAGAGCGACTGAAATACAGTGTTTATAAATGCAAGTTAATGATCAAAGGAAAGATAATCCTGACTATACATGCATAACAGTGAGCCCTGAAGAAGCTGTTACTATTCAGGAAAGATCTTGGAATCATTGTGGAAAGTTTTTGGGTGTGTCTATGTTGGTATTTTAATTTGGATCAGGTGTGTGCTCTTGAAGTGAGTCTCCCTGTGATCCCCATTTATCTCACCTCCGTTTACATCACGGAGCTGTCTTGGAGAGCAGTGACACCCTCCCTTTGGATGAAACAAAATCAGAGAATGTGTTGGAGCTCCTAATGGGTGTCTGGTCCATGAGACCAGACTACTGCTTGTCAGAGGTAAACTTCAGGCAAAGAGAATGTTAGGTGTTAATAAAAAAAAGCAGTTGAAGACAAAACAGAAGACAACACCATCATGTCACTGGAGAAGATGATTGTCCCTCCACATCTGCAGCACTGCAAGAACAGCACAGAACTAGAAATAATGCAGAGGAAGTCCATCAGGGTGTTTGGTGGTACAGAGTGGCTGTCGGTGAAAAGACACCTTATGACAACTTTATGGCTGGCAGAAGAACTCATTGTGGAAGATATGAATGGTATGGAAAAGACAAATGGGAATGATTAGTTAATCCAGTGATGAATGCTATTTCTCATTGCACAAGAAAAGGCATGCAGCAAATAAAATGATTAGGCAAATAACAGAGACAAAGGAAGCACTTCACAGTATTTAAATCTTGGAGCTCATTGCCATGGGATATTGTGGAAGTCAGAACTGTAAATGGTTTCAAAGAATGATAAAACAGCTTCTTGTAGGATAGATCCTTTTATACCTTTTAGCACAAAAAAAAAATCTTTTAACTGCTAATCACCAGCAGCTCGGAGGGAAGAGCAAGGGCAGCACTCACTCGGCAGATGCTGTTTCCTAAGCATCCAGTACTAATTTCTATTAGAATAGACAACATGTTGAGCTACATGGACCTTCAGTTTGACCTCACATGGCAGTTCTTAGTTTTGTACTTACTACAGTCATTAAACAAACATAGGTATTGACTAAGATCTTGATACAGTCTGCAGAGATCACAAGCATATTTGCCTTACAACTCGTATTCTGTTATTCTAATTGCTAATCATTGTCATTTAGTATCCCTGCAAATTAAAGGACAAATCAGAATAGTGGGTTCAGCTTCCAAAAGAGAAAAAGTCAGCCTCTGTTTTAGAGACCTTGGTCCAGACTCCAACGAAGTGCAGCAGGTGGTAGATGCAAACAAAATAGTAGAAGAAGGGAGGAGGTGATGAAGCAGCATTGGCTCAAACGTGCATGATAATGACGTGTTGGCTCATTGCCATCACTCTGGCTAATAACTGGGGTAAGGGGATACGCAAGTAAACATTTGAGTAAATGCATGGAATGAGGCAAATGACGGAGTCCATATTATTAGAAAGATATATTAGTATAATGTTTCTAGTGAACAAAACTCCTAGGAGGAAAGTATTTGAGCATCTAAAAGGTTTTCTGCACAACTTTTTTGTATTTAAATTTCTGGATGTTCTAGATAGACTTCCATAATGCTGCACGGGGTTGATAATCCACGCGTCAATCTTTAAAGGCCTTACCTGCATATATATAAAAATGCTGCTAACTTTAGCAAACCCAGCAGGTTGCTATTGTTTTGGGTTTTTTTTCCCAGAAATGGTTGTTACTAACATACTGAAATATAAATAGTCAAATTTCTGACTAACTGGCTCAACTTGTCAATTCTTTTGCAGATACAAAATTAACTTTTTTTTGACGTCACTTCGCAGTCACTGCGATGAGCAGTGGTTTCATAAACTATTCTCAGATGTGAGGCTAACTACAACGGAGAGAGCTTCGCTTATGTATCATCTTATTAGTCTTAGTAATAAGAGAGATTACAAAGTAAAGTGTGATGTTACATAGTTTTTTGAAGACTACTTTGTAAAATTTGTTTGACTATGCTAATGGACTTTCCATTAAATGTTATGCAGTTGAAATTTGCTTTAATAATATTATCGAAACCATTAAATCATTTTCTTTTTTTGGAGAAGAGACTGTTTTGAAAATGATAAAATCACAGTAATACACCTGATGACTTTGTCTTTTAGAAATCTTTTTGCGACAGGTTTCAGGTGGTTCAGCACCAGAAATCTGACAGGAAAAATGCTGGGGAATTCCTGCTAAATATGGCTCACATGGAAAGAAAACACACAGTAATGCTTACTGGGCTCCTTAAAGGAATCTGAGACTCTTGGATTGCAAAGTTGTTGATCATAAAGTTTTTTTGTGATTTATGTAAGGAAGCAATAGTGGACTCCAGTGCAAACATGAATGCATAAATTTAGGTAAATTTAGGATAACGCAGCATGAGACCTTGTTTGATGAAAAGTGGTTGAACTTAACTTGGAAGAAATAGCAACCTTTTAGGTTCAGCAATGGCATGACATAACGGCATAGACTCAAATTAAATAGGAACATGACTCAAGTATCAAGAGTCCCTACAGGGAGGAGAGTGGAGACTTTCTAGATCCCAAATGAAGTACTAGGAATTACAGGGAAAACTACATTTATGTACTAAAATGCCTTCACATGACTCCAGGGGAAATAAGCTGGAAGTTCTTGAAGGAATAAATACCAACTGATGAGGGGAAATTAAAACTTTGTGATTTGACTGCTGTAACTGCAAGTAAGACTGGAATAGAGTCTGGGTGCACAAACCAAGCTTTTTACACTCCAGAGATGTGAAAAGTTGAAAAGCAGCTTCCACTCTTGTGTCATTAGACGTTTCTGCTGGTTCATAATTTTCTTCTGTGTTGGAATGTCAGAACCGATCTACTGTAACAGTCAGAAAGGAGATAGTAGAGGGGATGAGGAGTTTGACAATGTTTTTTCCAAGTAGTCACTATTCTTTCTATGCCTGATACTGCTGTGAGCTGCAGATTAATACATAGTAGTCTACAGTACTTGTGTAGTCAGCAAAATACACCATGGAATGGGAACAGCGATAAAAGTAACAGGAAACCGAAAGAAGCAGTAGGTGTCAGCTTCAGCAATTTGGCAGCAGTAGAGGTGATTTTTTTTTTTTTGCAGTAGAAATGCAAAATGACTGCTTTTCTGTCATTATATTTAAAAACAAAGTGTGTGACACACAAAAAATAGACAATTGAGACTGCAAAACTTAGTAACACTGAACGGTCCCATTACTTGCCTTTATGGCCTGATAATGTCTGATGTACAACAGAAACCCTGATTGTCCGTGCACTGATGGTGCACAAAAGATGCAACAGAAACCCCAGAGAAAGCTGTGTTTGATAATGTATTTTTACATGTACTGGGGAAATAGTGGCTCTTTCATTCTACACCCACAGGAATGCGCATGTTTCTTTATAAAATAAAAAGGGTGAGGCTCTTGGCCAGCTTTTATGGCCTTCTCACTGCCGCATTTTATTTACCTCTTGGTGTTGAGAATGGCAATCATCAATTCACTGTGGGAATTGTGGGTGTCTCGGAGCAAAACTGCTCAGCATTACAGGGTTGAGCAGTGCCTTCAGAGCACAGGTGATTTGGATCAGTTCCTTCCTCTGATTTTCATTTGGCTTAGAACTTGCTGTTTCGTACGTACCACTGATGTGTTGGTACCTTTAGGGAAGCTGATGTATAAATACACCATCAGACTATGCAGCGGGCAGGCTGCCCGTGTGACCTGACAGCAACTAAGGGGCATTGGAGTGCTCTAGCCCTCCCATCTCCTCAGTCAGCAAAGACTGTTCGGAGGCCTTTGGAAAGAAATTCATCCACTCCCCTCCTGCCGTCTTCCCCGCTGCCTTCTCACCAGCAGTGAATAACTTCCAGTAACTTTCCCATGTGCTTCCATCACAGGACAGATCAAAGCAGGATCAACACGCTGACTGCCTGTTGTAGTTCATAATCTTGTATGAACCGTTGTTCTTGCTGCCTCAGGAAGCTTCAAGGAATTGCCTGAAGAATTGATGGAAGACTGCTGTTTCTCCCAGCTGAATAACATGTCCCCTAGCTTCGTCATGAGCACCACAAAGGATGACGCATCTTTTTCCTGCTTTGTTTGACCATCCTACACTTTGACTTTCTAACATGACATTATTTATAATGTTTCTAGTGAGTGCCAGTGGTACCGCATTTCTTACTCTTAGAAGTGGCATCAAATTCTGCAGTGCGTGCATGGTTACCACTTATTAACAAGTTACTGTGGGCTGTGATTGAATTGTTCTGCAACTGTGCTGCTGTTATTTTTTGTGCTTCATCCACTCGTATCAAATACCACTGACAACCTGCTGGCTTTAGAAGACAAAGGCAGGTATCCTTTTAACGTGAGGTGGACCTTCTGTGTGTACCAGGAATGATGGTATTGAAGTGCTTAGGGACATGGTTTAGGGAGTGTTAGGAATGGTTGGACTCGATGATCCAATGGGTCCTTTCCAACCTTGTGATTCTGTGATTCCTCCTCTGCTATTAACTGCTGCTCTTGTGGCCTATTCAGTATACAGGGGGAAAAGTCTTGCCTACTGATCAATTAGGACATATAAACTACTGTTTTATTTTGGGTATACAATCTGCAGAGTATACACCCTTTGAGTGACTGCAGTCTGTTTCAAGATGTGTCCAAAGTACAGTTCACAAACCAAAGACAATGTTCTTTAATGCTCTTTTATCCCCAAGCCACAAGGCAAAATTCCTAAGGTAGCAGGAATAATTTCTGCTTTAATGTAACACTTCTAGATTCTCTTATTAATTCTAGGCTTTTGTGCAGCTTGGAACAGCTCTAAAAGAACTTTCTCTAAGCATATTTCTTACTTTGTGTCCAGCTGCTTTTGCTCCTATCCTCACCAAAAGGCAGCCATTCCAAGATCACAAGCATCTCAAGTAATTAAAAGTTGCAGTCTAGTGACAGTTGATCTTTCAAAGTGCAGGAGTATGCATCAAGGAGGGAGAGTAACAGAAATATGTTTTGAATGTGTATTTAAATGCATTCACTTCTACAGGCATCAAGGGGGTATCTGGGGACCGCCTACAGATACTTAGTATTTGATATATCACTTATTCAAGATTTGGAAAGTACCGGATTAGTAAGCCTCAGGGTTAGCAGAGGAACTGCGTGATTAGCCTTATATCTCACAGAAGAACTGATAGCAAGACCACCTTTTCATTCCCCTTCTGATTATACAGTAGCGTAACAGGGCTTTGCAGTGACAAATGCAAGTAACAGAGGGTGAACCAAGGCTGTTTCACAATCAGTTTGGGGTTTCTTTCCTTTAGAAGTGACTAGACTTCAGCTCCATTTCTGAGAAGGTTACTTGAACCTCTGACTCAAACAGAGACACACCTCTGAGTGGGGTAAACGGGTGGCTGCAGCGCTTCTGGGACAGAAACTGCAGACTATTAGGAGCACGTTCCCCTCCGCAAACTTGGTCGCAGCTGCTTTTGGTCTGTGGCTTCTCGCTGCTATTGTGTAAGGGAATCACACTCTGAGTTTCAAGAGCCACAACAGAGAGTAAGTAAAGCTGTGGCTCATTTAGGACTGGGTGTTATTTTAATGAACTTAATAAATCCTGTATAGGGCTAGGAGTTTGTTTGGAGTTCCGAGTCCTGCAAAGCGAGGCTCTCGGTCTGACCTTAGAGCCTTGTACACGGTAGAGCTCTAAGAAGTGCAGCAGTTCTGTGCTACACCAATTTCAGCAACGTCAGCAACCCTGGTTTAAGTAGCTCACCCACTTTAGCAGCTGTTCTCAGCATCAAGAACAGCTGTTCATCAGACTTCTCTGAATGGAGCTTAAATGACATTGTACCACAAATGGCTTCCACTGCCCTGCGTCACCATGTTCTTAGATGTCTGGGAGATCCATAGTCACAGTGAAACAAGCTGATTTGCTTCGTGAAATAAGTACCCACAGAAGATAAGGAGTTGGCATTTTTGTTAAACAAACTCATCATGTGGTTGAAGCTGAAGCATTAATGAATGTTAGTATTGTTCTCGTAAAACACGAATGGCAAGGATTTGTTTCATGTGCAGGATGGACACTGACCTTCAAAGGGCAAAATTCCTTGCAGCACCATTTATTTCACTTTTAGCAAAGAAAGATGGAAGATCTCCTAAGTTACTAAGTCTACAGTCATGGATATCAAGTCCTCATCACAGCCATGTCATATAATCACTGTCATGAAAAGAAATGGATAACTGGATCACACTGTCTTGCAAAGAGCAAGGTTCTCACCCTCTCCACCTGAAGTTAAAGGTTGCTTCTGGAGAGGATTTCTAACACCTACCTCCCATAGTGGTTAGAACTGAAAATGCACTGGAAGAAAGACTTGGCCAGCCAGCAAACTCTCAGGCCTCCTCTGCAGAAAAAACTTTCACTATAGAAACCTAAAAATTACTCAGGGTGTTGAATTGGTACCATTTTAAAGGAAAAGTACCATCACATCTATTTTCTGGCTACAGTACAGTTTTATTAATGGACATATATTGTAAATTATATATTCTTGGACAGTCAACTTAGGAACTCTCAAAAACTGGAAAATTACTTTTATAATATTATTCCAGTGTGCTTTAATACCAAAAGCTGAGAAGTATGGTAGATAGACCAAGAAAATTAAAATCCCTGCAGCTAAATATTTTTACAGAAGTCATTTAAAAAACAGAACTTCAGCTAACCAAGTTGACCTTGCTCGTTACAGTGTTAGAGAGATTTGGTTGTGCATAAATATGAGTAGAGCACTGTTTAAATAACATATCAGAATCTACAGTGATGTAATGCTTTGTGACTTCTCCTAAGACATAATCTATGGCTTTTGACTCAGATCATTAGGGAAATGTCCGATACGGTAGTTTCTACCATCACTTACAGGAACATAACTTAAGTATGTTAAAAACCCACAATGCTATGCTACTATTCAGTAAAGCTGCCTTTCCCTTCCTTTTTTATGAAGCCTTTTGAAAAGGTTTTCAGGTATCTAAAACCAAAAAGACCAAATAGAGTCTGCACCTTAAGTGAAAATATTTGCAACTTTCTAGAATGCTCATGGCACAAAAGGTTGTGGCTCTCTTTCAGGAAAATGAAGGCATCCTAGAACACAACAGGACTGCTGTACTGTTCCTTACGATAGACCTGTGCTGCTCATCTGTGTGTGTGCACATAGCTTAAGAAAGGAGTAAATCTTCTATGTGACATAGGGGTAAGGCAGTTGTTTCCTTCACCCGCATGGACATAGAGTTTAGGCAATATGTGCAGTGATTTCAAGATCATTCCTAATCCCAAACTACGTGTTCCACTCTGAAGGCTCTAAGGCACTTCCGTTGTGCATTTCCCATCCCATCCCATCCCACCATATCATGCTGCTAGTGGAATTTCCCTGGATGTTTCTGGTCTCGTCTTTGGGAATTCATCTGGGAAGCCCCCAACCCATCTCCAGTGCTCTGGCCTCCCACTGCCTCCGTCCATAGGACAGCCTGGAAGGTAAGACAGGTTGGCCACAGCCGAGTTCACAGAAAACTTGGCTTCAAAATTAAGCTCAATACGTACAGCTTTTAGGTAGGCTACAAAAGTCCTATAAGGACAGGGAAGTGTGGCTTATGTACTTCAATCAGTGAATGAAAACCTCACTCTTACTGGGCTGCCCTGGACCCGTGGGCTCGTGTACCACTAATGTCAAGTACTGACTGAGTTTTACCCTGTGGAGTTCCCTGCTCTCTGAAAAAGCAGAACTGCGTTATTTTAGTAGAAATTGATTCACTGGTCATGAATTTCATTTGAGAAAATAATGTCGTTTTTGGTTCAGTGTCTGCTCTTTTACATACCCCAACAGTCTCGGCAGACTATTTAATATGTTTGAGGTTGAGAAGAAAATGTTGTTACTTCTTCATTTCTCACCACACATTTTCTGTGCCCGGTGAATGGTTTCTCAAGGCAGCAAAACTAGCGTCTTCCTTATTTTTGGGCAGACGTATCCAAAGGATACTAATCCTTTCTGAATGTACTTTGGTAGAAAAATATACAAACTAGCAAACTTGGAGTATTTAAACTCTTTCCTTACATTTGATTAGTGCTTTATATGGCTGCTTTCAGAATGTTCCTGAAGTATTCTTTTTTAATTAGTTTAATTAGTATTTTTTAATTCATGGTATGTGGTTTTAAAAAAAACCTAACACTGAAAAAATAATTTCTAAAGGTAGATTATTAATTTTTTACAGCACGTGTAACTTTCATACATGACTTCTTTTTAAGGTTTTGCATTTGCATAGTAGTATGATTCCAAATAAATTTAAATAAATATTTAATTTAATAAATTTAATAAGCACTTGAATTACCCACAAATGGATGAGAACAGCGCTGTCCCGTTTCACAGTGAGCGAGGGGCACAGAATTACATGGATGTAAAGCAGTTTGTAGACAGATGTGGGTAATTACAGAGTTGTATACAACTGGTATAGCACAGAAATCTGTTCTCTGTCCATATGACTGAACACTTGGGTACAGTTTTAAAACAATAAGTAGTAAACTTTTTGCATAGCAGTAAGAAAACTGGGGCACAGAACTGAACACTGCATATCCTCCGTACATTTAATCTTTCATTTTTCTTTAGTCAAAATTGTGCCATCTTTAAGAGATGCATTATTTTTCTAAGTAATAAGACAAGGAAAATAAGTGACTTGTATTGATCCAGTGAATGCTGTTATTATAGTCCTGCACTTCATAAAATTGTTCTCCCTCAAAATTATATGAAATAACGTGAATTTGAACTTCAAACACAAGTGATGAACCCTAACACTTATGATGAAGTTTTAGAATGTGGCTTCTGAAGCAGCTACAAAATTTTAGACAGAGCCATCCATCACATTAGCACCCAAATTTTGCAAAATTTAAAGAAATATGGAGACCATCTGTTCAGTTCCCTGCAAACCACTTTGCAGGATTCAGGGTTTGGAAAATGAAATAGCTAACAGATATAAAAGGCACCAGTGGCTGAAAATTTACCCTTCGTAAATTAGAAATGAGATGCGCTTTTAAACATTAAGGCTATAGCATTTTATTTATAGCACTTAAAAAGATTCACTAACGGCAGTGGTGTACTTGCTGTGAATCACTTCAAATTAAGATGCGATGATTTCCTAATAGACGTGGTTTAACTCAATCAGAATTTGGGTCCTGAAGCAGAACTGCTGAATGAAAAACATTCCCCTGTAACCCAAGACAGACAAGATGGGTACAATTGTCCCTCCTGGCCTTCGAATCTGTGAGCCCGTAAGTAATGCCATGACAGACACATAACCAAGTCTGGGCCATCAGACGGAAAAGGAACACAGGTTCTTCTTAAATGGAAGTGGCATTGGCACTTAGTCAGTGTCGTGGTATAAAGAACTCCATCGAGGTCTATATTCTAGTTTTTTTCAAAATGTTATCAGGACACCACATCCTCAAAAGTTTTATGGCCACAGAATAAACATTTGTCAAAAAAACCTCAACTGTGACGACATTGGAAAAAATATTTTGGTGTCACATGTCCTTCCCTCTGGAAGGCCACTGTTATTGTAATAGTTTTGTATTTTTCATTTTTACACTGTACTACATAATAAACATCTAAAATGTTAGAAAGCTCAAGCGCAAATGTGGAGTCTCACCATTGTTAAAACATCTGATGAACGAGATATTATTAACTTTTTCGTTTAAACAGTGGTTAAAAACCTGTAGTTTTAGGAAAGTCATGGTGAGCAGCTGTTTGAGAATGAGTCCTAGTGTGTGAGTAAACTATGGAGTGCGTATCAGTCAGGTAGCAGAAAATTTCAGAGCTTTATACTGTAACAAATAACAAACTCATTCAGACTCTAATTCTTGAGAATTATAAATTTCCTCACTGTACACGCAGCGTATGTAGATTATCACAGGGTGCCACTCATTGAACAGTGCCCACGTCATTAGACTTGATGGCTCTGACTTAGGAGTCCTGTAACTACAGGCACTAGACACGGGAAAGAAGCTGGATCCTTATATACAAACTCTGGGGTACAAGAGAGCCTGGAAAATCTCTTTGCTCTCTAAATACCTACCATAAAAAAACTGAAGCCAAGTAGCTTTTTGTGTTGAAGAAGAAATGCAGTCATGTTCCTTACACAACACCGAAGTGGCTTATCAGTTAATTTGGACAGGACTCTCCCTTGTTAATACCTATAGTGTTATGAAGGGTTTAAAGAAGTAAGAAAGTACATCACCAAACAATTGAAAGAGGAAAGATTTCAGATGTTTTGATTATCTTGAGTAAAAATTATTTCATATTAGATGGCCATCAGAGGAAGTTATTAAACACCTCAGAGTGCTCATCTAATAAAAATTTCTAACAAGATGTAGGAGACATACAGGTGATTCCTATGCTTTGTTGTCCTTTGCTGTCACCGTAAGAAGACTCTCCAGCCATTTAGTGAAACTGAGGGAAACATTCCCCGCTCGTTTTAACTCAGTGGCTGTCATCTAACTAAGTGTATCCTTACAAGTGTTGTAAAATATCTCAGATTCCCTTTGGAAGTAATTCACAGGCATAAACTTGCCTTTTGAAATCTGCACTGACTGTTTATAATTGTGTACATTAACAAAATCAACAAGGCAGAAATTGTAAAGATAGTGTAGCATACGGTACTGCGCGTGTTGCATTTGCCCTGCACTGCACAGGGCGTATTCTGGATACTGCATGTGACAATCGACAGCCGAGGGCAAGGTCCTTTCCAGAATAACACCAAATTTTTATATTGCAAATCTAACATCTTTGTCTTTGGGGCACACTGAACTATCATTAGCACTGATCTGACAGACACTGCACATTAGGTTTTGTGATTAACATATTCTGACCATTTAATTGTAAGAACAAGTGAAACATGGCACACCACATATTAAAGACAAGTGCTCACTGCTCCCTGCTCCACCTGTTACGCTGTTAAATAATAGTAATGATCATTAGTATCCATTGAGTAGGATAGATTTGCATGATGCTTTGTAACTATGAAAATAACATTTCAGGCTAGTAATTGAGGAAATATGTACTCTCCAGGGAAATTCTCTGATTATTTAAAGACAAACAGTCATTTTTTTCAAATCCTTTGTCAATGACCACCTGAGGTTTCTTGTTTCCTTAGAATTAAACTAAAAACTTTAACCATGCACATACCATCTTGAAATCTTCAAAACATGAAATACTTTCTTCTTCTTCTTATCTAGAAAGCAATTTTAGTTGTGTTCTAGATATCAAGTTTTGTTAATATCCCTAAAAGTATTCCAAAAGGATGAGGTCTGTATTCCTTCATCAGGCTACAGCTGACAAGCATCATAAAGCAATACCTTCCCCAATATTTATCAGTATTTCTGTTGGAAGTAGTGAGTGTATTAATACTTCTCCATCGCATGTGGTACTGTTTAATTCTGTATTACTTTCTCTGTGTATACCTTTGTATACAGCTGTTCTTTGGAGAAAAAGACAAGTTGATGTGTAATCAGAAATTCCTGAGGTAATTCCAAAGCCATCTAACCCCAGCATATTCTTTTTCCCAGCAATGGGAAATGTGTATTCATCGTACAAGTCTCTTAAACTTCCCAAGTATGCAAGGAACCCCTTTTCAGGCCATTACACTGCATAATCTACTAAAAAACTGCTGAACACAAGCAGCAGCTAGCACAAATACTGAATGCAGATATTCAGCACAAGTTAATGTTGAGGGGTTTTTCCTATTTTTATATTGCTCACTAGGCTTCAAACCAGATTTGCTTCAACAAAATTTTCTTTTTGTGGACTGCCGTACATAAAAATAATTTCAATGCACCTTTCCCATTTTCAGCACCTGGTCTGAAATCACTTTACAGAGAGGATGTTCTTTTCAGATCAGGCATATAAAAATGAAGAGAAAGCAGAGGTGGTGAGGGATTCGGACTTTCAATCCTCCTCTAAGCACCCTGTCCTGCAGAGCACTGTAATGATCTCTGCACAAACCTCAGGACAGGTGCAAGAACTACAAGTGTAGTTTTATTAGCGTGTTTCCTCTTTTATCTTTGTGGTAAATGTATGGTGACTTATCCCTCTTGAATTCAGGCTGTCTTTAATTCCTTCATGCTGGATGAAGAGCAGATGTGTAGCTGCTATCATGGAGCACATTATATGTTCACACCCCAGCTTAGCACACTCCCTGTTCTGCATATACCATAAATACTGAAAGTTCATACAAAGAGTGAAAATACTGACTGATTATTTCACTGTATATCTCACTATTAAAAAATGTCTGTTTAGTGACCAAGAAGATCTTTTTAACTTTGTGACCAGCTGACCTTGGTCCTCCAGCCCCTCTCTCCCTTGAACATCTCGGAGAGTAGATTGCTCTTGCTGTATGACCTGAAAGTCAAAAAACCCTGATGGTATCAGGTCAAGGAAAGAAGGAAGTCCATAGCTGCTTGTGGGAAACTCCTTTCTAGCTGTCTGGCAAATCTAAACTGAGCTGAACTGAGTTAGGCCATGTAACCACTTCTACAGGCTGCGTAGAACTAAGTTTTCCAAATAGAGCTGCTTTTCCAAGTGGAAAAGAATTAATGAAGGATTAGTAAATTATTTATGTATTGTAGAATCATGGAGTAGTGTAGGTTGGAAGGGACTTTTGGAAATCATCTAATACAACCTCTTGCTTAAAGGAACACCAACTTAATTAGGTTACTCAGGGTCTTTTTCACTTCCAAGGATGGATATTCCACAGCCTCTCAGGACATCTGTGCCAGCGTTTGACTACATGTATAGTTTGTGCTAGGGATGATGGCAAGGACGTCAGAAGATTATCATGGACTCATTAGAAGACTAATTAGGTGCAAGATTCATCAGTCTCTAACAACTTATTAATCGTTTGTTAAAACTCATTTTTGTAATTTCATAAATCGCATACAAGTGAGATCTTAATATTAAATGTGACTGAGGGGGTTCTTATACTTAAGTGTGAATTTAAGCTTCCATTCATAAAGTATCTGGAAAAGAGAGGATGTTGGAGCAGCAGCGTGTTGGTCTCTGCACCAGCCCTCAGTTAATAGCGAGCAGACAGCTGCAGCCTTCCACAGCTTCAGCCTGTGACTGGCATAGTGCCACAGGGAGAACATACACTGCTTAATCCCAGTGAGACAAATGTAGGGAATAGATCTCAGAAACCATACATTTATGAAAATATAGTGCCTCACTCTACAGAGGCACATGGAACAAAGCCCTTTGCCACATCATTGCTGTAAATGCATCCAGGAGCAGCCGAGGTATTAACACATCCACCAAGTTAGGAATCTGACTAACAAATACACAGAAAATTTCCTTAGTAATGTATTCACTACTTACATATTCAATACTGCTTCGAGCGCAGACATTGCTAAATGTTTCCTCAGCTTCATCAGAGTTCCAGTATCACCCTGACGCTGGAGACGTCTGCATCATCTGTACCAACAGAAAGAGAAGATAGCCGTCAGCACGGAGATGTGGCACATGCCTCCACAGTAATCCTTGGTGTGATCCAGCAGGCATTTTGAGCAGGATGGGAAGATCTGTACCTCACCACCAGAGAAAACCCAGTGGTGTTCCTGAGGAACACCCTGAAAGAAGTAATGGATTCCAGTCTGTAGCAACCCCTACAACTGGCAGTACAGCCAGCACTTGGCTGAAACCTTATCATTGGGAATAACGACGATATAAAAGAACTCATCAATTAACACTTTTTCAGCTTGTGTGAATTACCAAGGCTGAAACAGGACTCAGGTCAAAGAATGGTGACCATCTGTTGCCAAAGAGCTTTTGAGAGGATCTAGGGCCTGAGGACAGCAGAAGAGTAACCTGTGATTGTCTCCTCCACAGCATGCCGCTCTGGTAGCAGCTCCCAGGGAACTCTGCCATTGCCAGAAGAGTTTCACGGTAGCACGCAGCCAGAACCTGCCAGGCAGTGTGGTGTAGTCACTCTGACTCATTGCAGACATTTGTACATGCACAGATGTGTTAGTGCCTTTCATCCACACTGTAAGCAAACGTCCTCCTCACAGAGTCCATGTAATTGCTACAAAACACACTCTTAAATCAATGAATATGCTTTTCAGCCTTGACATCTCCATGTCTGGAGCACCATCCCCACTTTTTCGATGCAGAGTTCTAACTAGCTGAACTCAGACCATTTAAAGTGCATCCATGTGATGAACACTGACAGCTTTCTTAACCACCTTTACTACTGTACTTGAGATGGTTTGTTCCTTCCCAGCACCAGCGGCAAGTTGGTTTTGCACTGGACAGAGTTCAGATCTCAAACACAAATTAGATCTGCAGTGAAAACCAATGAAGTAATTGAGGACAGAACCTGGCCTACTGACCCTTCTCATCTGAATGCCATTTCTGAGGGGATAAGGATGTATTATTCTTCCTTTTTTTTGACAATTACTCTTTTACAGAGAATTTTTGAGATTTTATGTGCCATTTTTCTGTGATATTGCAGTGGTATCCTGGATAGTTACTTAAAAAATTCTGTGCTCCTATCATGTCATTATAGTTGCCTAAAGCATGTTTCTTTATTCCTTTTTTTCTGCTCTACCTTTCTTTTCAGCTCGTTTCTGTATTCTGCCATCACATTAACTTCATTTGTGTAACCAAGAAAATGGAGAATTCAGGTGAATTCTGAAAGAAACCCTTGTGTTCCATGACTTTCCTTCTCTTATCCCCCTACTTTACCAACGGCTACTTCAGCTTCTTATTCAAAGGATCGCCCCTCAGCCTTCTGTAATGTACAAAGTTATCTATTCTTAGCCCTTTCCTTCTGTTCCTATTCTTGCACCATATTATTCACAAATTTGACTGTTACTACCTTTGCTATATGGATGCTCCAAACCAGTTGCCTCCCATTCTAGTTTGGATAGAAAGCATGAAATAGATATTTGATGTGCCTCTCTGACATTTCCTTGCCCCTATTCAGCCATTAATGTAACATGGACAGTCCTTTCCCTCCTGTCTCAGTGATGGGGAGAGATTACTGTCCTCCTTCTCGTTCAGACCTGTGGGCTGGGAGTTCTTTTTGACTTGCTGCTCTGTCAAATATGTATTGATCATTGCAGAAATACTTGTCTTTCCCTGTGTACAGTAACTAGAAAACAGATCTTGTCACTAGATATTCTATACATCGTACTTAAAAATTGCTGTTCCACATCCTGTGTCTTGGAGTGACTACTCAGTACGTGCCCTAATTGTTTGTTTATCTCATTTTCCAGCACAGAGATTTAATTTCAACTGAGCTATCATTTCAGTAGAGCTTGTGTTCCTTCAAATTCTCTGCAAAGCTGTTACATCCTCGTTCAAAGATCACTTTGAAAGCTTTGATAAGGGGAGGATGTGGTACCGTGGCCCCTTAGCCTGACCAGTATTACCCAGTACCCCCCTGCAACATCTTGTACCCCTCTGTGGTCTCTCATCTTTTCCCTGGCAAATAAGCTTTGCAAAGCCAGAAAGCTGCCCTCGGACAATTCTCAGTTGTTACCTGACGTTGGTAAAGCCTCTCTGGACAGTTGAAGCTTGTGCTCACATCGAAATCCTAAGTCCTCAGCACCTTTGGAAGCCACCAAGTGACAAACAGCTCCCCAAAAGCTCAGCTTTCACTTCTTTGTGCTCATATTTACCACTTTGCTTTAAAAAGAGCTAAGAAAATATTTTTCTACCTACCACACAAGAACATGTGGTGTGTTTTATGACAGTCGTACCAGTAGCATTTGTAAAGCAATGAGTCAGTGGTAGTGCAGCAGGGTAGTTCAAATGTGTATTTATACTGTATCATAGCTGAACCTTTGTGTTTTTTTCGTGTGGAATCTTCACTTCTGGCTAAGCTTTGGGATGGATGTAAAAGCGTTGAACTGAATTCCTGGCCCTGAGTTGAATCTGAATGAAGCCTGTATGGTGGAGGAAAAGACTGAGTGAACTGTAGAACCGAACACTAAAATAAGCTTGAACTCAAGAGCGTACAGGAGCACAAACTGCAAATGAACATGTAAGAAAAACGGCGTTTTTTTTTTCTAACAATTTCAGGTGCCACTTTTATGTAAATTAGTAATTACTTCCTGCATTTCTGGAATTGCTTTAGTGGTGGTAAAAAGCACCTTTTGTGGTAGTCTTCTTTTTCTTTTAAAACTACTCCTTAACCATTTCCATCTCCTCTTGGAAATGTGTATTTTTTAACAAATTTCAAGTGGTTTTACTGAAAGAACTGTGATATGTTCACATAAACACTGGTTTGCTTAGAAGTTTCTTCAAGTCCTGCTCTTGTTCCTATAAACTGATTTTAAAATAAAAGAAAAAAAACTCATGGAGTCAATCACAGAGATTCCTACTTTGATTTTACTTGCATCTAAGTAAATTGGGAACAACTCTGCTGACTTGCAGTACTGTGAAGGAAGCATAGGCAGAATGAGGTCCTTACTTGGTTATGCTGCACTCTTCTGATAAACACACGCATTTCCCATACACCTACTCTTGAATGATATGAAACTTGAGAATCCCATTGAATTCAGCAGAGAAATACTGGAGGGAGTCATCCACAATGTATTAGAAAGCAGAGAGCCATATATGTGTCCAAAACTGCCAGCTCTTGGTAGAACTTAGCAAAATATTTTGTCTCCTTGAATTTAGATTTCTCATTCATCTTTTAGTCATCTGTGCTTGTCACAGAAATAGACACCACAGGAGCAATTCTGCTTAAAGTAAGCTTCATCCATGTCTCAGTTCTCTTAGATTAGCAGCCTACACTAACTGTGTTTTTAAATCCCTCCTATGATAGTGGGTAGGAACAGCATTTATGTTTTACTTTGTTGGTCTACAAACCAGGAAAATATCTGTTGTTTCTAAGTTTAAACTGTGCACTGTAATGTACAAAACAAATTTAGCAGTATAGTAAAAATTACCAGCTGTACTGTAGTACTGAAATAAAAGTATCATCAAATTCAAAAGTTTGTAGAGGGTGTGTTCAGGACTGGCCACTTTTCAACGTAAAAGACATCGAGAATTTAATATGCACTGTTTCTTGCTTTCCTTTCCTTAAGAAATATGAACACTGAAATCC
The DNA here is from genome assembly GCF_017976375.1 of Cuculus canorus. Lineage (NCBI taxonomy): Eukaryota > Metazoa > Chordata > Aves > Cuculiformes > Cuculidae > Cuculus > Cuculus canorus. The sequence goes on along the minus strand of NC_071413.1, from coordinate 9,125,720 downwards.
AATAATGATCCGATTTATTGTAGAAAACGGGGATTTGATAAATGAAATGCATCATTATGCTTTAAAATAGTGAAAGGTATTTGAACCTTTTACGGGGGAGCCGTTTAGAGAGGTCTCCCCCATGGGGCATAACAGTTCTTCTCATGACATGGATGCACACTTGAACTGCAAAGGAAAACATCCTTCTCTTCCTCCATCTAAAGAACATTAACCTATTGCTAAAGAATATCTTTATTTCTACTGCACTTTTCTAGTACCTTTGAAAATTGTCTGGCTTTCCAAAGGAAGATCTAAAATGTTTTTTACAAAATTATTCCATTTAGGAATGACCCAACTGTTTCCTTTGCAACCTGTCAACAAGAAGCCCAGGCAGAAATATGTTCTGCATCATGAACAAATCCAATATGTAAGGCTTTATGTGATGAAATTACCTCCAGTGACAGGGACTACATATATAGACTAAGAAGTTCCTTCCTGGTCACTCTGCCATCTGTGAATTTTTCTTTTCCAGCCCTTTCCCAAAAGACAGTATATCAAAAATGCCCTTGCAGTGCAGGAGTCTCATGTATCTTCTTATTCCTGTTCGCTCCAAAACCCATCATGATTGTGGTATGTCCACCACTGGTCTGGTTTACACACATACGATTAAATATCCTAATAACAGAAAGTGGTTCAGATTAGGTCCTTAAATTTGTGGTGGGAGAGGGAAATGGCTTTGACAAACTGGGAAATTTCAATGATGTAGCTTCTGATGAGGAGAAAGCTGCAAGGGCATGAAAATGCCTTCTGTTAGTAGGGTCAGCAGTGGGAACCGATGTCATCAAGAGGGGAAACACAGCCCTCACGTGGAACTGGAGGCAGGGCAACAGGGCAGTTTTCAAAAGAGCCAGAAATGAGCTGAGACATCAGAATAGAATTTTAGTTTCCATGAGACTGAATTTCAGAGAAAGGTGGGACTTCCAAGAAAAATGACGTATGGTCATTAGAGATAGGACTCTGCATGGGAGCTGTGGTTGGCTGGTTTTCTGTGGGCTATCAGCCAGGGCTTCATTTGATGTAAGCTGGTAGTAAAGGCAAACTCCTTCTGCCAGAAGAATCCTTACACAAAGAGGAAATCATCTTGCTTGCATAAGCATGGAGTGAGGCTTAACTTTCAGTTTCTTTACCTGGACGCCAGGGAAGGTCACTGACAGGGTGTATTTATGGAAGCAAACATGGGGTCCAGAAAAGTCTTAGGAAAGTGAAAACACCACTTTGAGCAGTAATTTCTAATTGCCACGTGACTGCTGTAAGATACAACTAAGTTGCAGGGCACTTCTGGCTTTCTGTGTAAACCTGGAATACGGAATCACATAGCAGGAGGCTTCTTCGGTGTTACTGTCTGTTAGGAGAGGAAGATCAAAGTTGCAGGCTTGCATTCAGGGAGTAGCAGGTGTTTTTACAGCCTTTATTTGGTCTGTCATTATATTTTCATATGTGTATGTGGGAGGACACCTATACCTAACGCAGTGGTTTGCAACTGTTTGTAATGTGAGGCTGATAGGCTTTTTTTTAGTGGAAACACAGAACTTTCAGGATCTCCCTAGCAAGTTTAACACCTCTTCCAAATCTGAGAAGACTGTAGATAATAAAAAAATCCATGTGCTTAAAAAAGAGAAAAAGGGAAGGGAATAAAAAGCAGTGTCTTCTTGATATTAGCAGGGTCTTCACTGAACTTCCTGGGAAGATGCACTTGATGTTTGCCTATGAATAATTCAGATGAGGAATATCTTCCCTTTCATTTTTATGACTGTTGAGCCCTTTCACTTTCATTTTGACCTTCCAGGTGACTACATAGATTTATTACTGGGGGATTCATAGCTGGCACATTGATTAGATCTACTCTGGTTTTAAACTGTGGGTCAGATTCTGAAGAGAAACCCAGCACCCATTCCACTATTATTTCTCTAGCGTGAATACTGGCTGCTTCAGAAGAAATGGTGCCATCGGTTTTGTACATCTGGAACAAAGGCTCCCATTACCAGATTTTGAGAAACTGAATACAAATACAAGAGAAACAAATATTTAAGTTAAAAATGCAAGCAGGCAGAAAATTTACAACTAATGTCATACATTATTTCTTAAAGCAAAGGTAGCAAAAAGGAGGAAGTTAGGAAAATATTTTTTAAAAGACAAACATGTTGAGTGAGATGGCCTTTATCTCCCTCAGAAATCTTACTGCCTTTCTTTCCTTGGCACTTTCTTCAAATGCCCTCCCAATACCCTGAGGCACAACATGGGACAAAGACCTCCAATGAAAAAAACACACAAAAGTCCTGTAATTTATAGCAATGAAAATAACTTTTTTAGTGTATGTCATGAAATCAGTCTGCTGCTTTATACTGTACACTGAGAGAGACCATCTGAGCATCACATATTTCAGTTCAAATAGTTTACATAGATATGCATGGTCAAAGGCAAGGACATGACTTTGGAATTCACTAAGTAGATACACAGTCTTCCAAACCTTTCTGCAAGTTTATCGATCTCCTGGAAAGTGTTTTCTGGGAGCGTCAGGACTTTTATTTAGGCTCTGTAGAGCTCCTGTGAAGTGTGAGATGAGTATAGTGTGCTCCAGCCTTGCAGTTCTACCTATAGAAATAATTCAGTAGGAATTACCCTTTTCTGACTTGGCTTGGAGGGTTTTTGATATGTGAACAGTAATGCTGCACTGTTAAATGAGTGATTTTGACCTTGAGTCTTCAGAGAAGGAAGATGTTTGTGTATTGTACTCTTACATGTATAAGCACTTGATTACCAGATCATGACACTTAAGTCTATGAAGCTCAGCATGTTTGTACTATAGTTGATTAGTATTTTTTAACTGCATATTAAGTTTAGAAAGTGAAATTTTTTTGAAGGTAATTTATTTATGACTTTCATCCTGGTTTGTGCAGCTGGTATAGTGCTAGGTTTAAGGCTAGTTGGAAGGTAAAAGGTCTGTTGCAAATGTATTTGCACAGATGCCATGGTATCATTCTGTTTGTTCCCTTTAAACATAGTTCTGTGGTAACACATCAGAACCTTAATTCATCCAGAATTAGCTGGGACAGGGAGTAAGAGAGAAAGTGTCTAAGCAAGTAATGGTCTATGTCAGTTCTAGCACTCTCATAACTGTGCAAACTTTGTTTGCAGTCATTTCAGTTTTATTAGATCTAAATACTTGGTTTTCCAAACTGATTTCAAGGATTTGGCAAACTGTAACCCTCAGGGTCACTTTGGGGAAGATGTTATTCAGTTTTCATTAAAGACAGAAGTGAGGGGGGGAATGGAAAATCGGACACTGAAGCCGTAGATATTTTCTGCATATTCTCAGAACTGTGTAGTACTTATTTCTAGGGAAGGAATGGAAGTATTATTTCTATTAATCACGCACTGTCACACAATTATTCCTTATTAAGAAAACTAAGATGAATTTTTCAAACCTTAAGGAAATGCAGAAATATTATTACGTTATGTACTAGCTGTTAAAACAATTATACATCATTAAGAAAACCAAAATATTGGTGTTTGTTATTACCGTGGACTGAGACTAGAAGGAAAACAGGACCAACAGTACCAAGTGTGGGTAAAACCCTGATATTTATGCCAGCACTGAAGCACTGTATGCAGGGAAGGATCACATTGGCACTCTGAAGAGGATAAATATCAGTGAAGGCCCAAGAAGAAAAGGGACCACATTGAGAAGTCAAATATATTTGATGCTACCCTCAGATGCATTCAGTAATGAACACTGAGGCAGTAATGAGGATGAGGCAAATACTTAGTCAGACTTTTTGTGCATCATTAGTCAAGACAGTGGGTATGATGGCTGATCCAAAAAACTCTAGGAAAAAAACTAATTTTGCATCAACCCACATTTTTTTCATTCTCTCCTCAGCAAAACAATACACCGAGAGGGGGGTTTACCAGAAACAACACATTTTGTCTTCAGTTTATTTAGACCCTCTTCATTTTAGTTTTGTTAGTTCAATTGGAAGTGAAATGCTGATAGTTTTCTTCTGAAAATGCTGTAATGAAATGATTCGTCTTTCCCAAATATATTTGCTTTCTGAATATTTTTTTCTGAAGCCATCTATTAAATTTGACCCAATTTCATAAATTCTCCCTTAATGATGTGTTGAACTGGTTAATCACATTCTCCATTGCCAGTATCATGTTTCCCATGAACAAAAACCACTAATGTTTTCTCCTTTTATCTTCTTAATTGAAATGCATAATGCCTCATCGCCAAAATACTTGAGTGTTTCCCATATTAGAAAACACTGTCCAAGAAACCTCTTCCCTTCCCATTTCCTTCTTGTAGTACAGCAACAATGTGAAAATGAGAAATTGTTAAATTTAAGGATGTGTGCATGTCTTGAAAGACTTTGTATGCAATTCTGACAATGGCCATCCTCTCCGAGGTTCTTCCTGCAGCAAGCAAGTAGGGGAACACAACTGGTGTAATCCCTGGAAAGGCCGACAGAAGTTACTGCACGGTGGCATCAACGTGACACTGAGTTGATGTTCCAAGACTGAACTCCTGAATTAAAAAGGGAGGGGGAATGCACATATTGTTTATCTCCTACAGACAGAATAGGACTAAACCAAATTCTCTGCAGTAATGTTAGATGTGGTCTACTGAGTTTAGCAGCAAGTTAATGTTTTCCCCAGGACATATTTATATATGTGTTTTGCTCTTTGGTATAGGGAGCCACAGTAATTAAAGTAAAAAATCCATCAACAACCCACAGGCCACTCCAGAGCTCCACGGCTCAATGTACAGTCTTTCTGGCGAGTCCCAGGTAGGAGGATGAGAAGTATTTTAGAGGCAGAAATAATTTAGGCAGCTGCTCTCTACAACACAATCATATGAAGTCTGTTAATTTGACAGTTGAAAGCTGCACATCACAAATGAGGACAAAAAAAAATGCGAGTTCATTTTTGTTTTGTGAGAACTTTTCCTCTTTTGAGACAAATGGTCTCTGACTTGCGCACACTGAGCTTTCGTTGACTGTTTGGCCGTGCTGAACAATCCTGAAGGGGACTGTGCTAGATCCAGAGTGAAGAGGATGCCTTGCTTTGTTCCTGCAGTGGTTCAGTGCAAATACTGGATGAGACAGGGCACAGGAACGAGCGTCTTGGGATGCTGTAGCTGAGTGTCCTGGAGATGTAGGAAGGACGTCCACTATGACTCAGACAGAGATCTTAGCACAGTTCCCATGTAGATGAACTGAGACAGAAGCATAGTGTTTAGTTGCTAATTACATTTAGGCTCCTTTGGGGAACCCACCAAGATTTCTAAGAATGTACAGTTCCAGCCAGTGAACAGCCAGAATTAATCCACTGGTTTGCTCTAACAGGGGACCTAAAAAGAACAATTGCTAACACTGCTGTGATTGCCCTTCTTCAAGGTTAAATTCTCAGTACAGATTCCACTGCTGTTCTTCACAAGAGATATTTTTCTTTGAAGAGCAATGAAAACTATTACATTAGCTGGGCACTGATTTATTTTTCTAAATAAAAAACAGTGCTTTTGATTAACAAAAGTTATATTTTTTCCATTAATGGCATCTTTATCCCGCATAAGCCACATTTTTAAAAAATAAAGAAATTACAGAATCAGAAGATGAAACTTCGGAGAGACTTCAGAAAGTTATCTCATCATAACCCGATTTTCCAGCAGTGACTTTTCATGGCAGATGCTTGTCCAACAGAAACCATTTGCTCTAAAAACCCTCCATACCTTCTCAATGTTACGTACTCTAGTGCTCAGTTCTTACACCAATGGAACATCTTTCCTAATGACTTGATCTGAATTTCACTTGATGCAATTTAAACCCATGACTTGCTGTCCACTGATGGTGCTTGAATTTTCATATGCACTCACTAGTTGAGCTCTTCAGCTTCAGCTTCTTCAGCTCTACAGACCATTTTCCACAACAGCACAATACTGTTAATTCACACTCAGTTTCAGTCTCACTACAGTCCGTTATCCGTTGGTGCAGAAATGTCCCTCAAACTGACATTTTCTCACATAGATTCATGAAATTCATGACTCCTGTGTAGGAATCCTGCCTTTAAGCCTTTCATTTGCCTTTTTTTTAGCTTTAATTGGTGCAGGCACAAATTTTGTTTACTTACTCAAATATTGCATTCATAAAAGATGTAATTTTTTTTAAGGTAGAAGTAGCAAAGTGGATGTTCACTACTGCAAATATTTCTTTGGTATAAAATATTTTAACTTGTTATAATTAATTTCTGTTGAAGATAGTTTCAAGACGTGAAGATGTGTGGGGATGGACGTAATGCGTGTGTGGTTCCAGGAGAATGATCAGTAACTGACAGTAAAGCAAAATATGCTTTATTTAGCTCTTCCAAACAAGAGGCAGCTGAGGAATGTAACAATAGTAGTCTCATTTTACAACCAGATTTGCAAAGAATTCATTGACAATAATCTTGTTTCTTCACACTGTGGCTGTTGCAGGTTCCCAGATCAGGTTTGGTCAGGTCTACAACTCTTAATGTTTTCAGAAGCGGAAATGGCCTTCCTTTTCTCTATTGCCAGGGCTGTTCATGGGAACTGTTTTTCAAACAGAAATATCTAACATTGATTCCTAAATGTTCTATCAAGCGGTTTATACTCACACCAGGTAGGTTCTCGTCAACAGTCAGTGCAGTCTGTATAGGATCCGATGGGAATATAATGTTGGACTGCATCCTGTGAAAATAAGGTAAACTTAAAGCTGTAATATAGGTTGTTACATTTTGGCTGGCTTGGTGGCTTTTCGTGTCAGAGTCAGTTCATTAGACGCTACATTTTAGGAGAATCTCATTAATACTAAGGTGCCTTTACAATGTCAAAGAGGCTTTCCTACGTGTAAATGAAGAACATCATTTTCAGTAACTATTTTTCTTTCTAATATGAAACTTCTTTGTTTTTCTTTTAGGTTGAGAGGATTGTAGACAAAAGGAAGAATAAGAAGGGCAAATGGGAGTATCTCATCAGGTGGAAAGGCTACGGAAGCAATGAAGACACTTGGGAACCTGAACATCATCTACTACATTGTGAGGAGTTTATTGATGAGTTCAATGGACTACACATTTCTAGAGAAAAGCGATCAAGACATGGGAAACAGGCCAGTGCTCCAAAATTTTTACGGGAAAGCCGAGGGTCATCTATTGAGAAAATATCACATAGACCTGAATCTGGGAAGTCTAAAGGGACAACACACAAAAGGAGGAGAATTAATCCATCTCTTCAAAAACAGAAAAGAGGATACACAGCAAAGACAGCAGCTGCTAATGACAGGGCTGCTAAAACTGTGACTTACCGAACTACTCCCAGCGGTTTACAGATCATGCCACTGAAAAAGCCACATAATGGCCTGCAGAATGGAGATGGAAGTCATGAAAAAGATTCTAGACATTTTGGGAATGGCTCACAACAGCAAAATATGGATTTAAATAATCATGAAGGAGAACAAAATTTGTCCAGCATGTTGGAAGTTAGTAATGATTCACCTGTTGTGAATGGAATTGGTATGTAATTTAAACTACAGTCTTTTGAGGGAGGTGGGTTGGTAATTGCAGCAACTGCAGACAGAATAGTCCACTCACACAAAAAATCATTGTTATGCCACACAAGTGATCTGGTGAGATGCATGTAAACATGTTTCATGTTCTTTCCCCATATATTATACCATTTTTTTATCTGTTGGCTTCTCTCCTTCCGTTTACCACGGAGCGATGTGAAGCAATGTGGGCTTTGTTGCATGGCTTTGCTGTGTAAAGTTCTTGTGGGGAAATGACATAGCACAGAGTGGAAATGACAGCCAAGGTATGTATGATACTGCAGCTCTGGGTTTGTGTATCACCAAGTAACAAATCACTTCTCAGTTATGTGTGCACAGCCCCAGTGATCTAGAAAGATCGGGATTATTTTAGAAACAGATTTAATACCACTCTTGCTAAAGTATCCTGGGAAGTGTTAGTGAATAGTGTTCAAGTTCCTCAGTATTAATACTCATCATATTGAGGAGTACTCAGAGCTGCCAGGCCTTTGTCTCTTGACAGTGACTGGGTGCATCAGAAGTTACAAGGCACACTTGATGGAAAGGTACAAACACCCTTGAAGTGAATGAGAAGAAATAGGAGATACTTCTTTCTAATCCTCATAGTTACAGACCAACTTAGTTCTCAAAGAATAAAGTTTCTGTTCTCTGCACATACAAAGCTGTTTAATGCAACTGAGTAGGTTCTCATTGGCTATACGGGTCCAATCTTTTCTTATTTTTAAAATCCTATTGAACTTAATGCCTCAATGATGCTTTGTGGCAGTCACGTCCAGGAGTTAATAATGAGATGCACATTTACTTGATTTTGTGGTTTGGGGGTTTGTTTAGGTGAGGGTTTTTTACCTATACTTTCATTGAATAAGCTCTTGTCCTTATATGAAAGGATAAAGGGGAATATGTCCTGTCAGTCTGTAGGCAGCCCCAGCCTTTTCAGCCTTCCTTCCACGTGGAAGTCTTTCCAGATTTCTGGTAGTTTTCAGTATCCTCTTGTGCCTTTGGTGTGTGGGGTTTTTTTTAATACCTTTTGAAAACAGCAGGAGCTGTTCCAAATGATTTCCTACTGCTTACTGATATAGTGGCGATACAACCTTTTGAGAATTATTTTTTTTTTCTGTTACATACTGCATAAAGGCTTTCACTGAGTGATACACAGTTGGTTTTAGGTTTTTTCCCCTTGCTGGTTACACTCAATTTAGAACACAGCTATATGTACAATTCTTTTCATTATGCATTTAATCTGCTTTACTGTTGCCAATTCACCCTTTTCTTATGACTCAGTGAAGCTCTTCAAATTCTTTCCTAGATTTTACTCTACTTATTTTGTATTCCCTTCAAATATTCCTCTCACACTTCTCTTCTCAGTTCATTAATACATACATTAAATAAACTAATCCTTCTGCAGGTCCTTGGGGCAGCCAGCTACTAATCATTTGATGTGATGAAAAGTAACCATTTGTTCCAATTATTTCTTTTTATTAGCCACTTCCCGTAGCCCATGATAGCACTCGTTTCCTTAACAGCTTCTTGTGAATTGCCCTGCCAAAAACTTTTCAAAAGTCAACATAAATTGTACCACCCTGCTTTCCATTTTCCACCCTACTGGCAACCTAGCAAATGCTACCTGATTAGGGGTGTGGAACTGTCCTTGCCTGCTCTTACTAGTTACATGCTGCAACTGCTGGGATCGTTCAATCCAGGCATCAAAAATCTTGTTAAAGACTCACAGACCATCAAAGTGCGTGGTCAGCTTCACATGCAGAGTAGCCCAGAGGATGTCAATGACACTTAAAATGGAGAGTGTAGGCTTTTGCGTTTTGATGAGTTTGAGCTCATATCAGACTGTTTTAAAACATATCTGTTTCTTTTTATGTTTTCTTCTTGCATATCTAATAACATACATGTATAAAGTTATTTTTCTTTGTTTTCTTAACATTTCTAATGAAGTTTTTTTGAGTATTTGCTTTATGTTATACATTGAGGAAGTTGTGATATAAAGTGCATCTTTAATCCCCATATTGTAGAATCTTTTGTTTCTAATGAGGAACTAAAGGGCCACAGAGAACTGAAAGGTCAAATGAGCCTTTCATTTGTCCCCACAAGAGCTAATGAATGGCATCCACTAGCCTCTGTTTAAGTAATCCCTGTAAGAGGGCTCTATTTCAGTAGAAAGCTGCTTTACCTAAGCAGCCAGGTGTTCTGCCACGTACAGAGGGCTCCTGGTCTAACATATGCAGCTCCTTTAAAACATGTCATTATGGTGGGCTTTGCATTCTCCAAAGCTGTCACTTCTGTAATTTTTTCTTTTTTCTCTCTTGCATTGTGACCTTCATGTAAGCGAAAGCAAAAGTTCTTTAAATCTCTACCTGATTCTCATCTGAAAAACCCATACTCAGCAGAACTCCCAAGGTCAGAGATTCCTCCAGTCTTGCTTTGTGAAACTCAGCACATGCATAGTGTAAAAAACCACAAAGGGGCGAGATGAAACTACCAAAGCAAGTGCAGACAAAAACTGGTAAAGAAGGGTCAAAATAAAAATACTAGTTTTTTCCAATACCGCCCTACAAGCTTGAGAGAAGCCACATTTCCTGGTACAGTATTTTGCATCATTTGAAATGTTGAATTGTGGAAGCTTGCACTACTCTTCAACATGTCCAACAATTTGCTGAACTCCCTCACTGTTCACTCTCACAGGGAAGCAGCACAGAAGATGCCAGTGGGATTCTGCCATGGGTCCTCTTAGTATCACAAACTTATTTTGAACAGGATAGATTTCTACTAAAAACTGGTCTGAAATTTTAGAAATTGCAAATGAAGAACATTTCAGAGGAAAATGCCAGTTTGTTGAATAACAGGAGTTTTGTTGCAAACATCTTGAGTTTCAAAACTTTCTCCAAATCCGAGCCAACCTCCCAAGGCTTTGTCCCCTGAGACCAGGAGCAATGTGGCAGTGTGCTTGGCAGGACTCCCACATTTCGCTCGGAGGCAGCCAGCTATGCCAGAGGTTTCAGGCAGTCTGCCACCGAGTCTGTAAGCCAGAAGCCCAGCATGCCCCATTAGCACTCGCAGGGCTCCCAGGCACTACGTGTAGGAAGAGAGGGAGCCTGGAGGGACCTGGGTTTGGCTCCCAGAAGCTGTGGCTCCCAGGCAGTCCTGTGCAGAATCCAATGAAGGAGACATTTGTGTCAGCTTTGAGATTGCCCGTATTCAACTCAGCTGAATGTCAGAGTCATTTCATAGTACATGTACAAGTGCACTCAAAATGTATATAGAAATTCTAAGTTGTTATTGAGGTGAAGCCTAGATGTGGAAAACTCAAAAGTTCCCCACAATTTGAAAACCCAGCTCTGCTACCAGTGTTGGCCTATAGTGGAAGGCCTCTAAAACCCATCAACTTGAACCAGCATTCTTTCATATTACAATGATGTTTAATTACAAATGTGTTGAACCACGGAATATAATTAGTAATTTATAAACTACAACTAATGAAAAAAATATCTATTTTGTTTGTCTGTGGTATGCCAATTTTGTTTAAACAATAGCTATTTGAGAACTAGCTTTTGATGATTCCTTGAATGGACTTCACCAGTGTGTTTGGTTTTGTGTATGCAAACACTTGGATACAAGTGTTTTCTGCTCAACTTATACATAAAACTCTCAGCAGTAAGTTATTTATCGAAGAAAGATGAATGTATGCATGCACAAAATCATATATGTACTGCAGCAGAGGCCTGGAACCTTGTTGGCATTGGGACAAACCTTTCTTATCCAAACCTCTCTTCTAACTTCCACACATGCTATCATAAGGACAATAGAGTCGTCTTTATTGACAGTTACTTTTTAGGGTCTACAAATTGGAAAATGTTGAAAAACTCTGTGGGAGAACATCCACTGATGCTTCCAGGAGCTAACAATACCATTCTTTCTGATGACATTTGTTGTCTTGTGTTATCACATTTCTGTTTCTCTCTAGATATTGCGATTGAAAGTGATTGTTTTGTCAAGTTTCTTGACAGCATCTAAAAACATCCCCTTTTAATTTTCTCTTTCCCTTTTCTACATTGCTCTATTTCTGTACCATCTGCTTAAGAATTTTTGCTTGTCATGTATCACTAACCACTGTTTTTCTCCATTATGAAAATCTTAGTAGTCTCATGGTGCCCTTAATTTAAATACTCTCTATGAACTTAGTCACTGCTTCCTCTTGTTTTTTTAGCTTGTTCTGTTTTATTTATTCTGGAGCAATACTGGCAGTAAAAGACAACCAAATATGCTTGCTTTCTCAGTTTGGATTTCTCATTGCTTTTAGATATCTTACAGATGCTCCCTTTGCTGGAGAAGTCTGAAATTATTAGTAAATTATCAACAGAACACTGCTTTAAAGTATGTACAGCATTAACCATTACCCACAAGAAAGACAAAAAGGAGACAGAGGAAGATTGTTGGGAAGACTGAGGAATGCCAGGCTGTTTTACCACGGAGAATAAGGGAGCATGGTTTATTTCACCTAGAAAAATAAAAGCCCTAGCTCTATGATCCTTGTCATTCAGCACAAATGCATGTTCCTAACAAAAAGAACAGTCCAACCCTCCTTCCAATGATATCCTGATCACTATTCCCATCCCTTTCCCTGCACTGGCTTTGGTATTCTTGAGGCTACAAGGTGAACCTGATCTGTTTGAAAATTAACCATGGTTTTGCTGGGTAAGTTTCCAGCCAGAACAATTCACCAGGTCGTGTCGCAGTATGGCTCCCTACCGCACAGGGACCGCTATGGAGGGCAGTGGCATAGAGACAGCTCCATTAAACTGGCTGTAATGAAACATGAAGAAAAGATATATCTGAAAATAACAGTAGCTTGACGTGTCCTCTTCTACCAGATAGAAGCTGTGGAAGGAGATGGGAAGATCCAAGTCCTCAAAGGCATTGAGTTGATCTGAGGCTCATTGCAAAATTTTATCCCTTTCTTCTCCTACTCTTTGTCTGCTTCATCTTTTTGGACTACAAATTTCTAATGTGTTTTTTGCTATGACTCACATGATGGAGCCCCAGTCTCAGACTCAATCTGAAGTCATAAGCAGTTTCTAGTACCAACAGCAGCAGCAGCAACATCTTTACATGTTGTTCCCTTTGACATCAGTGGAGTACCAGAGAAGATGCAGGCACAGGCAACTAAAATGAAGAGGATTACAGGAATAAAAGAGTCTTCAGTTAGGAGAGGGTAAGGCTGAGGGGGGAATATGATCAAAGTTTACAGAATCATCCAGTCTCAGATAAAGTAAATGCAGAACTGTTGTTCACTAAATTCTTCAGTAGAATTAGGGACCGCTTACTGAAACTGGTCGAAGATCAGATAAAAGCACAGATGAAAGAAAATTCTTCTCTGTTAGTGGCTACACAACTTCATACTCATACCATAGGAGGCTGTGAAGACAGCATCAACAGGCTCAAAAGAGGATTAGAGAAATCCATGTGAAGGTCCACGAGCAAATACTGAAGGAAACAGGAAGAGTGAATACTATCATATTGCTATACAAGACATAGAGGTGATAGTAGAGGAAGGGACTGCAGAAAATGGCCAAGCTTGCGTTTTCTCTTCAAATATAATAGCATTCTTTACTGCCATTCTTGGAGAAGGATTACTTGATGACCAGTGGTCTGGAAATAACTGTAGTTCCCTTAAAAAATATTGGAACTTCTAAGTATCAGCATATTTTTAGGTATCTCACATGTTCTACTGCTGATTAAAAACTAGGTAATAGTTAGATCAAACTCCCACTAAAGGAAGGAATATATTCATTCCTCTGTTCAGTTTTCTTTCTGTGCTTAGACTGAGCATCAAATACCCACTACTAAGCCAGTAAACCATATTTAGCGGTACTTAAAGCTTTCTTAGTTAATTTGTGACATCCTTAAATTGTTTCACATGCAGTATAGATTGCTTTGAGAATGTCTCTTTTTTCCTATGTCACGGTCATTTCTCATCACGGCACATGAAGATGCAGTTACCCTGTGTGCATTAAGGCAGGTGGTAACTGTTAACTCTCTTGCAGAGGCAGTCAGGATTCTTTAGTGGCTCCAGAACAAACCTTCAGAAGCTTCGTCATATCTGTGCAACAGGCATGCTGAAGTGGCCTGCTTTTACTCGAGTGTTGCCTTTGGATTTTGCTGATCATTTTCCCCGGTTTATCAGATTAAGCAAGATTACAGGGATGCACAGTATGCACTGAAACAACAATTTACTCACTATATGTTGTTCTGTGAACCATCCATTCTTGGAAATGACACTTTTCCATTTATGTTTCAATCCTATTTAATTTAGATCTTTCTTTTCTCTGGTAAAATTCTGTCAGCTGTCATACAGAGAGTTAAAGTATTTTTATAAGTGGTAGCTTCTTACATCATATATTTAATTTACAAACTGATTGCATTACTCAAAGAAGAATACAACAAAAAATAAAATTCTTAATATCAGGCTTTTTGTTGAGCTGTATGATCTGTGTGAATTAACCTTCTACCATTCTCTTACCATCTGTATTTAAAACAGATGTAGCATTGCCTTCAGCACTAGGTAGATAATCAGTATAGTTGGTATGACACATCTTCCATTCATTTGCACTTCTGATTTTATAAGTTCTTTACACTTTGTTTAGAGATACAATTCTTCTCGTGTTAGTGTCCTATTGCTGGCTCAAGCAACATAGTAAGGCTTGACTAGATAAAAATGCAATATTTAGAAGTCTACCTACATCAAATAATTAAGTTGGTTCAGTATGTTATTCCAAATACTATTAGTTTTCGATCAGTAATTTCAAAAGTTGATTTTTGTTTGTAAGAATACATGTCAAAATGTATGCAGTAGCAAAACTTTCTGAAAAAGAAGAAACACACAGAAGAAATTATTCATCCCTTTTAAAATTCGAGCACATGGTGATTTCTGCACTTGTAGATAATTCTTGTCAAGAAGACAAATTTCAAATTATTCTGGCTTCAAATGCTTTTTTTTCAAAGTGATAATCTAATGCAATTTGTCAGTGTTTGCATTGCACCGTTAAATCCTTTTTGGAGTTCAATATAGGCGATACTTTAGATGGCATCTCTTAACAATGAAAAAGTTTTATAATTGACTGAAATAGCTGAAATAGCAGACTTTTAAGAGCTGTGCATTTCTGTGTGCAGCTATACATGTGTACACACGGGCACACATTACATGATGAGCCAAGTGATGCACCAGTTAAATACAATTAAGCACTCTATAGATTTTTAATGTCATATAACTGTAACTGTAGGCGTTTCACACACTGTGAACAATTCCACAGGCCACTGCCAACTCAAAGCTATCAGACAGTTCAGTCACTTACAGAAATCTCAAGCTGAAACGCAGCTAATCCAAAATGGGCGTGACTTTGGGTTTGAGAGTAATATGTCATGAATTAATCATTCAGTTCTGTTCCAAAGGAGTATTTTTAATTGGATAGTGGTCATTTAAATGATAAATTGTAAATCTGTGCTCTAATATTCACGTCATGTGCTCTTTAAAAATGCCTGGATATTTTATACCAGAAGCTGAAACAGGGCAGCTTTGGCAGGAGTAAAGAATAGAACAAACAAAGGTGTTTTCATTCAGCTCTTTCTTGGCTTTCCTTAAATATGGCATATTGTGAGCTCGTGTCTGTTTAAACAAAATACACATTTGGAAACTATTTCAATGAACAGAGTGACTTTAATCTCTGTTCCTCAACAGCCTCTCTCTGCTTTTCTTTCAATCGTACCAGTGAAACGCCTGCCATTAGAAAAGGATAATTGCATAAATATCTTGCAAGGATATTTTCAACATTCTGGCTCAGCATTGTGACCAGTTGTGAGGTTTTGTCCATTGCAGAGCAACTGTAAACATAGGCAAAATAAGAGTTTACAGTTCATAGACAGTGGAAGGCAGAATAAACTGTCTTTTAAAATTAACACATTATTCCTCTCATCTGTTTTAAGGAGGAGCAATATCTTTCTTGTCATAGCTCCCTTTTTTCCTTTCTGCTGGATACCCTTCAAAATGTCATCAGCATCAATATTTCCTGTGTACAAATTCCAATATTAATATCATATCTTTCAGTCAAAAGTCAGTAATTATTGTTACTGTAAATGTAGTGTGCAGAAGCTTGGGATCAGAGCAGAGGGGGTGGCTAACCCCTACTTCTAATGCTACCCAAAGGGATGCACGGAAGCCACTGCTGGTTGTGTCAGCCTAGCAAGAGCTCCCTTAACTTACAGTCCCATAGAGATGTGCAGCAAGTGTGTGTTCAGATTGTCATTTGAAACTAGCAATGACATTTTGGTCACTGTAAAAGCAAGACAACGTAACTTTGAGATTTGGGCTAAACTGGTCATCTCAATTTCTTCCAAAGCTGAATTAGAATTTTCCTATGAATTCAAGGATCACTCCAAATTTATATGAAAGACCATGGTACAATAAGCTTCATCTTCAAAGCAGAACCGAATCCCATTAAGGGTACAAGTCCTACAGGCTATATAATTGAGGTTGTCTGGTCAGAGAACAAAAAGTACTGCATGTTGGAATACAGAATAATGAGAACGGCTTGAGGTCACATTTGACAGGCCAGGCATAGTGTGATTTATCAGATTTATCACGTAGAGGCTACTGTAAATACTGAGCTTTGTTTAAGCTAACAGACAGTATCGCTCCATTTCTTTGAAGGCATAGACATAATTATGCTTTGATTCCTTCCATCTCAAAGGTTCTTCTCTGGCCAATGGAAGCTTGAATCTACACAGCACTGTGAAAAGGAAACTAGACGGAGAGAAAGATTATGTCTTCGATAAGAGACTACGATACAGCGTACGTCAAAATGAAAGTAACTGCCGGTTCAGGGACATTGTGGTCCGGAAAGAAGATGGTTTCACACATATTTTGCTGTCGAGTCAGACTTCAGATAACAATGCGCTGACTCCAGAGGTAAGCGTGTTGCCTTAAGAGCCAAAGAAAGCTATCCTAGTATGCGAGTTATTGTGGAGACGCTGCATTTTTATCATTAATTGATTATCTTAAAAAAAGAAATACAGAGTTCAAATATATCTAACTTTTTCACACTTGGGATTCTTATCAAAAAGGATGCAGTGGAAATTAATTTTTAATTTACATGTCTGAAACTGAAAATTAGAAGTAAAGGAAGGAATGGCAGAATTTGTGTTTCGATCATGGAGTTGTAGGAAGCAGTGGTTCCATGTTGAAGCTACTGATATTTACTGTCCTTAGGAGAAATCTGGTCCCTTTCATTTTATTAATTTAAATGGTGCTCCAGTTGTTGCATACAGAGGAATTTCAGGCTATATCCTAAGATAGTCATTCTAAAAATATACCTTGATCCTTGATTTCTTTTTCTCTAAGTCATTTTGAGTCCTTATTTATGAAATTTTAACCAATTTGGGGCTGTATTCTCAGCTGAATTGCATAAAAACATACAAATAATATCAATGAATTCTCTTGTTCCAAACAACTTAGAGTCCAACTTGGACTTGTAGCTTGCACTACTCCAGTACACATACTGGTCACCGGAAGGGCTGAGAAGCTTTTCCTTCTATTCCCTGTGATCCCAAGCAGAGTAGGGGGCGGCAATGCCTGGTTTACCTTTTCCCCTGAAAGAACAAAAGGGTGTCAATAAATAGCTGCATCAGGATACATGTCCTGGAGGGCAGAGAACATGTTTGAGCCCTGTTCCAGGTGGGCAGTAACAGCCTGATGAAAAGGGATTGCCATAGGTTGCAGAGGAGACAACAGGAGCTGCCTCCCAGCACCACGTCTCATCGTCTGAGTGTTCTAGAACGCAGGCAGAGTTCCTCCACAAGGTGCCTGCAGTGTGGCAGTTCTCTACCTTTTCTGCCCTCTAGACACAGCACTACAGCTCTGTCTTCAAGGTGAGAGTATATGAAATACTAGTTTGAACATCATTTGAGAGAAAAGTAGATTATAGCTTTGAGGAATTATTTTATTCAATAAGAAACTGAATAATTTTGAAATTCATTACTTGTAATGAGCTTCAGATAAAACCACTGGCAGTTACAATGGGCCCTAAATCTGACTCCCCTTCCTTTCTAAATGCACACCCACACATGGAAATTAATACACAGATGCTAAATAGTTAAACCTATTCGTACACACATTTGTCACTCCTAGATTTTAAGCTATGTGATATTTTAAAAGACTATCTTGGTAATTAACACAGAACACCAAACACCTGCTTTTAATACTAATTCCTTAAAACACATTAGATTGCATCAAATCCATCATTCCATCCATGTATTAATTACCTCTAATTGACACTGCGGGTAGTTCAAACGAATAGCTCAAGGGCCTGAAAAAGTATGAAATCAAGGACTTACTATGTTCATGCTGAACAGATAACACCCTTTACGATGCTGGCTGTGCTGTTCCATATCAGCAGTCTTCAAATGTTCCAACCAGTGAATTCATTTAGGCTTTTCAGGTCTGCCAAACCAATCCATTTTATTCTTTGAAGTTTTCACTATGCCGAGACCCCACCTCTGTGAAAAAATAAATAGTAAGCATAGGATAATCCTCCTCTTGCATCACCAGCATAGACTATTTCTGGAACCTTTATTGAAGCTCACTCAAAACCATTTAGAAAACATTTTAGAAAACTACATTACTGGCTAGGATCTGGATGGTCAGGAATTAATCAAGGTAATGAGTTCTCCACATTGAGATTGTCTGTTTAAAACTCATCCAGGCTGAGAGCAATTGAAGGCTCTTGCTCTCTGAAGGCTGCTTGCTGGCAAACGTGAAACAACTTGTTTGGCCTGGGTCCAGGCTGCAGCCCGTGATCATTCACACCACAAAATCCTGAACCTTCAATATTGGTAATTCCACATCCTTGCCAACAATTACAGCAAAAATTCAAGAAACTGAAAGGAGGAAAATGTTGAATGCCTTGTCCCTATAGTTTGTTACTCAGAGCCGTAACTGAGACAAACTGACAGTAATTTTAGGGATGTTTACAACATTTTCAGTTTTGACACCTTTTATCACCAGTGAATAAACAGAAAAAAACACAAAATACCCACAAAATTAAGAAAGCGTGTTTCATTTTGTCAAAAGAAATGCTAACTTCAGGCTTTATTAGACATTTAGTAAATTATGTTTGTCAAATAGCAAATGATTAATTTACTGTCTGCTTGGTGTGGTCAGAACAGAGCTCTGGGTGTTCTTAGCTATCTATGTTAGGAAAAAATTAAGGAGTGCACTGCCCACAATCATTATAAAATTAAACTTATACAGAACCACTCTCACCCCTCAACAACGCTGCCTCCCTTTTTTTTCTTTATCTTAGTCTTTAGATGAAATTTAATAGTTTGTTCAACAATTGGCCTCTGCTGTTTATGCCAATTTAATTAAAATAATGAACTTAATGAACTTATCCATAAAAAAAAAGAAAAAAAAATGCAACAAGAGCTTGGAGAAGCCTGCCTGAATCTTTACCCTGTTTGTGGTAAGAACATCACACCTGTGGGTTTGTGCAGGTGATTTCAGCATGGAATGTGCCGATGCTTCTTCCAGCAGCATTTGCACGCATTGAGGTTGGCTCGGTGCCACTCCAGTAACTGAGTTTTTTTCTACAGAAATGTTCAGGGCACCATAGAAATTCCTTCTTATGTTTTACAAGACCTTATAAAGCCTCCAAGCCAGTGTCATGAAACAGCACAGCTTGTTTTTATTTCAGTGGCTTAGGCTTTCTACTTGTAAAATTCATTTTTACAATAGATATGTAAAATATTTCATCATTATCAATTCCATGAGGGCATCTTCCCTCATGGGTCTTTTGCTGCTTCTGAAGTTCTTTCTCCAGTGATAATGTTGCTGGTTTAACTCGGCACATTTCAAGGAATCAAATTCTGTTTCAAACAAAATTAAAGGGATCCATCTGGAGTTTTTACCTTATGCTATTAATAGAGCTAGGAAATCATATTCCCCTGAATTAAAAGTAAAAATATCCTAAACATGGAATGTTTTCATTGAAGACTGATACAACTTACTCCAGTACCTTTCTTATACAAAACAACCAGGTTTCAAATTTCTAGCCATGAGAATTACAGGGTTTGAAGTTCTACCAGGTGCTTTTTGGACCATTGGTTTGCCTTCACTTTTCCTCACTTACAGCTTTTTCTAACTTAAAAATAAAACAACAGGAAAAGAGGCAAGTACCGTTTACTGTTGTCTGTATTTTTTCTTGCATGCAAAGACAAATTGTGGGGTTTGGTCAGTACTCCTGCCTGAAGCCAGCCCGATAAGTACCCACGTCCTTTATCAAACAGAAAGGACTCAGAATCTGTCCGCGCAAGGAGTCAGTCAGTAACAAACAGAGTATTTATGTGAAACGGTGCAAGCATGGAAAAGCTTCTGAGAACAACTCAATGGCTATAAATTTTGTTTTACTGTAATATTTACAGAAGATTTACCTTTAAGAATATCAACAGTGAATCCTTAGAGATTCAGGGAAGTTAACCGTTTAAACTAGTGTTTCTGTTTACATGAACAAGAGACTTCTGTTCAAGATACTTTCTGTAATTACGGTGATAAATTCCCAGCTCTCTGATTTTCCCGGAATGTAAACAATATTGAAAGCAAAGGGCAGCAAATGCCCTTTAAAATTTCCTACGTCCAGTGGAAGGCATTAAAATAAGCTCTTAGAAGTTTAATGAAGTTTTCAAACATTTTATGTTTATTTTGCAATAGAAAGTGTCCTGGTAAAGAAGCAACCAGCATATTTTCTTGACAGGATTAAAAACAGAAGCAACTTCTGAGAAAGCGATAATTTTATTATATATTTGGGTTTCACTAAAACACTAAGTGAAGTATCAGGCCTGGTCTAAATTTATAATTCAGTAGATTAACATAAGATGAATTACTGGCCTGGGCTGTTTTGTCTGTGCTTCCTGAGAAGTTTTAGTCAGATGCATTCAGTTATATTTGTCCCTACCACTGAAAATTAACTAAAAGACCATAAAAAGCCAATTTAAAAAACTATGGAAGCAGGCAATGCTGCTATAGAGCCCTATAGAGTCCACCAGAGGCATTTAAATTTAATTGGAGAAATGCTGTAGCTATACCAAAATGAGGGAAGGGTTAAAGACTATGCAAGAGAGGAAAAGAACGTGGAATCTGACAAAGAAATGTAACCAAAGACACGTAGTGTCTCTTTATTGGCAAACTGAATTCACTTCTGCATTAAATGGGAATCTGTGCTTAAAAACAGACAGCAGTTCTCAACTAAGATGATATTTACTTCACAGTTCTGCAGTCTCATACACGGTTCCGTAATGCTACAGACAACCCGTCTTTTTTATCTTATTGCTAGTAGCTTTCCTATAATGATGTGAACATCTGTAAAGAAATATGCATACCCTGATAATCCGGGAAAGCCACAATGCCAAGGTGTTCAGAAGCAGGAGTAGCATCTGGCTGGCTGTGACTCGGCCAAAGGACAAGGTGACCAGGTGAATTTGGACTGTGCCAGCTAAGGAATCACAGCATAGAACAAGGGAGTGAGAACTTACTTTGCTGGCTTTGGGGTACCCTGGTGAGCCTCCAAGCACCTTTTCATGTAAAGTTAATGACAAACGTACAGATACTTAAAAAACCTACTTTTTACAGACTGAAATACCGATAATTTATGGTTTTCTGGTTTCTGATACTGTGCCCTTTTGCTAGAAACTAGTGGAGCTGTGGAATTAAATTTCCATTCCTGCTCAGCAGTACTATCCATAATACTGCCAAAGCTTTCCCATTTTCAACTATACTTGAGAAATCGGTGCCTAACGGACCTTTAATACCACCCTCTCCAGAACACTGAAAAAACAGTGATAGCAGAATATTGGTTTTATTACAAGTAGGATGACCTCTGCTCAGCAGTTTGGTGTTCTTATTGATGGGTTGAAGCGATCCAGAGCAGTGAGGGGTGAGGTAAAAAAGAGCGAGGTTTGTAATGGTAATGATGTGTTTGAAGGATGGCAGTGGTAACATCAAAGAGACGGTACAAATGCAAATATCACTGGAGGAAGGGGAATGGTAAAGGAAACTTGCTGAATGGCGGATCCTATCTTGGCATCATATTTAAAGCAACACTTCTCATTGTATATAAGAATGTTTGCGTGGTATTCTCTGATATTATTTGCACATCCTGCCTTAGAGAGAGCAGATTTTAGGAACATTTAAAATAAACTAAGAGGACAATCTTGCAGTCTCATGGAACTAGGAAAGTCAAAATGTGTTTCTTTTTTCATTCTAACATCTCCCACCTTCAGAAGTTTCTATTTTAACTTTGAACAGAGGTCTCAGGGGTTTTTTTCCCTTTTTTCCCCTTTTACCAAATGTGCAGTTTTGCCATGATTTTACCAACTGAGGGCTGAGGCAGCCTTTGAGACTTTGAGAATGAACGGTACTTGTAAAATGACTGATGAGATTTTTGCACCTGCACAAGAATTTCAAATACACTTCCTAATTCTGCTGCTTTAAATTACTTCACTCGCACCCACTGTCACATACTAAGTATTACAGGAGTTGTGAAGTGCACTTGTAAAAGTGAAGCACCTAGAAGTTAACCACCTGCTTTCTCGTGTCCCAGTCTCAGCAGCCAGTAAAAATCATTTTCATGCAGACACATGAAAATGGAAAGCAGGCAGGTAGTGCTGCACAGTATGGTTTGAATATACAAGTTCCAGCTTGGTCTCACAAGCCGCAGAAGTTCTAATAGTCTGTTCCGTGTTTAGGGACATTTCTTAAGTGAGGCACTTCAGAGATGATTTTTTGAAACAGAAAGTAGTGAATAAAAATAACCACAAGCTAAAAATCTTGGTTTTCTCTCACATGGAAGCCATATTTAATCCCCCAACCACATTTTGCTGTTTATTACCCAAATTTACACTAACTGCAAATCTTTCAGTTCAAAAGAGAAAAATTTGCCCGTCTGTAGGAAATACTTTGACATGGGATTCTGTTTCAGCACAGAAGGTGCCATACAATGAAATCATGGCCCTTGAAGTAAGGTGCACATCACTAAAGATGAGTGGGGAATCTGAAATAAATTCCAGCCTAAAAACTACACTGAATTGTGACCAAACATAAAGTTACCCGTTATAAGTTTATGAAATAATATTTTCTTTTAAAAATTATTAGGAAAACCATTCTGCTCAGATGAAAGGCCATTTTCTTACAATACCAGCTGCTCAATTCTGTACAGATTTTTATATGTTTGATTTATGGTGCAATTAAGAGCTTGATCCTATTGTAAATTCGTGTAAAAATGTCTTTTGGCTTTTTTGCTCTAGCTTTTGTAGTCTTTAACAATATCACTGATCACGGATAAACGAATAATGTATTTGTCATGTTGATGAGGTATATGATGTCCTCTTGTCCCTCCTTGTTCTGGTTGAAGTCACATAAACCAGAGAACTTGAAAAACTGAAAACTGGTGTTTATAGATTTTGCTTACAACCTGTTGAGGTTAATAGGCTATTGTTGTGATAACCGTGTTACTGAGGACACAGTGATGTACACTGAATATACACAAAGAAAATAAAAAAATTGATATTTGAAGTTATTAAATTGCAATCAAACAGCATAAGCTAGCTAGGATTTCCCATAGAATAAGCAAAGAACAGCCAAGTTCTAAACAAATCTTTGAATTAGTAAGCATCTACAAAGCACTTTCAAATATAAAATATTTTGTAAACTCTCAGTGTTATCATTCTAAGTATAGTAAAATTATATTAATATATATAGTTGATGTTTAGTATTAATAGTGCCCAAAATGTAAGTCGCTCAAAATCAGTAGGTTTGTAAAAGTAGGGAAATGATATTGCAACGGCATGCATGTCGAATTGTTTACTTTTCTTTATCCACAGATCATGAAGGAAGTTCGGAGAGCATTGTGCAATGCATCAGCTGATGACAGTAAACTCTTACTTCTCAGCGCAGTGGGAAGTGTATTCTGTAGTGGCCTAGATTACTCATATTTAATTGGCAGGTTATCCAATGACAGAAGAAAGGAAAGCACTAGGATTGCAGAAGCTATAAGGTGACCCAAGCTTACCTATGATCTCTAAATTATGAAATGCAGTGTGTGATTATAACGATATTTATCAGGTCCAAAAATGTTGTATATTTAAGTGTTGATTGCATTCTAATGATAGTCCTACAAATTTGTTTAGTAAGAAGAACCTTGGACCTTTCCTTATTAGAAAAGAAGGCACTTTTGTTCCAGTGCTCATATCCACAAGGATTTATTTTACTCCAATTTTCTGTATTTAATATTTCAAATCATTCCTCCAAATTTAAATACAACTTTGTTGTTGTTTTTCCAAATTAGCTATCGCTTCATGTTCTAAAGGGGTTCCTGAACAGCAGATATTTTACTTGTTTTAATGTTCATCATTGTAATGAATTTCAGTACAAATGGGAATCCATGGCTCACTCATATTCTGTTCAAATAGCAGTCTGCCACTGTATTTCAGAACCTTATTACAAGGGTCTCCACTCTTTTTTCTTACATTTAAATTACTTCATATGTATGTAAATGTAATTTTATTTTCATAACTAAAATGTGACTTTCCTTATATATATTACATTACCGCAATAGAAATCCAGGGTTTATGACAAGCAATCCACAAATCAGTCTGCATATCACCAAATATTTCCATTATCCACCAGGTACACTTTATACGTATTTGGCAGATCTTTCAGTATAAATCAACATTACTCCTCTAAAGCCAATGATATCTCACCAGTCTGTACCAGGAGAGGATTTGGTCCCCTTTCCCCTCAGCTTCCTACAAATAAATATTGATCTTCTGAGAGCTTTAAAACTTTATGCAACAATTCTATGAAGGAATATTAAAGGATTTGTTTTATAACAGATCTCTATTTTTGATATAGTAGTATAACGTAAGTTCAGGTTTAGTTATTACATGACATATATTAAAGACCAATTATCTTGGTTACATCTACTGCCCATCGGTTTCGATTCTCAGTTTAATACTTTCGAAAGTCTCATTGTAGTAATTATTTTGAATTTAAAATCTGCTTCTTAAATATAATAAATAATGACCTGTTTTTAAGACCCCAGCTATGCCTGAATATCATGTAGTGATGTTTAAAAAAAAGAAAAACCCTTTGAAGGGTACATCCTAATTTATTCTTTTTTAAATGTGCAGGATTTTTAATAACATGGAACCAAAAAAAAAACGTGAGGGAGGAAAATCACTGTTATTGTTTGAAAACAGGCATGTTTACACCCCATTAGTGGATACAAATTCAATATTATTCATGTAAATATTGAATAGATAGGTATGGTTATATATGTATACATTTATCTACACACATTTAATATACAGGTATACTTATCAATCCAACATTTAAATGAGTATAAGCCAGACTATGATACTCATTTTTTTCATCCTTGAACTCAGAAGATTTTTGAAATAATGGTACAGTGTACCACTCCTTGACAAGAATGTCGGCTTCAGGCCCACTGGAAATAGATTTTTATTGTATTTCTGGAAACAATACACTACGTTTTCCATTTAGCGCACTCTGTGCTTTCTGTGAACAAAAGACTCAACTCATGGAAAATACACTGTAATAAGAATAGAAATAAATATACACTTCGCTTTTTCAGTGGTTAGGATGTCCTGAAACACAGAAACATATCTCTTCCTCTGCTGCTTTACATCAGGTTAGACTTATACGGAAATGAAATTAAAATATTGATTACTGTGTGTTTCCATTTTCTAAATTTTGAATCTCATAGACTGATCACAAGTTAAAACTCAAGTTTAAATGCCGCTTCAATCTTCTCTCACATGAATGATTTATTTGTTTGGCCCCTGTCCTCATCCACTGCCTTTGGGGCTTGCAACTCAGATCTGTGGCACAGCAGCTTCTCTCCAGGTAGTGAACGTAGATCCATCAGCTTGCACTCCGATCATCCAGACGTGTGTCCAGCATTGCAGTCCTGGCACAGGGAAAAGGCAGACAGACAGACTGCATTGCAACTGTGCCTGCAGAGCCCTGCAATTGAAAGAATCACTGGAAGGCATTCCCAGTACCAGTCTGCTTTGTCACATTGTCAAGCATCATTATATGAGCTGATACATAAAATTGTGGGCATGCTCAGAAGAAAACAAAGAAGGACAACCTTACTTGCTCAACATCTTCATAGCCTTTGACATATTATGAGCCCTGACCTGCAGCAAGACCTCTGCAACGATGCAGGGGTATCTGAGCATTCCAAAGTGAATTTGATGGTCAACTTCCCAGATGTCCTGTGGCAAAACCAAAAAGTCT
The DNA here is from genome assembly GCF_017976375.1 of Cuculus canorus. Lineage (NCBI taxonomy): Eukaryota > Metazoa > Chordata > Aves > Cuculiformes > Cuculidae > Cuculus > Cuculus canorus. Next base: position 9,099,752 of record NC_071413.1, on the reverse strand, counting down.
TCTGCAAGTGACATTTTTTTCCTCTCTTTTTGCCTCTGGCTCTACTGTTCAACAACAGATTGGATTGTAAGTCTTTTTCAAAGCTGTCTTGAACTGGAACAAGGATCTTCTATCCTGGCTACTACATGTTTGAATTTATGGTTCGCAGACATGGAAACATGTCTGGTCTGGGTACAAAGATGTCACACTGAAACAAATAACATTCCAAACAGGGAACACAGATAATTGTTCACCAGCTTCCATTATTTTAGCCTTCTACTTTATCCAATAGGTAGCATGTTGCTTACACACCCATGTACATCTCTGTGCTCCCCTTCTTTCCCTCATGACAGAGGCTCATTGTGTCTTAGTGTTCTGTTCTACTCTCTCCTCATCTCCAAGTCCTCTCTTCCTTGCTCACTCATTTGAAGATTTCACATTTTCTTCAGCCCTTGCCCTCTATTAATATGTCCTGCTTTGTTCTTCCTTCCCATCTAACCATTTCCTCTCCACATCCCTAATAGCTTCTCCATATTCATTTCCAGTCCCATTTATCAACACACGCTTCCTGCTTTTCTCCACAACACCGTTTTCTTCTGCCACCACATTGTCTTCAGATCTGCTGCCACCATTTATCCACAGTTTGTTCTTTTCACCTGTCATTTGTCATATCCCCGTGCCCATCTGTAGCCCTACTTGGAAGGCTTACTTGCAGAACTACCTGAGTCTTTAGAATTTTGGAATCAACCATGAGCGGTGACCCACAGTCATACTCAACCATAATAAGCAGAGAAGTAACGAGATAACGGAACAGCATTACTTCTAAAAATGAAAACGAACTATAGCTCTCCTTAACCCTGCTATCCGTTAGAAATAAATGGTCTTGAACAGACAAATACAGACAAATACAGACAAATTCCTTAGTTCACTCTCTTTGTCTTGCCTCTGATCTTCCGTTTTAGTGCTCCCTATGTGACCAGCGCTGCATCAATTCCCACAAGTCTCTATTTTCCCATGGTCAAAAATCAACTCCTTCCTTGATAGCCTGAAAAACAGAACTCATTCATTGAACACTTAATGCTGGGTGACCTCAGACTGTTCATTTTCATTTAAAATATAGCCAGTGCTCTTGCACTTCAGTCCAATAAAACACTGATCTTCAGTATGTTTTCCATTTTTTGCCAGATCGGCATTCTGACACGCAAGGCAAAGCCCCCGTTCCTGCACACACAAGTCCAGATCTTTTTGACCTCAGTGGGAGAGCTCTAACTCATCAAAGGGCACATTTGACAAAATGATCTTTCCTAAAATCTGTCAGCAAAGATGGATCTAATAAACACCCAGTGCAGGAACAGAATCTCCTCTTTTGTTTTGAATTTGATTTATACATGTCTCTTCTCTAAAGAAATAATTGAGCATCTCGTTTGCCTCCATATACCTGCTGTGCACAGAGTTGCTGGAGCCCTTAATTTGCTCACAGTTACACTCATGCTTTTTCTTAATTGCTGTATAGACTGTTCCATTCAACAGATGTCTTTCCACAGTTGCTGGCAGGTAACGTTTAAAATATCTCCTCATTGCACAGAATTTAACAAGTTCTAGTTTGTTCATCCAGATGAGTCCAATCACATTTACTTGCCCACTATTTCCCATTGCTTCACATTTACTCTTTTAGGCAGGCAAAGGCATCTACTTTATTATAAAATGTCACTGAAGATGTTTGCAATGAAGACCAGATCACTCTTCTAATTCTTTCCCTGTTCCAACATTTCTCTCTCTGACTCTCACTTGTGGGTCTTGTTCTTTCCACTGGTGTGCCATAAGCGTTTACTGTCTCAGCCCATCGATGGGATTTGCAACAACCTTTGACACAGGATGTCAAGAGAACTTTTGGAAAAAAATATTCAGCAATCTGCCTATGAGTTTCTTGTCTTCCACACTATAAGGTGCTCATCAAGTTAGCCAAGTCAGATCATCAGAATCCATCCTTGCTGTTGTGGAGCAAACTGAGAAGCGCTGTGTGTACAGACTCCCGAGTTACTGGTCCAGAAGTAAAACTAAACCCAACCAAACCATTCTGCAAAAAGTGCAGCAGGCCGGGGCATTTCAGTTAATCAGTTCACGTACAACATATACAAAAATATTTAGTATCCCAGGTAGTCAAAAAGATTAAATAACAAAATACAAGCAAAATTTTCCAAGTGCAAACTAGAATGTATCTTGCAATTCTGCCCTCATAAAACTGGGCCATGGCATTTATTGTGTTCATCTCTGGTTGTAATTTGTTTTCAGATTAAGTACTTTAGGCTTGGGTATTTATCAAAGAGTTACTTCTGTATTGAAGATCTTTCTTTTATTTTTTATTTTAGGGATTTTGTAAAAGCTTTTATTCAATTTAAGAAGCCAATTGTGGTTGCTATCAACGGCCCTGCTCTTGGGTTAGGAGCTTCTATTTTACCACTATGTGATATCGTTTGGGCAAGTGAGAAGGCATGGTTCCAGACACCATACGCAACAATCCGACTCACTCCAGCTGGCTGCTCATCATACACATTCCCGCAAATTCTGGGTGTTGCACTGGTAAGGTTTTCCACTTCAAACTGCTGAAGAACCTTTCTTACACTCATGTTCTTCTTTCTCTCTTAAAGAGATAAAATAGAAAACTGTTTCTTTTAGTTGTCGTGAATGGAGATAAAATCTGTGGAAAGTTCATCTAATCCCTACCATTTTCTTATCACAAAATGACCTCAGAATTCAGTATATTACACATGCTATACACAGGAAAGAGTGAACACAGGTTGAAAAAGCAAGGATTATAAAGACCATGGTACAAAAGAGAAGAAAAGCATTAGCAGGATAGTATTGCAGCATGGTTCTCTGTGTTGTGTTAGGATTGTACAGTAGCAGAGCAAGATACTGCTCTCTAAAGACAATCCATAATAATTCCAGTAAGGTTGCTTAGTTTTCACCAATACAACAAAGTAGAATTTGCCCCTCATATTTCATTCTAGGTTCTGTGACTCTTGGCACAGCATCACTGCATCACTGACTGTTACTCTTGTAAAATCAGCAATACAGATTCATCATGCATGCCAGCACATTTCTCTTAAAAGAAACCTTTGCTGTGGTCTGGCCACCTGCACAATCTTTAAATAGCTACCCAAATTCCTTTTAAAGTATTTTGCATGAAAGATGCAGGAGACCTTTTGTAAATTTAATCTTGAAAATAGCAGGCAAGTGTGGAAAATTTTTTAAGGGAACGATAACCCAAGGTCACGAGTGATCTTTTGGTTTCACAGGCAAATGAAATGTTGTTCTGCGGGAGAAAGCTGACAGCACAGGAAGCCTGCAGCAGAGGACTGGTGTCACAAGTATTTTGGCCAACAACGTTTAGCCAAGAAGTGATGCTGCGAGTGAAAGAAATGGCATCCTGCAGTGCAGTGGTAAGAAATCAAGTTCTTTGTGATTAAATGATATTTCACAGAGGTAAGGTGTGTTCCCAAGGCTCATCGTATGGTGGGTCCTCAGCTTTAAGAAGTGTAAGTATAGTAACCACTACCTAGTAATGACTAAAACATCAGTGTGTGATCAACAGTATGGACCTCCTAATTCCAAAGCACAGCACTACACCAGCTGCTGGGTAGAAAACTAACTCTGTCCCAGCCAAAACCAGGACAAGGAGCCAGTAAGAAAATAGCTTTGCCATTCATGTTGTCTTGGCCTACTGTGTTTCAGCTGAGTCTGCCTTCTTTTCTGCAGCTGCGTAGTTCCTGATTCTGCAGATTGCCCTACACAGTGCACCACAAGGGTAGGATGGTGCCAGGATGGTAATCTTTGCTGTGAAGGGGAGGTGAAATCCAGACACAGGGACTTGAACACAGTTTGGTCACAATGTATTATAATTTTCCTTTTGTGTACATAGATGTTGAAAGAAAATCCTTTCCTATTCTTACTTCCTAAGGGTTTTTTCCCTTCAGGCAGATTTATTCCTATTCTGGGCACATCCTTATTTAAAAAAAAAAAAAAAAAAAAGGAGTGAAGAAACTGATACTGTCTGCAATAAAGCTGCATAAACCAAAGTGTAAATTCTTGCAATTTCTTGCTGTACTTCTTATGCCTGAAACTGTCTTAGTGTCCCTCAGTTTCATTTAAAAGATTCGTTGTAAAAGAGGAGGTAGAGACATGGGAGATTTTTAATTAAATGAGTTGTAGATTAGATCTCAGAAAAGACATTGAGAATGAAATTCTCTGGAAACGTAGCATAAGCTTATTTGATCATGCTGATACAACCTGTATTATATGAGTTGGGAAAGCCTCTGGGCCGTATTGTGAATCCTTCCTTCCTCCACTGTTATTGGCTGTCAATGAAATTTTCTCTTGAGACCTGTTAGAAAGACTGATGCTAACTTGTGGACAAAGATGAGAGTTAAGAATGTCAAAGGCTAGATTTAATTTCTCGGATCCTAAATGCAAATCAGGCTGAAGGCACAACAATGAATATGATGAGCTCATCCTAGTTCGCTCTGGGTACTTGTTCATAAACAGACAAAAAATCCCACACAGGCCCTGCAGTTTGCAATTAACACCATAAACTTGAGTTAAAGAGAAAAACTACTTTGCAATAGCAGTGTTGTAACCTAAACAGATAGGAACTGGGCTTAACATGTAGATGTTGACAAAGCTGAGCGGAGAGTATGAATCTCCCTTACCATAAATGCTGTATTAATACGTTAAATCTTCTCAGAAACTCGAAAATGTATGAATTATTAACGATTTTGTTTGTCTCATTGGATTCCTTATGAGATATGTACTGGTGTTAGGTATTTCAAAAAGAATTTTAAAGGATACAATCTCAGTGTTCTTTAAAATGAGCTTGAGGAAAACAAGCTGAACTGTGGGAGCAGCCATGGTCCTGCTGTTGACCTTTCACAACGTGCAGCCATTACCAAGGGCTTAAGGTGGAGCTTCTCATTGCAAAAGCCTTAGATGGTTTGTTATGACTACTTGTATGTGCTAAGCAAATTGAATTACAGACCACCTTCAGAGGGTGCTTGTTTTGCTTCCCACCCTTCTCTTATAAAATATTTCGCTTCTATAAAACTGTAAGTAAATAAACTTAAAAAGGTGTTTATGCAGTAAAGGCCCTTTCCTATTTATTTCTGTGTTGATAAGGACAGGACGCATGAGGGAAAATAGTTAAAGATGATGGACATCTACAGTTGGGTTTCCAGCCTCTCTAACCTAAAAGACTATCTTCCAGAGAACAGGTAGCCAATATATCACGCCTCAAGTATTTTCATTTCAAGGGATCACATTTTCAACAAGAGGGAGCTCAGCTCCTTCTAGTGCTTCATGACAGACCTTCAGTAAACTGAGGTACTTCAGAATCCTTCATTTCTTCTAAAAATGTTGCCACTAAGGCATAAGCCTCAGAAGACCTTCATTGTTAAAGATGCTGACTAGCAGCAAGTAGAGTTACGGTTGTAGATCAAATCTCATTCTGTATCCAAAGGAGTTGTTAAGACTATAAAAACAGAGTCAGTAGCGTAAAAATGCTGTTCATGCCGCTATCCATAATATTTTTTTCAGATTCAAAATAAAATAGTGATATTTTGGCTTTAGGTATTGGAAGAGTCCAAATGTCTCGTGCGGAGCTTCCTGAAATCTGGACTTGAAGACGTGAATGAGAAAGAGTGTCAGATGTTAAAGCAGCTGTGGAGTTCTTCCAAAGGATTAGATTCATTATTCAGCTACTTGCAAGACAAAATTTATGAAGTCTGATGCCTTGGCCTGACTTAAAGAGAAAATGCTCCACTTGTGAACAGAGTCAAACATTACCTGTGTTTGAGAAGCAGAGGCAATGCATCCTTGAGGAATTTGTGACGGTGTATCCTAATACATATGGTTGTGTTGATTTCCTTGTGAGCTACACAGCGCTGCTTGTAGCTGGTTTGATTTTGTGTAACCGAGACGTAGGCAGGTTTGGTCAGTGCACATAATCTCTACAGAGGGCTGCATCCTTCCCATGCTTATCCAGATAATAGTATACATTCCATGTGCTGAGAAGCACCACGGAGGCCCAGTGAGGCGCACCATCTGTAACAATTTATTTTGTCTGTCCTTCTCAACTTATTCCTGCTCCTGCAACACATCTGGGCTGACACAGAGGGCTCAATCTAAAAACTGGGTCAGAACAATATTTTGTAGACCCAAACACCACACCTTAGAAATATTTTAATTATTTTTTCTAAGTTCTAACAATGTAATAGAAAAATCTCATAATTTATATGTATAATATGTAAAGTTAGTTTTACAAAAACTACTAGGATTTTTCTCTTTGTTGAATTTATTTAACTTATTTATTTTGTGTTCCTATTTAGCTGTTTATCAATCACAGATCTTATTTTCACACTTCCCTTGAATGAATTAATAGCATGTGCAAACACATTTTTAGCAGGAAATTGTGTAGAAAAATAAAGAATATATATAAAACAGACAGAATGCTGTGGGCAGTAAAAGAAACAGCCATATGCGTGCTCCTCTATGTGCAAAATTGTACAAAAAAGTGTATCAAATACATTAATTTGCCGGGGTTAAGGGAAAATAAGTGGATTCTGAAGCAGTGAATCCCCCCCCCTAAGTCTCTCTTCACTTTCTGCCTTCCTGAGGAGCACCGAAGGGCTTGCTAACGAGATGCTTTATGTAAGTTTACTATATTCCTGTTAGCCGGATGTCAGTAACAGGGTGCATGGTGCCGTTATGTGGCATCGTACTGTTTTTCAGGTTTAAATATCCCCTTTTGGTCTGAAGTCTAAAAGCAAATCCTTATGAGCCTTAGTCTAGTTGCCTGATTCCTCAGGTGTGAGATAATTTCTGCTCTGGAGGCCTTTGGGTGTGGGCCAGCAGTTTATACAAGGTGCTAGGTATTCAACTAAGCGGAAGGAGAGGCTTTGTTTTGCCTTTCCCAGCTTTCCACATCTGGCCACCCCACCATCTGTTACAACAACTTATGGCTATCCATAAAAGCAGTCCACAGTAAACGACAAAAATCCGATCTGCTATTTTAGAATGTGATCCTGGTACTTTTCAGTGACACTGACCGACTTCTGAACACTGGATCTCCCTCATTTCTTTCTTGCTAGTAAGGCAATTAATATGGAAATAACACAAGCATGCTCTGTAACGCCACCTGCCATTGTCGTATGCCCAAATTAAAACCTCTTGAAGCAGAAGCTTTGCACATTTGTTTGCTTTGTAATTCATGCACTTGCTCTTCATCCTTGGTTGTGGTTTAAACCTCTGCAGATGAGGCTGCTAGGTTTTCTCCCTCCCACTGTTTCCATGAAGAGTTTCAACAAAGTCTTTGTAAAGTTAAAGAACAGGTGATTATAGTATACAGTAGCCTTCAACATGTTAATACAACATTGCTTTTTCACAATTAAAAGTGCTGTTTCAATGGCTTAATTGTACCGCTGAATTTTAAGGGAATCGTTACCCTAAAAGAAGGAGTTCTCATGGAAGTTCTTCATTAAGAAGACAACATCTAACTTCTCATTAGCCTGTTTAAAATGTTTTCAAAAAAACTTATCAAGCCAAGTAGTTTATTGTTAAATGTCTGAAACAGAACTCTCAATAACTATTTGCAGTGATAGATGCACCACTTGTTTTATACCAATACTTGCTTATTTCCATGGCCTTTCAGCAGTGCCGCAGGGCGCATGCGTAAAGGCTTGGTTGGATCGAGGCCCCGGGAGCCCCTGCAGTGCCGGTGTGTGCATGAGTCGCCCGTATGGCAGACCTGGTAGGAGAGGGATTACTCAAGTGAAGACCACTGGCACGCAGACATGTTTGCACAATCAGGCATTCTCCATATGGCTTCAGGAAAAAAAAAAAAGAAAAGCAATGGAAAGTACCGCAATTCCTCAATTTTATTTATTTCCTTTATTCCCGTCCAGAGAGCCATAACTCCTAGTCATGTGATAATACGATGTTAGGAAGTTTATTTCAATACTATGCCTGGGTTTTCTAGATAAATATAGAGAAATTGCTCAGCAATGTGAAGGTATGCTTCCCGTGTGAGATTTTCAAAGAGAAGACTCGTAAGTTGTTAGACCTTTAAACTGCATCATTTCATCTGAATTCTCAGATATCTGTATCTTAGCATTTTTTATGACAAAGGAATGGTTGAAATACATTTTTTCTATACTTATTTTTCCATTAAAGCAAGCACTAACCATAGTTAACATTTTTAATTATTCATATCTATACAGTTAGAATCTAGTTTTCATGAAATCTATTTTCCCTTCAATTAAGAGTAATAACAATGTCAAAAGTTTCTTTTCCAGTATTTAAAGTTCAGAACCAATTTTCTCTTGTGTTTCTGTTCTCACTAGGCATTCAAATATCTAGATGTACTGTACATATTAGTCTGGGTACCTTTACTAATATTCACAGTATTTAAGATTATAAATGCAATTTGTTGTCAAGTATGTTATTTTATTCTTGTGTAAATTGTTTTGTAAAATCTTTAAAAATCTACAGTTTTGCATTTGTAGATATTAAAGGTAAGCGATTTATTTTGTGTTGTCCTGCATGTATATTTTTGCTGTAGATAAGTGTTGCTTAGTTTACTACTTCAGTACATTTCTGTTTAAATGAATAAGCTTACAAACTTTAATACAGTATATATTTTCAGAATATAAACTTTTATATTTCTGTGGTAGGTTAGGGTATGCGTTTTAGGCAATCTTTTTCACTACTATTAACTGTTCTTTTAATCTATAATATAATGGTTTTGTGCCAATAGTTTTTCATTAGAATTAAATGCTCTTGTAATGTTAGGGACAAACAGATAATTTTGGTTGGGGTTTGTTTTATTTTGTTATTTTTTATTATTATTTGCCAGCCTTTACAGTTTTAAATGTAATTTATAAATGTATTGCATTTGTGAATAAGCCTTACCATTAGGTACAAGAAATCTTTAAAGCTACATGATTTTTTATGTAGTACTAAGGACTTCCCCAAATAATTGCTGTAAGAAAGTTAGCAAATCAGAGTACAAGGCCTTAAGTTTTTCTTGTGAAAAGGATAATACGGGTTGTTTCTTTTGAACAACATAGGTAGGCTTGTCAGCATGGGCTTTGTTATATATAAACTGTGCATTTGTGCTCCCAACCACAGTAGTTTAATCTCAGGCTTTGTGTGGCTGGGTCTATAAAAGTCAAATCTGGCTAAAGCCAGCACTCTTTAGGAGACACTAAAGAAGTTTACATAAGAGACTTATAGACAATCTTAATCATAGTACATTTGGGTACTCGGTATCCTAGATGTGTTATCTGTGTCTGCCCAATTAACCGTATGTTTTAAGCCATATTAAATCTCTTTACTGCTACTTTAAATACTCCACTGACAGTCATTCACTAGCTTGCTTGTTCACAGACAGGATTGCAATTTTTAGTGAATAAAAATATTTTGCCTTCCATAAAAACAAAGGACCAAAGAGTTGCATGATTCTAACAAAGCATTAGTTCCTTCACCAGTGAACTAGTTTGACATTTGTACCGAAGATCAAATAGTCTCTTTCTACTTCAAACACTGCATTCTCATCCATGTCAAGTGTAAGGGGAAAAGATGTATCCACTGACCTATTGGGAAAGGAGTGACGTTCAGCTAGGATGGCATGTCTATTGGTAAGGCTTATTACCAAACCTCTGAGATAAAGCAAAGAACCAAAAAAATCACAAGTTATGTCAATGTAAATTTATTTTCAGAACTTGCACAAATAATTAATTGTAGAAGTTTGCAAATTAGGCCCTTAAGTTATTTTGTCAGAATGCCATGGAACAGACTAAAACAGTTTCTAATATTTGTACTGATGAGTACATATTATAATATTATAAGGGTACAGGCACCCCTATATCACAGTGTTGTAAATATTTTCTGAAACTAGTACAGTACTGAGGGACTTGTATCTTCTGATATATCAAATATTGACTGTCTAGATCAAAATGTACACAATTTATTTGTTGATGGTCCTGTAACTAGTGTATGGACACATTTCTGGGTGCCTTAGAAGTTGTATTTTTCATGTGTGTTAATATGCAGTATTTATACATTGTGAGAAGCTGCTTTGAATAAAAACATTGAAACTTCATTTCAGCGCAGTGCTTTTCAGTTTTATATAATCAGAGCGAATGTGATAAGTAGTAGCCACAGACCCTTGTAATATATGATAATGTATTGTAAATTATAAAGCTATTCATGGACTCCTGCCTTTTAGCAGAAAGCAGGCAGGCATACAGCAGGCTTTTTAAATGAGAAATTAAAACTCTTTCATTCAAATAGCAAAAAACAAGGCACTAGAAGAATTTGCAGTAAGAACTCTCTGATATCATTCATCACGATCCATCTCATTTATCATTTCATCATCTCGTCCAAGAAAACCACCAAGACCTGTCTTACAATCACACTTCTAGAACACCTTCTCCATCTTTATCACTCCAACTGTTTAATATCTGCATGCACCTGAAGCATATCTGCCCAGAACCGACTACTGCATACAGTATGTCAGCTCCACACAAGGAAATTTGACTTTGAAGTGCTATTCGCCAGGGAGGCCAAGATTCATCCCGGCCCTGATGCTGTGTGAAGCTGGATCACCCTGTGGTCCGCCCTCATGGCAGGCCTTCCCTGGGGTATTTTGTATACAGTGTGGCCATTTGGCTGCAACATCCATGAATACTGTGTCCAAGCATGTATCTCCCATGATTAGAAGAGCAACAGTAAATTACTTCTGCCTGGAGCAGAAAAGGAAGGATATTTTTACAGGGAGCCAGTGTTACCCAACCCACCTATACAACAAGTTCTGAAAAAATGACCTACGCTTGATTCAAAGGACAACAATTGTGTCTGGCAATTATATTGGTTACCTTTAAACTGACAGACACTGTTAGTAAAAACTGTGGTCAGCTATTTAGAGCAGAGGATTGAGTAATTTAGTCTTGTTTCAGCATCAACAAATCCAATTATTTATTACAGTGACTCTTGTCAGGAATTAACTTAGTGTAGCATGCACCGGACTGCAAACAATGTGCATTTGATGAACAGAGGGTGACATCTTTTCTGTCTAACAGTTTAGGTAAGTTTTGGTTTTAACATAAATTGCCAACATTTGAATTAAACTTTAAATATCTCATTTTTAAAGGAAAGCAAAATAATGTAGAATTTAAAAATCCCTCCAAATATTTTAAGTCAGGGCTTTTTAAAGCAAGATAATTGTTAATCCTTGTTGCTGTAAATGATTATACCAACAAACTATGGAAGAGGACGCCATTAAGTATATATAAAGGTCTACATATTTAAGCAGTCAAAAGACTAATCTATGAATTGCATGTAGAAAAGATGTAACATATCTGTCCCTCACTGATGTCTGACTTATCCTCAGAGCCAATCAAAAGCTATAGCATGGAGTTTGAAATTGCTAATAGAGCCAGCGTAACAACCCGCTCTAGAATCCAAACTGTTTTAATTGTGCTAGCACCACTTTGCTTCAGTTCAAACACTTTCTTTGGGTTTACAGAATCTGCTCATTACAGATGTATAACAAAAATAGAACCACTGACAACGTTGTTGAATTCCAACTCTTAAGTCCATCTGGCTTGACACAATTTTCAACTGGAACTCTCAAAACTACTATGGAAGAAAACGTAATTTTCATTTTGTGAAAGAAAACAGTTCATCATTTAGTAGAGAATACAGTAATTTACACAGAACATGAACCCAACACCAGAAATGCAAAAGAAACAATGAAGAGTTTTTTTATAAAGTCTCTACCAGTATAAGAACGAAGTTTCTACTACAAACTGGTTACAGAGGAATATCTAAACATATACATAATCTCTAGCTACACATTAAACGTCAAAACAGCAGCCCTAATTCTCGGGGGTTGAGGGGTGTATCTTTTCATTATCTTAAGCACTACAACAGTTTTTATTATGACAATTTTCAGAACATCATCTTTATCAAATTCTTGGCACAAAAATTGTGATGCTACTTAAACAGTTGGGAAGAATCCTAGCAATTGACAATTTCACCTGTCCTTCAGCAAACTTCCATATAATAAGCAAATATCCTCCTTCCAGAAGGGTAGGTCATTAACACCTGTGTTTTGTTTGTGACAGATGCAGTCCTGTCAGTGTGACTTCGTGTCCCATTCCTAGCAAAAATGGAGCATCTTGACCTCAAAGGAAACCTGTAACTTAAGCCTCCACAACACTTTCCCCAAATGAACCACACTTAGCAGAAGACAGTAATGCAGAAGCTAACTTTAAAAGTCCTAAGCTAAACTGTATCACCTTTCCTTTTATCACTTCCTGGCACTGGTGTCACTATAACAAAGTCAGTGGTTCTAAGTTAAAACCCACTAATGTCAATGGAGATCCTCCTACTGATGTCAGTTACTTCTAGTTCCACTTCCGTGGGTGACAGCACAGCAAATTCCTTCACTGTTACAGTACAGGGAATATCTTGTAGTCACTTTCTTGAAAAAAGAATGTAGCACTGATCAGAAAGACATAATTAGCACAGGAGGCAGGGTTCCATATCTATAGTTCAAAATTTAACAGCACTGAGAAACTTGGAATTAAAATTCAACATTTTCCATATTGTCAGTGACTCTTGCTAGCAGAAAGACATGCTCTGCTGTGATTTAGCCTTCCTCTACTCTTCAGTCATGTTTATCAACTGGGATTCTGGAAGACTATGTAACATCTGTGACACATTTTATACATTGGTCATAGACAGAAATATGTTGATGAGCAACTATAAAGAGAAAAGTGAAAATGCTTTTTGCAACCAAGAGTTATGTTTGAAACAGGCTATTGAACTGCTACTGTCTCCTAAGACGTAAACTAAAAAGCTGCATCTAACGTTGGAGTTTCTATAGCAAAAAATGATTTAAACACTAAGCGGCAATCTTGACTTGTTAAGATTAAGTTAATTACTATAATCTAGAAATAACTTATTCACAGTCATCCAGAAATGTGTTTCTGATGTGTCTGTAAATAAGTGCTACAATTTCTATTACTCCGAAAAGATCAGCAGTTTCATGCTGCTGTCCTTCCCGCCTCTGGTTAGTGATTACGTATGCTGCCAATCAGGCTGTAGGTTATTCACTTTCTACAAGAGGTTCATTAAATGGATAAAAGCATTCACGTAAAACTCTTCCCATGTCTAATTATTCAAGATCTGCATTATGCTAGCATCTCACTTGTTTTTTTTATATGCAGCTGCAACAAGTTTTTAGTCAAGGACTCGGACTCCAGCAAACAATTCCCTCAAAGTCCACTTTTTGCCCATTAGGCTCATTATGAGCAACATCTCAAAACTCCTGCCAGCTGAGCTGCCAAGGGATTCCCTGCTGTTTCAAGGGTAAAGGTCAGATGAGCATGGCTTTGCTGATCAGCAGCAGCATGTCCACTGGTTGGAGTGCAGGGTTTGGAGCCAACAATTGCTCAAATCCTCCCTTTATCTCTGAAAGCAAGCCTTAATAATATCAGTGGTCCAGCCTTCTGTGGGATTTCCTGCCATAATGACCTTTCATCACTCCTTTTCACAGGGCTGCTCCCTCGAATGACATCTGAAGCAGTGTAAGTTATTAACTATAAAGCAACCTGCAAGTTCCTTGTGCCAGTGACCAGGCCACTTGAAAAAAGCAATGGACAAGGTGATCATAATCCTCAGACTATCCCTACACCTTCCCCACACCATGCCGTGCCAAGCTTCATCAGACCAGAAAAACAGGAAATTATATTTTTCATGAATTTACATATAACAGGATAAAACAGACTTATTTTCCTGGATGCTAATGTGATGCCAATTGGAAAGAAATTTCCCAAAACACATTAGAGCTGGTAGGATTCATCTTCCATACACAGCTGTTACTAGTTAGAACACAAAGACACTGTCCTTCTCTAAATGATGTTTCTTAAATAAATCCACTTTCGCTAAAAAAAAAATCTATTGAAAGATTAAACTCAGGTTTAAATAAACTGAGCTGCAGTATAGCTTATGTGAAAGGCTAAAACTTTTCCCAACTGTTTCAAGTACGCGAAAATCCAGCAGCCCTCGGTTAGTGATTCAAGCACTTAGTAAACACTCCACAACTGTACCATGGCTCTGTGCCAACAAAATGGTGAGTCAGCAGGCAGAGTAGGGAATCAAGTGTCAAGAATGCATTTAACCCTCACTCCAGAGAACACTTTTATTATGAACAGAATGAAAACACTCCATAAAAAGAAAAAATATACTGGAATTTTTTCTCTATTAGTACAGGCAACCATCTCCATTCTCCTCCAATTTACAGAAGCTCTAAAAGTTTAAATCAAGAGAAATACTTATGAAAAATAGCAAACTGATGAGAAAGCGGTTCACGAACACATATTGGTCCAGTCCTATGATCCTTATTCTGACAAAAATCTCACTGACAAACCTGACAAAGTTGAGTGCAGAAGGGTTTCATGAGAGCTTTAAAACCAATTACACCAAGTACGTGCATAGATATAAAAAGGAGTACATTTTCCTAATGAAAATACAGTTCATATGATATGTTATATTTCCAAAGGGGTATTTGTGCATGCTGCCTTCCTTCACAGTGTTCTTGCACAGTGTTTGATGAAATCATGAGATTTCCTAAATAATTTTTAAATTAATCCCTCTTCAGAAATTCCCTACTGAAGCATCACTCTGCATGATCACCCTAGATATTCAATTCAGGACAGCAGAAAACAGTAACAAGATTGAGGATTAAAAAAAAAATTAAAAAGATTTGAAAGAGGACCAGTCTTCCACCTGAAAATTTGAACACTCATTTACAAGATCGTTAAACACTGCCAAACCAGAATGGCAACATTTTATACCTACTTTCTTACTCACTCTTCACAGGTGTAAATAACCACATTGGACACCTGTGGAGGAGGGAAAAGGAGGGGAAAAAAAACCCCAAAAAAGACTAGTTATTATCTTCACAGTGTTAGTTAAGGGTAATTATACACCAGATGTGAGCTTACACCTTCCCCTATTAACAAAGAGATACACCTTCCAGTTAGAGGGTGAGAACAGCTAGCACTTCCATACTTCCCACTGCTCGATCCTACAAAAGCCTGCACAAATGAGTAATTTTTTTTTTTTCAGATGTCTTGCCCCACTGAACTCCAGGGCCTGAGCCACAGCCTGAGCCGTCTTTCACAGGAACTACAACCAGTAACATCTATTTAATGTTATTTTCCCTACACAGATCTAGGAAAGAATTTTTCTCACATCTAAGAGACCTTGTAAAGCCTAAACCCAAAGCTTAGACAAAGTTATCACCTATGGCATTAGCAGGCGAGTCCTGCCAAACCCTGCTGGAGTGGTTGAAAATACTTTTACCGCAATGTTCTGCACTGTCTTTCTGCCATAGGTTAGCAACTGTAGCAGGGGCTGCAGATTAGACAGCTGCATCTGCACCTCATAAAATAACTTAGAGCTGGCTATGACCTCAAGTGGTTGGCAAAAATCTAGGACCCTTGAAAAATGGCAACCTCCCACAAAGGGACACGGCAGCACCAAGGACGTTATACCTTCAAACACCACATTCCCCTCCATCATGATCTCACACACTGAAAATACAGAAGTATGACCAAAGAGTAACTTTGATGAGAAACCAATGTCACTCACTGTGCACAATGCTGTCATGCCTCGCGCTAGGCTTACACAAGTGTGAGCACAGGATCAAGTCCTGCAGAACTTCAATTCTGAAAGCAAATTTCCATGTATGCTGCTAAATTCCTCCATCTGAAAAGCACAAAGAAAGAGGAATGTCAAAGATTGTCTGCTTGCAGTATAAAGTTTGTAGTTTATGGAAGGAAATCATGACACATTTCCTGTATGTGAAAGCTCTAAATAATCTTCCGTCATCATCCCAGCACTAATTCCCAGAAATCCTGCAGTTGCAGAAATCTTGCAGGGCTCCAAAACTCTCTAGAGCTCTGTTCCACACAGCCTTTTCCTCCATGAAAAACTGGGAAAAAAATCCAATTACAAACAGAAAATTATTTGCCCATTCTTGCATTTCCATCCCCAAACACCTTTTTGGTCTTCTGTGTGCAGCTTGCTGGGAAATGGTAACATCTATGGATTATACCAGTTACACTCCTTGTGGCATATGGTCAAATCAGGACAGTAAGAGACCAAACAACATGACACATGCAGTGCCACCACAAGAATAACACAATTGTTGCTTTAGCAGCAGAAAAACCTGAAAGCTTTACAACTCAATGGCTTGTAGGATGAAACCTCTTCATCTATCTGAGAATGTGAATTATTGTTGAGAATTTTATCTATATAGTCTGCAATTTTTATGCAGAAAGCATAAGCAAAGACTGTTTAATTTCAGATACTCAGCCCTAAATAAGTTGCTCCCTTTCAAGAAACAACCAAGAAAAAACATTCCACAGAATGTCATGTATTCGTTCAAAGGGGGAGTTACATTTCATCAGGGTGGATGCTTAAGTGGCAGTAAGTCTCAGTATAGGAAACGTTTTCAGCAATAGCTGTTAATTAAGTAGTAAAGTACTAATAAAATGTTTAATCAGGTTGATAAAATGTTTAATCAGATTCATTTAAATAGCATTATAATTATATGCAATTACTAAAAAAGAGTGCAAAACCCATTCTGCAATAGCCTGCATTCAGTTTTCATGAGCTGTGCAAATCCATTTAAAAACAGAAAGAATTCCAGTGTCCACTGTACAGGGGCCAGCTATGAAACTTGCACTCTAAATCACAGAGGAGGGGCTTTTATTTAAAAACACACTTTAAGTTTCTGTAACAGGAGCTACAGAAATTAAAATTAAAACAAAAATTAAAAAAATTGAACTAACCAAAGCACAGAAGAAGACCAGCACAAGCACAAAACCATGCCAGCATATATGGACTGAAATTACATCATAAATAATAACAATTAAAAAATCACCTTCTTAACACATAACAGGCACAAATAAACAGAGTAGCAGCGAGGCCAACGGCTCTTCTGCACAGTCATAATGAAAAATTACCATGGAAGAGCCTGTCAGCCTTCAAACAAGAAGAACCTGTTGGCAAGCACGCAATACACGCTTGTGTATTGTGACCACGGCTGACAGAGCAGAAACCTATCCTCAACAGGACACAGCAAAGGGTTAGGCACTCAATCCAAAAGTCAGCTTGGTGGAAGTGCTACCAATGTGTTCTGCTGCAGCAAGGTATGGCGAAATGAGTGTAAGTAATTCTGTGTGTGTAAGCAAAAAATGCAGTAGCAAAAGAAACTGAGGATAGGCAGGATGATTTTCAACCAAACGAAAATGCAAATATTTAAACCTGAAAAATATGTCAATGAAGATTGGGGAAAAAAGCATAATTATGAAGTTGAAATGTAGTCCCACAAAACTACCATCATTAAATAAAATGTACTAGAGAGAAAAATGTTTATAACTTAGATATATTTCTATTCCTATCTTTAGAAGATAACAGCCAGTAACACCAATTACACACAAATTTTGATTTTCTAACAGCTCCTCTTACTGATCACAGTAGCTCTCTACTTGTGGTATAAATGCAGCAAGTAGCTGAAGTCTAACATGTCCCAAAGTTGCTTGCAGAATCTTTGTATTCTTCATCAGTCTTTCTATTCCTTGATCACAGCCACTGGCGTCTTTTAGTCTAAGTAATGATCGGCTGCTGCGAACATCGGCCCCAGTCCCAGAAAAGGTACTGTTTGTTCTTAAATTAATTCTAAGTAACATTCCTAAAATTACTATGACAACAAATAGTTTGTAAATATAACTAATAATTTTGAAAACTTATTTTTATGTTTACTATATGTTAAACTAATGCTTGGCAGGACCTTCAAACGTAAATTATTTTATGATTTGCAAACTAACACAGTGTTATCTTTGCACCATTAAAATCCTCCAATTTCCCGAGGCCATAGTTCCACCTGGTTTTAAGACAACCTGTGGAATGACTGTACTGCACATCACGGCAGCAGTGTGGCTCTTTCCGAGTTACAGAGAACAGGGCATCTCCTCAGGCAATGCATCAATGGAAATCAGGTACCAGATTTACACAGCTGCTTTGAAGAACCTGTCTTCTGGGTCTTCGCTGGCAAGCTTTCTCTCAGTATTTAGGCAAAGTCTTTGTTCACTTAGAATTGTGCCAATAATCCTTTTTAAAATACAAAAGAGCCTGCTTTTGTGAGCACTGACTGACTCCAGTGTGGCCACTGAGTAGCATTTAGAGCACGTGCTCGGTAACAGAGCTTTCAGATTCTTCACTTGTGTAACCGCCATATGTTTAAAAACATTCTTTCTTGAAACTAAGACTTCCTATCACCTTACAAAACAAAGGTGGGCTGAGATATTAGATTTGCAGAGACTTGGGTTATTTTTGCCTGCATATTACTTGTATATGTTCTACAACAACACTAAGTCACAGTTTTGTTTTTTTAATTAAAGCAGCTGACTAGAGATTATACATATGAAAATAACTGTCTTTTTAAGACAGGAAGGTCTTGTTCATTTGACAAGAAGGGTACATCTTTTAGACATTTAATTCTTACCTCTAGAAAAATAGGTCATCTTCAACTGATATAGAAAGAATTGTAACCAACCAAGAACAAAAAGCCAAACTCACATACTTGGGATGAGGTTCTCGGCCCATAAGTCAATTAATGCTCTAAAATGTTCTCATTTCTATTCTGCAAGGCCTTTCAATTTTCCCTGTGTAAAATCTGTGCTTCAAACATTAAGGAAGATGACATTTATATTATGGGAGCATGATTTGCAGCGGATTAATGTTCTACTTTGTGAACAGATTACGAAGAAAGAACCTTCCCTTGTCATAAAAGCCACTTTTTTCCTTTGGATTCAGAAAGCTGACTCCACCATGTAACTGAGTCCTCAAGGAGACTGCTGAGCAGCAGCACCAGCCAAGAAATAAAGATTAGATGTCATCTGCTGCTGCTCAGTTCTGCATCTTGCTTTTGCTCAAACCCATTCATACTTAGTCACCAGACTTTAGTCAGGACTCCCCTTGTACAATATGCACAGCAGCTTATTTTCTAGATGTTGTGCTGATCTGCAAGGTGACACTGCTGAAGCTGGACAGGAACATCATTCCCACCTTCCCAGAGAAGTGTTCTGACTAGTAGGTCCCAGCAATATCTTTGCTCTCTCTCACTGGCCTACTGAACATATAACTGTTCTTTGCAAAGCAGAACAGCTTCAATGGGAGGCACTGAGAAAGCCCTCCTTCACTTCTAAGTATCCTGCTCCTCATTTGGGATATACTTTTGGATGTTCCAATCCATAAGGTAGACGAGGGCATTACAGCTACACCTCCCACATTCCATATCCTGGAAAAAAACTATGATACTGGGTAAAAATAGATTGTAGCAGTACCTCTTTGTTAGCCTCCTCACATTTTTCTTGAGCTTTCCCAGTTTGGTTATGGATCCTCTGCTCTAATTTATTTAGACACCTTGGCACTTAACTTGCTACAGATCACATAAACCTTATGAGCCAGCCACTGCAGTGCTGGCCAATGTAAGGTCTAAATTAACTATGTGCAAACAGACTCAGTTCCTCAAGTTTTAGAGAAGGAAGTTTTGATTTGAGAGATAATTGCAAGACAAGCCTCTAGAATCCAGTTCATTTTCTGCAGAATCCTATGTTATATTTTTAGGAGGATGGTGTTTTCCTTTATTTCATGTGGTATTATATATCCACTGCTTAGCTACAAAACAGGATGTTGCATGTCATGCAACAGTAAGTTAAATTCAAGTAATCTTCACAGACTGATTCATAAAGAACACTAAGTCACGTAATTAAAAACCAAAACAGCAGAAGCATTACAATACCGCATTGTCACTACAAACTAACAAAAGGATCATGATAATACATATACGCACAGTCACTGCTCATACATATAAAATACCCAAGCAAAAAGGAAAACTTCTCTCACTAAAGAATTCATAAAACTGAACACAAAGTGGGCAAATTCACCAGTTCCAATGAACAAAATGACCAGTAACACCCAAATCCTTTTCCCTTCTTTTTTGCTTTCCCAGTTTTTGATATTGGTATTACAATAGAGATCAGATCCCAAACTCAGATCTGGCTCAGTTGCCAAGATCATGCGGTAACACAGACAAAGACATAGCTTCTGTCCCAGAAGGAGGAAAAATCACCATCAGAAAATGCAGAGTTATGAATACTGATACATGGAAATTTAATATTGACCTTGCTGCAGTGAATTCGATGAGAGATTTTTCACTAACCTGAATGGAAATAGGATCAAGCCCAGAGATGGGAGATACGCCAGTTTTGCTCATCAGATTCTACCTAGCCTTTGCACAGTCTCAGTTATTACAATCAGCATATTAGAGGGGGGTCTGCAGGATTGATACGAAGCAGGAAGAGACCCGGTAGGTTTGTATAAAATTTTAAAATGTGGTTTTAGTGTGCGGATCTAGAGAAATGAAACAAAAGACAAGTAGTAAGAAAGACAGGTTAGCAGCTGACACAAATCATTGCAACTCCAAGACAACTGTGAAACAACTTCATGAACACAGGGCATAGAAACTAAGAGGCTAAAGCACAAAAAAATGAAGAGGTTGAAAATAGGGCTTTACTACAAGAAAAGAAGATGGCTGAGTGCGTTTTTTTTATAAAGATAATTAGGGAAAATAAAATGTTTCTCTCAAAATTGAGACTTGGAATTACTCAATGCATCTATGAATTTGTTGTCAGCCTGCACGGTGAAGGGTATTAGGTAAGAGAGCTTTTAGTGATTTTAGGGAAGTAGGAACTAGTCTAAACATGAGGGAAGGAGTAATGCAGTGATTAATTTACATAGAATTTCAAGGTCCATAAACAACAATTGTTAAAATAACCACAGAAATGTAAGGATACCGAGAACTGAGCGTTCTCAGAGTGCACAGTGACATTAACAAGAATCAAACAGTGCATATGACATGACTGATTTTCAAGTTCATTGCCATGAATAACATTTGATTCAAAAAATATAAAGATACTTCCACTGTGACTGATAGCAAGACAAATTAATTACAGACTGCAAGCCAAAGAGTCTATTTTATCTTAAGAGAGGGGTTGCTTACTCATCTCCAATCAACAGCCCCTTTCAAAAATACTGGAAGCAATTTTAAAACCCCAAGGAATGATGGAATTTAAATATTTGTGAGTGTGGAAGACTGAGAGGTTTCCATACATGATCAGCCATTTACCAGAAAAATATCAGATGATCTACTGCGTTTTTAATCATGTTTACAAGAAATGTATTTTTTACCCAAATTAAACTCCAGCCAATACAGCTGAACTCAGATACATCACAGCAGATAGAATTTGGTCTCCCTTCTTTGCAATGTAAGTTTGTTGCAATTTACTTTTCTCACAGTCATATGTGCATTTCTAAATGAATCAGTACATTCAAATCATTCAAATGAATCAGTTTGTACTTCAAATTAAGTTCAAATGAATTCAAATTAATCAGCCAGCTTAAAGAGAGAACATAAGTAAACAAGGTGAGGTGGTAGGTTTAACTATATAAAATCCAGGTCCGATTCCCTGCTCCAGCAAAACATGCGGTGTGACACAGGCACCGCTTTGGGTCTCAACCTGCAAAGATATTTAGGTACTTTTCACTGAAATCCCCTGAACCAGACTGTACAAATGAAGCACCTGACTCCACCATCTGTTTTCCCTTCCATCCAAATTATAACTCCAAAACTCTGCTCAACTGATCAAGTCAATGGAGAGACAATACAAACATAAACTTTTTTAAAAGCTCACATAACAGAGGGGAATGGAGACATATTTTTTCTGTAACATGCATACCAGTCTACACTTTTGTTAAGTGCCTTTTTTCTGAAACACTAAGGTTCCTCTGAAAAATAAACATCACACAGACTAACCATCCAGCCATATATAAGACAAACTCAAATTTCCAGCTCCACGGTTAAGTGAATGCAAAATAAAATCACTAAGAAATTAGTCACTGAAGAGGTATTTACATATTTGTAAATAAATAATACATATTGCATGAATGCTGTCAACAAATCTCTCTTTGGAAAGGGCACAACTCTATATGGACTCAGACCAGTGATAAAATACAGGCTAATTTCCACAGGTCAGGATTAGAGCCTTGGACCTCCAATTGAGAACCTAGACATTTTAAATTGCACTGGACAAGACCCTCAGCGGGTATCAGTCATGTAATCTCTATGGGAAAACTACAACAATATATACAAAGAAAAATTAGGAAGAAAAGGTAGTCCCAAAAGTCTTCTACTGTAAAGTCAGATACTATTTGTGGATGGTGGGTGAACCTCAGCATTTAGCTCCAATATAAAGCCTATAACTGCAAGGGAGTACATATATCCATCTAGGCACAACTCCAATTTTATATTAATAAACTGGCTCTTTTTTTGTAAACAGAATCAATATCCTGTTTAAAAATGATTCTCAGAAGAGCAGGAAATTAGAAAATATTAGTACTAAACTAATCAAACTTCTGTTCAAGAAATATTATTAATGTTAATGGATAAATTTATTTTTGTTTTTTTCAACATTCACATTGAAAACATTACCTTAAAAACATGCTTATTTGAGATGTGCAAAAGCTACACATTTTCTTCTTACTAATGGTGATTCCATGAACACTAAATGAGTGCAGGTTCTACTTTCAGAGATTGTAAATTTAAAATATGATATAAATTTTCAGGTTGAATCATACAGAACAGGTTTCTTTTTGCTCTTTAGTATTTCTCGACAATATTGGATGTGCCTCTAAAAGGAGAGAACAAACAAAAAGTACATGAGGAGGCAGAGATTTCCTAAAATGTTTTAATCTATTATTGGCAGACCAAGTCCCCGTTTCTCTGTCCTCGTCAGGAAACTTCAGAGAGTCAAACGGCATCAGTTACATCATTGAAGACATTCTAGACCTTGGCTTGCATTTTTACATAGCTAAGGAATTTCTCAGCTCTCTACAGTTTTTCTTTTGCAGAAGGGTAAAAACAGTTCCCAGCTTAGAAGAAATGTATCCAAGACAGAAAGAGGCCTCCCTAGGGAAAGAACAGCGAATGCAGGGACAAGGAGGGAGGCCACAAGTGAAAGAGGGTGAAGTTTTGGGGAACAAAATGTCCAAAGAGATCAGTAATGTGGTTTGGCTTGTGACTCTGATGAATATTAAAACCACTCAGAAATTACTATATGGTCTGAATACAGATAAGAAGCGTGGACAGAAGAGAGGAAAAGAAAGATTTTGCAGTCTTTCTCAAAATCTAATATCATATAAAATCATCTTTGAAGATGAGAAAAAAGAATCTGCGGAAAAGAAATGAGTTTATAAAACAGGCTTAGCGTGCAAGTCTAAATTTAACTATAGTATTCATTACCAAACACACTTTAAAATACAACACAGGCAGGGAAAGTTACTTTTAGAAGAAATTAGTTACTCCATCTAGATTGTCATTCTAAACCTCAAAATTTTGCTTCCTTGTTGCATCAAGCTATTTTAACTCTTGAACTGAAGAACTTCAGGTTTTTTGGTATGAACTGTGACAGAAGTTACACTTGAGAAGAATAACCTGGAAATATCAACTGCATAAACCAAACACAGAATACCTCAAGAACTACTTGCAAGACTGAAGTGCCATTTTATTTACTAAGCTTTCTCCCTTTTGTGTTAGCACATTCACTATCAGTAACTATGAGGTCTACCGGAATCCCAGTGCAAGAGTTCACAGTGATGCCTTTGAAGCAAAAAGAAAACATTTTTAACTCTGTGTGTGCTAGATTAGCTGTGAACTTCCCATCTACTGCCCTGCAGCTGATAGGGCTCCTAACGGTCCCTAACTTTGGATTCCACAAGCTGGAGAGTGGGAAAGAGATATAACAGTTCATTCAGTCACTTATTCATCCCAGCATTCACTTGGTCTTTTATTACAACATACATAATTCACATGGGGGAAATAAAGCTATTAAAAGCCTTCAACTTTTCTACCCTTCCAATAACAACTTCAAATTATCCCTCTTGTCTCTATTACTTTCAAATGTTTAGGTGCTCATTACATCAAAGTTGCACGTATGCCTTCAGAACTGGGCGCACAAAGCTCTGAGTTTGCAGCTCCCGACTTATACACACAAGCAGAAATGTCCATAAATTAAAACACAAGGACCACAGATGCTCAACTGTACTTGCACATTTTGCAAGTGCACAAGTAAAGGGAATTTGTTTCAGAAAAGAGAAACAAAAACTGCAGACTGTTGAATATACTGCAAATGACCCATAGATCATGGACAAGGTTCTCTTTGATTGTGCTCTACTTTTCGTAAGTGTTTTAAGATAAAGACCAAATAGTTCTTGCTTGATGCACCTCAAACATGCCTTTGGGATGCTCTGTGGACAACTGCAGAAAGTCACTTGTGCAACAACACACTCAATATATTTAAAATATTAAATGTCATTAAAATATCATTATTTTCTATTGTTACATCTGTCAGCAATAGCTGCCAAAGGATATTCGTAAAGAAAAGTTCTCTCTGTGTCACTGAGTAAGGCTTCAATACAGCTCCTCCATCACTGCTATACAGTGGCCACAGATAAACTGTATTTTTTTCTACAGTCACAATCTACAGTAAAATCTCTGAATGAGTAGAGAACTTGCTGTTAAATAATAAAATTATAGGATGCCTGCTTATTCTTATGCACTTATGAAGAGGGATTTAAGTATAGTCAAAGCTTAAATTAAACTGCCTTATTTTATACACATATGCAGAGTCAACGTGGTAGCATGTTTTATGTGTATGCGACTATGTACAACAACATATAACCACAGAGACCTGGCAGTGAAGACTGGATTTTTCATATCTTGAAAGAAAAATCTTCCAGACTGTAAGCTAAGAGCACCTTTATTTAAGCAGTTAAATGTTCTTGTTCCAGGGCCAGCCACTAGAACAAGGTATGATCTCACAGAGCAAGCCTGTCTGTCAAAGAGGTTTTATCACAAAACATAGTAAGAAGTTACACAAAGCTACTCTGATTCCATTTAGGAATGACCTCAGCCTGATTTATACTTTTAAGTCAACAAATTATTACACCTGAAGTCTAACAAAGCCTCTCTCACAAAAACATGTTTGGGCATTGCATGACAGCAGCTCAGTAAGTTACAGCCATGCTACAGAAATCCTCCTGGCCTTGCATCCCCTCCAAAGTAAAGCCTAGCACAGCAACGCTGCTTCCAGCTGATAATGGCTTTGCCAAACTTTAAACATTCATGCCAGTAGTCTGTCTAGATGGAGCAGAACAGGAGATGAATAGCAAAGACAAATAAAACACATTTGGCAGGATAAGACTACGCAGGGTGAAAGGAAAGTAAAGAAATTGGGAGGTGCAATGCAAGGTGCCAGCAGAACTAGTATTTGGGGCAGCATCCCATACATTATGTATCATCTGGCCCTTTCCATATTATTCCTTTCCACATTCCCTAGTGCTTAGGATGGATACACGCTGAAGTTATTGCTGAAGTTCACAAGCACATTTGAAATAAAATGGCAGGCAGTGGGAAGAGAAAGGCATTAGAGAGAAGACACCCTCATATTACGACATCTGAATATCGCATAGTGGAATGGCATTTTGTCCCCATCTCTGCTTTACTTTCTCATAGTTGGAAATTTTTTGAATCAAACTTGTTCCACAATTTCAGAGCTTCTGACTGGAGATCCTTTTGTAGGACGTTTCTGAATACTGACTAGCTGTGATGGAAGCTGTTCCCTGATCACCAAGTGTACACGCCACGTGGGGATTGAAAAACGGTAACCTCGGCCCTAGGTGTCTCAATTCAGGCAACCAGCATTAGTATCAATTGCCATTCATTTTTCTTTGCTACAGTAAAGAATTTACATTACCTGTAAACTGGGGATAGTACTCGCATGTCTCAGACTGTTTTGTAAAAAACTGATGATTACAGAAAAAATATATGATACAAGCAAATCTCCGAAAGAATTAAACTTCTTGTCTACACAGTTGAGTGTGAATGTTGTCATAAGTCACCAGAAAAATCAAAAAAGAACAGAACACCACGTTGCTGGCCATTTTAACATATAGGAAGTTCAAATGCAAATTTCGCTCTTGAAATTGCTGCCTTTCTAGCAAATCTGACAATGTGCTTTCAGCATTTTGCATACTTACGGAAGGGACAGCATGCTCAACATTAAACTCAGCTGAGATATAAACCTACAATAAACTAGAAACCAGCAATCAAAATTTCAGCTTTTTGATGGAGGCATGCACATACTGAAATTCACTTATTTTCTGAGCACGGCAAGACAGGCTGCAGAGTATTTTACACAGATCTTTCTCAACGACACCGCTCTTCTTAACAGACCTTATTTTACTATTCCTCTCATTCCACTACATGGGGAGCAAGAATTACAGATGAATTCTTGATGTTACAAAGAAGAAATTAACTATGAAGCAACACTAAAAACTCCAAAAATAACTTGCTCTTTTTGAACTCTGACTCCAGGTCCTTTAGAAAACACACAAACTACCAGATAAGCATGTATTTATTACTGAAAGCACTAGCTTCCTCACTACAGTCTTCATACATGGATATTACCAGCATCTGCAAGAATAGTTTTCACTACAGCTGAAAGGAGGAGAAAGAAGCACAATGTTGAACTTTAAAAGTATATGCACTCCTTACGTACATTAAAAAACAGCTGTGAATGCATGCATTCATGTGCAAGGATTATTCTAGCAAAGCCTATAACCGCAGATAAGATCAAACTGACTTTTTTTTTAGCCTCCTTCATCCGCATGTAATATAAGGTTTTTACTTTCTGACATGCTCTAAAGATTCCTGTATTCTGATCTCATGGTCTTCTCAGCAGCACTTAGAATGAACCCAGAGCCTCTTGTTACAGTCAGTTGCACTTCATCAGATCTACTAGGAGGCACCAATATGCACACAGATATTCTGAGAAGAATCTAAGCCGTCTGTAGCATTTACAAGATCACAAATGCAGCTCAATTTACGTATTTCACTTATTTCATTCTTTACTTTTTACTTCATATTTGAGAGGTGGGGTAGATGAGAATGACATTACTGGAGACAATTCATTTGAGAGTTAACTACAGTATTTTGTCATGACATTTTTTGTAACAAAAGCCAAAGCACATCATGTGAAAAAAACCAAAAAACTGCTAACCAAATTTCTTGTTCCTTACTGATCGTAAGAAACAACACTAGGTTTTTACCAGTCTTTATCATCAACCAAAACCAACATCAATCTATCCAAGCACATTGACATTTAATATCCTCTTACAGGTGTGAATGTACACAGCAGGAAGCTGAGATCACATCAATTTCTCAAACTACGTTTCTCACTTTTAAAACCAATACACATCCCAGCTAAGATTTTTGTCATTTTCACGTTAAGAAGTACGAAGGTGAAATACAGTACTTGGATTGGCTACTTCTCCTCTCACAAACTGCTTAAATAATATTTTTCTGGTTGGATTTTTTTTAATGTAGATACTTCTGAGTTGTTTCATTTGTCATGGCTGCAAGACAGACAGACATAAATATTCATGGCATCAAATATTGCAAGGAATAGTATAAGTTGTACATTATATACCATGATTTACTAAACTCAATGGAGCTGCGATAGTTTACATCGATGGAAAATCGTACTCATCATACTGATACTGAAATATTTTTTCCCTCAGTGATGATACAAATATCAAACCTAGGATGTTTTTATTTTAGAAGCCCTCTAGTGTGCACTACACTGCAGAAGGTACTGAACCCTACAAAAACCAAAGCAGCCAGATGAAATAGTGTCACTAATTTCAGAACGTGCAGCTGATTTCTATCACACTTCAATAATGCTTATCTCCATCATAAAATATAAACCAGCTCTCTGAAAGGCTAAATAACCAACTTCAGCTGCTGCAACCTCCACAAAACTCTACTTTAGTAAAAGATACTTGCTTCCATAATTTTTATTACATAAGTTTCTAATGCACTAGATAATAATTTATCCAAGTTTCCATTTCCAGGCTCTGTGCTGTTGACATTTTACAGTATTTTATGAAAAAGATAATCAAGAAAAAAGCAGCAACAACAAAAAGGACAACAAAGACCTAAGAAAATCTGTAAATTCTTTAACCTGCTTTAAGTGTGTTTTATGTTGTGTGCACTGAACACTTGCAATAACACTTCTCATAATAAGAATTTTACAACAGATTGGCTAGTGGTTTGCCTTCTAACAGGATCACGAATTTGAATTTTAAGAAGTGTACACTATATACCTACCACCCATGTTGCACAATGAAACATGCTTCATTTATTGCTGTTTAAGAACATCTTAAAAATTGGAACAGGTTTATGTGAAAGTGTTGTGGGGCTGACAGAGATACTCAGACAGATGTCTTACAACTGCCACTCCAGAGCGGAGGCAAATGGTAGCTTCACTCAGCTTCTGGTTGAATAGTTCAGCACTGTGGTGGGACTCAGCACTCATTCATACCCAAGTTTTCTCCAAAACCTCATGTGGGAAGACTTGAGAAAAATAAATAAGAGCTCACGCTTTATTAAGTTTGAATTCATGTTTCCTGTTAAAACAATGCCATGGATTCTTAATCAATGACTGATAAAGAATTAAATACATTGGATTGACAATACCCCAAAACACAACCTCTGCCACCACCTCTTTTCTGCTTTATCTTGTTATACACAGCCTTAGCGGCCTTGATCAAGAGATAGAAAAAGAAGTAGGATGGGGCTCTTCATTCCTGAAGAAATCAGTCTTTCAGCTAATGGGAAAAATGGAAAATGAAGAGTAATATATTCTCAAAATTTTCTTGCAACTATGAAGTAAGATCTCTGCATATCTTTTAACTGACAGTATGTTCAAATATATTTTCTTGAGACATAGCATAGCAAAACTTCCTTTTGCTCTGTATTTCACTAAATTAAATACCGTACCTGCCAAATAGGAATGGCTAAGAAATAATAAGAGATAATAAGAAATTAACATGGGGAACTCTCAGCATCAAATGGATATCTAAGGGTTTTATATACAGCCAATCTAGTTCACTAGATTCTTAGTTCAGCTCTGCAGAGAGAAGAAATTAAGGGTGCAGACAAACACCCACCTTGTCAATAGGTGTGTTGGTGGAAAAGGTTTATCCCCAGATGGTCATCATCAACTCAGCTGCAGAGGTAACTGCCCTTTCAGAGCAGGTACAAAACTACTTCAGCCAAAACAAACTAGATAAGCATAGACCCACCTTTTATTGCTGTTAGAAAAATTTAGACTGATGGAAGCTGGCAATGCATCCTCTGCTCTTCCCCCTCCCATCCACACTTCCTCTCCCTCATGCAAGCAACAGCACTTAACTGACCCCTTTAGGCATCACAGGATACTAAATAGACAAATAATGACTTTTTATTGAACGGGGGAAAAACTGGGGGAAGGGGAAAATCAGGAATTCAGCTGCAATCTGGGTTAAAGTAACCAGGAAGCCACAGCTTTATCTTCAGTATATAAATGTGAGAGAGAAGGAAGGTTAATTTATTTCACTTGATGAGAAATATTATGTTTCCTCTTCAACAGATAAAACACAGAATGGCCCAGAAAAGAGCAAAGTAAATATATTGCAAGACAGTTTAAAACCATCCCAGGCCTTCCTCTCCTTTAGGATCAAGATCTCCTAGCCTTCTCATGACAAGGAAATCTTTTACCATGCAACCATTTAGAAAGACTACTCAGATTGGTTTACTTTACACTTTCCAAACCTGAAACACCAGAATGAATAATTACAAGAGTGTTCATCCTTGCTATTAGATTTAGAGCCCTCTAGGGCAAGCTGTTTAATTCTTGTCTCCAAGGCTAAAAACTATTTTTCCTTCTCAAGAAGCAGCTCAGAGAATGGCATGGGTTTGATCAAGAAAGAATTGAAATACAGAATAAAAAGAATCCTTCATTATGGGCAGACGCTAGGAATCGCTTCCCCTCACTTCTTTTTTTTTGTCTTTGAGGAAGACAAATTGCTAAAAATTGAGATACATAAAAAAAACCTAGGAGCATCAATTTTGAGGCAATGTATATTTCAGCAGACAGCACGTCAGTCAGTTTGGTTTATAGAACCTGAGAAATGATGTTTAACTTTTACTATTGCTTCTGTCAGTGTAGAAAAGATGTAGTTTCTCTTCTTTGGAGAACAACAGATAATACTCTCATGTTCCAAATTACACTTATCGCTTGTGCATTTGATAACTACATTTCTCCTGCATTTAATTTTATGCCTGTGTTCCAGTGTTAGCTTGGTGAAAAATAAGGAAGAAAAACCCATGTGAATGTGCATGTGTATTCATTTATGTAAGAGCATTTAACATGTAACATCTAATTTGTGGAAACAAAACAATGAAAAACAGTAGAACAGCTGCATATTTTAGGGAAGGTAATTCAAAAGCACTATAAAACTAATGTAAAAGCTAATTACATCTTAGTTATGGCAGCTGTGTTTCTGCAACACAATGGCAACAAGCTCAGACTAAAACTTTCAGAGCTCTTCACTTTCCTCCTGCCTGCTATGTGGATAACAACCTCACCAAGCAGCACTGGTCTTTTTTGGCAAAACTAACATATTTTTATGAGTTTTGGGTAAATGTTGCAATGATTAATTTCACCCACTCACTAAAACTGCTCTTTGCAGAACAATTCAAGATTATATTTTCTTACAGAAGATAAAGCCTAAGCAATCATCTTTGTCACAGTTCACGATGGCTAAAGCATTGGGTGTGACATAAGTAGTACTGATGTGAACCAAGAAGGGATGGCTGATCACTTCCACACTGAGATGGTACATGGAGGTGAATCCTCCCTACAGCCCACCCATGTCAGCTCCTCGTACAGCTGTGGTGACTTAGACTGGCAAATAAAGCACTGTATGAAGTCTGTCATGTGATGTGGTCTACATACAGTGCAAGACACTCTTTTCCCTCCCATCATACCTGGAGTCAAAGCTCTTCTCATTCCAGCACAAATATTAATCTTTCCCTTTGGGACCACATACCTAGAATAGTTTAACTCAGTGTCCTAACTCCTGGTATAGCATTCCAAAAACATTATTTCATTCCCACTCTTTGAAAGTTGGCTGGCTAAAAAAGTGTCCTAACTAAGTGCCAAAGCATTAATATTAAGCCAGAAATATATTATTTAGCCAGTCCAACGGTTCCTTGAAAGAATGCGTACAAGTAGCAGCACAGCAGGATCAATAACATCCCGAGGACAACACATCCCTGAGGCTTAGTCTGCTTGAGCTAACTGGCAATCAACAATGACTGGATACAACATGTACCCCTAGCAGTCTAGGCACTCCACAAACACAGTGCCCTGGAACGACACACTCTGATCTTGCTGGAAGTAACCCCTTTAAACAACACTCACTCCCAAAATCCCCACCGCAGATAATCTCACAAATTATTGATCCTATTCCATCTGTTTGAAAAATGATAATAAATACTGATGGTTTCCCATGATTCCTTATTCCTCTGCCTTGTCTACTACATTGTAAGCTCTTCAGGGCAGAAGCTAGGTTTTTTAATGCTGCAGTGAAAAGTACTAAACAAATATGGCTTTGAGTACTACTTTATTTTCAAAAGATTGAAGGTCTATTTCATCCAAACATTGCTTTTTTGGTCAAGAAAAAATATGCTGTCTAGAACCCTCTCCTTTTCTGCTTCTTTCCTGCAAGATTACTAAAGCTTTCACTGGATTCATCACTAAAACATGCATTGGATGAAAGGAGGACACCTAATAAAAATTCCTCAAGATGCTACTCTTTCCTACACTTCTATCATTTTCTGTTGCTGACTTTTCCTTGCTTTGCTGACTCCTCCCAATTTCCTTTGTGTGTGTGTGCATGCTTACGCGTGCGTGTGCGCATTTCCTCCTCTACTCAAGTTTTTCAAAGCCACTGGTGTTTACACCGTACGTCACGATAAACACACAAAAGCAGTAAGGGAAACAAGAAAGACAATCTGACTCAGATAAGCTGTGAAATGATATCAGCTCAGTGGTTCGAATCAGCACCAGCCATTCTCAGTTACTGGTCCCTGCCAGCAGCGAGAGTCATGCTGTAGTTCTACAGAACTAATCGGTCCCTTCCCCCACTGCAAGAAATCCCTCCCTGGCCTCCAGCTGCCATATGGAAGCGACAGCAAAGGGTCAGCTCTTCCTTTGTTACCAACATGCACTTATTGATCTGCATCCCCCCTCCAAAGCACAGAACTCCAGCTCAACCTCAGCTCTCAGATCACAAGCTGTTAAAAACTAAAGGTCCTGGAGCAAACAAAACAGTGAAGCCTCATAACTGAGACCACAGTGCATAATATTCCCCTCCTCTTTACTCCCCCAGATGTTTTCTTATATTTACCAATGGATAACTCTACACAGCAGCCTTTATGCCATGGCTATGAGAGTCAGAGCAAGCTCCGTAGAAGGAAGATGCGAGATGATAAGGTGGCAAAGCATTTCTTCATTTCTTTACATCTCTCAGGCCCCTTATTTTTGCTGGGTCGTGATATTATCTGTTTTCATGTCCTGGCTGGTCCTGACTTTATATTTTAACAACAAAACTTTCAAATTCTGCACTACTGTCCCTAATAAGCAACTATACAGAACTACAGGAAGAGCAAGCCTAGGCTAAAAGGTACAAAGGAGAAAAAAACACTGAGAGGGCCTGTATCCTCCTTCTGATTTGCTTTTCCTGCTTCTGCAAGTTCATGGGCTAAATTTTTTGTTGGTGTGAACCAACAGAGGCTACATCCACTTACGCAGGCGTGGCATCACAAACCTTATGAGCAGGCATTTCTGTAGAAGAACTTGCATCCTCCAACATGATGCCATCTCCTCACACACGCTGTATGAGCACTGCCCCAAATCTGACAGGCTACAAGAAACAGCTGGAGAAGTGTTCTCTAGTTGCACTGAAATAGGGTGCAGAGCAGCATTGCTGACAGGGCTGGAAGATGGCCATGTGTCCACAACCTATGGGAACCTACAGACAGATATCTTTGCCAGATTTGGCTGAAGCCTGCACTCATCTCTACCTTCTCATCATTATCCATCAGGTCAGGTCAGGTCAATAACCTCCAGTGAAAGTGGTTTAACTTTAGATCTACTTTTTAGGTAGAACTGCTGTTCTCATAGCTTCTGTTGCAATACAGAAACCTCTGGCAGAGCCAAGCTTCTGGGAGTGGCAGACTCTCCCACCAGCTCAGCAATCTGCAAAAATGAGCTTCAGTTTATCTCCCAAGAACTTCTGAAGTACATGACATGATATAAAAGCAGAATCAACTGTAGTGAGGATGGAGGAATTCCTTCTGCACACCCTTCTGCTTATGTGACTCTATGCAGGACAGCATACCAGACACTGCCAAGTAGAAACAGAGGCAAGAACCAACCCTCTTGACCCTTCATCCCATTTCAATAAATCAGTTCCTGTGAAAGCAACCTTTCTGATTTAGTGATATTCTAACTGTACTTTGCCTAAGTACAACAAATTGACAAAGGTCTTTAACTGCAGCCTAAGGAAGCACTGCTGGTGCCATGACTCAGTGCCATTCTTTGTCACTCCTTAAAACTGCCTAGTCACAAAGGCAGTCCATGTGTCCCAAAATCTACTACTTCTGCCTGAAGTAGCTCAATCAGCAGTTATTCTTCTGATCGGACTAGTTATAATGAGAAAGGGTATTTTCAGAACAGCTTTAGGTAGGGATATGTGCTTAATCACTGGCAGTTAAGAAAAATTATAAAAAACTTGAAGAATGGTATGGACTTTGCAGGCACATGATATCCTAATGTTTCTAAGAGGGAACAACAGCTACAGCAGTGAATGCTGAGAAACCTCTGCTGTCATTTAAAATATTGTCTTATCTTAATCCCTTCTTCCCTGTATTTTCACATAGAATCCAGCCTCTTTCCTGCACTGGTAATTTTATGCCTTCTAGAATGTAGTACTGTAAGAAACATTCGGTACTGTGATGAGCACAAGTCCTGTTCCAAAGAACTGGTGATGACATGGTATTGTCAGCACATTTTAATAACCATTCAGCTTGGATGCTGAACAGAGCAGGCGACCTTCCCCGCAGATGTACAGGAATAAAAGGCCTCTGTTACTCCTGTAAAAATACCAACACATATATTAAAGGAGATTCAAGGAAAAAGTAAGCTGTATTTCAGAAAAGTCAGTTACATTGTTATAAGTACCAGGCAGCCTCTTATACAATACCACAGAAGATGTTGGTGTGTCCACATCCCTCTGACTCCCAACTTTTGTATATATCCCATACACACAAGCTGCTGCCTTCCAGTCCCACTGTCTTCCACATGAATTCACAGTAATCTGATGACACAGAGAAGTTTTCAGATGGTTTTGGTGGTAAACTCCTTCCCTGAACACCCACATGCAGTGCTTCATGCACATGCTCCTCAGCGCTGTGCACTGCAACCTTCCCCCAAGGAGTGTTCAATGAAAAAGCTGCATTGCAGAACGTTAGCATAGCATGAAGAGAGACAGTGAATGTGACTCCTACCAATATTCTGTAATGCATCAAGTGGAATAATTTGCTCCAGCAGCATATAGACTCACCCAAGTTAAATTCATAGCATTTAAGTGCACAAGCCTCCTGTGTTTTTCTTTTAAGACTAGAAAATGAGTTATTGTGGACAGCTGAGGTATCTTGTGTCTACAGATGAAGTGGATACTTCTGTGGGGTTTCCATTACCAATTAACTTTCCCAAGTAATAAGGTATAATCCCCCCTGAGAAAGCCAGCTTCATCTGTGATATACTCCCTGCAGAAATGTAGAAATCTAGCAGCCCAGGTTCAGATCCATGAGTTTGTTGCGGTTTTTTCAATATTATTTGAGAAGCTATAAGAACAAAAAAACTGACATGGGAACCCTTCTACTGTTTTCCTCTCTGGGATAAATACTGTATAATCAGTGAAGAGTGTTTGAACACAAAGAAAGGTAACAATATTTTATAATCAGTGCCCATATAAAGCTATGTGTATTAAAAACATTCAGCCAACCTCTGTAGAAAAAAATGAAGATAGATGACTGCTGTGAATTATTTTAGGGCCGATACTATAGTATGTCTCAGTTTCTCACATATTGTAGGTAGTGAAATTTATGATTTACTCTAGTTTTTATTCCCTGCCACTGTAATAAAAAACTCCAACAATTTGGCAGCAATATAAATGGTTTCCAATCAACATGAATAGCATCAGTGCATGGACTTTTATCTGTTTTCACTTGAGCTCAAGTAAATCAGAAGTTAATCACTTAAACGTAAGTCATACTGATACAAGTTTGAGAATGAAGGAATCAGGCCTAGACATTGATTCTGCATGCTCTCTGCTAATGAAACCAGCTCTGCTATTGTTTATACCCTAACCAAATATTATCACAATCATTTGGATACAATAAACAGCTCTTGCAGATGGCTGACTGCTAAAGAGAAGAAAAAAAAGAGGTGTATAATGGCCACACTAAAAGGCTTTGATAACAACACATCAACCTCATAAACTTGTGTCTAGCAGTAACACAAGTGAACATTCAGCAGACCACAAGCAACAAAGGAAAACGTGGATGATTTCATCAGCCATTAGGTCTGCTGTGCCCTGATCTAACAGCATGATTCAAAATTAAAATCAAGGAAATTTGTCAACAAGCATTTCCTCAGCTCAGAAGAATCCTCAATTGTTGTTGCTTTAACTCTGCCCTCATTTGGGAGTGTCAAACAGATCGTGAATGG
This sequence comes from Cuculus canorus, assembly GCF_017976375.1. Lineage (NCBI taxonomy): Eukaryota > Metazoa > Chordata > Aves > Cuculiformes > Cuculidae > Cuculus > Cuculus canorus. The sequence continues at coordinate 9,063,843 of NC_071413.1, read as the reverse complement.
GGAGGACACTGGGCAGACCACTGCTGTATTTAACCCATTCCAAATCAACAAAAACAATCCTTTAAGGCACAGGCTTAGTCTGCAGAAGTTTTACTTTATGCTAGGGACTAGAACTGATACATGTCTTCACAGACTAGGGAGGAAAGGAAAATAAGCAGTTTCATCTCTTCCTTCTGCACCCAGACCTCCCAGGCTTGTCCAAAATGAAGCAGAGCAAGCCACCGCAAGTCCAAGTCACTGTTGTCCTGAGGAGTGAAACTCAAAAGTGCCTTACTGTGGCTGCAGAAAGATGTTCTTCTGTGATAGGAGTTATAATACATAGAGAATCAAGAACAGATTAGATGAATATTCATTATTCAAAAGTAGGATTAAGAAGTAAATGATGGTTTGAGAATGTAATTTATAAGATGGAATGACATAATCTCATACCATTTAAAGAGAAGCTTCTCAATCTTCCCCCATACTTTCACACCCACACTTATTCCCTTCTCCGAAATGTTAAAGCGCTGGGGAACAGGCTTAGTGCACAGAAAACGCATATGGATACCTACCCATTTTTTAAAGTATTTACGAAATAAATCTGAGCTCTGGAATATGCTGAAAAAATACTGCACACACAGTAAAACATTACAAGGTATATTTTACCACTCTAGCCATTAAGTATTTCTAAGTCATACATGGGGCAACATTTGACTTTTCTGATCCAGAATCTTCTCATATGAACACAGAGACAGTTATCAATAACAATGAGGGAACTTCATACGCATTTTTACTGGCTTCACATTTTGTTTTATCAATGAATTAAATCATTTTTCAGAAACTGATGTGTTGAAATGCTATTTTTGAAAATTTCCGATTTTAATCTTATGAACTACAGCATACCCCAAGATCTTTATTCCAGTTCCATCCTTAAAAATCTACTTTTCGGTAGGTATTCAAGGCAGCAAACGTTTCTATAAGCTGCAAGTACAAATATGTCTCCTAAAATGTATTGGAAACAAGAGAATTGAGGAGACATTTAGAGAAAACACAACTGGACAAAGCAGTGACATGGATTATAGGGGAGGTTTGTTTCACACATCAGTATTTAAAAACAGTTTCTTTCTGGCCAAAACACTAGTTTTTTCAAAGCACTCTGCTGAGTAGCGTAACAGGAGGTTCTTTGTACTCCTGATTTTCTGGCTTTTAAAAGTCTCAGTGTAACACAAAATTTAAGGATTAAAATAAATATATCACCAAACAGAGAAGAAAAGAAAGAACCCAAATTAAAGCACTGAAGTAACTCAAAGCATTCTACCCATAGCTAGTAACCTCCACTGTACACATATGGGAAAAGATGCAAAGAAATGGAACTAGTGTAGCCAAACTCACATCCAAAGTCAACAGGACAGCCAGGAACAGAATCCTATTTCTAACTCCTAGCCTAAGCATCAAGCTACAGTTCTTAGAAATGGGGGAAAAAATATACCCCAAAAGCATAGTCCTATAAAAGAGAGTGTAGAATAGTCTCATTGAGGTGAATAGTTGTTCATGGAGATTACTGCCTGTCTCACCAATACCCCAGTGACCACCCTGTCTGCACCCCTAATTAAGGCAAGCCCCTCTGTAACTGCATGAGGTCATGTTTTTCTTTCAAGCAGCAGTAAATTACCATGCTTGTTATCACTCTTCTATACAGATTCCCTCAAAAGTTGTATTATTTCCAGGGCATCTTTTGCTTATTTTGTCATTTTTGGTATCACTTTCACTATAGCAGGAAAAAAAGGCCAAAAAAAAAAAAACCAAAACCAAAACCCCAGCATTTAGGGTTTGAGAAATAAAGATATTTGGCGGGGGAGGAAGAGTGAAAGAAGGAGATCATCCTGGAACTGCCAATTTTCTGTATCCTTTGAGGATTAGATCCAAGCTTATAATTTCAGTGAGCAATTATCTAAATAGAAATGCTCTAATTGCACTAGGATTGTATTTTCTCTGGAGTGTTATTTCTTTCAAGTATCCTGCTGTTTATTTATATCCAGCTAAATAAAAGGTATGCTGAGCTACCCAGCGATTTACACTGCAGTAGGGATGTTACCATCGGTACACAGGAGACTGCCCGCATAGCACAGAAAACCCTCTAGGCTGTTCTAATTTACTAGAACTAAGACCAATCAAGTCTCTGTCTTATAAACTCTGAGTTTAATAATGAAAACAAAGCAGTTCTTCCTGGATGATTGTCAATGAATAGCTTTGTTGCGTCTCGAATCAGTGCCAGCTCAGGGAGAAGTATGGAAAAAATTAGGCATGATGCACAACGACCCAAGGCAAAGAGTTTACCCAGCTTGGTAGCCCCTGTGTCTGGAAGCAGCAAACATGCTAGGGGAGAGATGGTCATGAAGGCAAGACACAGCCACGCACACTATTCCTTCAGTAGTGATAGTAATTTACACAGATCATTTCAATATGCCTTCATGCCTGCTATAATCAATATTACAGATACACTGGGAAAGAGATCAGCACTAACAGCCAAGACATAAAAGACCTAGCACCTGCTTTTTAAAGTTTTGTACCTAGCAAGAGGAGAAAGTTTATAAGGGTTGGCCTCTATCGCTATGCACCTTACGCACCATTGCATGAGAAAAGTTCTGTCTTAAAGGTTAATAAGCCTCTATGATGTGCACACATTTGAGGGGAAGGCAAAATCTCTCCTTAACAGGAAATGGTGGTGACTGTCTGAAAAGGGATCCTATTCCTCCTCCTCCAGAATTATAGCAAAATGCCAAAAGGAAAAGTAGCACGGGAAAACTCAAAGATCATTGCATTCTGCTTGAAAATCAAAATGCATCACATTAGTCTATAAAGTCTTAGTGGCAACATCACTATGTGGTATACAATTTTTAAATGGTTAGGCAGCAGAGGAAGTTTCATATTGCACATATTAGTATCAAAAGCTACTTAATATCTTAATTTGTGTTAATTTATGTTTAGACACAGTCATGGAGTTTCAGAGGAAAGGGAGAGGGCCAAAACTAAGGGAGTTTAGAAAAGGACAAAAATGAGGAGAATGCATGAAAATTACACAGTTTTAGGGGCACTAAGTATCAAGTCGCAGATAATTCGCTAGAAAAGTCGCTGCTTTTTCCAAATTCCAATCAAGAGCAATTGCTTTACATTAACAGGAAAGAAACAATGAATGTCATGTTCCTCCTCTTCTTAATGCACCATCATATTAACAGAGAATTTAACAGGAGCAGTAAGTAAAGATAATCTTTGCTTTAATTTTATTTCTGTGTAGAATAAATTGTATAATTCAGTTTAACCATTTTCAAACAGCATGGCAACTTTTAGAATCATGGCTCAGTTCTTATTTCAAACCAAAAAAACATGACAAACAGGAGTTTGTGTACAAGCCTAGTATTTGTCTCAAATTTTACCATGCAAAACATGCACAGAGCACCTGTTGATGAGCCACAAGCATCTGTGACACAGGTCCCAAGAATAAAACAGAGAAATATGTTAACTAGCTACTAAAACCATAACAGCCAACAAATTCCAATCCCTGACAGGGACTGAAAAACATACATTTCAGAAATACACCTACTTAAAACTAATTTTTTATGCTGCCATGAACATTACCAGCAGAGAAACAGTACCTGTTCATCTGTCCTTTAATAAAGAGGAAGATGACTGGGAGGAAAAACATGGTAATTTCTTGTCCAAAGTTGTCACTCAAATTGATGCAGCAATGGAATTCATAGCTGTTAAATGTATTGCTTTTCTCTATTTATCCAACTCAAGTGAGAACCTTTAGAGCCTGGGCCATCCAGCACCAGAACAGACAAGTCCTGCTCAAGCATACAGAGAAAAAACAGTCCGCAGAAACAGGCCAGATTCAGAACTGCTCTTGAGGGAAAAACCCTACGTATCTGACTGGAAGTTCTTCTGGAGCAGTGTCACTTTACCTATTAAGACCAGGCTTCATTTCAATCATTTAAGAAATATTATTGCCTCACAATATTACAAAAATTTACACATAAAATGCTCTAAGGATGGTGTACTTTAATGACTAAGAATTTGGGACAAATAAGTCTTCGCTGCTTTCTTGTTCAAGCTTTCTTCCTTAGCACCATGAACTCAAGGGTGCAAAATGCCCACGCAGCAGAAATGCACAATATGAATTAGCTACTTTTTTTCTCCCAAAAAAAGTTTAAAGGCAGGGAAAAGGGCAGAGGAACACCATGCAGATTGTAAAGGGTCCTGGGCAACAGAGCACTCAAGAATCCCAGATCATTTTTCAGCTGAAAGTACAAGAATGCATAAGGAAAGAACTTGATGTTTAGAACATCGCACACATATTTTGGGGTCTACCTTCTGCAAGTCCTGCCTGTTGACCATTGTTTTTCTTCTTGCTCCAGAAGAATTCCAAAACAGTATTCAAAATCAAAGCTTTCCTGGCATTTTAATGACCTGGGGATCCCCAGTCCTTTGAAGAAAGCCAGGTCCTCTATACGTGCTCAGAGGTCCATGCATGTCTTTCTTCATATAGTGCTGATGTTTTCTTTTTTTCATACAGATATCATAATACTCAGTGGTGGAAAGAAAGCTTTTTCGAGGCATGTAAATTCATATCTTGTTCTGTCTTTCACAAAATGAATTTTTTACCACCTAGTTTGCAAAATGGAATAACACAATTGCTCTTGCAAATTACAGCAATCACTCAGATTTTCAGAACCCAAGACTATTCAGGAAAAACAGATTTAGAATTGAAAACCTAAAGGATACACAATAAAGCTGTATCTTAAATGCTAAACATAGTTGGTAGCAAACCATAAAACCTTAGCAATATTTTTCATCATTCAATCTCCACATACAGCAAAGACAAAGGACGACTTCTATTTGATCATACAGGGCTCAGTATTTATTATTTATTCTCATTAAATACAATTATGTTGTGATCACTGCCAGTAAGCATTTCTGTGGTAGATTCATTCCGTTAGCCACACTGTTTCAGCAGAGCAAGGATTTTAGGACTGCGTCATCAATCAACTGAATCTGTCAATTTAATATGCTCTGGGATGTTCTTACAGTTGGCTACTAAGCTCTCTGTTAATACACTATTGAAAAGATTGAAACAATAGTAACCTATCATAGACTTAATAATGCCAAGTTACCTAACTTCGACAAAAGCACTGGGATGAACGGTCAGAAATGTCCCCACACTTCATTAAGTTAAATTTATTTTTTCTGAATTAACCTCTCTAGCTCCACTTTCTAAAGACAGACAGACACCGGTTGGTATTTCAGCAACTGTTTCCCTGGTTGCCTTCAGACATTCAGTTTGCTACTGTTGAGATAGTTAGGCCACTCTTCACCAAAGAGGAATGAAAAGTAAATCCTACTTCATCTCTGCTTCATTATCTCCACCTCAGTGGAACACAGTTACATATTGTTTCATCTGTTCTTACTGGTTGCAGTAGCATTGTATTTCTATTTATTATTAGCATAGTATTCTCTCACCACACATTCTTTTCTAGCTGCTTCAATGCTGCTGACTTTCTTAAATACATTCTTTGAACTGTGCTCCCAATTTCCTGTGAGTAAGACTCTCTCTTAGCTGTAGCTGGCTCCTAAGATAGACTTCTCTCTCTCATACATATTCAAATATCAAATGTATTTCTCCTGCATCTGATTAATTTTTTGGATACAAATAAAAATATCAAGACTTGTAAAGCAAAAACTGAAGCAATGTTCCAGTCATATTCCTCAAATATACTAGAAGCAGTGGATAAACTGCCTTCCTTGTAGAAATTCACCTAGAGTTTAATTTGATAATGCTAGTTATTACAACTCAACAAATCGGCACTGGCCACTTTTCATCAAGAACAAAAGCAAACTATTCTGTTTGTTAGTGTCCAAGAAACAGACAACCTTGAACAGTTATACCACCATAAGAAATTACTCATCATCTGTGTTTGTAAATATTCCCTCTGCTTATGGAAAAATATTTCAATCCCATTCAGTGCACCAGCTACCACAACAAATCAAGGGTACAGGGGTGCAAACTGTTTCCACATTTTTTTCATTATTAGACATGATCTTTTATCCACAGCAGGCACAGGTGCAAAAGTAAGCAGTGCATTCCCATTTTATTGTCATATATTATACTCTAGAGCAACAGTAGTTCTTCATTTAATTCAAAGAAAATATTTGAAACCTTCACTGTCTCCGTGAAGTATTCTTTTTGAACATAAATGAAGGGAATTATCATGCTGTTTCTGAATTCCATGTCAGTATTACTTGTCTCCCGTCTTAAACCACTTTCCAAGTGAAGATGCTTAATTGCAAATGCAGATTTAGCTATGGTAAGATGGCACTTAAGGCTGTAGAAATATAAAGCACCAAGCATGAAAAATTCACCAGTTTAGAACTGTTAGCAAAGTTTATGAAAAGCAAGCCAAAAAGAGATGCTGAAATTAAATACACAGAAATAATTGAAAGGCTATACTAAATGCATGCATCATGTACCACAAAGCCAAGACAGCAATATCAAATGGGTTTGCATTTCAAGAAAAAAAGAACAACAGTATAATTTAGCATATTTGTACTTGGGTCAGATCCAGCTAATTGAATCATAGAACAGTATAAAATCACTTGGTTGGAAAAGACCTTTAGGATCATTGAGTCAAACGGTACCTGTCCACTACTAAACCATATCCCTGAGCACTTCATCTACCCATCTTTTAAATACCTTCAAGGATGGTGACTCCACCACCTCCCTGGGCAGCCTGTACCGGTGCCCAATAACTCTTTTGGTGAAGAAATTTTTCATGATGTGTAATCTGAACTTGCCCTTGCACAACTCGGGGCCATTTCCTCTCATCCTACCACCTGTTACTTCGGAGAAGAGACCAGCAACCACCTCGTGACAACCTCCTTTCAGGCAGTTGTAGACGGTGCTAAGGTCTCCCCTCAGCCTCTTCTTCTTTAGCCTAAACAACCCCAGTACCCTCAGCCATTCCTGCTTCGCTGCCCTTCTCTGGATGCGCTCCAGCAATTCAATGTCTTTCTTGTAGTGAGGGGCCCAAAACTGAACACAGCATTTCAATGGAAAGGATTCTGTTCAAGGTGAAAGATGAATGGAGGAAGGGAGATCAGGAAGGAGGCAGATATTTGTCATAAAAAAAATAATTTGGGAGAATGCAATGAGTAGTGAATGCGTTATCTGGCAGTAAACACTCCAAATATTAAAAAAACCACTACAGCAGTATCTTCATTCCCTTGACTGTTATTAAGTAGAAGGCAAACAAATGCTTCTTTGCAGAAACAGAGTTTGAAGCTCTGCCAGGCACGGTCACATCTAACACACATTCTTTATTACTGTATAAAGTGCAAGAATATTAGTCATTTAATGAATAGCTGAAGGATACCTGTTACAAGTAGTGAAATTATCATAACTTGTTAAAGGTAAATAAGGCTAAAAATGGGAATTTCTTCACTTGGGAGCTGTTGTAAGCGCAGAACAGTCTCCACCTCATGTCTACAAAAACGCATGTTCTGGCTTCTACTGAAACAGCCGTCACAGGCATCACTGATGACCTTCTTAAATATAAGACCTAACACTGTCTTCTCCTTCTCTTCTCTTAAAAACCCTCATCAATATCTTTGGCATCATAAATTATCTCTCACAAAAACTTCAGTTTGGTACACAGTTGTACAATCAGTGGGCTTCCTGCCATTCTTCTTAGAGCTGCATTCAGTAGTCTTTCTTCTCTTCCCTCCATACACTACAGACGTGTTCCAAGAGGCTCTTCTCACTCTACCACTGTTCCACATTTCCTACATTTACACTTCAGTTGATCTCATTCACTCATGGACTGACAACCCTCAAATATTCTTCTTTTGCAGATCTCTACCCTGCCACCTTTCTCTCCTCTCACAGAGACTGCAATACTAAATATAACAATAGAATTACACATTTATTCCACCTAACCTCATTCCAACCACTGCCCTTCTCTCCAAAAGGAATATTTTGCCCAATCACAGATGAAGGTTTTGAGACAGAGCAGCCATAAGATACATATATAGATATATATATTTCTCTTTTTTTATCATTTATTCTGATATTAAGAAATGCATATTAAAGAAGGGGGGAAAGAGCTCTCTGAGAAGTAGAAATTCTCTTTGCATCTGTATTCAAATAAGGAGATGAAACAGGACACACTGAAACAGTAGCTCTTTTGTTGTTTGGAAGACACATGAAATTTCATGAAATAAGGAGCTATTTATATACAGAATCTAATTACATAAAGCATTCCATACCTCTGCCACTGAATTTTCTGAAGCAGTATGGGTTACTGGGTTTGTTGCTCGTATGGTTGGGATTACATTATTTTTGGCTTTTTAAAGTAGCTCCCTGTTTTCCTAAAGAACAGCTGTTTCTATCCATTGGACTTTGCTACTTAGTATCATAGTATCACAGTATCATAGTATCATAGTATAGTTAGGGTTGGAAGGGATCTTAAAGATTATCTTGTTCCAACCCCACTGCCATGGGCAGGGAGTTCCCACTGGATCAGGCTGCCCAAAGCCCCATCCAACCTGGCCTTGAACACCTCCAGGGATGGGGCAGCCACAGCCTCCCTGGGCAACCTGTGCCAGTGCCTCACCACTCTCATAATGAAGAAATTCTTCCTAATGTCCAGTCTAAATCTGCCCCTCTCCAGTTTATACCTGTTCCCCCTGGTCCTATCCCCACAAGCCTTTACGAATAGCCCCTCTCCAGGTACTGGAAGGTCGCCATAAGATCTCCTCTGAGCCTCCTCCAGGCTGAACAGGCCCAACTCTCTCAACCTGTCCTTGTAGAGAAGGTGCTCCAGCCCTATGATCACCTTTGTAGCCCTCCTCTAGACTCCTTCCAACAGCTCCATATCCTTCTTATGTTGAGGATTCCAGAACTGGACACAGAATTCCAGATGAGGTCTCACAAGAGAGGAACAGAGGGGCAGAATCACTTCCCTTGCCGTGCTGACCACGCTCCTTTCGATGCAGCCCAGAATACAGTTGGCCTTCTGGGCTGTGAGCGCACATTGCCGGCTCGTGTCAAGCTTCTCATTGACCAGCACCCCCAAGTCCTTCTCTCAGGGCTGCTCTCAAGCACATCAGCCCCCATCGTGTACTGAAAACGGGAATTGCCCTGACCCAGGTGCAGGACCTTACACTTGGCCTTGTTCAATCTTATGAGGTTCTCAGAGGCCCACTTCTCCGGTCTGTCGAGGTCCCTCTGAATGACACCCCGTCCTTCTGGTATGGCAACTACACCACTCAGCTTGGTGTCTTCTTCTGTTATAACAAGCTGGCCATGCCTACCTACTTGCTCAGTCTGTTTATTCCATTTCCAACACAGCACAGTATTATCTGGCATCATGTATCATACACATCATGCAACAATTTCCCTCAAGCACAATCATGGCTTTTAAAACTCAAACTTTGCCACACAATGACAAGGTCTCCACATTAGCAGAACTGCATTCCCTCCTCCTCTGCCCCAGCTCATCAGTCTCCAGCATGACTCAACCCAACCGAAAAGCAGGAGGTTTACAAGTCACTTCATTTCTCTCAAGTGAGATACATCATATGGAGGAAATAAATAAAATGTTCTACAAAAGCTATTTTCAGTGCCTGGCCCTGGTGGATAATGGGGTCTATCTGGTTTCATAAGCTGTTTCTAACTGGGAGTCTTTCTACATTAGTTTTGCCTTAACCAGAGTGATATTACCATTTTGAAGCCCATGCTATGATGGTGGCAGAACTATGCCCAGTAGCACATCAACATTTCCTTGTAACTTTTTATCATGACAAATGTATTTTGGAATTATTCTGGTTGTTACAGTTACAGCCTTATCTCCAAGACTGTGGGTACGGTAAACACTGCCTTTGCAAAAATGCATTTTCCTAAGATCTTGTGCTGAGGGCCATCTTTTACTTGCCAAAATCCCAGCCTTCAGCTAGACTCTGGGGTTTCCAACACATTTTTAATGATTTCACTTCAAATAGAGGAAACTTATTGGCTAGCCATGAGATGTTAATGTATATGCTCTTCTTTGTCTCCCTCTCACTTGTACATTGTTGGTGTAGTGAGCTGCGTTAACAGTTACACAAAACAAAAAGGAAAAAAATAAAGAAAATTACTGTCATGTATCATTGTGAAGAAAATGAAGTTAAAGTATGTTATTTTCAGTAGTCATGAGGGATTGAAACCAGAAGCAAACGTTTATCTGGATATTGCAGAAACTGATATATCATTATGATTGCAGCTGGCTTTTGTTTTTCCCAAGAGTTCCACGATGTTAAAATTTTTAGTTTGAATTATACCAAGTTTTGAGTATCCCCTGATAGCTGTTATTTGCCCTTACTTCTAGTCAAATTACGTGCACTGATAGCTGTCAGCACTGTGCAGAACCGAGAGCCCTCTCAGAAAAGCATCCCCAAACCTATAAAAATAACTGCAAAAGAATTAAATGGGGCAGGTGTGAAAAAAAGAGCAATGAGGGCTAACAGAGGAGAGATGGTTCATTGCAATGAAAGGGGCCAGGTAGTAGCTGAAATTTCAGTATTATAAATAGGACATTATGTAGCTGAACTAAAAATAGGAGTTTTATTTTTACTTAATGTTCCTCACTGCTGGCTGCTGACCTAGAGAGAGAGGACTCAGAAAGGAGAATTAAACAATTCCCCACAACCATGCAAAACAAAACCACTAGCCTGGCTTCAATGTCTGTTTGTAAACTAAGAATAATACCTTTCTTTAAACCAAATTCAAAAGATGCCTCACTGAAAAAACTCCCTAACGTTGCTGTGAAAAGAATGCAATAGAATACAACAGTTTCTGCAGAAATCCAACAACAATTACAAATTCCCCCTCTACATACTTGTTTATAACAGAAAATCACTGGTGTATCTAATCTGATTCCTTCATGCATTTTATATGTATGCAACTGTTGTCCTATGCTGTAAGCAGTCTCTGCTCAATAGCAGTAATAGATTATCATTCCACTGCTTGGTTTCAAATCAATATGGAGGGGCCTAGCATAGGTTTGGAAGAAAATGCTGTCAAACTGCCACCTGCCAACTGTCTCAGGGCAGCATCTTGTGTTTTTCCCTTTCCTAAGGACGAATTTTACACTTAAACTGAGAATCCTAATTTAGCTATGGTAAAAAGGCAGCTTATGGGGCCAGCTGCTACGGTGGCTTCATACTTTTTTTTCCATTTAAAAAAAATATATGAAACTAACACAAGCCTAAACCACCAAATTTGGATTTAGTTTCAAGTCCACACATCTAATTCTCAGGACAAAAGAGACCCGAAAGCATGGTTTTGGTTCTCCTTACATAAATAAGAGGAAGTTGTAAAATAGAAACAGATCTGAATCTGAACTTAAGTTCACAGATGTTTAAGTCCACCTCTTTTTTAGGGGGCCCATCACTAACTAAAATCTAAATGTCTCAATAGACTTGTAGCTTCCCCATACTATTTTCGGCTACATCTGCTAATACTGGATCTTCGTAAGGTACCATAGACCTCAAGGGGCTATGCTGAAGCATTCATTCACCACCACTTTCACAGGAAGCTGAAACGAAGATGAGAAAATGGTGATTGTATGGAGAGTAAGCCATAATTACTTCAAAGAGTTTATGGCAACAACAAAACTAACTTGCACTACTTGTTATTGCTGGCCAAACTGAAATAAAAGTATCTATTATAAGATATTATTATCATTGTTTAAGGAAAAACACTTAGCATCTATGTAGTCTGCATGCAAATCCAATAGCCAGTCTTGCCTTCTCTGGGGCTGAAAAATGGGAGACTCCTTATTTGCTGTATTTGTACACAATTTGCATCCTTCATTAGTATTAGCAGTGTACTTTGTTTGGGAATGACAAGACTTAGAACATAATTCTGCACTTAGCTTAAATAATTCTAAAATTCAGGTTAGCAGAGGTAGATGATAATCTAAAACTTCTTGCTGCCGCTAAGCTATTTTAGCTTCTCTCATTGTCAAAGTGAAGTAAAACACACCAGAAATAAAATGCCTATTTGTAATGTCTCAAAAGACAATAGAAAGATTAATGTATTTTGTTTTCTGTCTTGATTTTAGGTAATATTTTTTCACTTTTCATATTTCGGTACAGCAGGCAGCTTCAGAGAAAAACAAGAACCATGCACCTTCCATATTTGAAATGCTGGCTATGTTTGCCATTTCCTTTCTTTCACTGTTACACTGATTTTTATACATTTATACACACACACATATATATACATATAAGTACATATATATATACATATACATACATATATACACAACACCACTTCAAAGGTAGCTTTGGATGCTACTAATAATTTCAACAAACCTATATTGCTGCCTTTACTTTTTTCTCTCCCCTAATAACTCACTCACATACAACAGGCAAGAATTGCTGTGCAACCTCTGGAACCCTCTTGGCTGCAAATGGAAGGCAGCACGATCAAGGAAAGGACACACTAGAGACCTAGGTTCAGGTGAGCCATGGCTGCCAGGCATGACCTATGTCTCTAAGCACCATCTTGGATGTGAAGCACATGAGGAAACTTCAATCTAACAGCACCACAACACACTAAAACCAGCCTGTTGATCTATAATCACAAACAATGCAGGCCCTATCAAGCCACAAATAAAATCCCCTATGAACAACGCCCCAAGTTCTTCCCCAGGTGTTCAGCCTGCAGAAGCAGAGATATTCTAACAGGGACAAATTTCCCTGCCTACTGTTCTACTCAAAAGGAGAATTCTCACTTTGCTTGCAGGCGTGGCTTTTCTGATTCCCTAGTATAACGTACAGAACACAACACCTGTATGAAGCATCTTCCAACACATTGCTAATAAGCAATTAGAGGTAACACCATAACATCTCCGATGAGTACTGGACACCGGAACCGGTTTCTATTTTATGCACTACTCCCTGCAATAACATGCAACTTTCCAACTGGGAGACTGAGTTCAATTACATCATTTGCCCCCTCACCTTGAACACAGAATCAAGCATAGAAAAAGAAGCCTTTGACCACCACAGAAATAAATCAAGGGGGAATGTTTTGTTCCTGTTATACCTAGAAGATTACTTAAGAGCTCCCATTTTAAATACCAAGAGCTCCACAGGAAAGTTTCAGGTTTCCTTGTTGCTGCCCGTCTTTAGCCTTCACGCTGTCTATTCTTGGCCACCCTGCAAAACAGAACCAACAGCAGCACAGCTGCATCAGAGTAAGGGCAAACTGGCTTTCTGAAGAAACTTTGGGTATTTAAATATTTTCCTCACAGAAAGTATCGTAACTATTTTCTGAGTTAAAATAAACAAATTCTCTTATCACAAAACAGTATCTCAAACTCCACTCTCCCTAACTGCCACGTGCCAGCTGAATGACAGTGACTAGGTTTTGGACTGTTTGCTGTTGTGTACCACACACTTGTATATCCACCAAAATGAACCCACTGCGGACCAATTATGTTATTCCATTTGGAATTCCTCATTTGAGGATTTTTTATTTATTTTCCTCTGAGGTTTTCTGGAAGCACTAGTGGGATTAAGTTTAAATTAAATTGGGACCATCAGCATCCCAAAGATAACTATCTAGTAGCGCACATTTAATATTGATTTAATATGACTATGTGGGCTGCTTGTAACTGCAGCTGTCTAACTTACACCATTTATACACCAAGTACTTTATATATTCATTACCAATATGAAGCAACCAAAGTACAGCAAAATAATTCACACAAATATTCAGCTCTGAAAGCTACAGAAAAACGTGGGAATTAGAAGCTGGAATTCTTAGGTCACAAAGTGAGCTCAGGTGGATTGTTTCATGAATTGCACACGAAAGTCAAAGGTGCCTCTGGATAAATAATTATAATATTATAGATCATACAAAGCAAGTGACAAACCAACTACTGTGCCACCCAAAATGAAGAGCTAATAAAAAACTGCAACAATGCCAGTTGTCTTTGAGGATGACCTTATAGTCCTGACTGCTTCCAGAGCCAGCCAGGCACATCAGCCAGTTCAATATTCTGCTGAATTCTGAAAGGGCACAGGGTTGCTGTTTCTGAAACGCCTATTATAGCAATAACTTCAAATCTGGTTGTGGGATGAGGAGCAGGATCATAGAATCACAGAATCACTAGGTTGGAAAAGACCTTCAAGATCATGAAGCCTAACCGTACCTGTCCACTAACATATCGTATCTCTGAGCACTTCATCTACCCGTCTTTTCAATACCTCCATGGATGGTGACTCAATCACTTCCCTAAGCACCCTCTGCCAGTGCCTGAGAACCTTTTCGGTGAAGAATGTTTTCCTAATGTTCAGTCTGAACCTCCCCTGGTGCAACCTGAAGCCACTCCCTCTTGTACTATCACTTGGGAGAAGAGATGTAGTCTGTTCCTACCAAACAGCAGGGAGAGGGATATTGACAACATCAGCATCACTCCCTCCTGGTTTGTGATCACAACCCATTACGTTGTCCAGGGCTCTGCTCAAAGTCCAGCCACGTCTGCTGATTCCAATACTGCTGTTCAGAGCGCAACATCGACTTATTTAACAAAAGAAAAAGTGGGTGACAAACAAAGTAGGATTGTGCAAGAGAACTTGGCATCCACAGGTGATTAGGAACATCTCTAGGGAGTTTCAGGCCATGGGGATTATAGCATCATAGAATAGTTTGGGTTGGAAGGGACCTTAAAGCCCATCCAGTTCCACTCCCTGCCACGGGCAGGGACACCTCCCTGCTGGGTCAGGGGCTCCAAGCCCCATCCAACCTGGCCTTGAACACCTCCAGGGATGGGGCAGCCACGGCTTCCCTGGGCAGCCTGTGCCAGTGCCTCATCACTCTCATCGTGAAGAAATTCTTCCTAATGTCTGCTCTAAATCTTCTCCCTTCCAATTTAAAGCCATTCCTTCTCATCCTATAACTCCATGCCCATGGAAAAAGCCCCTCCCCACCTTTCTTGTAGCCCCTTCAGGTACTGGAAGTTGCTCTAACGTCTCCCCAGAGCCTCCTCTTCTGCAGGCTGAACAATCCCAGCTCCCTCAGCCTGTCCTCCTCTCAGAGGTGCTCCAGCCTCCTCCTCCTCCCGGCCAGGCTGCAGGACCAGCCCCATCCAAGATGGCGCCGGGCCCGCAGGGCGCACCCCCCCTCCTCCCCCCCCCGCTGGGCGGTGCGAGCTGCTGCGGGCGGGCAGGGGCTGCGGGCTCGAGGGTGGGCGCCCCGCGGGATGTGAGGGGGGTGGGGTGGTTAGCGGTGGAAAGGACTGGGATCGCCTCTTGGGCTCGCAGGACGAAACGTGTTTTGGAAAACAGCCCCAAACTTCATAGAATGGTTTGGGTTGGACCTTAAAGCCCATCCAGCTACACCCGCTGCCACGGGCAGGGACACCTCCTGCTGGATCAGGGGCTCCAAGCCCCATCCAACCTGGCCTTCAACATCTCAGGGATGGGGCAGCCACAGCTTCCCTGGGCAACCTGGGCCAGGGCCTCACCACCCTCACAGTGAAGAAATTCCTCCTCATGTCCAGTCTAAATCTGCCCCTCTCCAGTTTATACCCACTGCCCCTCGTCCTATCCCCACAAGCCTTTGTGAACAGTCCCTCTCCAGCTTTCTCATAGACGCTTCAGGTACTGGAAGGTCACTCTTAAGGTCGTCTCAGAGCCTTCTCTTCTCCAAGCTGACTCCAACTCTCTCAGCCTGTCCTCGAATGGAAGGTGCTCCAGCCCTTGGATCATCCTTGTAGCCTCCTCTGGACCCATTCCAACAGCTCCATTTCCTTCTTATGTTGAGGATTCCAGAACTGGACACAATACTTCAGATGAGATCTCACAGAGCGCAGTGATGCAAGCACAGGCAATAACCATCTCAGACAAGTGCTGGAGAAACACAGCTTCATATTTCACCTTTACTTACAGTCCAACAGTCCAGCCCCTGGCTGCTGGCAGTGCCAGAGAACTCCAAATTCCTGAAGGGTGAAGATCAGTCATTAATTAGTACTGCTTGCCTTTGAAGCACCAATTCCATGCTAACAGAGCGTGGTTTTAGTAACCTATGCCTTTAGCACCTCAATATTGGGGATGAGATGGTCGTATCTGTGTTCCAGTGGTAAACTTGGTTACACTCGTCTGTCTTAAGGCATCTGATATTTTTCCCAAGTCAAACCGAATGCCCAGGTTCTGGATGATGAGGTCTGTACTGGGGATGAGTCTTCTCTAGCCATCAGTAAGATCTTTTCCAGGTAATGAATACTCCAAAGACATTTTGCACAGTTCCCTTTTTGAAATGCAGCTTATTTTATCGAGGGTTCTATGTTAAAAATAGTAATAGTCTTGCTGGTTAACATGTTGGCTTCATATCAAAGTTCCCAGACTTTAAAATCTCACCAAACAGTTCAAAGGAACAATTAAAAGCATGACTATTCACAAGAACTACTTTTAGGCTAAATATATATTTTTGTTCCCATTGTGATATTTTTGGTACACAGAAATTTAAATGTGTATGGGGAACCTGATGTGAATTAGCATTCACTTAGAAGTTTTGATTAGTAGACCTTCCTTTGCCATAAAGCACATTGTTGATTAGCATCATAGTTACTAGTGAGCCTCTGTTACACCACATGCCTATTTATCTTGAGTGATACAAACACCTCTACGAAAGAGGACAGACTATTAGCTTCATCAGGTTCTTCCTGTTTAGGCCAAGCAGAATTAGAATTAGCAAATTACAAATGAAAGTCTCTGTAAAAAAATTAGTGGAACCACTAAGATTTGCTACATTACTCCTTCTTAGTGAATGTTAGTAAAACTGAATGTGTAACTTAAGTCTACATTCTAAAGCCTATTATGTTGTCCAGGAAGAGAATTACCTTTGCTTAAACAGAAGTGTTAATAATTGATTTTCAATTAAGCAGTCAGATTCCAATATCATAGTCTTCCTGTTGTTTGTGTCATTTTAGGCATTCCACAAAAATGCATTTCATCTATATCAGAACTATTTTATAGTAGATACCATGCATTCTTCTGAAGCACAGGCAGTGCCAACATTAAGAAGTGCCTGACTGTTGAAGACACTTATTCATGTGGTGTAGAGCTGTAGCAAAGTGTATTAACACACGGGAAATATTCATTACAATGATTCACAATTACATTAGGCAGAACTAACTTTTCAGCTGCGTATTTCAGTAATAGATATTCATATCAATCATGCCTGTGGAATGTGTATGAAGACTGCACTTCTGTCTTGGTTTTGGCTGGAATAGTTAATATTCTTCCTAGTAGAAAAAGAAACAAAACCAAGATAACAGCATTTCATTTCCCAGCAAGAGAAAGTACACTACCAATAGTGTAACCAGCTGTTTCCTATAGAGCTGCAGGGATTTAGCTGGAGAGTTCTCACTCCTTGCTCTGTGCTCCTCTGTCCATCTATTCTGCAGACTTTTGTTGCGCTTTCATACAGAAAATCCTCACTGCTATGATCAGGTCTGTGTTAGAGCTGCCATTTGCCCTTCCTGCTTCTATTTCCCCATTCTTCACTTTCCCACATGAAGTGCCCAGGAGCTTCTCACAAATGAGCTTCTGATGCAACAGAAAATTCCATAAAATTTCTTTTTTTCTTCTCTCAAGTTTGCTCCTTCAGAAGGAAGAATGAGGAAGATGCTTCTTTACACAAATGATGTTAAATAAAGTATATTCAAAATCATTATAGAAAAGGTTTATTTCACTCAACACATCCCCTACTCACCACTCAGCTCACTTTAGGAAACAAAAAAACCTGCATTTACGATTTCTCCCTTGCCCTCTTTCTCTGCCAGATAAATCTAAGTATTATTACACTAGTGTTTCACAGCTTCACGATCCAATTAGCAACATGACCCCTCTCAAAAAAAAAAAAGGAATAAACCCACAGGAATCAATGGGCTATATCATATCACACTACTAGTGAGCAATTAGCAAAGAGAAACAGAAGGATGACTGAGTATACTTTTGCTAGATAAATAACGTTTACCTGTAAATAGATTTATTGCTAAATGTAGTCCAAAGTATCAACAGAAATTGTGCTTGCCATTTGGTCTTTCATTCATTAAGCACATTGATCTTTGGACGCATGATTCCAACTAATGAGCTGTGTTACGTTGCTCTTGGATTCTTATTTTATTGCTATTTTAGTGAAAGACCTGCACTCACTGAAGCCGATGAAAAAAGGCTTCAGCTCTTCTGCACTCACATATCAGCTTCTCAACCAAATCTGCAAGACAATTCTCAGTGTATTTACTTAAAGACTACAAGCATCACCAAATCAATCCTATTTAAAAGCTTGCCTGAAGTAGATTTTGTCATCACAGATGGAAGAAGGATCAAGGATGTAGAGTTCCCAGTTAGGGAACTCCACTATAAAGTACTCTTCAAAAGTATTCTGAAGAGTAACAAGAAAAGGACTGCACCACTTCTACCCACTCAAGTATTTAATTCAAATAATGCATAATTTACTTCTTCTAAGAAAGCAGAGTGTGTCAAAAGATGCAGAAACAACTGCTTCAGTCTTTCTCAGAACTTTCACTGAGAACATTTGTGGTTAAGTTTTAACAGTTTAACTGGGTCCATCAGGCATTGAAAATAAGTGCAATTATTCTAGAATTAATCTTTCAAAATAGAGGACAAAACACAGCATTCTTCCTAAAACATGGCATGTAACTAGTTCCAAGACTGAGTGTTGATGCTGATTCTTACAACAAACTGTAGAATTCGCTGTAGAATAGACATCCCTTCTTCAAAAGGTTTCAAAACAGTTCATATATTTGGCTCAATAAATTATTTTTTTAATTAGTCTTTTGTTGCTAGAGAGAAGTGTCATTTAAAAATAAGGCAAACCCAGCAGACACACAGAGAAGCAGTTCCATCACTGCACAAACCAACAAGTTTTAATGTAAAATCTTCTGAATTTAGAGACTCAATGAGGACTCTGCAGTTTCACAGCAAATAAACAGCTCTTGCCACTAATAAGGCAGCTTGGTTAACATGATACAAGTTGACTTGCATAACAGAAAGGCAAGTTAAACTTTCTTTCATTTCAACGTGAGCTTTCCTGTAAAAGCAATAGCCATAATTTTACTTCACTATTGTACCAGCATATGTGGAAGGACTGCTTCGCTTGTATTTTTGGCAGCACTCCTCTTCAAAAATCACTCAGCACACATTGATTATACTCAACAAAAATCAAGGCAATGCTCTGTAAATTCCTGGAAAGTTTCCATTCCGAATTTCTAAAGCCACTTGCTTTGGGTATGATGAACAAATTGTCTTACAACAGTCTACACTGTACATATGGTTGGCAGGAAGGATTTTTAATCTTCTTAGCGGAAGATGGAGTTCCATCATTTTAGCTCCAATAAAAATACTAGGACTCCTATTATTACTTGATAGGCAATTTCCAATTTGAAGCCACATCTGTTTAAAATTTCTTTTTGCTAATTCATTTAAGCAGTGTTATCACAACATTACAAAGAGTGATGGAAAAGTCACTCAGTGTTTTGCAAGAAGGCAAAAAACCCAAGAGATGAAAGAAAAACTGCTAAACAGAGAAATAATTGCAATTCAACACAAGGTAGGGAATACGGCAGCCTGGAATACATAATACTCCACACATATGGATTCCTCATTACTTAACAATCATAACAAAACACAGACTTGCCATCATAGTTTTCTTTTAGAGGTCAAAAGTTAAGTTGTGAGTGACAATTTATTATATTTATTTTCCTCCACATTGTTTGCCTTGCTGGGAATGATTATGTATCAGATGCATGTATTTTTTCACCTCTTCACAAACCACAGGCTGAGCATTGGTGATGTGAAAGAATTCTGTCAGCTTTCAAACAAGTGTCTCTATTGAGATGCAGCTGTCCACCTACAGTACAGCTCACTTCTCTGAGTTTTTGTGAGCATTAATTAGCTTCCGTCGCTTCTCCTGGTTCCTGGCTCTGTTTTCTTCATACTGGAAGACAGATAAGGAAATTAATAGATTGGCTGTTACTATTTAACAGATAAGTAAAATTTGAAAGCGTAGAGAGCATTTATTACCTGGGAACAGAAACAATATCTTTGACAGATGCATTAGAAATGCAGTTCCTGTTAATATCTATATATTGGCTCATTTTTACTTTGAAACTAACATTTATTTGATTAAAATACATGTTTCCAAGTCTGAGGTTATTAAGCTAAAGTGTATTAGAACATTCTAATAAAGAAGATTTAGTTAATCTTATGAAGGAACTTAATTATACAGCCATTTTATGTACGACAGCTGCACTTCACACATGATCGAGGAAAAAGGTAGCATCAGTGCTATTCTGGAGCACAGGTCAGACTCTTTTCCTTTTAAAAAATACTGATGAATATGTGTGTCTGCCTTCTGAAACATTAATTTTTCATCATAGACTTGGTCTATTTTTGATCCTGGTCATTAATTATATGCACAGATAAACTCGTACATTGAGATGAAAAGAATAAAGGCAAGTTTGGGTTGAATGAGGGTAAGGTGTTTTGGGGTCTTTTATGGTTTAGAAAAGAAACACAACAGAGATAAGGCTCCAGTGTAAAAGGGAATCAAGAAAGTCTGCACAGTTTAGATACACCCATAAGACTACCATGCTTCCAAGTATACATCTGCACTAGCAAAAGCCTGAAGAGCTCAACCGTTTTTCATTGCAGCCTAAAAGGAAACTTTTTCATGGCTCAAAGAAATGAAAAATTAAAAATCAATGCATGATTTGGTATATATTTCATGGGAAGCAAATTATTCTTGGCCTTCAGTTAAAGCATATATTTGTTCAATTTTTTTAATAATTGGTACCAAGACTAAAACCCAAGTAACCCACAAATACCCAGTTCTCTACAGACTGTAATAAACTACTAAGGTGATGGATTTTGGAACGGATTTGCAGTTTTTCACTCCTTATGCTGACTGGTTTATAACTGAAATAATGGTGCAACTTCACTTAACATTTACAGAATGCTTAACTTTTTCCCATGCCAGTATTTAATTTTTCAATAACCCATCCATGTTTTTACATAGAAGGAGTACAATGGGTCTTGTACGTAGTCTACACTTGTGAATAGGTTTTCAGGGGCTTCCTGATAATGGCCAGATTTTAAGAGGGCAGACAGATATAGCCATCAAGAACTCCAAAGGTTTCAACAAAACAAAGTAAAAGATTACACAGAAACAAAATTTACTTGCCATCTGTGCTACAATTTTTACAGGGGGTTGAAAAAATTGGTATTTGACAGAAGCAGATGAATTTTTTTTCTCTGTAGACTGACAGAGGGAAGAAAGGGGCCCAAACTGTTCTGGCTGTGACGCACTTGAAGCTTCTTTTTTTAGACACAATTGTAAAAATTATGTCAAAATCAGTGACTACAATTTCAAGTTAATAGGTGTGTGAAAAGTTCATTTATGTGTTCTGCCATGTAGGCATGAAACCACAAATATAAAGACCAGCTGATACTCTTCTGAAAATGTGCCCATTAGGTACTTAATCTACTTCAGCTCCTAGAGTCTTCCATTCCTTCATATCTGTAGATGTGGTACGGCAATGAGTAGGTCCTAAGCAGCAATATTTTCATTTAGGGCCTAACTAAGCAGCTCATCAAGTACTTTCAGTCAGCATAACTGACTGCAGAAATAAGTGTTGCTCATGGAAGAGTGACCATTACTGCTTTATATTCCATTCTGTGTGTATACAACCACAAAAAAAAAAAAAAAGACAAGAAAAAAATCAGAAGCAACCTGTAAAGTGTCATTTCCTATTTGTTTGGTTGAAATGTGTGTTTGCCCGGTCTTGTATATCGAAAAATAGACCTCGCCTTTTGTTAAAGACATATTTTACCCAACATATTTATCAAAAAAAGTTTAAATTTCATCTCAAATGCCTACTCCAGAATGTGCTTACATTTCAAGGCCTATTTTTCAATTTGTACTCTTAGTAAAGAGCAACTTTATTTCTAACCCATGAACTTTGTTTTTTTTAAGCACTTAACTTGCAGTAAATTTCTTTCTTACCTCTTTCTTTAAGCACTTCCGCATCTCACGGTCAATATCATTGCAATGGCCAAAAAATTTCAAAATGTTGTGCTGATAAGTTAGAGAGAGGAAAAAAAAAATTACAATTCAAATACAAGGTTTCTTCCTTTGAAACTCAAAATTTCTTATAAGTCACTTGCATTTTGCAACATTTTCCTTTTCTCTTTTTGAGAAGAAGGATGCTTTGTAACATTTTACTGAGTAGCTACAAATTAGAGCTGCTCTTGAAACTCACTTGAGCCACCCCTGCCTTGCTACAAGCTGAAGGTACTCCCCATGTTGTTTATCCAGACTAAAACAGACTACCTAAACTGAACTATGAAGTCTAAATGTAGAATATCATAGATTTTTTTTTTTATATAGGAATCAATCTTATAACTTTCACTCACACTAGCTTGAATAATGTACAAAAAATAAATATTCTGAACTCCAGTTTGTGATATAGAAAGATGTAGGGAGATCTACAGGCATCCTGGAGGCAATGTCTTCTGTGCTTTAGATTGCATTATTTTTTCACGACCTAGAGAGGCAAAGGACTTGATGCTACATCATCCCAGCCACATGAAGTATGTAGTATTGGCCCAAAAGCCCTAAATGATTGAAATATTAGAACAAGTATAAAAACTAGGGAATTAAGTTTCTCCAGATCTTGTGGTTAATAAATAACATGCATTTACCACCTTGATGACACAGCACCACTGTAGGCCCTACGCATACTTAAGCGTTATTTGGTTTGTGAAAAACTGCAGGTGATGTCCTCATGAAGGCATTGCCCAGGTAACCTGATTACATTCACCATAAAAATCTATCCCCTTCGACCATATTTCCTGAATATCTTCATATTATCAGTCATCAAATCATCGTCAGAATGCATTCTTTTTAAAAGGACTACTTTTCCAGAATGATGCTTGTTAACATGTCACAGAATCTCACAGCAGAATCTGGAAGCAGAGCATTCCAGCACTTCAGAAGACCTGAAGGAGCGGAGTTTTTAGTAGGTACTTAGAGCTATACAATCAATAAAGAGAATTCGACCAATCCTGTGGAGAACTAATGAATTTAAAAAAAAAAAAAAAGGCCATGAAGAAAGGGTGTGAATAAAGTCCCTTCTGTATTTCAAAGGGAAACCTACGTGCATTTCTGTAGCTGATAGACCGCCAGATGGATTTATACGAGTAATACAGGAACTTTATTAAGAATTCAACTGTGGGCAAGATTTGAGCCAGCAGAACACGACTGAAAGTTGGAGTGGGTTAATAAAGATTATGACAAACACTTAACTATAGCAGTGCTATAATTAGCTTGTTTATACCTCTCTGCTTTATAAAGGGCATCAGATGACACTGAAGCAGTTGCATGTGATAAATGGTCACTTCACTAGAAGTTGATGTTGCTTTTACAGCTTTTTCGTTGTAGCTAATACAGATTTAGTTTTGTATTCTACTCACACACCTGCATGTTAAATACCAAGCCAAGTGCTCACATTTCAAGCTAACTCCGCTCTTACTAGTGCATAGGGTGAGTTGAATCTGTTTATTTAGCCAGATTCCTAAGCTGTCAACTTTTTGGCTCAGATTATGAGGAAAAATGAATCAGTTTCTCAAAAATAGCAATTACCCCTATTACAGTGATTGCAAGACAATATGCATTTCTTTCAGCTGCCACCTATAAAAGTCTTTCTAAAGCATCCACTTGGCACCAGAGTGGACTTATTAGGAAAAAAAAAAAAAAAAATCAAAATAATGACATTAAATAGGAATCCCATTAGCCTCTTCTCATTAGACGCAAGACTTGATATGGCAGGTTCTAGATTAGGAATAAAGTAAATCAAACTGACTTTTGTGAAAAGTGCACACACACGACACCAAATTAAAAACTAACACTCTTTGTCCCTCAGGAATATCAATTTAAATTGTAGATGAAGGTTCTCAGGCCATTTTGGCATTACAGCAAACCAGCAGCTAGTCACTGAGAACTGATCAAGATCACTGACTTTTCAGATTTTGGTGACTTCAATTTGAAAAGAATATTTCAGTAGACTGCCCTTGAATTTTAAACAAAAAGGTATTGCTTCCTTTCAAGTGGGTGTGAAAGAAGCCATCTTCACCCCTTCTGATACTGCTAGCACAAATACCCTCTCATATTTGACCACAAGACTGACAAGAGTAATTCCTTTTCATGTAAACATCAACTTCAAATAAAACAAAGAATACCATCCTGTACATGACTGTACTGTTGCTGCTCCTAGTCCCTTCAGAAGTCCAACTGGCAATAGATTCCTCTGAATCACCTGCTGCCAAGGAATTCAAATACACTTTTCAGCTCCAGTTCCCTCTTCAACTCAAGGTAGTCTATCAAGCTGCATTACACAACAAGCAGATGATGCTTGTCTATTTACAGTCATTTTTATTAAAAAAAAAAAAAGAATAAGTCAACCGTTACTTTCAAGTAGTAAAAGAATATTTCTGGATTCTCTAGTTGAAGCATAGAAAGCCCAACTATGTTTGTACCGAAAAGCGGGATGAATCTGTGTATTTTCTTTCCTGAAGGGTTTTGTGTTCACAATTACAAAAATTAATGAAAACATTTAATTTTATATTGCCTATACAAGTTACATTCCCCTTTTAACAGACAGTCATTTTATTTGGCAATGCATTTTATACCATAATGGTTAATGTACAAGGACAGTCTTCTCACTCTAGCTACTGAATGCTTGTAGCTACATTACATTAAAATTGTTTCCAAAAAAAACCCAAACACCACAAGTCAACAAAAAAAAAAGAAAGTCTCTACAATCCCAAATTACGTAAAGCATCCTTAGACAAATTAAAATTTTAGAACTCGGAAGAAAAGCGTAACTCTTACACTCAATACAACTTTTAATTTTAAAGCCTGGAGATGTTCTGTACAAGAACATTGTATCTTAGCTTTAAAAAGATCTAGGCATTGCATAGGAACAGACAGGCAATGGTGTGGGAAATAACCACACATGAGATGGCATCAACAGATTCCCACATGCTTACATTTCAGCATATCACACTGCAAGTGCCAACAAAAAAACAACTAAATGTTGCTGAACAAACCAAATACAATATACACATTGCAAGTGAATTTTGGTATTAAAACTCTGCTCCTTTCATTGTTGTAATTTAGAAATCATAAGAAAGTGTGATATTGCAAAAGTTTTCTTGTTAGTTTAGCTGCTCTAAAATCTGCAAAAAAGTTGTTATTCGTCTTTCACAATTACCTCTCACATTCCATGTATTATCAGCCTTGCTTTTCTCGCTGTAATGACTTTTGCAAAGAAAAATTTAGAATTCTACTCAAAGCAGTAAAGTTAACATTTGTATTGTCTTAGAATTTATGGATAACTGCATTACAAAAAATGTATAAACATCGCATCTGAACATGGAGATGAAAATATTGTAGATTGCACGTAATGGCGCAAACCATTGTTTTAACATTCATATTCAACATTTAAATAGATTTTTGTCCCAGTGGGAACTTAAATTCAACTTTTAATGCACTAATGCAAAAATATATCTGTACAGAACATTTATTTAGAGTATGCGAGAGAACCGGAAAAGTAATTAACAACATTGCAACAATGCTGCAGATATAGCAGTCATTGCAGGCACAGACTCTTCTACATCTAGGTGTTTACTACAGAGCAAATTAAAATAAAAAGGCTTTTAAAGGAGTAAGATGAAGATTTTATCTTCTTGAAGCAATGAAGAGCCTTAAGAAATCTGAAGACAATTTGGTATTCTACATCCTTGGGTAGGTGCCTATTAAGAAGATGGAATTCTAACAGTAATTTGCATTTAGCTCTTTAAGCATTGAATCTAAGGCATGCTGCATGTCCAGATCCCTGTCAACACATCTGCTTATAAAGAGGCTGAAGCACCTGCCCAGTGGACAGCTGGAATATGGAGATGCTGTGAGTGTACAAAACCAGGACATTTTAAGTTGCTTCTATTGTTGGGGTTTTTTGTGGGACACATAGTCCTAAAAGGTGCAGAAATTAATTCATCTCTTAAAATAGGTCCATATTTGTCAAGCTGCAGCACAGGAACTTTTAAGGCATGCTCCATTTCCTAATGTAGTCTCTGGTAAAATTTTACACACATTTGTCAGACACCTCCTCGGTGAAAAAGTACTAGCTGCACTCATTGCTGTTCTGCTTAGAGGCGGGTTTCCCTCTATGATCATATAATATTCTCACTAATTCATTTGACACTCATTTCTCCAGCCCACCCACTCTTTTCTATGCAGAAAACTCCTTACCTCCTTGTGACACTTCTTGAGCATACTGATAATTAGGTTACATTCTTCAGTGTGCAGATGAGGAGACAGGTCTGGATGCATCTTTAGTTTGGAATAAGTTTAGTAGTATGAGGACAAGAAGCTGAGAAACCTTCCACCTGCCAACAATAAAATATGAAAGTATAACTAAAAGGTTTGTTAACTTCTTAAGATACTATCACACAGTATTATTATAACAAAAAATACTTCAGATCAAAATACAGCATAATATGTATAATCTATATAACACCATTAAAGTACTTTAAAACAGCATGTCTGTTCTACACAGCCCAAATATTAAAAGTTAAGTAGAAGTTTATATTCTTAGCTGTCGTGGACGTAACCATGCATTGGGACTTTAATTTTCAGGGACTCTCTAGTAGCATTAATCTTTCTTGAACTGCAGATTACCTTTTCACTTTCCTACCTGAGTTTTCTTCTTTCTACCCTTAGAAAAGCTAAGTTTATGTAATTTTCTTTCTACCTTATACAAAGATGGATCAGAGCAGGAAGCACAATGATACTTCGTTATAGAACTCTGAGAACTGGCATCTTTTAAAGTCATCTACGTGCTTTTTGAAAAATCCTGAACCAAAGCTTTGATGATGTTTCAAAAAACAGAACTTGATTACCGAATCAAAATAGTAATGAGGTTTTCTCGTTATGCCCTGTTGGAATGTCCCTTCCTGCAGTTTCACATTGCTGCCTCTTGCCCTTTCACTGCACTCCTCTGAAAAGCACCTGAATCTGTCTTCTACAGACATCCCCCACACCTTCAGGTTGTGGAAGACAGTGTTTAGGTTTCCCTCAAGTCTTCTCTTTTTAATGCTAGATCAGCTTGGCTCCCTTATCCTTGTTGCGTATGCCAGCTGTTCCACCCTCCCGACCTCTTAGTTTCCCCTTTGCTGGACTTGGATTTTTATCATGTTAGACTGTGAGACCCACAGATGAACACAGTATTGTAGATGTGGCTTCAAGACTACAAAAAAGATGGGAATAATAACAGCTTCCCTTGACTTGCAGCTAAGCTTCTTCTAAGGCAGCCCAGTATGCTGTCAGCTTTTGTTGCCGCAAGGGTGCATTGCTAAATCATGTTTTAACTTCATATCAACCAGGACCCCCAGGTCCTTTCCTGCAGGGTTCTGTGGAGCAGGAGCAAACTAGAAATAAATGTTTAGATTACTTCCCATTTAAAAAAAAATACTCACAGAAGTAATTTTTTTGAAAAGGATGAAAGCGTCATATGACAATAGCTGAAATGAGATGACATTTTTGTTGTGGAAATCGCTTCACCATGGAGGGAAGAAGAAATGTCCAGTTTATACCAGGACAAAATTCTACTTATACGACCCATACTGCCACTGAACTAAAGAGAGACCTTTTTTGTTTGTTTACTTGGTATTTCTTCATTCCCCCTACTCCCCAAAAGATCCCCTTTCTAGTTGCAATACACCAGGCAAATACCACTACAGCTCGTACTAAGTAGCCATCACTGTTTTACTCTCCAGTTGAAGAGACAAGCTAAAAACAGTGGTCAAGTTTTGCAACCGTAAAATCCCAATATCCTGCTGCAGTGCTGGCTGCTACAATCTACACTGCTGTTCCTAGAATAGTCAAGTAATATATTCAATTTGAAGAGGGATGTACACTAACTCACACGGTATTTGCCATCATGTGTTCAGCCTAACAAGTGTTACATTCCCACAAGCAAACAAAATTAAAAAAACCCAAACAGATTTAAAAGCCTCTTGAGACCCACAAGAATATGCTCCACATAGCACTGCAAACACATCGTGATTTCTTTCAAAAATCTCCTCCATACTATCTGGAAGTCTAATATTACACCACATATACTCTTAGCACAGAAGAAGTTGGAAACCGTACAAATTATTAAGCATTCTATTCAACAAATTAACAAATGAACCTTTAGAAATATGACAGCAGGAGCACAACTGTAACAGCAAAGTGATTAAGAACCCTGCTGTGTTATTGCCACCAGCTTTTGATTGCATGTCGCACAAAGTCAATATGTTTTATCAGCGGATTGTTTTTGATAGCAGTAGAGTTAGCGTTCCCTTGAGAGGGTGACCTGCTCAATGACTGTGCATTACTTTAACACGTGTGAACTCAGCTGATTATTAAATCTCTTCATCATTCAGCCCCTGACCGCTCTTCCTAGAATTGTCATCTGAGCTAGCAGTCTCAGGAGGAGAAAGCAAGACCAGTGCCGTAGTGAAGCAGGCAGCATGCACATTGGCATGGCCAGAACGGTGAAGGGAGCATTTCAAAGAAAGATCCCTTCATTCTAAATTAAGATTAGTAATCACTGCCATTGTTTACAACATTATTCTCAGATGAAGTGGATTAAAGCTATCAATGCCAGAAATAGATAGGTGACAGTGTATTTCATCAATTAAAAGCCTTTTAAAGACTCAAATGAATTTTCCAGTGGTACCTCTTGCAGAACAGATTCTACAAATCAGAGGTCCTAACCACCACACCAGCTCATACATCAGTACTCCCGAAATTCTCTTTCAAATAACATTCAATATTAAGATCTTTTTAGTTCAATTACCAGATACAGTGCTTAGCTCACATTTGCTATGATGGATTAAAGTAACAAAACATTTTACAGTGGTCATGGAAGGCTTCACTGGAGCCTATAAGTGCTCTTGAAGTTCATAACTGAACACTGTTATCAGTGCTCAATATTACAGTCATGTATAGGAGTGTCAGATTAGGCAGTGATCTATAAATGATCAGAGAAAGCTAAATATTTTTGCCAGAGGGGCATGAATGACAGACAAAGGAGTTTCAAGAGTAACAAAACATGTATGAAAAAAAGGACAGGATAAGCTATTGGCTTCCTTAGTTTCTTTTTAATAATATTCTAATTTAAAATAAAGATAAATTCTGGTAAGATGGCAACCTGTTAAATCCACATGAGCAGAATTTTTATATAGGTGGTAGCTGATAAGGAATCTTAAGTTTGAAAACACAGTAGAAAAAAAATCACAGAAGAAAATGGGGAATAAACAGTATAAATTGCTCTGAGTAAACCACTAACAAATGCTGGATAAAGAATGTCAAAGTAAACATGCAATTGCAGTAGAAGAAATATTAGCAGCACAATAGAAAAAAATATTAAGAAAATACAGGAATTGCTTTAGGAGGCAAATGGACTGCAAAACGCTAAGCAAACATTAATATCTGAAGCAACAATTTGGAGAGGAATATTTAGATGAACTCTTTACATAAAGGCACTGACATAATTCACTGTGTTGCACAAAAATAGTCTGCCCTTTAATGTGTTCTTTATGAGATTTTGAATTCTGCACAGTTTTTCCTTCCTCGTTAAAAATTACACTACATATGTACCTGAATGATTTGGTTGAAATGCCTTAAGAACCAGCTGAAAATTTCTATAAATTATAGCCTCTGAGGGCAGAGGATGTATAAAGATGACTGATCTTTCAACTTCCTTAACCAGTTTCCAAATCTAAGCTATCCTTCGGGGAAAAAATGAATTAAAAATTGTCTGGTTCCCATATCATGTTCTGTGTAATGTAGCTTAAAGTGGGAAAAACAGAGGATGTTGTAGCTTTATGGTTTCCAACATAAGGCAGATTTAAAAAAAAAACAAACCCAAACAACAACTTAGAAATTCTCTGACAATGATACCAAATTTACAATGCTTTTTTTAAAAAAAAAAAAAAAATACTTAAGATAATTCCTTGCATAAGCAATCCTGGAAGGTAAGCATATAAAATTGCTAAAGATTTCCTAACAGGAATCAGTATGTAAGCTTGATAATTGATATCAAGAAGTGATACTTATCCCTAATCTAAAAGTCTATCTAAACACACATTCAGTACAGTAAGTATTATTAATGTGTAAGAGGAACTTACAATAATTATGGAATTCACACTAACACTGCAGATACTTAGCAAGTAAGCAGAAACAAAAACGCTGTCCTGAAAGAGCAGGCAAGTACACTGTACCCATTTCATTCACACTCCTGTCAGACACCAAAATCCAGGATGCAGTGCTTGTTTCTCTCCACATGCTACTTTCTCCTCATGACCTCCTTATGGGAAATAGCAACAAAAGGACCTAGTTGTGCGGAGAAAGGATTTCATACATTCCCACCTCTTTCTCAAACAAAGAGATCAGCATGCCAGGAGTCCAGGGATGTTCCTTATTTTTCTAGAATATCCCATAAATATGAACTAATCAGTTCCTTGATGCAGAAGGAAAGTTAAATTAGGTTGCTTTAGTCTCACTGATTAAGTTCATGCTTAATATTTCCATGCCTGGGGGACAACAATCGAAGAAAAGTTTAAAACTAGATAATTGTTTTCCTAAGATTTTTTTTTTCATACTTCATTAAAACATGTTAGAATTTTATTTATTAAACCAAGTTTTGCTAATTTTTCCATTTTAAAAAGTTGCACATCAAAGTCCTTATTTTCAAGTTTCTAAAGTAAAAAGTAAAAAAAAAATTAAATTAATTTGCATATTGGTCAGAAAAACGATTTCTTAAAGCAAAATGCAAATTCTTGCTTACCAATCCTGAAAATAAAAAATCGTATCTGAGCATCTACATTGCTAATCATTAAACTCCTTAACCAGAAACAGAGCTTTCTACAGAAGACGCGTTTGCTGCAAACACTCAGGTAATGCCCACAAGGCGGCAGCACGGCCACGCAAAGGAGGGCAAGTACGAACGGGAGGAAAGGGCGAACGGATCTGCAAATTCCTATAAAGCCACGGCATCACTCGCCATTCAACGTTTACTTTTGCACTTCATTTCATTGTCTCATTTAAATAAGACCAGATATTTTGCTTTTAAGTTCTCGGTTACATACTAATGTCTGTTTGGCTTTGGAGAAAAAATACTTACAAACCAATCAGTTCCTTCTTTACTCAAACCACTGGGTGGTTTCTGTAAGATTCAAAAAAGGATCAGGCTCCACACCTAACTGGCTGGTATCACCTAAACATATCATCACGCCACTTCAACAGAATTTATGCATTCCTAGTATCATCTTTCATATATAATTTATAAATATATTTTATAACAGCTCAGAATGCTTACAAGATGGGTCACTCAGTGGAATGAGAATCATGGTTGATGAACGCAATTTCAAAAACCTAGAGAACTCTAAACTAAAGACTCCAGTTCTGGCTGTCAGTAACATGGATGACATCTTCCAGAGAAGGGTATTAAAGTATCATTCTATGCTGCTTTCCTTATGGTTGTGATTAGACACATTGAGAATGACCCCCAGCTTTCCAATGTTTCCAAGAAACTTAGCCAGACACCTTCTCTTTAATAAACCAAGCCTAGCTAATCTTATAAAAATTAGTCACAACCTCTTGGATGTCAGTATTGAAAAACATACACTAATTTTCAAATATTACATCTCAGAATGAGGGGGAATGATTTAGATACGTATCTATGAAGACTTGTAAATACTAAGGAAATGCAAAAGGGTGGGAGAATTATGTCTGCTTTTAAAATGGTTTCATTCTATGTAGATTGCATTTACTTTCCCTGAACTTGAAGAACAATAATAATAAAAACACAACTTTGATAAATAAGATTCATATTGATTTAACTGTCTTTTTACATGACCACTTCCTGCTAACAATTCAACATCACACATCAAGAGACTAAGTGCTCATCTGCTGCTTTAGGTAGTATTTGATAAAACTACATCATATCCAATTTCATTCTTCGTAAAGCAAGTTCAGGAGGTGCTAGTTCCAATGAATAAAGCAAGTTGAATACCAACTTGAATACCAAGTAATTTCTAGTCTTATTTCTGACTAAAATAAATGATCAAGTAAAGCACAACAGGGCCTTTTCACCTCCTGCCAATTATTTTACGTTGTAGTCACACAACAAATATCAGCAGTTATGGGACAATTAGTGGAATATTTTTATTATAATATGCAGCAAGGTGCACTGCACAATATGCCACTGTATCACAAAATGTGCTGAGGCAATCTTTGTTCCTGCTATGCCTATGAAGATGAGAACATAGTCAAGAATGACAAAACTCAGCCAGTATAGAAGTAAAGCCCACCGAATATGAGCCACTGTCCTGTTTTGCAAGCCGCTGTTATACTTCAGCTGCAGCCACCACACCAGGCTGCGTTTCATCCATATTTCATTAACTTCCCAGTCAAGCCAAGTAGAACACAATAAACCTAGCACTGCCAGCAGAATGTCCTTGCTTACTGTAGAATTGCTTTTCCCCTTCTAATAGAAGGGGATCAAGAGGATCATGCTGGAAAACACAGGCTCTCCTCCCCAAGCAGCAAGAACCCCCCAAAGACATGCCCCTGGCAGAAAGCACACACTATGAGCGCAGCACAGCTTTGCTCTGTGGTGGAAGGAGCTGCTGCGCTGTTATCAGGCCAGGAGAAGAGGTCCGCTGGGCTAAACCTGCACTGTCTTCAGTCTGTAGATTCTCTCAGAACTCCTTTATACAGCGATGAGACAGACGCAGGGCAGAAAAAGTCAGCTGACAGCATAGAGAAATGGGGCATGGAGAGCCCCACGGCGCCCCTCAGAACAGCCCTTTGCAGACCCCCTGGAGCCCTGCAGGAGAAGGCGAGACCATAGAACCACAGAATCACCAGGCTGGAAAAGACGTCCAGGATCATCGAGTCCAACCATTCTCATCTGCAACTAAACCATGTCCCTGAACACCTCAGCCAACCATCTTTTAAATCCCTCCAGGGATAGGGACTCCACCCGCTCCCTGGGCAGCCTCTGACAGTGCCCCATGATCCTTTCTGTGAAAAATTTCTTCCTGATGTCCAGCCTGACCCTCCCCTGGTGCAACACGAGGCCATTTCCCCTTTTCCTGTCCCCTGTCACTTGGGAGAAGATGAGCAGGGGGTCCGGGAGCCGGGCTGGGGCAGCGGGGAGGGAGGAGGCGACGGGACGGGACGGCTCCCCACACGCCCTTCAGGGCAAGGAAGGAGATTTCCTTCAGGGCCAGGAAGGAACACCGCCCCTCGGGCCTGGCCGAGGCCTCCCCTCTCAGCCACTTACTCCAGTCGCCGGCCAGGCGAGGCCAGCACCGAGGTCGCCGCGCCGGGACGAAGCGCGGGTGACCAGAACAGCCCCGACCGGAAGCCGCACACAGAGCCCTCACAGCGCCGACCCCAGAGCGCGGCAGGGAGGGAGGCGGGAGCCTTCTGATTGGGCGGCTGGGGGGTAACGCGCTGTCTGATTGGGCGGCTGGGGGGTAACGCGCCGTCTGATTGGGCGGCTGTGGAGTCCTGCGGCGTATGATTGGGTAGCTTGGGTGACCCCGCGGCGTATGATTGGGTGTTTCGAAAGGCGGGCGGCGGTTGGCGGGAAGCGCGGGCGGCTGAGGGGCTCCTGCCACGAGCCCTGCCGCGGGGCCTGGTTCCGCCCGGTTCTGCCATTCTCCGAGCCAGCTGCCCGAGAGCCTCTGGCACTCGTGAGCCCGGGCGGGCGGTGGGAGTTCCGGGAGCTGCCGCCAGGCCGCGGTCGAGGAGGAAAAGTGACCGCAGAAAGGGTTTGAGCTCGGTGTGCGCCGAAACTCGGGGCAGTGCCGCGCTGGGGAGCGATGGCAGCGTCCAACTAGCTGCGCCTCGGCTCCGCGCACCTCGGTCCTAACAGGCTGCCCAGGTAAGTGGTGGCTGCCCCATCCCTGGAGGTGTCCAAGGCCAGGCTGGTTGGGGCTTGGAGCAACCGGATCCAGTGGGAGGTGTCCCTGCCCATGGCCGGGGGTTGGAACTAGGTGATCTTTAAGGTCCCTTCCAACCCAAACCATTCTATGATTCTAAAATATTGGAAAGGACAAAGTCTTCGACACGAAGACGATAATATTTTTATTTTACGATTCAGCGCTGAATTTGATGCCTTTCTGAAAAGGCATGCCGGCTTACAAGAGCAGTGGGTATATATACTAGTTTTAGACAAAGAACCGTGTAAGTCCTCAAAGAATGTGTTTTGGTTCTTTTAGGTTGTCCAGTCATGTCTGGAGATTTCCTTCAGGTTATCTCCTGACCCAAACCAGCCACATCTTACAAGACGATTAAGCACATCAATACATTTTCACAGCCCTAAGACAGGTTATCTCTTCACCCAAAACAGCTACATCTTACAAGACAACTAAGCATAGCAGTAAATTCTTGCAACTCTAAGAGAGTGTTTTTTCTTTCAGGTTATTTATCTCTGTCTGGGGATTGTCTGCGTATTATTTCTTGATACATGGCAGATTTATGTGACAAGATAATTAAACATAGAAACTAGCTGCAGTAAAACTTATCAATTAATTCTCATACATTTAATGTTTCAGCTTTTTAGGTGGCTCCATCATGGATGAATCTGTTGCTGAGTACATCCGGAGAACCATCCTGAAAATCCCACGAGAGGAAATCAAGACAATGCTACAGAAATGGGGCTTTCTCTCCGAGGCACAGCTGCAAACCATAAACTTCCACCAGATAAAGGACAACATTTCTCAAGAAGTTGTTCAACTCTGTGAGGTAATCCTTTCCCTCGGGAACTGCCTGTCAGGGGCACAGAGGACACCTGTTGAAGCACCATCAAAAAATATTCCTGTGAAATATATATATTTTTTTTTTGGCCATAACATAGCATCAAATGGCAGTTTGTTGTCTGGAAAATGTAAAGCTCAGCTGGTAATACTGAGGAGCGGGTACTGATCTCTTCTCTCTGGTAACCAATGCCAGGACCCAAGGGAGTGGCAGGAAGATGTGCCAGGGGAGGTTTAGGTTGGACATTAGGTTCCTCACTCAGAGGGTGGTGGAGTGCTGGAACAGCTCCCCAGGGAAGCAGTCACGGTGCCACGCCTGACAATATTCAAGAAGTATTTGGATAATGCCCTCAGACATAGTGTGAATGTTGGTGTGAACACGGGGATAGGAGTTGGACTTGATGATCGTTGTGGGTCCCTTCCAACTCGGGTCGTTCTGTGATTCATGCAAGTGCAAGGCTGACCCTTACTAAGTATGGAAGTACATGCTTTGACCTCATAAATTGCACAAGGTCTATAAAAGCTCAGTGTGTTAAACCTTTAAGAAGTGGGTGTATTTCTAAACTGGAGAATAAAGGCCTTGATTGAGATGCCCACCTGTTACATAGTGCTAATTTAAATCTATTTAGCATGGTTAATGATAGCCCTAGTTTATATCTTTTTAGACTTTTCAGATTTTTTTTTTAATTATCTTGGCTACTACTTTGTTTTGTATATCATAAGCAAAGAAAGTTTTCTGATCTCCTACTTATGTACTCTTGATTATGGTGTACGAGGAATCTTTATTGTCTACAACAGTCTTTATATTTAGTATCATAACCCAGACAGATACAGTTCATAGTGTTATCTCTTAAATTCTATAGCTTTTTGTATCATTCCCTTTGAATTTCTTGCTCAAAAGTTAATTACACAGAGTGTAGATCAAACCGCAGGCAAGAAACTGAAGTTATTCTTGTAAGATAGCAAATGTCATATTTTAAAGTAATATTTCTTTCTGAAACTTTCTTATCTGTAACAAGTAGTGTTACGAAATTCCTTTAAAATCTTTTCATGCTGTAAAGGTTACATAGGGAAGGAACCAAGCTTGTTAAAATTCGACAGCAAAATATGGGTCAGTGTTGCATAGTGTCATGAATACCCATTAGTTTTGCTTTGTGAATGCTTATATGTCATACTTTAAGGACAACGTTCTTGCTGCCTCTGTAGAAACACTTAAACCTTGCTGAAATAGCTTTTGTTGTTGAATTCCCGGAACTGTATTCTGTGCACGTTGGGACCGGGTGTGGTGTCCTTGTGGAGAGTTTTCATACTGTGGACTTCAGTGCAATGTAATTTAAACTACCACTACTGAGACTTTTCACTTACTAAACAGTGTGATAGAGCATTCTGGACCTGCAGTTCACCATGCATTGTTGTTGTTCTTTCTAGGAAAATTGTGCAAACATAAAGCAAGCAGCTGTCCTAGACGTAATTTGTAAGTAAAAAAAATCTTTAAAAAACCAAACTGTATTTTCTTCTGAGTAACTTGATAACATCCTTGATAACATAGCAGTTGCCCTAGTGAGGTACAAATACATTTGGTATAAACAGATCTCATTTTAGGTGATGAATCTTATTGGACCTGGCCTTTACTAAAAAAAAAACCAAAAGCTCAAAATCAACAGAAGCACGTTTGCTTCTTCTGAGGACTAAATAGATGTAAGCTGTGGTCAGCCACATCCAGCACATAGTTCTAAATGTAGAGAGCTATGTTTGGCTTCAGTATGCCCCAAACCCTAAAGGCAGTAATATTGTGCTCCAACAGGAAGTGATGTAGGCAGAATTATCGGCAAAAACTCCAGGTGAAACTCTGACTCCAATATTAATTCACAACTGTATTATATAATAGTTTAAATCCCAAGGTTTCTTTTAACAGTGTACACTCTTAGTTTGAGTTTAGGCTGAGTTTCAGTCCTTTTAGGTAAAATCCTTATTTAAGCATTGCACCTCACAGGTACCCTTTATTGGTTGCTTAACCAATTTGAAAAGATCTTCCTGTCTTTTAATAATATATATTTTGCACTTAGGCTTGTTATGAGTGGTAGTTTAAGAATGCTGAACAAATTATCAGGAGTAATCTTTTTTAAATAACCTGGTAATCAATGTACTGTCAAATTATTTGTTTCTTTAATTACCCCTTGATAATACACAATGTTATTGAGCAATTCCTATTTTTCTCAGACAACCACATCTACCCAAACAAAAGAATGTGGAGCGTTTACCAGATGAGAAAAACAGGTAAAGTGTAACCTCACAGTTCTCAGCAACTTACTGCAGTGCTGCCTCATATACATTTTAAACACAAATATAGTCTGGTATGGATTTTTCAACAGTTACCTTTGATGTTTTTAGAATACTTTTAATTAACTTACCAAGCAGTCATTAGAAATTAGTAACTACTAACTAAATATTAACCTCCTCTCTGTATGGCAATAATGAGGCTCAAATTTAATAAACAGCTTTTCCTATGAGGAAGGCTCTGCAACATCAGCTTTTCTGCTTAATTCTCTTTCAAAAACTGTAAAAACATCTCTAAACTAGTTCTTGTAAACACAATTCTCATTTCTTTTTTTTTTCCTATGTAACAGGGGAAGAAACGGAATTTTTTGACTTGACAGATTTCAAAAAAAAATTTAAGAAATTTCTTCGATCAGCCTTGAACAATGTAAGAGTAAAATCCACTCTAAATTTATTACACAGCTCTGGTATCCATAGATTGTTTTCATAGCTTCAGCAAGGTATTTTTTTCTTACAGTCTGCATCAAAAATATAAATGGAATTATTCATTTAGGAACGGTAATAATGGTATGTGAAATAGGAAGAACATTGTATATCTATTCTAGCAAATAAAATGTAAGTTTGCCTTAAAATATGACAGGCTTCAAGAAATACAGTATGTTTATGGTTTTGAT
Source organism: Cuculus canorus (assembly GCF_017976375.1). Classification (NCBI taxonomy): domain Eukaryota; kingdom Metazoa; phylum Chordata; class Aves; order Cuculiformes; family Cuculidae; genus Cuculus; species Cuculus canorus. The sequence goes on along the minus strand of NC_071413.1, from coordinate 9,025,906 downwards.
CAATTTTTTCGGTATTTGGGTGTAGGTAAGTTGATACTGGTTTGTCCTGTTACCCAACAATACACAAACAACAAAAATCTGATCAAATTTGAAGCAGCCAGTAAGAAGGACAAGGAAGTTCAGTTCTTATTACTTAGATTAGTAACAAAATTGTGTCTGTGTCCATTTTATTTTAGTTTTGGATTTGAAATGATACTTTTTGAGGGCTGTGAGAACTTGGCTGTGGTGTTTCATTACATTATAATAATTGAAAGACCAAGTCAATAGCAAGAAGCAGGTTTTAGACTGCAGAAATGAGCATGGTAAGAAAAAAATAAAAAGGAAATACAATCATCTCACTTTTTTAGTAGTCAATTTTTGGAAGCCTTTTTTTGCTTTCGTTCACCAGCTTAACTTAAGCAAGGTAATGGAAAATGCTTCTGGCTAGTTAGCTGTGTCGCTTTCTGACGCACAAAGGCTTCTCACTTCCAACAGCAGAGGGCAACAAATACCAATCTGAATAACATATTAGGCTGTAATTAGGCTGCTGGATCCAGCCCTGTTCAATGTCTTTATAAATGACCTGAATGAGGGGATTGAATGCACCCTAAATAAGTTTCTGGACGACACTAAGCTGGGTGGAAGTGTGGATCTGCTGGAGGGTAGGGAGGCTCCAAAGGGATCTGAACAGGCTGCACCGATGGACTGAGACCAATGGCATGAGGTTTAACAACGCCAAATGCCGGGTCCTGCACTTGGGGCACAACAGCCCTATGCGGTGCTACAGACTACAGGGAGAGTGGCTAGAAAGCTGCACAGAGGAGAAGGACCTGGGGGTGTTGGTTGACAGCCACCTGAACATGAGCCAGCAGTGTGCCCAGGTGGCCAAGAACACCAGTGGCATCTTGGCTTGTATCAGAAACGGCGTGGCCAGCAGGTCCAGGGAAGTGATTCTGGCCCTGTACTCGTCACTGGTGAGACCACACCTTGAGTACTGTGTTCAGTTCTGGGCCCCTCACCACGAGAAGGTTGTTGAGGCTCTGGAGCGTGTCCAGAGGAGAGCAACAAAGCTGGTGAGGGGGCTGTAGAACAAGTCTTACGAGGAGCAGCTGAGAGAGCTGGGGTTGTTTAGCCTGGAGAAGAGGAGGCTGAGGGGAGACCTTATTGCTCTCTACAACTACCTGAAAGGAGGTTGTGGAGAGGAGGGAGCTGGGCTCTTCTCCCAAGTGACAGGGGACAGGACAAGAGGGAATGGCCTCGAGCTCCATTAGGGGAGGGTCAGGCTGGACATCAGAAAAAAGATTTTCACAGAAAGGGTCATTGGGCACTGTCAGAGGCTGCCCAGGGAGGTGAGCAAGTCACCATCCATGGAGGTATTTAAAAGATGAGTGGATGAGATGCTCAGGGGCATGGTTTAGTGGTTGATAGGAATGGTTGGACTCGATGATCCTGGACGTCTTTTCCAACCTGGTGATTCTCTGATACTGTAATTCATACAGCTCCATTATAATATAGTTTTGTAATATTTTCATTTTTAAAAAATCCACAAAAGCTCTGAGAAGTAATGCTCATTCAGCAATTTAAACAGTTTATGACCTGGTTGGACTCAAAGTTTGACTACATGTGCCTCAGTGGAGGAGGGGTTTTTTTTTTTTAAGGGCTTTTTCCTCACTTCTAGGTCACCCAGATTGAGTCAAGGTAAAAAGAAGTAACCAGGGAGCAAATCTACAAAAACAGGAGAGGGAATCTTCTTCAAATTTCTGATTGTGTGCTCTTGAGGAGTGGTAAATATATTCAGGTTTAAAATCACAATTAGGTCAAAAGTTCAGTTTCTCAAAACTTCAGTTTCTCAAAAATTTGACATATTGGAAATATTGCCACTAACCCTCCATCTAAAGAGACACCTTTCTGTTGTGTTCTTATTTTCCTAAAATAGAGAATTAAGGTTTTTTTAATAAGCTATTTTTATTTTTACCCTTCAGAAGAAAGTGTCCATAAACAGGAACAAAAGTCATAGGACACATTGGTGTTTGAAAGATGAATTTTTTTATTGGTTTTCTTTTTAGTTTGTGAGGCTATCATTTTTCTGTGGAAATTCGATTCAAAGGGAGTCCTGACCACACTAGATTTGTTTCTTATTCCAGCAGTACAGTACTCAATTATGTTTGGGTCTGTTGATTATCGGGTTAAGAGATTACAAAATCTTCCTGGATGCCTGAATGTGCTGATAAATCAGAGTTTTTTGTTTTCCTGTTAGGTCACCATCAACTTTAGAGAATATGAGGATAATGCAATCTGGATTAGAGTTGCCTGGGGAACACCATACACAAAACCAAACCAGTACAAGACCAGCTATGTTGTGTACCATTCACAGACTCCCTACGTCTTCGTTTCTGCCTCAATGTTGAGGAGCAACTTGCCTCTGCTGTGTCAGGTACAGAATAAACTTGTATAGACCCTGACTTCATCATAATCATGTAGGGCTGAGCTGTAATTGTGTTAGCTTGTAAGAGGATGGGTAAAGATTTGTCACTTAATATAATTTACTCATTTATGTAGTTATTTTTTACCTCCTAGCTCATGAGAAAAATGGGGCAAAAACTGATATCTGACCTTTGGAGTGGTGCATCACAAATAAATTCAGTTTACTGGGATTTTTGCTGACCTTGAAAGTGTTCTAATTTCTTAACCAAGTGTTAGACGCTATTCAGCTAAGTTGATGAATAGCACATCAACAGAGCTAACTTCAAGAACTAAATGTATGGGCTCATAACGGAATGCTGTTAATTAGTTTTAAAAGACATTTGTGTCATCTTGTGGTGATGGGTGTTGGGACTCTTTCTTTTTTTCCCCCTCTACTTTTTCCTGTATTTAGCAGACTTCTATACTATTAATTTAATTATTTTATTAATCTGTCTTTTTTAATTGATTTTTCAGCTGATAAGGCTATAGGGCTGTCAGTCCTGTGAATACTTTTAAATGTTAATATAAGCTTAGTAAAAGTCTATTAAACACTTTTCAGTCATAAAATCCTCCTAGTTAAAGGGCAGTTGCTTTCCTTGAAACAAAAAACATTGTGATGTCTAGAAATAGTGTATTTTTTCCGTGTTATAAACACAGTAACAATTAAGACTGATGTTAAAACAATTTCAATTTTTATTTAAAGGCCCTGATTTTTGCTTCCAATTACCATGACATCCGTGAAATGGAGCTTCGAAGTCATTGTTTAAACTCCCTTAAAGATATTGTGTTTAAGAGATATAGCCAGGTGAGCCACTTCACAAGTACATCCTAAGATAAGTCTTGCTTTTTGTTTCAGGCCTAGTTCTCACCCCCTAGCAAGGGGGAAAATTCACCTCTTCCAAGAGACCATCAAGTTAAAATAATATTGAGCTACTGAGGTGGACAGCCTTTCATTAAGGTAACATTACAATGGGGATGTAATTACTTGGTATCCCACCTGCTCTTTATTATCGTTATTCCTGGTGGTTAAATTCAGCCTAAAAATCATATGAACAATTGAATCCTAGGATTTTTTAAGATCATTTTACTAGGCTTCCTATAGCAGTGAATTGAAGGCCATTAGAACAGACACTTAGTCTGCTCATCCATATAAAACTTGTGAATAGGGAAATATTCATAAATATCATAAGACAGGAATTCTTTTCTCACATTAAAGCTGGACTTTCTGGCTTCTAGCCATTGTCAAAAGTTGGAAGAATACTTACTTTTAGAGTGAAAAGTAAAAAAAATCTGGAAAGTTCTTTTCAGCTATATCCTCTATAATTGGATGTGAACTAAAACCTTTTTTTTTCCCCTTCTCTCTCCATTTAGAACTTCCAAACATATTGTCCAAGACCTCTGCAAGAAAGGAGCGTAGCACCAGAAACTGGTATGTATATTTTGAATTAACGGGCAGTTTGAATGTCATTACCGCTGGCTTATGAAATGAAATTCAAATAGGAAATGCACAGATGTTACATTCACATTCTATTATCCGTCCCTGGTAGGGTGCCGTAATTCTCGCTGTTGCTAGAAGAAGTTAAGAATTTCCCCATGACTGTCCCTGGACACAACTATGAAACCAAAAATACTCAGTGCCCAGTATCTTATTTATTATTAGCTTGAATTTTTGTCTTGGTAAGAACTAAAAATATAAATGACAAGACAACTAGCTTATGAAAAAATGATCTTGATGAATTCCATAAAATTATTATTTTCAGATTTCCACTGAAGTAATTGCCAGATCAGAAAAATAGTATTGTATCAGCTGACAAGGTTGTCTTCCTGTTTTTTTTCTCTTCTTTTCACAACTCCTTTCCCCTGCTGCAGATTTAAGGATAATTCAACAAAACAGAAGTGAGAAAGAAAGAATACAAAGACTGAATCAGGAACTTTTTGGTGATGGTCCCCTACCAAAACTTGAATTTGCACAATATAAGGTAGTGAAACCAATACATTTTGGATACTACTAAATCATGTTTCAATGTTTCAGCCTTGTGAATGAAGCATTTTGACTTGCTTCTGTACTAAAGGTACACTTACACCAGCAGGGTGTTGAAGCATGAGAAATTAGGGTTATTTGAAGTACACACAAAGCTTACACAACAGCATAATTTAACTTCCTAGATGATGCATGGGTTTTATCTGATGAACAAAAATATTGGAAATTCTAAGAGATACTTAATGTTCTACAATATTCCTGAACATGCTGCCTCTTTCGGCAGAAAACTGTTTGCCACATGGTGGCACCCTCTGATTTCGTTAAAATATTTCTCCAGCTGAACTAATGTTATCATTACAAACAATAGACAAATAAGAGGCAGTCTTATTACATATTACTTTTTTAATGTAATGTTTACATAGTAAAATGTAGGTTGAATATACTCATTGCTTATACTCCCTGGTTCAATTTTGTGTTAACAGCTTGAGACAGTGTTTAAAAGTGATCCTAAAATGGGTGTTTTGGATAAAAAAGAACCATTCAGATGTCTGGTCAAGTTTTCTAGTCCACATCTTTTAGAATCGCTCAGATCCTTGGCACCAGCGGGTAAGTGTTCCAACTCTATAAAACGGAGGGAAAACCCATAGTTAAATATTTTTTGTTATCTTACATTTTGCCTGTATCTTGCTTAAGAACCTTCATCGTTTGTTTAGAAATACATAGAAACTTAGTAGAATAAAAATTTTACCAGTGTAAATTATGTCTAAATACATCCCAGTTTGTCCTTGGAATTACCAGTTTGTACAGAGATGCTCAGGCTGTGGTTTTAACATTATATATATAATTATAATATTATAAAGTATTATTATATATAATATATATTATATATATAGTTATTGTATTTATAATTATAGTATATAATTTCAACAGCCATGAAATATCATTTTTTTATATATATAAAATATATAATTGTGTCTCTCTCCCCAGGTATGGCTGATGCACCACTTTCACCACTGCTTACATGTATTCCACAAAAAGCTAGGAATTACTTTAAAATTAGAGAGAGAAAAAGTATTGTTCCAGGAAGCTTTGTAAGCCCTTAATTTAAAACTGATTCATAGAGAAATACACAGTTCGTTTATTACTAGTATTAATCTTAATCATCATAAACTTTAAAATATATTCTTTCATAATCTCTTAAAGTTTTTTCTAACTTATGGCTTCTTCGAATTATTTTTCCACATTTGTCTTCAACAGAAGAGTTATTTCCTTAATTAATAAAAACTACTAGCCTCAACGTTTAAACCAAGATTGTGGTTATTTTAAACTTAAATGTGATGACTGCTCTTAACTGTATTTTTAACCATGTTTGTGAGTTTAAACCTAGCAAAAGCTTCATAAAAATGCAGTAAGGTAGCTGTAGCTATTCAGTTTGCTATCACAGCTGTTGATGGGAAAGATATTCCAGGTGGCTGCTCTATTTCAGCTCCAGTGCAGCAGTGTCACGGAATACGTGCCCCATTTTGAACACATGAATAGTCCCATTCAAATAAGTGGAACAACCCGTCTGCAAGTCAGGCTCATTTTTATCTTATATTAAGATTATATTCAAAGACCGTTACAGGGCATGGAGAAGAGACTGCTGGAATATAGATGTCAGTAAGAAGTTTCATCCAGCTTTGGATCTGAATTATATCCACTAAAGTTTTTACTCACAGAGGACAACAGCCAACAACAGATGCCTAAATGTAAAAAAAAAAAGAACAATCTGTCCATCTGTATTAATGTCTTACAAAATTTTATTTTGGAAGAATACAACGAAAGAAGCAATAATTCTCCTTTGAGGATGTCCATGTTTTACAATATTTTAATTAAGATTTGATCCTTCTGCAGTCCTTGCATCACCACTTCTTTGCACCAGGGAGACGTAAAGACTGGAATCAAGGGGGCAACATTGACTAAAGCAAACCCAAGCTTTGCATTCTTTGGAATTGGTACATTGTAATTAGCAATTATATAGCTAATTTTTATGTAACTTGCTCCATCATTTTTAATTTGAGATGGATTTGACCTGAAGATTCAGCTGTAATGTATAACTGTTTCTTTTTTAATTCTGTTACTTGGAAACTTTGTGTATATGGCATTTCTGATTCCCGTTGGGTATGTCTGTATAGAGACAGTCTTCCTAACTTCATGGCACAGTGTAAGTATGTTTGTGTTTTCAAACTGTAAATAAATGTGTAAAGTTTTCTCATAGAAGTTTGTTTGTTCTGACTTAGAAACATGATGTAACATATGGATTTTGTTTGGTTTGTTTTTCAGCATCTCTATGTAACTCACACAGAAGAAGTTAGGGAAGGACTATCTGCTAGTGATGTGTTATTAGGACTTCCATCTGCATGATTTAATTTAGTTTGACAAAATACTTGACATAATGTTAGGATTCTGAAACACTTCTGGGCTTGGTGTAATACCCAAATGGGTGACGGACGTGAAGAGATGCCTCTCATGCCTTCACAGGGCCTTCTAGGGCTCAGACCCATCCCACATGCAGTTCACGCTGCAACTTTTTCTTCCTACTGCTCTCTCCCAAGTAACTTAAATGGTTGAGAGGGGAATGATTTACCACAAAGGTACAGTTTCAAAATACTCTAAAATGCTGCGAGTACCTGGCTTAGGTCATGCTTCTGCCTTGTTTCTGGAGAAGGCAGCCTCCATGCCCTGTTTAACAACCCAAAAGTTGTTCCCTCTGGTTTTCAGGTACGCATTTCATCTCAAACCTTTAACTGAGGCTAGTACAGGAACCGCGCAGCAGTTCCAGGCAGGCAGGATTTGGAGGTGTTGTCATTCTTTGTCACTACAGTGAGGACCTGATAAAAGTAGAGAAGAGCTGGGATACAACTGCGATACAGAAAAGAGAAAGGACCGGGCAAGGTAGAGTACCTTGCAGGTGGCTTGGGACAGAAATGCTGTCAGCCTTCAGATATGCCAAACTGCCCTCATTCCTCTCGATGATTCAAGGATCTTTTCCAACCTCGATTCGACGATTCTATTTATGAGTTGCAAGCAGCAGAATGTGTGCATGTGTGAGCACAGGGGCCGTGCTGGGAGCAACACCCATCACCTCGCTACCCAGAGAAGGGTAACTACACTTCTCCCTTTAACCAGCCAAGCTATGAGGAAAAAAATCCTGTGTATGTCGTCACGAATTCCTTCAAATGCAAGGACATCTGCTGTGCAGAGGTGAATCATAGAATCACCAGGCTGGAAAAGACCTCTTAGATCATTGAGTCCAACCATTCCCATCTGCAACTAAACCATGTCCTTGAGCACCTCGTCCACCCGTCTTTTAAACACCTCCAGGGATGGTGACTCCCCCCCCTCCCTGGGCAGCCTCTGACAGTGCCCCATGACCCTTTCTGTAAAAAATTTTTTCCTGATGTCCAGACTGACCCTCCCCTGGCGGAGCTTGAGGCCATTGCCCCTTGTCCTGTCACTTGGGAGAAGAGCCTCTCTGCAACCTCCGTTCAGGTAGTTGTAGAGAGCAATGAGGTCTCCCCTCACCTGCTCTTCTCCAGGCTAAACAACCATTGCCCCCCAGCGCCGAGTCCAGAGGCAGAATCCCCCCCCGGACCTGCCTGGCTGTGCTGTTTCTGATATAAGCCAGGACGCCACTGGCCTTGGCCTCGCGGGCCGCCGCAATCCCCCTCCCCGCTCCTCCACGGCGGCTCCGCTTCTCTGTGGCCGTGACAACCACGCCCTTCCCCGGCTCACGAGACGGGGGCGTGGTCCGGCGGAGAGGGGGCGTGGCCGGGCGCGCGCCTGCTGAGCGATTGGCGGCCGCCCCGGAAGCGCGGAGCGGGCCGCTGACAGCAAGATGGCGGCGGCGGCCGGGCGGCGTGGCGGGGCGCTGGGGCGGCCCCCGGCCCCCGTGCCCGCGGGGGACCCGCCGCCCCCCGGCGAGCTGGTGCGGCCCTCGGTGACAGAGCTGTCGCAAGTGAGGACCAACATCCTGTGCACGGTGCCGGGCTGCGGCAAGGTGCTGCCCAACAGCCCCGCGCTCGACATGCACCTCAGCAAGGCCCACCCGGCGCAGGTACCGACGCCCTGGCGGCTGCGGCGTTCGGCTGTGCGGGGGGGGGGCGGGGCTGGGGCCGTGTCCGGAGGGGAATAACGCAGCGTTTCGCGTTGCCTCCTGTTTAAATCTGTCTCGTGTGAAAGGCGTGTGCGGGTCCCTGTGTGATGGTGTGACTGAGAGCAGCCCTGCAGAGAAGGACTTGGAGCGGTGATTGACGAGAAGCTCGACGTGAGCCGGCAGTGTGCGCTCACAGCCCAGAAACCAACCGTGTCCTGGGCTGCATCAAAAGAAGTGTGGCCAGCAGGGCGAGGGAGGGGATTCTGCCTCTCTATTCCTCTCTTCTGAGACCTCATCTGCAGTATTGTGTCCAGTTCTGGAATCGTTAGCATAAGAAGGAGATGGAGCTGTTGGAAGGAGTCTAGAGGAGGCTACAAGGATGATCGGAGGGCTGGAGCACCTCCCAAAGGAGGACCTGCTGAGAGAGTTGGGGTTGTTCAACCTGGGGAAGAGAAGGCTCCGAGGAGACCTTAGAGCGGCCTTCCAGTACCTGAAGGGGCTACAAGAAAGCTGGGGAGGGGCTGTTCACAAAGGCTTGTAGTGGTAGGGCAAGGGGGTGTAGGTATAAACTGGAGGGGAGCACATTTAGGCTAGACATAAGGAAGAATTTCTCCACGGTGAGAGTGGTGAGGCACTGGCACAGGTTTCCAGGGGAAGTTGTGGCTGCCCCATCCCTGGAGGTGTCAGTGGGCAAACAGTAAACATCTTTGTTTGGTGAAATGGCTCACTGCAGAATCAAATGTGTGTTACAGGTCATCTTTCATGACGAACAAAAAGAAGTAGTCTCAAGTGCACGTGCGGTTTCCTATCTCTCATTGGTTTATTTCATTTCCTAATATGTGCTAACAACTCGTGCATGTTATGTATTATCTCTTATGTACGTGTCAGTGGAACTACAACGGAAGCTGAAAATGTTTGTTCAGGTTCAGCAGACAGTTGTTTCAGTTGTGAGCTTGTGCTCTGAGTGTGTGCAGCAGCTAGTAGGGCTGCCGCGAGTGGGTTGTAGAGCTTGTGTTCAGGGCGCGATCCATGAGGAAATGCTGCTTCCTCACCAAGTGCCTGCACAGCTTCAACTATTGGTGCCTTGTGGAATTAGAACATATTTCATACACCTGATTACTAAATCGTGTCATTGGTCAGATAAATACTGAAACATGGATGGATGCAGATTTTCAGGAGCATCTGACTTATTCCAAGGGCATTGTAACTGAGAATACAATTATTGAAGGGAGTCTAATTTTTCTCTACTACATTTTAGCTAAAATATCTTTGGTATTATGCACAGCCTGAGAATACGTCTTGAATGAAAAGGTAAAGAGATGAAGGTGAAGTGATAGAAATCTAGGTGTGTGTTACTCTTCCTTCAGAAAGGGATGGACTTGGACTAGCAGTTTCATATTACTGTTTCCTTTTAAGAGAGAACGGATTCCCAAGACAAAAAGACTTCAGCAGCTTGCATTTGTTAGTGAAACATGAGGAATTAGTGAAGAGGCGGCTTTGCAAATGAGATGATGAGAAGCTGTTGGGGAGGGAGAGAACAGGCTAGTGCTGAAGAGAAGGGAGGTTAACTTTGGAAAATATTAAAAGTACCACCAGAAAGATGTTTTGATGCCAAAAACTGTGAGATATTGTTGCTTCAGAGGAAGGATATCTACATAGGAAAGCAAGATTACCCTATGAAAACAGTTGAGTGCAGTAGTAGTACAAGGTTGTAGTCTTGTAGTGAGCCAATAACAAAAAATATGATCAGTCCTGGTTTGTAACAGAAATAACTGAGATGGGAAGTGCTTGGAAAAGCTGCTTGGTCATGGGTGTATGAGCATTTAAGGTAATGCTGCTGTGAGAAAGGCAGTTCTAAAATATCTCAGATATTCTCTGTCTGAATATACTGCTGTAGGGTCCGAATCTGATTCATATAAGCTAAAATGAACCCTAAACAGGTGTAGAAAAGGGCTACTAAGGTTGATGAATGGCTGGTGTGTCTGACAAAGGAAATTTGAAGAATTTGGCTTGTTTGGCTTAACAGAAGAAGAATTAATCCTTTGCAGTAAGCTGTTCTGTTGCAGGAAAGTAAGATGTCACTAAGTTCGCCTTGACTAAATCAGTAGGAAGGATTGTTCCTTCCCATTTTCCGTATTGTTGCCACAAGCCCTATCTAAATGTTGGTATTACATATAATACAAGTGTCTGCATTGTGAGATGTTAATTGAATAACTCTCTGCCAATAATTGTGGTGGGTGGCGATTGCAGAAACGGGGGAAGTAAAATCAGCTGTAGAAGGAAAAGACTTGTGAGAATGTATAAAATATAACTGGTTGGATGTGTTTTTGAGAAAAGGTAAGATTAAGCAGTTAGAGCAGGAGGACTTTGAAAATGGTCAAAACAAGATTGCTGTCTGGATAGAGTTACTTATATGTGTAGGATATCTCTCAGCTTGTCGTAACTGATTTGTTATGATCTGTGCCTTGAAAAAATCTGTGTTCCACCTGTTAAAAAAGCATCTTACTTGTATTCATATAGCAATTAAACACTTGTTGTTATTCTATAACCTTAGTACTTATGTAATTCTAAATAACCTGAGTGTGGTTTACTTGTTAAGTGCCTGAACAGATTTCCCATATTGTCTCACCTTTTGTTGGGTTTTGACATTAAATATACCACACTGTGAATAACTTCTTACTTGGGAATAAATAACTCCAGTTACTGCTTACTAAGTGTATCAATTTTGTCTGCAGTGGAAGAGAAAAATAATAGTTCTGACTCAAAAGCAAATCTTGTTTTTCTCTGAAGACTTCGAGACTGTCATTTGCTGAAAATTGTCTCTTGGTAAACTCAGGGTTAAGAAATGTGATTGGGTTAGTGGGGCTGGAACAACAAGATTTCCAAGCTCTGTGCCTGTTTTGGGCAGTGGCTGTAGGAGGTGGTAGAATAATGACAGTAATTATTCAGCAGAGATAAAACATGCCTGTTTATGACTGGTTTGTCTGTGGGGAAAACTAGTGTATGTAAAGTTGCTCAGAAGGTTAAAATGTTACATGAAAACTCCCTTTTTAAAGGACGATTCCAATTTTTCTTGAAGAAATGGCAGCAGATCATAGTGGTTGAGAGGCTCTAAGCTTAGCTTCTTTGGGTATGGTTTGTGATTAACAAAAATGAACTTGGGGCAGTGTCAGCGAGCAGAGTTGAGTGTGTGGCAATATAACTAAAATATTGCTTGAAGGGATTACGTTTTACACAGAATGTTTTAGATTGGGAGATTATTTGAGGGAAACCAAAATCATTGAGGTATCCCACTCATCTGCTTCATGATTTCCCTGAAGCACAAATAAAATGAATACATCAAAAGCAAGGCACAGGTAGCTCAGAAGATGGTTGTGACTACCTGTCACTAGATAAGAAGCTGGGGGGTGAGCAGTGAACCCTTTTGTGTCCTGGCAGCTGTGGTGCATACTTTTTGTTTGCTTCATATGAGAGAACTGTTGCATTTTGTGTTATGTTTGATGTAACCTATGTAAACACAAAGTAGCTGGAGATCTGCCCAAAGAAGGTAGTTAGCGAGTGAATGGTGGAAAATCAACATTCTCCCACTTACTGTGCATACTGTCACTGTTGTGCTAAGGAAACTCAGGTGCAAAGCTCACACAGGGCACGGTCCAGTAATTCTTCCCTGAATACTCATCTTAGGGATGCCATCGTGGTCTACTGTAACTGGCTCTGGGGAGTTTGTTGGCCTCCTACTCAGTATCAGCGTGTGAGGTACTCACGGCTACTCTGAGCATCAAATTTTTAATTTTTGCTTGTACACTGCAGCCTGATGTTTCCACTGAGACTCTTTTAGACAGGATGTGTCTAGAGGGATATGTCTTGTCTGGTTTCCATGGCCGTGTCCTTAATAGGAATAGGTTCTATGTGGTTGAAAAATCTAGTCAGTCCCGCTGGTGTGTCCTTTCTATAGTTACTTTTGAGATCCTCTTTTTCTTTCTTCTATTGTGTAGGTGTGATGGTCAGTGGGGCACATCACATGGAAGGCACAGGTGTACCAGACACTTAATACTCAGAGGCTCAGAATTAGCATACCAGTTGTTAGTTTTGTATCATTAAGTGAGATTTGGTTTATGGTCTGAATTAAGTGGTAGAGTGTCCTTGCCGGTTTTCACTCTAAATAGTGCCAACAGAGTTCCAGCATCAGGGAAGTGTTGCTTTACACAGCGTGTGACTAATTTTAACAGAGCTTCAAGTAGACTCTGCTGATAACAAGTAAAAGAACATTGAATTTGCAGTGTAGTGTGGTATCCATAGGGAAAGCATTTTGGCTCTAATAATGCAAAAGGTGGTTGTGATTGGCTTGGGGTAGGGAGTATTGTGGTAAAAGCAAATAGTACAGCGCTGCTGTGCTGTAGAGCTTGTTGTAATTTCACTTGGTAATTTTGATGGTGTATTTGCAGGGTAGTATCCACATAGGTGGAAAAACTGGATTTCAATTTTCAAATCACTTGGGAAAGTGCCTTCAACTCATTGAGGTGTGTAAACTCAGTGAGCCAAAGTTGGTGTGTATTCTGAACATTGTCTGTGCAGAGCTATAGAACTGTCAACTTCTCAATTGGTTCTTTTTCAGGGTGGGAAACTTAATGCACCGATAAGGAAGGGTTTGAAAACTTCACAGAAATTCTACTGCTGTCCTATTGAAGGCTGCCCTAGAGGACCAAACAGGCCATTTTCCCAATTTTCTCTTGTAAAACAGGTATTCCTTTTTCCTACAGTACTATTTTCATACTGATTTAGTCCTTTCTGTCTCTGCTCCAGAGAGTGTACACTTTTGCATTCAGATATGAACAAGGCCTTTCCAACTTATGTGGAAAAGTTGGAGAATTGTAAGCAGAAAAACTCCACATGACCATATGGTTAATGAATTTGCATGCTTGCATGTTGATATTAGAGGGCTTGAACCTTTTGATCAGGCAGATGCTAGTGTGTTCTGCTAAACTAGAAGATAGCCCCTCTGCTAATTAAAAAGATGAAGAAAGATCAAAGGAGGGAATCTGAGTAGTAATCAATAAAGGTTTGAAATGTGGGTGATGCTTTTAAACTGTTTATTTAAGTGTTTACGAATTAAGAGGTTTTCTCTGCTTTAGTATCAAAATGTATTTATTCACTGATTACATGTAAGAGTCATTTCTGCATGAGCGAGTAAAACAAGCACTCTTCCTCTGTTGATGACCTGCAGTAAGCTGGGGAGGACATAGGAGATGAGTGGCTAGAACTTTGTATTGTTAATGAAAAGATTCATGTTTGCTCAGAAGTTGACCTGTTAAACTTGAGACCATTTGCTCTGTTGTGTGCCTTAAGGAGTATGCACATGTTGCAACAGATATATACTATGCTCTTTGGCAAGGCCCATCTATAGGTTTATTAATGTCCATAGGAAATAGCATTAGGACACACGTATGTTTAAAGCACACGTAGCACAAGGAGATTTGTAAACTTCAAATTCTTTATTTTCTTTAAGCTTGTAACTTATGGCTAATGAGACTTCTAAAAAAAACTTTTAATTCTACTCTTCAGTGCAATTTAACAAATTGAAAAATGCAAATGTTAATGTCTCCTCTAAAAATTATTTTCTTTTTTTCAGTCTTAGCTGATGGCTAATGTTTACTTTTCATTATGTGTTCTAGCACTTTATGAAAATGCATGCTGAAAAGAAGCACAAATGTGATAAATGTAGTAACTCCTATGGTACGGAATGGTATTTGAAACGGCATATAGAGGTCTGTGGCAAGACTTTCCAGTGTACTTGTGGGTGCCCTTATGCCAGCAGAACAGCATTACTGTCTCATATTTACAGAACTGGCCATGAAATTCCTGCAGAACACAGGTAAAAGTGAAGCAGTTAAGTAATGATACTTACATTGATCACCAAGTCCTCTGTTGCCCCCGTACTGCCTTTTTGTCTCCTTTCTGTTGATTAAATTGGAAATAGGCTCACATTGTTTTAGCTGTAAAGCAGTGTGCAGTTTCTTTGTTCTGTTGTTTTTAGTAGTTTCTGTTTTATTGAAGGCACTGATGATTGTCTTATCAATAAGATCAGGTTTCCCTGTGTATAAAACAAAGTACCGATGATGCTGCACTGCATGGCATAAATGCTGGTGGTTCTTGTTGAATCTGTGTTTACAGCTCTGTAAGAGTAGAGATGATTTGGTTTATAGCTGGTGACTGTGGTGTGAAATGCAATTCAGTTTATTTTCTTTTGTAGCCTAGTTGCCTTCATTAGTCTTAGTGGATTCTATTTATTTTTTTAAAATGCTTGTATATGCATGTTTAGATCTGTAGTTGTCTTAAAATGTATGTAGATATTATAGAGGGCAATCTGTTTCCTGAAGCCTTGCCTGTCTCTTGGAGATTCAACTGCTGCAAAATTAAGTTTTATGTGTAGGAATGCTAATTGTGTCTTCAGTTTCCACAGGAGACATTTACCTGTACACTAATTTTAAGAGCACCGTTCTTTCAGTGCTCAGTCAGAATTAGCATCAAAGTAACAAATTAAACATGTCTTCAAATCCAAGTGCTTAATGTGCAAGCAGGGAAGAAACCATCTGAACTTCCACCTCTGTTCAGAAATGGTTCTCCATAAAAGCAGTAACCTTTCTCTTTTTTAAATGGGAAGAGTAAGGAATTAAATTTTGCAAACTGAAGTTCATGGAGTCTTTTTTAGTTGCCTTTTCATCTCCAACTTTATCTGTGGCTTCAGTATATAATTTCAGTGCAGTGACTCAAAGAGTGGAGGCAGATATTTTGTTCTTGAAAGGAGTATAAATTATTGATCTCATGTTCACAGGGATCCTCCTAGTAAGAAAAGGAAAATGGAAGCCGCCGAACATAATCAGCAGCTGGCAGAGAAACCAAATGAAGCGTTCATCAATACACACAATAATAATCCTGGCACTCAGGAACTGGAGTCCTCTGAAGTGAAGCTAGTGGCCTCTCTGGAAGGCTCCCGCAGTTCTAACTTCACGAACCAAATGCAGCCAAAATGCACACCGAAGATGCTTTTGCCAAAGCCCAAGGTGGCTTTGGTTAAACTCCCAGTGATGCAGCTTGCTCACTTGCCTATATACGTGTCTGCAACAGACTCTTCTGTCAAACCTGCTGTAGTGGCTGTTGATAATCAAGGGTCAGTTGTAAGTACTGTTCATTTATTGCCTCAATCTATAGGAATTCTCATTCCAGCGCTGGAGGCAGAAACACTTGTATTTAAAGATAGTATGCCTGTCTCAAAAGTGACCAATTCTGGTGATCGTGAACCAGTAAGTACAGGTGTGCAAGTTGAGTTGGATAAGATTACGTCAAATAACATAGGGCAAGAACTGGGGAATGTTTGTCACAAGAATAAAATTTCTTCAATAAATATACAGACTGACTTATCTTATATTTCACAGAATTTTGTACCGGCTGCAGCCTGGACTCCCAATTCTTCTGTCTCCTCCTGCTCTCAGACAGATCTGTCATTCAGTTCACAGGTTTCGTTACCCATTAGTGTACAAACACAGACGCTGCTGCCTGCTTCCAAACTGGCTTCATCCAAAGCACAGACTGATGCTTTCAGTCAGGTTTGTTTTCCAACGTGTGGTGTTTCTAGAGAGACTCAAACACAGGACTCTATGGATGGAAGAGTGCAAATGGACCAGGCTGTCATGTGCAGTAACATCTTCGACAATGTTCATTCGTCATATAATGTTTCTACTGACATTGAACTTCCAGAAAACAATTTAATGCCTGCAAATATAGATCAAACCTTGCTGCAAAGGAGTAATTGCAAGAGCCTGAATCAAGATACAGTGAAGTCTGAATCCCTTATCAGCTTCAATACACAGACAAATATCCTTCCACCTCAAAATACAACGGATAATCAAACCCAGACAATGGACCTACTAAGTGATCTGGAAAATATCTTTTCAGGAAACATGTCCAGCCAGACACTGGATAACCGTGGCCTTTTGTCTGAGACAAGTTCTAATGCTGACACACATCTGCCGTCTGGTCCATCACAGAGCACGGGAATAGACTTTGACATTGAAGAGTTCTTTTCAGCATCCAATATTCAAACTCAGACTGAAGAGAGTGAGCTTGGTACCCTGAACTCTGAGCCAGTTTTGGAGTCACTAGACATTGAAACTCAGACTGATTTCTTATTTTCAGACAGTGCCACTCAATCATACAGCTGCCGAGGAAATTCTAACTTTTTAGGTTTGGAGATGTTTGATACACAGACCCAGACAGACTTGAATTTCTTTCTGGACAGTAATACCCACCTGCCTTTAGGAAGTATTCTGAAGCAGTCTAGTTTCTCCATGAGTACTGACTCATCTGACACAGAAACCCAGACAGAAGTGTATCCGGCTGCTAAAACTACACCTCCTCAGAATATTGAAAGCAAAGTCCAGCTCAGTAGCGCTGAAACACAGACTATGGACAGCTGCTTTGAGAATCTAGGGAGTTTATTCCTTACCAGCAATGAGACACAGACAGCAATGGATGACTTTCTTCTGGCTGACTTAGCTTGGAATACAATGGAGTCCCAGTTCAGTTCAGTAGAAACACAGACCTGTGAAGAGCTGTGCTCCTTGTTTCAGAGCTCTGACAAGCCCAGCCATTGAGTGCTATGTGAAATGATTGTGTCCTGTGGCTTGAAATTAAGTTATTGGGGTGGGAGAGATGGATTGACCAAGTTATCCACTTTGCATTATTGAATGTAGTTGTTGTGAGCAGTTGGCCTAAGAGGCTTTTCATGCAGAAGGTACTTGACAGAACCTGTAATTTGACATAAGCTATGTGTGTAGAAATGGGGGGGAGTTAACATGGTAATGTACATTTGAACCTTAAAAAAAAAGTTGTGGTGCCTATGTTTTTCCCTCAGACTTCTTCGCAAAGCCGGTACTGCTTTCCATTAAACAGAAGAACTTTTGAAGTGGCTATATATCTATATCTATCTTTCTCTACTCCTGGCTTACATATAGGGTTCCAATGTGCTGGACCAAAACCCTGACCTGTCCAGTTCAGATGCTTCCCTGAACTTACGGGGGAGGATTCTATTAGTGTAAGCTACTTCTGTTTACTTTTTTTAGTAGCTTGTATTTTAAATCCGGCATGAACATAATAAGCCGTATTGTTTTCTTTTACTTTATGCCTTCACAGCTCTTTCCCCTGTATGAGTTGGTATTTTCCAAATACCCATCCAACACACTAGACATCCATAGACTTTTGAATTGCTGAATATATTTGTTATTAAAACTATATGGAAAGCAGAACCTAATTTCTTTTTCCCTGAGTGGCATAACGCCCTTTGAAGGACAAGAAAAGAACCTGGAATACATAAATATAGGGAAAATTAGTATTTCATCCTTTTAGCTAGAGTAATAAATGGGACTAACATTTTAGACTCTTCAGGAGGGATTTGCTTAAATCATTTCTGACTGTAAGATGCAAATGTTACAATGTGTGTGCCTCAGAAACTGGAATAATTTGTTTCCACTGAAATTCTCCTAGATCCATTAAGATATAAGTTGAGAAATTTTGCAGTGGTTTATACCTCTATTACCTTAACAGAAATCTTTAGAAAGGGGAGACTAAAGAAACGAGAAATTAAATTCTCTAAAATACTTACTTAGACTCCTGGATTTGGACTTCCTGCTTTTAAAAACAGTTGGGACTCTTACCACAGAGCTGGGAGATCAGCTCACAGAAGCGCTTTCAGAACACCTGTATCTTGCATTTGCACACTGATCTGCAGCCCTCAGATCCTTGCAGCTTTTAGAGAATTTTTCTGACTATAGTCAGAAAAACTGGGGTTTTTTCAAAGACATGTGTGACCTCTTGAATTTATCTTTTTTTTAGTGTTCATCTTGCCCTTATGCCATTTTTTCATTTACATGAAAAAAAAAAAGCCAGTTGTGAATGTATGTTGGAATTTGGCCTTAACTCATTTTTATCTCTTGGTATAATACCTGTGAAACTTGGCCTCTAGTTTTGTCCTGGGCAGGTTTTAGTTTACGTTACCTTAAATGAAAAGAGAGACCTCTTTGTGTCAAGTTCCTGGGCCTGTAACAGACTTCACTCCTCTGTTGTGGGAGGAGAGGTGTTGGCTGTGTATTTACAAAGCAGCCCATCAGCAAATGTATGTCCAAGCCTTAGTTTCTGAAGACTTACTATGCTTTGTGCTTCATACCCTCATCTCAGAGATGTGGGAGTTGAGTTACTCATCCATTGCAGCTAGCTTGTTTGCTTGAAAATGAACAATACCTTTCAATTTTCCTTTCTCTTCCTACCAGTCTTTAAATTGCCATAATTAACTTGATAATGCAGTAAGCATCTCTGCTTTTACTGGAAATAATCTCTTTAGATTAACCCTGAAGCTCATATTTTCCTCTTGAAGCCACAGTTCTGTGTCTGTCTAATTTTTCATCATTCCTAGGTGCAAGTTCAGACATTTCCACTCTTTGGCTGAAGAAACTGCAGAATGGAATCTTGCAGTTCCCCTCAGAAATGCTGTGGGAAAAGCTTCCCCAGGTTTCTCATTGTCTTGAGTTCTGATCCTAAAGGTGGGATATACTGAAAAAAAAGGGAAATGTCGCTTGTAATTCTGTTTATTCTGAAGATATGACTGAATTGTATTTACCGACTTCAAAATTGAGAAATGACAAAATTAGGTTAATTTATTCTATTCTATTGTAGTGTTTTTCTAGCAATGTTGCATCTTCAGGTTTTGCAGTGTTTTTCCTTCTCCTCTCTTCTCCCTGACTGGAATACCAGAGAACTTCTGTTTTCCATGTGCAAGTTGTCTGTATTGACACACGAAAGAGAAGCAGTTACTACAAATCTCATTCCTAGAGCACTGCTCTAAAGGACTTGACAGTCTGGGAAAACTGCATTTTCCACAGTTGTAGAAGGCAGAAATGAACAATTTTTCATTACCTCTGAATTTAGAAAGTTGGTCTTTTCTTCTGCAGGAGGAGGAGTCTTAGGTGATGAGCAGAATTGCAGAAGGCTTTGAATAGCAGCCATCTGAGAGAACATCTGGCATTTCAAGAACTTTGAAACTTATTTACACATCAGAATAAGAATTGCCATGTTTTTACGGTGTAAACCAAAGTTCTTGACATCAGTGACTATCAGAAAAACCCTAAGTTTGTGTGTCTTACAATGTAATCGTTACTCATTTATTGTACTTGGCAATTAAAAGTATTTATGATTTTGTGTGTTTTATTAGAACATGGAAAAACTGTTCCCTTCCCTCTTCTTATGGGCTTAAAATAATTTGAACTTTAATTAGGTGAACACAGTATCACAAGATAAAATTATTTATTCCAAGTGCAGCATTAAGAAATTATTAAATATGTCTGCATTGTCTTAGTGAAGTAGTTAATTCTAACCAAAATTAGCTTCTTTCTTCACAAATTTGGTTCTCCATAATTTATTTGTAGAAGTCAGAAACTGTTTTGGATCCTGTTTTGCCATATGTTGCTCAGTTGGGATTTAGTAAGTATTTTTTATTGAAAATGTGAAGACTGCAACTGGACTACATGATTTGCTGAATCCTACAGTAAACCTAATGAAACCTGATCTGAAATACTGTTGCTGAAGACTATGAATTCTTCAAAATTGAACAAGTTTTTTAAAATGGCTAATCTTCTATTTTGATGAACTGAGTCAAAATTGTTTCTTAGTACTACTGAAATGATACTTATCTCCCTGTTTCTGCAGTTTGTCTCTGATTTTCAAGGCACTCTCTTGTTTGCTAAGTCAGTAGTGACTTATTCCTTTGCTTGTTCTCCCTTGTATCCTCCGCTGCCATTTGAACAGCTATACAAAAAGTAACAGCAGATTCTCCATAGCCTCAATACAAATTTTTATTTGGGAGTGATGCTTACTCTTTGCATTTTCTGCTTAATTCTGTTATGCTGCGTTTCTGAATCTTGATCGATATGCCTGTATAATGCTACTCTAAAACTGAATTAGTAGTTTTAGAGTTTCCCTTGAGCTCATCTTTAGCGTATAAAAAATGAAATGAATGAAACTGCGAATTTGGGACACGTTCCAAGAGGACATAACCACGAAACAGCTGAAAAATGAGAGATGTGTCTTGTTGCTTTCCACGTTCGTTTGTCACACTGTTAAAAGCTTGTATGACCGATGTGTGTTTCTTCTACTTTTGGCTTTATTTGCATCTATTTCAGCTAATATGCTTGGAAATACTACTTTCTGCTTTGGGCAGGGAGGGAATCCTCCCTGAACTCCTCATGTCAGCCTAGAGAAATCAGTAGTTTGAAGTCAGAGTTTACTAACCCTATGTATTCTTAGCTATGCAAAACTGCTTGTGTCTAGAAAACTGTCACTTCCAAAGGATATGAAGTCTTACAGAAAAAACATACTTGCAGCTGTAAATTAATCAGCTGTAAAACAAGCCTTATGACACCTCCTCTAGTTTTGAACAATTATTTCTAACTTAATGTATGTAATTAACACTTCTTACAAACGTTTACGCCAAGGCACACACGCCGTCATTTTTTTTCTGTTGGAAACAAAAAGCTGAGTTTCCCTGTCAGTCGTATGTACCTCAGTTGTGTAGAGGCGACAGAACAAAAAGATGACTGCCTTCCACTGTTTTAAATCCTTATCAAGCCTGTGCATGCTTACGTGCAGTCACATCTGAACTGGTTTTTTTCATGAGGCTCAGTAGAGATGTATGTGTTGGCAGGACTGGGATCTTGCGGTGTTTGGGGTTTTTAATAGGTTTTCAAGTACGAGGTCAGTCAAAGGAGTAATACATACTGGTCAACATAGGGTGCTGAACTTGCAAAAGGATCTGTTACTGAAATGACAACTCAGAGGTGAACCAATTGTACTTGCCTTTATCAATAAGGTTGTACAGCTTCCTTTGCTTTAATATATTTGACGTGGGTTTTTGTAAATGTGATCTTAATGTACAATTAACTGTTCCAAATACATTCACACCAAAATGTTAAGTCTGGGCCTTGCAAGCTTTTTCATTCGCGTTTGGTTCAAGGTGCTGCCCTGCCTGTGTTCCTGGTAGAACAGGCCTACTGTAAACAGGCTTCCATTAACAACTTTATATGAACCCTATGAGGTTGTATAATAGCAGGAAGCTTCAATGCATGGTGCAAACGTGCATCGTCTACTTCTTTTGTTGATGTCTTTTAACAATTGATGTGAATTTAAATGTGTGGCTAGAAGGATTTGCTGCAGGGAGCATGGTTGAATGTTCTTGTTTAAAATGCCGCTGCTATGTAATGGACAGAGTTGAGAAACTACATCATTCAGTGCAGCCAGGCTGAGGGTATGTTTGTATTCATGTGCGTCACTCTTCCACTTCACCAAAAATGTAATCGGACAGCATGAAACAGTGGAAACTCCTGAAGGAACTGCTGAGTTAAATAACAGAAGTCCTTTACTTCTGATTCTTTCTCATATACTGGCTTTACAGCGGTGTCTTCAACTTAACTAGCAATGGAATATAACAGATGACTTGTGATAATGTAAACTGTACATTTCAGAATACTGCTTTACATGCATGCTTCAAGCACTTGCATGCAGAGCTCGATTGACTACTTCTACCTACAGATATTTGCAACTGTTTCTCTGGTAAAGCTAGATATGAAAGATAGCCATATCTTTTTTTCAGCGTACAGAATTCAAGACTTGATTTTGACCTAATTTAAACTTGTAATTATTTGGAATGGGTGAGTAATAAATCCCATGGGTGAGTCTTTCCCAAAGCATATGTGAGTTGATCTCACTAAGGCTGAGAAATGTCCTTAAAATGTTTTTCTTTTCATCACTAGTGGGATTTTGCTATAGTGGACAAGCCTGGTTTTCGAAGGATGTCCATGTTTAATTCTTGCTATTTAAGTAAGCAAGCAGTAAGCTTGCAGTGAGCAAACAGAAGCAAGCATTCGTTTCTTAGGCCTGTTTTACAAGTGACAATCCCAAAGAAGGAATGTTGTCCTAGTAATTGTGAAACTTTTAAGTATATTAATGCATGCAGAGAAAACTTTGTGCCAAAATACTGTTTCATATTTCCCTCTGTTGGAAGCTGCAGTGTTACGCAAAATTACTATTAAGTTATTCAGAAGTATAAAATGTTTTGTTCACAAATGAAGCACCACTTTAGTCCTGTAAATATTTTGGAATAAAGTTAACCTCAATCGATTTTTGCTTTCTGTTTTAATGGCTGTGATCTCCTGCCCGCAGAGGCATGGGTGGGGTATTCCATACCTCTTGGCAAGTACCACCCACTGCTCCTAACATCTTACCTTTTGAAAGCTTGCTGTCTTTTGAAAGGACGGAGATTTTTATAAATTAAGACTATCTTACAATGTCAGTCCTTGATTTCCAGAGGTGGCGAAAGTTTTCCCGTGTAGTCCTGCTTTTCAGTGAATCCTAGGAAGTATAAACTCACGATACAAATGTAATCAGTATGTCAAGATGTGACATTTCATAAACCTGAAACAAATCCATTAGAGAGACTTTCTGCTGCAAGTGAACCTACACATCAACTTCTGCACTGAATCTCATGCGTAGAGGCAGGGGTGAGTTCTTCCAACCAGCAGCATCCAGGCTGGCTGCAATAACAGCCCTATTTCCCTTGCAGGAATCATTCTGCTTAGTACAGGCTCTTATTTCAGGCTTTTCATTATTCAGAACAAATCTGGCCCACGGACATAAGTCAGATGCTTAGATAGGCTGATCTTCATGAAACTTTCACAAATGGTAGGCAGCCTGAAAGGCAGACCAACTTTAAATCTTGATTGAGAAGAGGGTAATGGCTGTTTAGAAGGGAAGCCTCATGTATATTTGAACTATTTTGTCATTTGCTGTGCTGAGAATTCACTTATTACTTCTGGCAGTCAAAGCATCCCTGAGCAGTTTATGTTTAGTTCCTGAATTTCCTTCACTTAAAGAAATTGCGTGCTGGCGAGCTGATTGTTTCCCGTCAAAACAATGGAATTAAAGACGGAGGCAATTTTCTGGCTCCAGGATTTGACAGTGAGTCCTCTGGAATCAGCTCTTTGGAAATTTTGACCTAAAACAAAGGGGAAAACGTGTTGATTTAACTTTCAGGTGTTCTATCATTGTGTTTTTACGTTGGAGACAACAATGTACCCTTTTCACTTATTATGTTTTGGCATTTGAATACAGGAAGCACTTCTAGCTGATCTAGCCCTTAACTTTTATTTCCTTTCCTTGAACGGGAATGGCTTTATTCTTGAGAGAATTCACATGTAAACAAGAAGCTGCCGCTTCCTGTTGTCGAAAAACCCAGTGTATTCAAGGGCATATAACTTGGGTTAAGCTTACCATGGCTTAAGTGTGGTGTATTGGTTTCTTTATGTTCTAGGCCTTTCATTAGCAGCTTTACTCGTCTTCTGCTGCAGGTCCTGTAGCAGTAATCTGCGCGCGTGGGCTGTTTGTGAAGGATGCTGCTTTTGTAGAGCTTGCGTTTTATAGCTAAATATGAAAAACAGGATTAGAAAATATATTACCATAGGGGGGAGGGTACCAGAGGGGAAGAAGGGACATGACAGGCGCACATTCTCCTGGGCTGAAAACTGGTTGGATGGCCGGGCCCAGAGAGTGGTGGTAAATGGAGTTAACTCCAGCTGAAGGCCAGTTACAAGTGGGGTTCCTCAGGGCTCGGTGCTGGGTCCAGCTCTGTTCAATGTCTTTATTGATGACCTGGATGAAATCATTGAGTGCACCCTCAGCAAGTTTGCGGATGACACTAAGCTGGGTGGAAGCGTGGATCTGCTGGAGGGTAGGGAGGCTCCAAAGGGATCTGAACAGGCTGCACCGATGGGCTGAGACTGATGGCATGAGGTTTAACAAGGCAAAATGCTGAGTCCTGCACTTGGGGCACAACAACCCTGTGCTGCTACAGACTAGGAGAAGTCTGTCTAGAAAGCTGCCTGGAGGAGGAGGACCTGGGAGTGTTGGTTGACAGCCGACTGAACATGAGCCAGCAGTGTGCCCAGGTGGCCAAGAACACCAGTGGCATCTTGGCTTGTATCAGAAACGGCGTGGCCAGCAGGTCCAGGGAGGTTATTCTCCCTCTGTACTCGGCACTGGTGAGACCACACCTTGAGTACTGTGTTCAGTTCTGGGCCCCTCACCACAAGAAGGATGTTGAGGCTCTGGAGTGTGTCCAGAGGAGAGCAACAAAGCTGGTGAGGGGGCTGGAGAACAAGTCTTATGAGGAGCAGCTGAGAGAGCTGGGGTTGTTTAGCCTCGGGAAGAGGAGGCTGAGGGGAGACCTTATTACTCTCTACAAGGAGAGGTTGTAGAGAGGAGGGAGCTGGGCTCTTCTCCCAAGTGACAGGGGACAGGACAAGAGGGAGTGGCCTCAAGCTCTGCCAGGGAAGGTTCAGACTGGACATCAGAAAAAAATTTTTCACGTTAAGGTCATTGGGCACTGGCAGAGGCTGCCCAGGGAGGGGGTGGAGTCACCTTCCCTGGAGGTGTTTAAAGGAAGGGTAGGTGTGGTGCTGAGGGGCATGGTTTAGGGATTGTTAGGAATGGTTGGACTCGATGATCCAGTAGGCCCTTTCCAACCTAGTGATTGGTTGATGATTCTATGATTGATTCTATGTTGGCAGTGTTGGCTGGGTCAGAATGATGCTTCACTGGTGTTAATGGTAACACCATCATTGAATAGCAGTTAGAACAAGTTACTATGACAAGAAAACCTTTGTGTCCTGGAAATTTAAGGTAGAGCTTGACCCCAGACAGTCATTGCCTGAGGTGTTCGTATACCCAGAGTACTGAAAGAGATAAAAGATCCATGTAGATCATACTATCAGCTATAAGGACCTATTTTTTCAGTACATCTTTATAACTTTTTTAGAGGTTCTTTATAATTTTCCCTCTTGACTTGCAACAAAATACCAAACAAGTACAAAAATTACTACAGTTCAGATGGAATTGTTTCGCCTCTGCTCTACAGTGAAGGGATGCAAAAGCCGCTGATGCTGTCGGCAGCTGGTGCCATTTCTGGTGCAGGTGCTGGTTGTGGCTGCTCAGCAGGTGGCATCCTCTCTCCGGCACAGGGGTACGGTCGCCTGAAATATCGAATTTGCTGCCAGAAAATGGTGGCCCTGTTCTAACCCCCAGTGCGAGAACAATCATGCCCCGCACCTCAAGCAGATAATGTTACTCTACTTAAAGATATGCTTCTTAAAGAATCGTAATGTACTTTCTATACAAATTAGTGTTCTAAAAAATTTCCAGATTTCCCTAAGCAATTCCCAGGAAAATTTATATTAGGAGACAAAGCAGACTGCTTGGAGCTGTTATTGAACACTAGCACTCAGCTCCTGCATTCTGCTCTAGAGGTTGTTTCACTTGAGCATGGGCTGAAGAGATGAAGCATGAATAAAGACATGAATATTTAGATACCTAGAATACATGTCACCTATTTTAATGAAACTGTGTCTCTGTAAGGATGATTCTTTAGCTCTGATGTTGAGATACCTGAAGATGAACACAATTAACAATTTGATGCTGGAAAACTACTACAAAATTACATTTATGCATGTTTATTACTAAATAAATACACCTAAAAAGACATTAAATTTCCACTTTAAAGTGGAAGGAACCGTATGCTACTGGGAGCCTCGTACTGCTATTATCTTTCCACATTCAAAACTTTTATCAAAGCATCAAGGCTAAGAAGCAATGAGTCTCTGTCCTGTGTGCTAAATTGAACTGTAGTTGCCTCTGTATCTAAAGAAAGACTACTATTTTACTTTGGGTTTTGTTTAACACAAAGGCAAAAGAGCACTTGATCTGAAAGTCCCTCATTTAGCATGAGATGAAACAAGTGAATACCAGATGCACAGAATACGTATTAAACAGAAACAAGCAAAGAACACATTAACAGGATTTAAAAAATTAATCTACTTACAATGAGTAAGAAACAATAATTATAAATAACTGACAGTCCCACTGCTGTCTGCTTTCCAGGTCATTTCCATTTCTTCAGGTGCCAAATCAGCAAGGAATGTATGCAAATGTTTGTCTGTGAAGCTCAATAGGATTTAGCACTGTTTAAGTTAAGAATATTATTAAATGCTTTGCGGAGCAGGCATGGATTTAAGAATGTGCCTAAAGTTAGGCATTCTTCAGTGCTCAGCAGCATCAAAAAACTAATTACCATGCTAGGCTACCGTAGTCATTCAGAGTGAATCTAAATGAAAAGGTTGCACTTCATCCCCAGAATAAGCTATTTAAGGCTCTAATGAATCTGTCTTATGGTCAGGAAGAAACCTACGTGAAAGTAATTGGCATTCATCAGCTTATAATGCTATTAATAGCATCTACAAAAAAACAAATATCCATATTGCTCACAAGGAAATTTTTATTTTTTGTTTCTCACAGTATAACAAGCTTTAAAAAAAAGCATGACATTACAATATAGAAGGGTTAGGTCAGTCTGGACGGCACTGCAGCTCCTGCAACGTGGCTGACTGATAAGGAAGGCAGTCCAGAAAGCAGAGGAACCTCCAGCGTTTCTGATTTGTTTCCTTCCTTGACCTCAATATACCTTTTCCTGACAGTATTGGCTAAAGAGCCCTGGATGTCATTGTGTTCTGTACATTGGTTTTGATTTGTATATGGACTCTGCATACAGGCATGCCGACTGTTCTTTTTAAAAGCAATAGGATTAGAAATGCTTGCAATACTTCCCTCTGGTGTAGAAACACAGTGCCAGTATAAAAGCTTGGGATCTTCTTGCAGGACTGAGGCCTTTGTGTGACTTGAGATGAATGACAATTCATGAATTTCTATTTTTCGTCCCCTCACTTCATTCACAATGTCAGCTCCTTTTTCACCCTCCTGCTCTGTTGCTCGAGCATCATGACTGCAGGAAGCCGTGTCAGCTGAAGTACCATTGAGCGTCCGCTGAGAGATAGTGGCTTTTGTATTCTTCCAAGAAGGGTCTGAAGTATCCCTGGGGATGGCGTCTTTCACCAGTGAAAGTATTTGTGAAAACTTAAAAAATTCTGAGTCGTTTGCATCAAGCACATTAATCTCTTTATGCCTTACAGCTTCTGGATTTTTCACATCTTCCAGGTTTCTCACAGTGTTCTTTTTATTAGTGGGTTCTTCATTTCAGCTTGAAATATTTGAATGGTGTAACTCGTTGTTTCCATTTAATACCATATGCTGAAGGACAAGAGCTCCACTTACTAAAATGGGTTGAAATCTTCATTTCCTGAAGCTGTATCAGCTGTGGCATCTACATTTAACTCGCCTTCTGACCTTGATTGCTTGTTGTGGTCTTGGCTTCTTGTCCTGTACTGTTGTCAATAGATTGCAAGGTGTCTAAGCAAAACTGGCAATTGTTGGGAGTTTGATTTGCCTTTGATTTCTTGGTTTGTTTTTGCAGCTGGCAGTAGGCAAGTGGATCAGTTTTAGCCCAGCCTTGCATCTTGTAACAGAGAAACATGTTAAGTCTAACACAAGCCAGAGTATTGTAAGAACAGTGTAGTCAGAAATAGTCTTTGCTGATGTAAAAGAACACAACGCTGTTTGTGTTTTCTTTAGAGTATAAAATAACAAGTAACTGTGATTTCTCACTGGCCATCTTTTGTAAGGTTGCATAGCAAAACTCCTCCTGAGCAGAAAGAAGCTACAGAGGGGTTTGGTACTAATAGAATCATAGAATCATCAGGTTGGAAAAGACCTTAGAGACTGTCAACTCTAACCATACCTGTCTACTACTAAATCATGTCCCCAAGCACCTCATCTACTAAACACCTCCCAGGAAGGTGACTCAACCACCTCCCTGGGCAGCCTCTGCCAGTGCTTGATAACCCTTTCTGTGAAGAAATTTTTCCTAATGTCCAATCTAAACTTTTCCTGATGCAGCTTTAGGCCATTCCCTCTTGTCCTATCACTTGGGAGAAGAAACCAACACTGAGTCCCTCCTCAGGGCTCAGCTTTATCCCAGGAGAACAGATTAATCCAACTGCTGATACGGTCATTTTGACAGGTAAACACTGCATGCTCCTTCAGCATCTCAGGACACTTTCCTTCACGTCTTTTCTCCACCATGGGTGTAAAAGAGATTAGGAAATAGTCCCCAAATCTCAATCAAATGTTTTCTCGAGAGCCTGCCATTGCTCCCCGATGGGCCGAGGCGGTGGGGGTCGCCCTCCTGCTCCAGTGCCCAGCTGTTACCTGGGCAGCATGGAGGGCGCAAGGGGCCGTAGGGGCATGGTGGGACACATATGAGCTAGTACAAGCCGGCAATGTGCGCTCACAGCCCAGAGGGCCAACTGTGTCCTGGGCTGCACCAAGAAAAGCGTGGCCAGCAGGGTGAGGGAGGGGATTCTGCCCCTCTGTTCGTCTCTTGTGAAGCTTCATCTGGATTATTGTGTCCAGTTCTGGAATCCTCAATGTAAGAAAGACATGGAGCTGTTGGAGTGGGTCCAGAGGAGGCTACAAGGATGATCCAAGGGCTGGAGCACCTCCCACACGAGGACAGGCTGAGAGAGTTGGGGTTGTTCAGCCTGGAGAAGAGAAGGCTCCACGGAGATCTTATAGCAACCTTCCAGTACCTGAAGGGGCTGCAGGAAAGCTGGGGAGGGGCTGTTCACAGAAGCATGGACTGATAGGATGAGGGGCAACGGGTATACACTGGAAAGGGGCAGATTTAGACTGGACACAAGGAAGAATTTCTTTACCATGAAGATGGTGAGGCCCTGGCCCAGGTTGCCCAGGGAAGCTGTGGCTGCCCCATCCCTGGAGGTGTTCAGGGCCAGGTTGGATGGGGCTTTGAGCAACCTGATCCAGTGGGAGGTGTCCCTGCCCATGGCAGTGGGGTTGGAACTGCATGGGCTTTAAGATCCCTTCTGACCCAAACTATTCTATGATTCTATGACTCCTCTGTCAGGCCTGTCAGCACTGAGAGAGCTGCCTGGGGAGTGGGGCACTGCGGGGAAACTCTTGAGGTTCCTCCTGACCTCAAATTATCCTGTGGGTCCTGTCATTTTTGTGGGTACGGCAGAGCCTCATATCCAGAAGCTGGCCACAGGCTGGTGGGGAAGGACTCTGAAGCCTAATGATGGGCAGGTGTCTGGGAAGGGTCAGCCCAAGAAAGGCAAATGGGAGACGTGACAGAACCAGGCAGCTTGGAAGGAAAAAATGAGGAGTGTGCTGAAAGGGACAAACAGAAGGAGAAAGCCTATACAGCGGTTTACTAACAGGAACAGGAAGGGAGTAATGTATGTGAGAAAAAGGGGTGTGAACTGACCAAAAAGGTGGAAAAGGAAAGAAAGACTGTGAGCAAGGTGAAGAAAAGAACAATACAAAATGAGGAGGCAAATTGATCTTACAGTATAAGGAATTAAATAATGAGTCACTGCCTGTCCCATGGATCTTTAAATATTAAAAAATATAAAAAAGAAAATCGATCATACAACGAGCGTATTTTTATGTTTAAAATCATTAGCTAGCATTACCGAGACCATCTGCAGCTGCAAGGAACAGTCCTATGGTTATTTTATAATATGGCATGAAGACTGAGCCACAAGTGCTCTTACCAGAAGGTAGGATTTTAGGGACATCTATTTATTCAGATATTTGCAGGAAAATCTGTGTTAAAAGTTCAAGGACTGAAAGAGTCCTAGTCTTGCTAGCTGTTACTTAATCCTTACTAAAAACATTCAATCCTCTTAAAAACAGCAGAACTATTTTTACGAGAAAAATACTTTAAATGTTCTTTATTGTCTTCTCCACAAAATGAGGTATATGTGTTTTATTTTTTTCTTTTCCACTGTCTTCTTACTTGGGGCTTTTTTTAGCTTATGTTCTCTCCAGAAGTCTTAAGCCAATCACTTAGAGTCAACAGAGGTGGTTAATGCTTAACTAATAAAATTGTGTGAGAGCTTCATCATATAGTATGGCAGATTCACAAGGTCATGAACTGAGGTGAACTCTTAGAATTCTATTTTCTTCTTAATATTGCATCTTCATTTGGATCCCAATATTTAGAAACCAAACCCACAAATCAAAAACCAACCACAAAGCGACCTTTCCAAGTGTCGCAGCTCTGTTTAGCAGAATGTGCGGCCCTTTGGAAATTATTCACTGATCTTTTTTTGACATAAAATGTCCTTGATACAGCCCTGTACAGCACACGATTTGCATCTTGATAGATAAAGACTGCATATCCTGGTTAGGTGAAGATTTGGTACAGAACGTTGATACCATTGTTCTTTAACAGATTACTTAATTTTTGATATATACTTCAGGCATATTACCTAATTCTGATCTGGCACTTCTCTGAGATGCGACTAAGATTTTCTCGGGGAAATAAATGAAGTCTGAGTTAATCATTAATGTGAAATGGCGTGGGAAGGTATTTTTAAAGTATAAGGGTGCAGAACGGCTGTATCACGCAAGGCTTACAAACTGTCAGTGTAAATACCATTGTCAGATTCATGTAGTCAGATGTGATTATTAAACTCTCCGGTGATACTCTAATGCAACACCTACAGAGTTCCTCAGCTTCAGAAAAGCTGCACAGATACAAATAAAAGTAGAACCTGACCTTTCCAATTCACATTCTGAGTCACAACTTCATCTTGAAAGCTGATGTAATTGTAACGCACCTCGCCTTTACATCCATTTTATCTTCCTACAATTCTCATTACTAAAAATAAACCTGTTCTGGAAAGTTAAAGTGGACATGTGACAGTGGCCACTTTGGATAAGCCCCAGCACTCAGACACACCTCCCTATTAATGGTTCCATCGTAGTTCTGCCTAATGCCCCAGCACAGCATCTGCTTTCTCCTAGATTACCTGGCATCAAGACAATTAATAAATGCAGCAGAAGAAAGCTCCCAGTTCATTGCCTAAAGCAGTTTTGCCTTTTGCTTTTTGAATCATTTAAATCTTAACAAAAGAGGGGACCGAACATCTCTGCTCAGTTAGTTGGAAATTCTCAGGCATCAGATGGATTTTAAATGCAGTTTGGCAGGGCAGAAATGTCAGGGTCACTCAGTGCTGCATCGGCAGAACGAGAGGCTGTCTTTAAAATGTTGTATGTCAGCTGGAAGATGCAGAGATGGGTCAAAAAAATATTATTGGGATGAACTTTTATCCTATGACCATGCTATTTAAATCCGGAAAGGCAGAGGAGTCTGTAGGAATGAAAACAATGCCCAAGTGCCATTTCCTAAGTCTGTCGGCACCAATTGTAATGTAAGACCTTCTGCTTTTCTTATCCTATAATAGAGCAACAGTGTGTAGCTCTAGAATTTACACCATAGCTGCTCTGTCCCTGCTGACGCCTTCAGAATTATCTTGCCATAAAAATACTATTTACCAGTCAAAAGAAAATAGTTATGTCTTCAAAGGGTCTAGTTCGGTCAGCACCAATGATTTCTTTATCAGCTTTGTTATCGACAGTGTTATTTAGAAAAGAACCTTGGATGATGCCCTTAGTATAGTGCTGCAAACACACAGACAGATTGGACTTCTAAGCTTTCATGTTCAAAATTTTGTGAACTAAATAAAGATAGAGAGGGGGTGGTGCTTGGATGCATAACACGGCACATATTAAGCTGTATTTTCTGTACATGTGGCAGTGCTTTTCTCAGTTCTGAGGATTTAAGCATTTGCTATGTACAAATATTTACACTGGGCAAAACCAAAAAAGAACTTCCTTTTAACAATGGTGTCTGATACTTCGCATTTTGATTTTCCCATCACAATTTCCACATCACAGAAGGATGCATAAGGTTGCAGGGTATTTGAGGGAATGTCTGTCTGTAAGTTTGTTGAATTTCAGTGCTCACAACTTTTATTTACTATGTCTGTCTTAAAATCATCAGATGAAGACCAACCTAGAAAGGATGTCTGCAGAGGTGAAAGATGTGGGTAAGGGTCCCCACAGCTTCACCCCAGGCAAGTGAGCAGGAGAGTAAAAAGAAAGCAGCTGCGTATTTTGCATGGTAGATTCAGCAAAATACATTGGGAATGTTCAGGAGGAAAAAAGTGAGAAATACCTTTGTTGTGGATCCTGATGGAGTTTACACAGTGACAGTGCTCAACAGAGATAAGGCTGAGGTGCCCATGTGTGTGCCAGAACTTGAAGTGTCAGGGGGAAACTGCGGGCAAAAATTGTTAGCACCTTCAGGATTACCTGGTGAGTTGACATTTTGATGATTTAAATACCATTTAATTCTGATTTTTAAGAAGTCTATAAATGGCTCTCTTCAGCTCTGCTCCTCAAGGATCACCTCTGAAATTATTTACAGTGCGTATGCATTTTTATCAAGCCTCTTTCTACCCTTTTCTCCACTATCCACACATCTATATGGTGTTCTTCTTCTCTTCAAGGCTAAAGAACCATCAGGCTTTACCTGATGATGGCAAGAGCTGAATTCAACCGAAATTTCTGAACTGTGTCCTCCTCATGTCAATCAGTTTATATGGGTGCTCATCTGCATCTCCTGTTGTCTTGACCTGGCTAGTTCCAAGCTTATTGCGTGGGTTTTATTCTTTCTTATCTCAGGAATTTCACATTTTTTTTATGCCAGTCTTTTGTTTTTTGTCCTTGGGGAATCTATATTTTCAACCTGGTTACATGAACTCCATTGCCTACAGTCACCCGTGAAGGAAGCAGTTGGGGTTGTTGTTTTTCTGGGAAATATTACCAAGGTTGTGGGAGAAAAGAAGAGGCCTGAAAAAGCCAAAAAGCAAGAACGTTACACAAGTTTATGAGAAGAAGAAGTTAGGCAACTAAAATTACCATAAGAGGGGAAGTGGAAATCCACTAAGGCACCTCTATTGTGTAAAGTACAGCAGAAGCTAAATTACTCTGAATTCATGTTTTCCGTGTTCCCCATCAAGACATATCCCAAACTGGCTGAATTTCAAACCCATTTAGTTTATCGGTTCTGATAGTTTCACAATAGTTTAAAAATGCAAGGACTTTGCATGTTAATTTAACAAATGAAGTTCTTACTGCTTACTGTTTTTAAAGTCAAAATAATATCAGGAAAAACAAGTGTTAATGCTTCAGGAAATTTTCATTACGAGAGACAGAAATTACAAAAAAAGAAAAAAATTAAAATTGTATGTAAGACGTAGCCTTAAAGCCTGTTGGAACAACCCTGGGTCTGTTCTTTTCCTGCCCCAAATAGTATGAGAAGATGAAAAGCAAGCATAAATTGATGTTATTTCCGTGAAACACACATTTTTGGGGAGGGAGGCGTGGGAAAGAGGCCTGTAGTGTGCGTTAGAGGACAAGTGAGAGACAGTTTTATGATCCTGGGCTAATTAATTCAAATGTAATCCTTTACGTTATTATTAATTGATTTTTCAAACCCTACCATTATCCTGTGAACATCAGACAATGACACGACAAATCACTGGGAAGCACAACGGGGCCAAATTTAACACTGCTGGGCATATTTTTTCATTCCCTGTGTATGAACTGTCTGTCAATAAGAAGATCTGGAACCGAACAGCAATAACACAGGAGTTATTTTCATACTTATTAATGAAGGAATTAAAGCAGATAGTTCTAATAAGAATCAATGGGGAGCTTTTCCCTGTGTTCTGCTGACATTATTTTTTTTAACTCTTGGTTCTTATCGGGTTTACTCGTCCCACTCTTAATCTCATCAGCCGCATTTCCACTGCCCAGACTTTCAAAGGCACAGCAAGTGCTGCAGATAAAATGGTGAAGGTGTAAAACCTCCTGCTCAGAAGCTAAATCAGAATCACACGTCAACACAGTTCAGGCTCAGTCTCTGGCAGGATGGCCGGATCATTGTTTTTAATGCAATTTACTAATTAAAAATGAGTACCAGATTACGGAAAGTCTGGAAGGAAGCGGCTTGCTAAAATAGCGTTCTGGTCCCTTGAACTGCTTGCGCCGGAGCCTGCTTTTCATTAAACTCTAACTCATTTGGATATGCCATGGCGATGATCAATCCCTTTTCTGACAAGCACAAAAGCGGACTCTGTTTCATCCCTGTTCAGGCTGGAGCCGCGTTTCCCACTGATGGAAACCTGCGGCTGGGCTGCGGCAGGTGGATTTTTTTCAGCAGATGTACTGTAAACGCATTACAGCAGATTAGCTGGATTTCTTCCTTTAAATGTACACTGCGAGATCCAACTTGCAAGCCAGCTGTTTCTTATCGGCCCCTTTAATCTGCCGGAGCCCGGCTTTGCTCCTGCCTTTCAGCAGCTATTTCTGTAGCGAGAGCGCCGCGATGAACGCGAATGCGGCCACCGGGGAATGCCGCCCGCAGCCTCCTCCGGGGTGAGGGGCTGCAGGAGGGACCCGGAGCGCGGCGAGGAGGAGGAGGAGGAAAAGAACGAGAGAGAGGAGGAGAAAGAGGAGGAGGAGGAGAAGAAGGAGGAAAAGAAGGAGAAGAAGGAGGAAAAGAAGGAGAAGAAGGAGGAAAAGAAGGAGAAAAGGGAGGAAAAGGAGGAGAAAAGGGAGGAGGAGAAGAAGAAAGAGGGGAAAGAGAAGGAGGAGGAAGGGGAGAAGAGGGAGGAGGAAGGGGAGAAGAGGGAGGAGGAAGGGGAGAAGAGGGAGGAAGAAGAGGAGAAGAGGGAGGAGGAAGGGGAGAAGAGGGAGGAAGAAGAGGAGAAGAAGGAGGAGGAAGGGGAGAAGGAGGAGGAGGAAGGGGAGGAGGAGGAGGAAGGGGAGAAGGAGGAGGAGGAAGGGGAGAAGAAGGAGGAGGAAGGGGAGAAGGAGGAGGAAGGGGAGAAGGAGGAGGAGGAGGAGAGAGAGGAGGAGGAGGAGAAGGAGGAGGAGAAAGAGGAGGAGCGGGCCGGCATCCCGCGGTCCCGGCCGCCGGGGCCGTCCTTGGGGCAGCGGGGCGGGCGATGAGCCGGGGCCGCCGGTCGGGCAGCCGGAGCGCCGCCGGACAGATGAGCCCGCGGGCAGCGCCGCCCCCGCGCTGAGCCGGGAGCCGCCGCGGCGCCCATGGAGAAGGCGGGGTCGCTGCACGGCTCGCTGCCCGCGCCGCGGCTCTACCTGCCGCGCAACTTCAGC
This sequence comes from Cuculus canorus, assembly GCF_017976375.1. Lineage (NCBI taxonomy): Eukaryota > Metazoa > Chordata > Aves > Cuculiformes > Cuculidae > Cuculus > Cuculus canorus. The sequence continues at coordinate 8,990,255 of NC_071413.1, read as the reverse complement.
TGCGGCGCCTGCCTCTACGGCAGCTCGGCCGAGCCCTGCAAGGGCGGCCGCGACGGCGACGCCTCCCCGGCGGCCGTGCGGGACGCGGCGGGCGAGCGGCCGCCCCCTGCCCGCGGTCGGGAGCCCTCGGTGCCCGGCGCGCCCCGCAGCCCCGCGCAGCGCCGCCGCGCCAAGTCGCTGCCCACGCCCGGCGACCGCAGCCTCCGCCCCGCGCCGCCGCACAGCCCGGCCCGCCGCAAGACCGTGCGCTTCGCCGACTCGCTCGGCTTGGAGCTCGCCTCCGTGCGGCACTTCTGCGAGGCCGATCTCCCGCGGGTGCCGCCGCTCTTCGAGGCGCGGAAGGAGCCGGAGCGCGCGCTGCCCCCTCTGCCGCCGCCGCCGTTCCCCCCGTTGCAGCCCCCGTTGCAGCCCTCGCTGCCGCCGCCGCCGTTCCCACCGCTGCAGCCGCCGCTGGAGCCGCTGTTCCCACCGCGCCCCGGCTCCATGCCCGGCTTCCTGGAGCGCGTCCGGCAGCACAAGGTGAAGCTGGAGTGGGTTCGCTCCGAGCCCGCGGGGCTGCGCGGAGCCGTGCGCGTCCTCAACGTCGCCTACGAGAAGGCGGTGTCGGTGCGCTACACGCTGGACGCCTGGGGCAGCTGCGCCGAGCTGCCCGCCGCGTACCACCCCCCCGCGCCCGCCGGCGGCGACACCGACCGCTTCGCCTTCCTCCTGCCGCTCCCCGCCGCCGCCGCCGCCCTCGAGTTCGCCGTCCGCTACCGCGTGGCCGGCGACGAGTACTGGGACAACAACGGCGGCGACAACTACCGGCTGCGGGGGCGGCAGCGGCCCCCGCCCGTCCCGCCGCAGGACCTCGACAGCACCGCCTGGATACACTTCATATGAGGAGGGGGTGCGCCCGCGGGGAGAGACGGCATCCCCGGGGGAGAACCGGCATCCCGGGAGAACCGCTGCGTGCTAGGGGAGAGCCGGCATCCCGGGGAAACACAGCATCCTAGGGGAGAGCCGGCATCCCGGGAGAACCGCGGTACCCCGGGGGGAGAACCGGCATCCCAAGAGAACCGCCGCATCGCGGGGAAACACAGCATCCTTGGGGAGAGCCGCCATCCCGAGAGAACCGCTGCATCCTAGGGGAGACCCGGCATCCCGGGAGAACCGCTGCATCCTAGGGGAGACCTGGCATCCCGGGAGAACCGCTGCATCCTAGGGGAGACCTGGCATCTCGGGAGAACGGCGGCATCCCGGGGGAGCGCCGGCGTCCTAAGGGAGAACCGCTGCATCCTAGGAGAGACCCGGCATCCCGGGAGAACCGCTGCGTCCCGTGGAAGCCGCTACATCCTAGGGGAGACCCGGCATCCCGGAGGATTCCCCGTGCCAGCCCGGAACCGCTGCAGTAGGGAGAAGCGGCATCCTGGGGGAGCCCCGCCTCCTCCCGGAGCCGCGGGAGTCGCTTCCATCCGCTCCTCTGTGAGTTTTCATAGGTGTTTTCATAGAATTAAAGAACGGGTTGGGTTGGAAGGGACCTCAAAGCCCATCCAGTTCCACCCGCTGCCACGGGCAGGGACACCTCCCACTGGATGAGGGGCTCCGAGCCCCATCCATGGCCTTGGACACCCCCAGGGATGGGGCGGCCACCACTGCTCTGGGCAGCAGAACTTTTCCCGAGTTCTGTTTGCAGGTGGGTAATTTGTGTTCTCTGCATCACGAGGGCTGTCGAGGGGGGGTGTGGGCAGGGGGGGACAGCGCCGTCTGACACGCGGTTCCCCCTCAGCCTCTCGCTGCCCCAAACCCACCACCCAGGCGGGCTCTGAGCCACGGGGTTTTTTTGCAGTATTTCCTGATCAGGACCAGGATCCACAGGCGCAGGTCCCGAGTGCCGGAGGTTGGGATCAGCTGCTGTCACCTCTGCGGGGTCAGTCAGGCTCTGGAGAGACGGAGGGCAGTGTCCGAGGGCATTCATCCGGCCATCCTGCTTGGCTAATCCTGCTCAAGAAAAGCCCAGCTCCGGAGTGGTGCTGGATCCGTGATCGGAGCCTGGCTGACCCGCTCGTGTCCGTCGTCCAGCGGGGTTAGGGGTCATCTAGCAGCTTGGAACCCTGTGAGGCCCGAGTACGGATGCCCCACGTGTAGCCGTGTGCCGTCACGCTGTGAAAATGACTGATCAGCTTAAAGTTATATATTTTTTTTTACTTTTGCCCTCTGTCGGATGTGTTTAATTATATTTAGAAGGAAAAAATAGCATCACATATTAATTGCCATGCAGCCCACTGGGAGGTTGTATAAAGCGAGTGTTTTGGTGTAAAATCCACGTGGCGTGTTGCTGGAAAGGTTTGTCGGCATCTGATGTTTGTTTCCATAGGATTGGTCCCATAAAGCTACTCGTGTTCAGGTCAGCGTGAAAGTCGTGGGATTGGGCTGAAGGAACTAGGGATGGCAAGAGCCGAAGCCGTAATTTTAGTCTGCATCCCAAGCAACGCTTCCATTTTTATTTCTGTTAACATTGTAATTACATTTCCTGTGCTGAGGTATCAGTGCACAAACTTGCTTTTTGGGAAAAAAAAAATAAAGCTCCACATTTTCATAATGCTTTCAGTAAGAGGCAGATTTCACAAAGCTGAATTTAGATAAATTTAGTCTGAGAAACTGAGGAAAGCCGTATCTTGCTGTATAGAGTGGATCAATACGAATCACAGAGCATGCTCACTTCTGCCTTCAGAGGTGTGTTTGAAATTATAATGGCAGTAAATGTAGTATTTTCCTTTTTAAACTTACTTTTTCTGGAGTTCAGCAGAATGCAGGTTGTGCTGGTGCCAAATCTAGGTGCTAATTTTCCAGGATTTAGGCATGCGTGAGTTTGCAGGAGACGGACCTCTACAAATACGACTTCTGAGAGTGGTAAAACTGATGTCAGCGTGATCTTCTGATTACGAAGGGCTCTCAGATCGGGCCTTTCATGTTTAGGATCTTCTGTAGATTGTTTGGGAAGGAAAAGTGGTTTTTAACTGCATTTTTGTATTCCTTAAAAGGATTAAGTGTCCCAAATAGCTTGAGTAATGTCAAGTTCTCACCGAACTTTTTGAGTTTGGTGGGAACTGAGAGCACTTTTGTCTCCCGAGGATCTGGTTCAGTCAGAGTAACTACATTTATAAATTCTGGGGGAAAAAAAGGATCCGGAAACTTGATAGGAAAAGAACATTTAATTAAATTTCTTTAGACCACTGCATCCGATTGAATAGAGGTGATAGCCAGAGTAGCCTTTCTGTAGCACTGGTAACTTGGTTTTAATTTCCCAGTCAGTTTTCTAATCCCAGTGTTTTTAATAGAAACAGAATATACAATAAATGTACTGTCGGTATTTCACATTTTAGAATATTAACGCCCCAACCTTGTCATAAAGTAATCCTGTATATTGCTAGTACACATTTATAAAGCTAGAACTGCAGAACTAGCGTCTTATACTGTTCATGATTAAAGCATATTAAGTGGTGTATTTGATAAAGAAAGCCCAAGTGTCTTTTAGGTAAACTCATTGTTTTTAGAAGAGCCTTAATACTGGAGAGAAGGAAAAGGACTTGTCTCCATTTGAAAGCACTTTGGTGGAATTATAGCCAAACATCTTTCTCTTTATGTGTGGTAGCTTTCCAAGATGGTTTTTGCTTGGCCTTTTTTACCCAAATAGTGAACCGACAACTGTTTAACGTAGACCGATGAAAACGCTTGGAGGAAGAAATAGTTCCTATGCATTTTAGAGCAACTGATGCTGCAACTTTGCATATAAATATTTAACAAGATTCCCTGTTTACTGTTCTAATGGCTTTAGAAACATTGAAAGGTGCTAAAACCATTTTTAACAGTGAATAACTCTAATTCTGGAACTTCAAAACCGTTTTCCAGCAAATGGCAGTCTTCGTTGTCATTTGATTTATGCAGCATCTACAGGTGTCTCATTGTTAAGAAATCTGCCTATAGCAGCTGTGGCTTAAACTCCTTACGTTTGGAATACTTGAATGGATGTACGTGCACCGAGTACACTATCAAGTTGTTGCGTTATCTTTTTCTTTATCGCGACTAAGGTGAAATTACTGATTGCTCTTGGTTGTAATTTTGTAGGCAGGATTATGCTTCAGGTTTATAATACTGTTCAGATTTTATTGTTTTATGGCCTCCTTTGTCAGACACCCATCTGAATATTGAACCTTCTGAGGATGCACAGTACCAGAAGAATGCTTTGCGCAACAGTCTCTTGAGCTTTCAAGCAGTTAAGCCTGTCCTCAGCACTAAATTTCATGGGTGTCTTTATGGGCTCGAAGTTGACGACAGATTATCGATGATATATGTGCAGGTCCAGTAAAAGACGTGGTCTTCTAGAAGCATTTATAAATCACGCTTTTTAAAGCCTGGGGAGGTAAGGCTGTGCGCAGGCATCTTGAACGAGGGGATGCTCTTGAGGAAGTCTGTGGAAGAAGTCTGAGGTGTCTTAATAGAGATATCTCAGTGGTAAATGCCAAAGCTGCGCTGCTTTGATGAGACACTTTCACTTCTATCACATTTCTTTATTTCCGAGCAAGATTTATTCAGATTTCCAAAACCACATTCAGTTGCAATGACCACATGTGTTTTTATGACTGGTAGTGATGGCGTACGGTTTCCAGTCCTTTAGATTTCAGTCTGATGCGATCTGTGTGTAGTTTGCTAGAACCACTGTCATAAAGGGAGGTGAAATCAAAATCCCAAATAATAATTGCATCAATGATGGCTTTGAGGAGAAAAACCTCTGTTGAAGAGGATACATTTCAACTTGGTGGGACATCAATCATTTTAATGGGAGCAGGAGCAAAGCAACTTTTTAAAATCATATTTCTAAAGAATATAGTTCCACAAAATGAACTTTCACAGGCGAAGTGAAGCATTTGAAATTTTCAAGCCAAGCTTTTTCTGGAAAAAATGTCAGCTCTCTGTACTTTTATTTGCATGAGTAGAGCCCATCTCGCCTTCCTTTCTAAGTGATACTAGGATGGTTTAGGCAAGGTAATAATTCTTAGGCTGTGTACTTCACTTTTATGTGAATTATTCATTGCTTATGTCTCTGCAGATGTACAAATATCTGCCATTTGTTGTGCAAAGTTGTAGCTTTATGGAATGTGCCATGTTATTTTATGTGCAATATAATGATACTTCGTACAGCGAGTCAGATTGTACTGTATGTCTGTTCAAGTGGTAGATTTTTGCATGCGATTACGCCTTTCATGGCAATACTTTTGAAATCTACCCTAATTATTAGAAATCCTATCAGGAATTAGAACAATTAAGTGACTGTAAATGGAATTTCAGCTAGCTAAACTATTACTGCTTATTAGCATAAAAGCAGTAACTGAAACTGTCGTATTCATTTTCAATAGCTGTACATTATTTCAGGTAAATTAACTTTTTTTTGGTCCCTATACCATTTGCAAGTAGCTTTTTGATGTGAATGCGAGCGTCTCAGCATCTCGGTTAACAATGGAATAAGTGCACACTCTTTGTTTCAGTGCATGTGAGGGGAAAATTTATCACTTAAATGAACAAATGTCTGTTCATGCATAAGCACGATCTCTTTATGGATACATGAAGTGTTTTTCCATAGCGCCAACAGGCAAACAGCTGCTAATTCCGTATTTTAATGCAAAGTAACCTACAGAAATACTCAGAATCTGCTTTTGAACGCATTATTAAATATATATATTGAATTTTTTATGTGCCTTTCAACATTTCCTAGGAAGAAATCTCTTGTTTCTTTGGTCTCTCACTAAAAGCCTGGTAATGGCTTTGTCATTAAAATGAAATTTTTACCGAGAATTTAATTAATCAATTCTAGCTCCTGATACATTTTCAGCTGTGCCTGAAATCCCGTATCTGTAGCAGCCAGAATTTAATATTTTCCCATACTACAGTGAAAGAAATGGCAGTCAGAAAGACGTCTTCCTGATACACCTCTACTGTTATGTAGTTAAGTAAAAACAACTGTGACTATAGTTACTATAACAAAATATATTTATTGTATATATTCACCTCTTGCACAGATATTCTAAATATACATTCTATCTGAAACCAGAAGTTCTAGTTTTTTATGAAGTCTGTTCATGGAGACGTGGTCTTTTCAGCTTTAACTGTTATTTATCTGATACTGCATAATGCATATCATTAAAACTTTTGAATGTGTTTAATCTGTCTGCACAGTTTGTATCATGATATTGAAGTGCTTACTGGAAGGGAGAGCTGAAGAAAATGACTTTTTCCTTCCAATTATACTGCATGGCTTTTTGGCAAATCATCGGTAATTCTGTTTCCTGGATGCGCTTCATGTGTCTGTGTTCTAAATACGTGAAAGAATTACTTGCTGAAATGAAAATATTTCTGAGCACTGAAATGAAGGATTTTCAGAAATATAGGTAGTTTAAGGTTGAAAGTAAATATAGTCCATTTGCTGTAAAATGAAGGCCCCCAGCCTTATCTAGAGCCGATCAATTTATTTCATTTTTTTTTTTTAATGAAAGATAGTGATGTTTTACAAAATGAAACACATGCAGGGAAACTGAACTGCTTCGGTAGGAAGTTTTCTCAGGTTCAGCTTCTATGAGATAATTGCCCTAAAATAATGAAGTGGTAAGAGCACTTCTTTAAATCAGTGTACAGATTGGGATATGGGTCTTCCTTGAACAAAGCGACTACTGAGCTGTAAACCGGTGGCTGTTGGTTGGACTCTATCCAACCTGTAAATTCAACATTTAAATTATTTTACAGAGAGGATTTTTGACCCTATCAAGTGCGAATATCCTCTTCGTGCTGCTATCCTGGCTTTACTTTGACCTTTCTGTGGTTGAGAAAGGTCCGATTTAATTTTTATGCAACATAGGAAGATGATTTTGCATTGTGCTTGTTTGGGTGGGGAGGCAGAAAAACTGTTTTCCTATCAGTTTTAGGTTTTTTTAATAGTAAATAATAGCATGCAGAATAAAACTGTGCTTGAAACAACACATGCACTAGTGATTCCAAAGAATATAGCTAAGAAAAAAGTCCAGTGTGAGATGTGCTTCTTAAAAAACATCTGTACTTTGATTTAGTAAGGCAGGGAGAAAGTCCCAGTCTCCAGTGAAATGTATTAATACCAGGGATTTCTTTCTATGCAATATTATGGTGCATCTGGGTTTTTTTAGGGATTAACTTGATTGGTATTGTTGATATGTTGGTGTGTTGTGTATAGAATATTCCATCAAGAGTGTTATTAGGGAAACTGTGTGTCTTAAATAGAGTTATATCTTTTAGGCTCTTTTTTGTCTGATCTGGCTTCACTTAATCACAGACTCCTTTGAATAATGGTAAAAAGACAATATTTCATTGAATTGCCTAAGGAAGTCTCACACGTTATACTTTACTCTCTGTCACTTCTAGGACAAAAAAGTTATGTTACTGTTGTAAGCGTTAAAATTTTTGTATTTCTGTATCTTTAAGAAAAAGCCAAATTGTATTATACTTTTAAACTCAAAGAGTTAATATATATATGTTTTTAAAGCTGATCAAAAGTAGTAAAACTGAAATTGGTTGGGATTATTCTTAAGTCCAGTTCTAAACTGGTATAATGAGCGTTTATGCATCCTGTACCTGGCTTCAGGGAGGGGCGCCCTGACGTGAAATTCATGCATTTTAAGGTTGGTACCAAATGAGCTCTACCTGAGTGCAACACCTGCCTACAGCTGGACATGAATCCACGTTGTACTGCAGGAAAATTGACTGCTGTGACAGAAAATTACTGTGCTTGGAACGGTTTAAACAAACCTCACTCCTCCCTTAGTGTTACACAAATCATTTCTGTCTGTAATGAGGATGCCGTCTGTTAAAGACGGTGGTCTTTAACGTGCAAGTTTTTATTACTGTTTCTTTTATTTATCTTGACTCTGTTTTAAAAAAAAAAAAAGAAAGAAAAAGTTGTTTCTTAACTATGTACTTAACCACTAAATTACTTTTGGTTGTAGTTTCTTCTGCACTGTTTATATTTCACCAAGTAATGTTTGTTTCTAATGTCTGTAAAAGTAATGTAATATCACCAAAATTTCAAAATCACTGTTTTCTAATAATGCCTTGGAATTTACCTAGCCTTACTGTAATTCTGACGATTTTCCACCAAAACTGCATCTAGTCACTGGTTGTCACAAATACGAAAAATATATATTTATAAACCTGTCGCTTCTAGTTGTCATTAAAGATTAATGATATAAATTGTGAGCACACGATGAATATAAACCTCTTTTTTTTTAACTGATGAACCACGAGGTTTTTGTGATGAGGTCTGGGGACAGTTACGTTCCGCTTCATCCGTGGCGCATCTGTGATTTACCCGAATATCTGAAAAATCTAATGTCTGGGACAGATTTTCCAGGCAAGTTGTCTTCAGGCAGACTCTGTTAGGAGTGTTCCCCATGGAAGCTGCGGAGATCCGGGCATGGTAGGTTGTAATCTGGCCTTTGGAAGGGTAGCTGTCTTTCAAGAAGATAGGGTGAGATTATCATTTGGTGTAAATGTACGCAGGTGTCTTTAATGTCTTGTGTCAGTAACACCGTTTGGAACATAGTCTAACAGCCTGCGGCTGGGGAAGGGCTGCCTGAACTTCAGCTCTTGGTGGCTTTACTCTTCCCGGCTTTGCATCGTTATGGTCACTGGTAACAGCCGAACCCTCGAGTGCGAGTCAGCATTTATCTGCCCAAAGCCTGGGCCACGTGCTAGAAAGTACAGAAACACCGGCCTTTCAGGAGACACTTTCAGAGAGGGAAGACGTAAGATGTGAAAAAAAATGTGAATTTTTTTTTATTATTATTATTATTATTTTTTTTAAATAACAGTTAAAATTTTTCAGTGCTGAAGGACTGGGTGGAAGGTTTCTAAGCCCTGTGGATGTTAAGCAGTAGCTGCAGTCAAACTGTTTCTTTAACCAGCACATGCCTGTTTTTCCAGTGGTGATGCAGAACAGGGGCTGTGTAGGTATTACCTAAATGAATCATAAGGACTTTTCCAACTATTCGTTCTCTCTTAACTGCAGAGTTCAAACTATTTGTTTCTGGAATTGTTAAGACGTGAATATTTTCTCAGTCTTTTACTGTAGACAGCATCTCATCTTACAACAATAAGAACAGTTTTGAGCTTTTCTTTAACCGACGCTTTTTAAGACATCTTTATTATAATACAGATAAAAAACATATTGCCACGAGGAGGAAAAAGTATTATATGCTTTTTCTTAGGTAATTAGTACAACTTATTTTTCTATACGCTTTCAGAAACATCTGATTAGCTGTCTCATTATTGATAGTAATAATAATGAATAATGTTTTCATATGTTTCTTTGGAAGGGCAATGTAATTAAAATATAGCCCCAGAATTCTTTTTTTTTTTTTTTTATAGACGGAATGCGTTCTGATTTAATGTCTTTCTGATTGTTTCTGATTTGTTCAAGTAAATATCCACTCTTAGCTCACATAAATCACAGAATCCAGAACTGTTTTCTTAAGGTGCCATTATATAAATATTAGACTGCAGAACAATAGAATGTAATTTCCCATTTTGTTTTGGTAAGGCATATGCTTTGAGTTTAAAACTGTTGTTGTTCTTGACTGATCCTGAGGTAATGAGATTACAGCTCTGGGTGAAGATTATGATGAAGTCACAGTGCTCCAAAATGAAAAAGAATAGTTTTACATTGTTCTTTAGTCTTGGATTAATTTAGCTTTTTTTTTATTCAGCTCTTACATGGGACAAAATGTGACTATAGTAATTAATCTATGAATGAGAATTAAAGTAGATAGTCCTATTAATAACAGGTGTTAAAATGTATGAAGCATTGATAAAATAGTACTCCTACTAACGATGAGAACAATCCCTGTTTCTTAATGTCTCTTTCTGGAATCTACCAACAATTTTTGGTCTGGCTGATGACTCGAATTGGCCCCGGGGGCTGTACTGAGTGCCACGGCTCTCTCAAAACAAGCTGAGAGCTTTTCTCACCATCAGAGGTGGCGAGAGCGAGGAGGATCAGGTACGGAGAGATGGGAGGAAGCAAAGAGGAGGGAAAGAGGACAAGAGTCTGGTCTGTCAGCGGCAGGGAACTGAGGTCAGCTCAGGTTCTCTTCTGTCATTCCAGAAGCTCGTGCTGTTGTAATGATCTAGAGCCGTTGTTCCCAGCTCTTCTTGACCTCAGGATGACTGTGTCTGCTTCCTTGCAGCTCCCCACGTATAGAGAGGCAGGTACAAAGGGGAAATACGGATTGTCTGTGCTTCCACTAAGGAGTGGCTCTTGGCAAGACTGTGTGAGATTCCCTATTAGAAATACTACGTTAGATCACATAGAAGCAGGGGACGCGTTAAAGGACCATGTTGGACTTCAGTTATTCTGTGAACCTGTGGAAGATATGGGAAGCAGACAAAGAAAATCCTGTTGAGGTTTTGAACAGCTGAATTTTCTTCTTTGTCCAACTCATTTACCAGCCCAGCCTGATGTAAGAAACGCCCTTTAGTCTAATAGAAAGCTGCAAAAACGTTCCTGTTGTAGATGAGAATGGCATGTTGCAGTAAAAAAAGAGCCGTGCAGTGGTGACATTACACTGCTTTTATCACTGGCTTTGTCTTTCCAGTTGTGGTGCAAGTCGGGGGTTGTCAGAACAGACAGGAGTTGCCAAAAATATTTAATTCTCTGTCATTTGCTCTTGATCCAGACCCATGCAGTGGAGAAGGGAGAGGGGTGATGGCTGAAAACCAGAAGTACTCTTGGGTTCCGAATGCCCACTCATCCTCCTATCTTGTGGATTGATTTTTCATGGCTGGAGAAAGGTACAGTGCTGTACCGCCATTAAAATACGTCTCTAAACAAAATACATTGCATTGCATAAATAATTAAACGCACTGAACAAATGAAAACAGCCTAATAGCAGAGGCTGTAGGATACTTATACTGCATTAAAATAGATCAGGTCTGAAGTGACTGAATTATGCTTTGTCAGGAAGAGAGGGATATCAATATTGTGAGGCAAACTCTAACCAGTCCAGATGCCACAGATGGATTTCTCCTGCCAGGGACTGTTCCTCTAAGGCTGTGTCTCAACAAGCGTGGGAGAAGTGGAGAAAATTACATAGAGGACACTCCTGAGCTGCTCTCGGGGTCTGTCTGTGCCATCTGCAGCGTATCTGGTGATTTACACTGATGGACATAGCTTGGGCGTCTTTTCATAGTGTTTTCTACCCATGAGGTCATATTCCCTGGAAACGCCAGAGGATGTTTGGTTTTCTATCAGTCTAGTCACGTTTCACCACATGGAAACAGGTTTGTCAGCAGAAAGGGCCCTGTTTTGCGTGGATGCTTTTTTCTTTGCCGTCTCTAACACTGATGCAGCTGCATTAACGTAAAAGCTGTTACCTCTGTCACTTTGACGGAAGAATGTTTTTCCCAGAGCCCCCAACTGATCTCCATTCTGCTACTGAAAAGCTCCTTCTGGCTTAATGGCTGGAAATACATTTGGGGTTTGAGAAGATTTTAGACTGTCCACGCGCCCCTCTTCCCCTATCGAGGGCTGCAAGGAGGGGGCAGAGCAGACTGGAGGGAGAAGAAATCTGGTATTTAGAGCCTGTTAAACATTCTCAGATGCTTAATGGTTTTATGATGGCCTGGGAAGCTGGGCTGCTGCTCCTCGCCTCCTCAGGACCGTCCCCAATGCCTTGGTGCCACCACGCGGTGACATCGGGCAGTCGGTGCTTGGCTGTCACGGTTTGACAGCCCAGACCACCCACAGGTCAACTCGAGGTATTTATTAATTAATTAATTAGTTAATAATGCACTATTCTTCGTTTTCTCCCATTTCTCCAAAATACGCAGCGCAGGTGGTGCGATGTCTTTGCCTCTTGTTGTGTGGAGTCTCCCAGTTTGCCTGCTCCGTTGAGGAGCCGAGGATCGTTCTCCATTGATTTTATTGGTGTGGTTCTGTTCACTTCCAAGACAGACGTCATGTCCTTTGTGTGTCAGTTTGGTGTATTAAATGGGAGCCATCGCTACAGGGAGATTGTAAATTCCCAACCGATCAGCATGAAGGAAAAGGAAAGAGGGTCCTTATCCACAGGACCTCAACTATCTGGCAACACCAGGTAAGGGGAGCATTAGAAACTGAGATCTGCTCGCCAGACCCATGTAGGTCATTGTCTGACAGTTTGATGGGTAGATGAGGTGCTCAGGGACATGGTTTAGTGGCAGATTGGAATGGTTTGACTCCATGATCCAAGAGATCTTTTCCAACCTGGTGATTCTAATTCAAATTTAATGATGGTGATGCTGATATTGTCCTTATTTTACACTCATCAAAACACCACCAGTTGTTATGATTTATGTATTTTTGTTCTTTTAGTTTTATACCATTGACTTTTTCCCTCTGGTGAGAAGTTACGTGATTTGTATTTATATGCATGATGGGTTGAGGTTCGCAGGGAGAGGCACCCACTTCACTTTTTCAACTTCATTAGTTGAAAAACAGACAAAATTTTAGGTGTGCAATCTTTTCAGGGCTGATGTTGATAAAAATCTTGGAAATAATTTTTTAAAATCTATATTCAGTTTTCTAAGTTTAGCTTCTGTTATTCAATTAGATAACGTGTGAGAGAGAGGGGTTGGTACTGGTGGAACAGAAAGGAAGCGGTGGCAAGAAGAAAGGTGATAATATAATTAACCGCTAGGAGATGGATATAATTATCGGTTGTGGGTGAAGTATGGAAATCATAACTTGCCATAAAAGCAATCTCTCTATTGAGTCTATAATGTTTAGTATCCAGTAATTACGAGTGTTACGTTCTTAAGCTCAGGATCAACACTTATCAGGTTACAGAAAAAGTGGTTAGTTTGTAAAAACTCATCTCCTTTATTTGCTTTCTGTAGGAGCACACACTGGTGAAGCAAACAAGTTTGATGTTTTCCCCTCAATTGATACAAAAGCATTTAAAACTGTGTCACAGACCAAAGCTAACACACATTCATTCCATCTTTTTATTTTGATGAAAGGCATTCATTATGGATTCATGTTGGCGAGGTTTGCATTCATGCTTTTGCAGAGTTTGGCTCCAGCCAGTGCACGGTGCTTTGCCCAAGGCTTCTCGGTGCTGCTGAATGTAGTGAAATGATGGGATTGTGTGGAAGCTGGGAGCGCTGCTTGGGTAGCGTCTATCAAACATAGAGGAATACATTCTTTTGGCTGCACAGTTCAGGTGGCTGAGTGAAATGTAGAAAGAAGCGAAAGTGTTTGCTCCAGTAGACATCCTTTGGCCTGAACTGCAAAACACCAGAGCCCTCAGCATAAAACACATGAGAAAAGTACCTAATTATTGTTCCCATTTTAAGATGTAAAATTAATAAAATCACTTAAAGGTCATATAAAACCCTGAAAGAACTAATGATAGAGAGGTTCCTGGTCTTCCTCTTTAAACAAAAGCACATCCATTCTCCACCTGTACACCATGAAAGAGAGGTTGAAGTCTGTTTCAGTTGGTTTCTCCAGAAAGTCATTGTTTATCCACACTTGTGCAATCTTATAAACGCTGTGCAAATATACAGATGAGGGCAAAGCCAGAGGAAGACTTGTCAGTTTTTCGGATTCCCGGGGTTCCTTGGAGAATTACGGAAACTACTGTTTCAGATTTCATTGATCAAAAGAAAGGAATACATTTTAAGGGAAAATTCGTATAAAAATGCATTATAGTGCTCTGGACTAGCCTTTAAAGGGAGATTTGCAGGGATCCTATAGTCCATGGCAATGAGTGCAGGGCCTATTACTCTGTTGGAAAGTCGGAAAAAATAGGGTGGAAGAAACAGCGTCAAACTGAAACATTGTCCTGTATCCCTATCTCTATTCCCTGGTCTCATTCAAATTTGAAACAAACTTTCTTTCCCTTTGGAAAGTGCACAGGGAGGTCAAAGATTCAGAGTGACACAGAAAGTCTGTAAGAAGCCAGGATCAAGCTCTGAGCTCTCTGGGCCCCGAATGTTGTCACAAAAAACACCGCATGATACTGTGAATAATGGATAAGTACTGATAGGTTTTAAAGCATTTACACTGGGTTTACTGGAGACTTTTATTTATCAACCACTGCCAAGCTAAGACTCATGTGGAAATCAAACCCACTGCTTCCTCTTAGTCACTTTCCAGTTTAACTCCTAGGGAGAAGATGGTTTTATCTCAAACATATAGTGGAGAATCTCTTGGCAGGTCTTTGATCTGTGACTCGTGTAGGAAAAATTAGCTCCTAGGGATTTTAAAAAACACCAATTACTTTGATAACCCTTCAGGTCATAAAAGAAAGCCCTACATTTTTATACATCAGGAAGGCTTCACCCTGCAGCGTATTTCTGCATGTTAGAAAAGATGTGGTTTTGAAAGAGAAAGGGTATGAATTTTGCCTTTGTCATCACATATGCATTAAACATCTCCCTGCTTCCCCTTAGATCAGCTTACAGATACTCAGTTTTTGTTCCTGTTTAGTGCTTAGCTTCTAATCACCATTATAAAATTGTGGAAAGAAGTTTTAGACTAAAACTCTGCTGTACTATCATATTTTCCTAAAGCGCAGGTCAGTACAACTCAACTGTACCCTTAGATGTCACATCAATTTTTGTGTGCATGTTTGTGGATTCATTAAATATTAAGTCTAATGGAATTAGCTGCTTTCATTTACTGGTTTGCAAAGCAAAAGTTTTAGTCTCCATCTTGTCCTGTCATTAGAACAGCGTGCCTACTTGATCTTAAAGACAGACAAAGATGGCTTTGTTATACAGCAAACTATTACTTATCACACAATTTTCACAAGTACCTACTCTTCTGAAATCCCCACAATTGCTGGGCACAGGTTGTAGAATTCCTTAATTACCTGTGGCATAGGTAGTGTTTACTAGACAAAAAAATACAGCTAAACAATCCACTTCGGAACCCTGATAACCTATTACTCCACAAGTTTTGCATACTAAGCAAGCGTATAAATCAGAAGACAAGGACCAAACCTTCTGCCTCAAAGATAGAACTAGTTGATTACACAGTAAAATGAAGAAGGAAAACACGAATTGGTAAATTATGTAAAGAAGTAAAAATCATGCAAAGAGGTAGTTGATATGGCTCCTCCTTTTTTGGTATCACCTTTGCAAGTCTAATTAGGAAAAATATTAGGAGGTTAGGGAAGCACTGCTTTTCAATATCTTGGAAGCAATAGAAAAGTATTTCAGGTAAAGCTGTAGTCCAGGTTACAAGAACAGTCATGTGCCTACCACAGCATTAGCACATTAAGGCTGTTACTGCTAAACTTGTCAAATTAATCTTGGGAAGTATATATTTTAGCAAATACATTGTTTTCAAAAACATTAGAAATAACATCCTGAAGTTATGTTAATCAAGACAACAGGATAAAGAACCCTCGCAGGTATGCAGATGTTAAACGCTTTTATCACTGCAATGATTTATGGCCCTGTGTATGTGATCAAAAGTGGTATTTTTCAGGTTGCCAAAACTGTATATTCTGTACTTCACTGACTGATGACAAACTACATTGAAATATTGTACATGGATTTATTTCATAATTCCAGCTCAGTCCTCAATGGATTTTATGTATTTCTCATAGGCATCTTCGTTCATCAGTTCATCAAGTTCAGCAGGGTTTTCCACAGACATCTTGATAAGCCAACCTTAAGTTAGGAAATTAAAAACAGTTGTTAATATCCTACAAGAAAGATGCATTCATGTTACTATTAGAGAAGTCCTTCTCCCAGTAGGCATAAAAGCCCTGTAGCACTGGTAGAATCAACAGGATTTCTTGTGAAACCAAAACAATGTCTCAATACTTTAAAAAAGGAACAAACAAAAACCTGCCCTAAGAAAGGGCCTCTTGAGTCAGAGCAGCTGTCTGATGTAGTACTGTCTGTCAGTGGCGTTAAGGTGACACTGCCTAGAAAGAGTAAAAGAGCCTGAGCTCTCGATACCATGAGCTGTTACCTGATCAAGAAGAGAAATGTGATCGAGGGAAATAGATTTAAATTCAACCACAGTCTATGTCTGAAAAGAACACGTTGTAAAGCAGCTGTCAGCACAGACATGACTAAAATAAGACTTTCACGTTAAATTTTATGAGTCTTGAACTATATTCAATATATTCCATGCAACCCTCCACACCATTAAACGGGACGAACTAGGAACTGCAGAGCCATTTGTGATAGCAAGAATCCAGGTGGTATTCATAATTGAAATAAAAAAATGACATCTTACCATCTTGATAACAAGATTTATTGACGAGCCCTGGATTATCTGCAAGGGCAGCGTTAATCTCAGTCACTTCTCCTGAGAGAGGAGAGTAGAGTTCACTAGCAGCTTTCACACTCTCCAAAGCTCCAAACTCATCTGAAACACAGAATATGATTGAATACTTTTAAGAGGGAAATGCAGCACACTTTAGTTTTCTCAGTCAGACGTTCTGGTGACAGCCTGGCTATTGAAGAATTGTCTTAATCTTAAGCAATGAAAACTGTCAAGAGACTGAAGTCACCAACTTCCTGACAACGATCAGCAGTATTAAGTTGTATGTTTATGCCCTTGAGCTACGCTGGGGAACTTGCAGAACACTAGCTGGTCACACAGAAGGGACAGAAATTTCTTATCTTCGGCTAATCCCTCGGCTGATGCTTTACAGCATACAACATGGTATCAGGTTAGAAGGAACATAAAGATTACTTCATAAAATTGATCTTCACAAAGGGAGAGTGAGATGAGTAGAATAATGACTTCATTAGAATTCAGAGCTGAAACTTACCATTTTTACTCAATTTTGTCCCAACTTCTGGAAGACTACAGTAAACAACATCTCCTAAGGCTTCCTTAAAAGAAAAACAAAAACATCAAAGCATACATTAAGGAAACTGTACATAGGAGAGAGCAAATAAAATAACTCTAGAATCTCTCTATATAAGTAAGCTTAGTCTCTAAATGTAACTTTCATTCTTTAAGGACTGCATATTTTCACTTTTTCTTATTAAACATTTAACTTGAAAAAATTCTTTTGCTATCATGCTCCAAAAGCCAAATTATTGTTTATCTATGGCAGTGTTAATAATCCTTAGGCTGAGTTACAAGGTGTAAAGATTTCTTCAGGCAGAATGAGAAATAACTCTCAGATAACATCTGCTGATGATTTTAGCATCAGCTACAGTAACGATTTTAAAGGACACGGTTCCCAATGATTTGAGGGAACCGTTTGTTACAAAGCACAGGGGACTTACTTCCAGTGCAATTCGAAATAAAACACCATGATTCTTCCCCAGAGACATGGACAACTCCAGAGGTGTTAGCATACAATTTGTCCTCACTGAGTTAATAAGGAGCCTTATCACCTTAAGAAGCGGAACAGACTTCTGCTCTTCCCTGACCAATGCACCCCATCTCACAAAAGACCAGGGATCTTACAAAATATCAGTGTTGTTTACAGAAAACTGAGATTACAGGAAAAGCTGCTTGTCCCAAGAAATGTTAATTCCCCTTCATTGATAGCTTCTCACATTAGAATTTCTTAAGTTTCACATACAGTTGATCTCTATCCTGAAATTGGCTGTGACTATTCCAAATCAAGTACTTGCACAAGAATAAACGAAAATCCAAAGAAATTCCTGTCCGGGAGTAGGAAATATACTGCACGCTGTACTTCTATTCACAACTGTTCTTTAGCCAGAGGCATTACACCTTATTCATGTTCAAGGGAAATTTGGCCTACAATTGCACGATATCCTCTTCACACAGCCTGGAACTCCTCAGGCCTTTACAAACTGAAGTAATAAAGGTTTTAAATTCTGCTGAACCACTAAGTTTCTCATCAGGTTTGGCTGTTATAGGCTCAATCTGAAGTCATTAAGAATTTATCAGAATGCTAAATCAGCACTCACTTCACAAATAATGTGACAGATCTGAGTCCAAAATTCACGCTCGTTGTATAGCATGTGCAATTAGAACAATAAAAAACAGAAATCGTCCAAAGAGCAAGGACAAGAGCAGGTACGCATAAATAAATACTGCAGGCTTGGGTAAGGGGGATCAATACCTGTGCAAAATTGCTGATTCCTACTGTTCCAATGCCATTTTCAACTGATACCCATTCATGCTTGTCTGTGAATTTGCGGGCTAAAATGAAACAAACTTGATATTTCAGAAATATGTGACATGTTGCTCGCTTAAATACAGTAACACATTTGCAGGCTTAAACTCTGGGTTGTTTTTTTTTACTGAGGTTAGTTTTGTTTTTCTTGAAAAACATTTTAAAGAGTGCATACAATTTACAGAAGCATTTTGTTCTGCTCACAACACGCTTAGTGAAATGGTGGAAGCTCGCTAGGGGTTCTGCCGAGGGTATTGCGGTTCCTGTGCAATCACTTGGAGGCCGATGAAGTACAGGAGCAAAAGGAGTAGTTCGACTTCAAACAAAAGTATAAATCTAAAGCTTCTATGTGTACTATGCGTACTTTAATCATAGTTCTGCATTTCTATGATAGCTCAGTAGCTTTTCAAGCATATTTAGTGTTTGCTTCTGACACCCACTTTATTATTCCTGGAAAGGCCATTGTTGATGACAAGACATTAAAATCATGGATAATAGGAATTCCATTGGAAATGAGTAATAAACCATAACAATGCAGAATTGCATAGAATCTCAAATCCAAGTTGAACATTTGTGACATTACACACACCACAAAGAAGCCAATGAGTATGTTTTTATGTAGGATAATAATATTGTACACAAATTATTTATAAAGCAAGGTTTAAAATATTAACCCACCAAAAACAAAAGAGAAAAACCCAAACAACTTCCATGATCAGTTTAGAATACAGTAGTAAAGTGATCTCAGCAGTCAGAAGAGCACACAAATAGATGAAAAAGAAAGTGAATAATGATAAATTCTATCCATGCAACAAAAACCACTGCAAATAAAGTAAAGGTCAAATTAAAAAGAGTTAATAAGTAATCGCAAAATTTGAACTTTGAGCTTATGTGATCAGCCCATTAAATCAATCAAATTAAATGAATATGAAATGTCAAAGCATACCAAATCTCTTTTGTGAGCATTCTTTTTCAGAAGAGCCACCAAATTTACTCTAGCTTCGTTCATTTCAACATGACTGGTTTTGGCTTAACTAATACATTCTGAATTCAGACCTTCATTTATTCAGCCTGCCTCTATTAAATATTTTGTAAATATATACCTGAAGAATGAAGAAAAACTCACACCTCCACAAAGAGGCATACAAATTTTTTCCTCTCTGCCTAAAACAAAAGCATAATTTGTGTTATTCCTTCAAGTTATATCTATAGATACATTAAACAGAAGAGTGAAAAAAGCTTAGATCTTACTTAGACTAACTTAATTTGCAAATAATGATTAATGAATGTTATTTCTTTCACTTCTCGCAGAAGGCAGTTCAACAGATAGTCTTTAAACCTATCTGGAAGGACATGTGTGATCTTTTCTTAGTAGCACTCATTACTTTTATAGAATATTATCCTCTTCTCTGCTACCTTTTCAACACTTCTGTTTGCTAGAGTAGCGTAGATTCCGCTATTTAGACTTTGGTGGCTCAGTTTCATTCAGAGAGCTTTGACACCAGTAGATTAATTTCAGAATGAACTACATGAAGCACAAAATCACACCAAGATCTGCTGGGCAAATCCACGTCCTGCCTCACCCCTTCTGTAGCTCTACAGAAGCTCCTTCAGCACCAAACAGGCCGTGAAAACCCAGCTCGGGATTCTCAGTGGCCCACACCAACGTCTTCGCTGGGGCTGCTGCGGCCCCGTCGCAGAGCTAACAACAAGCTGTTTCAGCTCAAAAAGCCACCCGCTATTTCATTGTGTTTATTTGCTCCATGCTCAATGAAGCCTCGGGACGGGGCCAGAAGGGACAGAACCGCAGGAGTGAGACCAGAGTCGAAGCTTTCTGCCCAGGGAGGAGGTGAACCTGCTCCTCGGGGAGGAGGCACTGCAGAGTGGCATCAGGACGGGGGGCAGATGGAACCCTGAAAGCGAGGAGGCACCAACTGCCCCCGCAACAGCCACAAGCCCTTGTGAGGCTTCTGGCACCTTGGCAGCTTCCCCGCTGCCCACACGGGTCCCACGAGGGGAGATGATGCTCCATCCCACTGTCCCCAACCCCACTTGTCCATCTTTGCTCCCCTGATCCTACTGCCCCATCCCTGTTCCCTCCATCTCTGCTCCCCCCAATCCCCGCTACACATCTCTGCCTTCCCAATCCCTGCTCCTCCATCCCCGCTGCTCCATCTTTGATCCCCCAATTCCCACTTCCCCCATTCCTGCTGCCTCCAATCCCCGCTGTCCCATCCTTGCTCCTCCAATCCCGCTCCCCCCAATCCTGCTCCTCTATCCCCGTTCCTTCCATCTCTGCTGCTCCATCTCTCCTCCCTCCGCCGCTGACCCATTCCCGCTCCCCAATCCTGCTGCCCCATCTCTGCTTCCCCCATCCCCGCTGCCCTCAATCCCGCGCCCCTAATCCCTGCTCCCTCATCCCCATTTCCCCAATCCCGCTCCTCTAATCCCCGTTCCCTCCATCCACGCTCCCCTCAATCCCGTTTCCTCCCAATCCCCGCTCCCCCATCCCTTCTCCCCAATCCCCGCTCCCTTAATCCCTGTTCCCTCACCTCTGCTCCCCCAACCCCTCTGTCCCATCCCCGCTGCCCCCGGGCCGCCCCCGCTGCTCCCGCCACCCACCGGTCAGCACGGGCGCACTGGTGCTCAGCCTGCGGGCCGCGGGCACGCGCAGCAGCAGCAGCGGCGGAGGCGAGAGGCGCGGACAGCGCGGCGCCAGGACCGGCCCTACCCTCCTCAGGGCTCGCCACGCCATCTTAGCCGCGGGCGGGCGCGCGACCCTCCCGGTGCGCGGGGGGCGGGACGGAGGGAGGGGGTGTGGCTGCTCGGAGCTCCGCCCCCGCAGGCGTGGACGGGCGGGGGCGGTGCGCGCGGAGCTCCGCCCCTGCAGGGGCGGGAGTTGGGGGGGTGCGGCCGCGCTGAGCTGCTTCCTCGGGGCAGTTGTGGGGGGCGTTGTGCGCACGGAGCTCCCTCCTTGTGATGGTGGGGTGGTTGCATTGAGCTCCCTCTTCGCATTGGTGGCAGGGAGGCAGCTGCACGGAACTCCTGGCGCACGGAGCTCCGCCCTTGCAGGGGCGGACGGAAAGGGCGGTGTGCGCGGAGCTCCCCCTCGCGGGGGCAGGAGTGGAAGGGTAGAGTGGTGGTTGCACAGAGCTCGTGGCGTGCGGAGCGCCTCCTGGCGGCGGGAGGGAGCAAGGGTGGTGGGGGGGGGCGCAGGCGGCCGCGCGGGGCCTGTGCGGGAGCCCCATTCTGCCGTGGTGTCGCTGGGCGGGAAGCGAGAGGCCGCGGGCAAACGGTGCCCGGAGCGCTCGGTGTTCATTGGCTGCAGCTGCTGAGGCTGCGGAGGCTTCGTGCTGGGCTGAGCGCTGTCTCTCGGCTGAAACTCCGCGCCCAAAGCAACGGTTTATGGGTTGAACACGGCAGTGTGCGGTCAGGAGCCACGATTGATTGATGAAGAGGAGGTGAGGGGAGACATTATCGCTCTCTACAGCTACCTGAAAGGAGGTTGCAGAGAGGAGGGAGCTGGGCTCTTCTCCCAAGTGTCAGGGGACAGGACAAGGGGGAATGGCCTCAAGCTGTGCCAGGGGAGGGTCAGACTGGACATCAGGAAGAAATTTTTCACAGAAGGGGTCATGGGGGACTGTCAGAGGCTGCCCAGGGAGGGGGGGGAGTCACCATCCATGGAGGTGTTTAAAAGATGGATGAGGTGCTCAGGGACATGGTTTAGTTGCAGATAGGAATGGTTGGACTCGGTGATCTAACAGGTCTTTACCAACCCAGTGCTTCTGTGATACAGAAAATGGTAGCAAATAAACTCTCTAAGGCTTCTTTCGGAGCTTCAGGAACTGAGCATCCTTTATCAGCGTGGGCAACACAAGGAGTGATCTTCATCAATCGTGTGCCGCGAGACAAGAGGTGGGACAGAATGGATTTCCCACTTAGATGCACATGGATAAATTTCCCAGAAATCTTATGCATATTTATTACTTTCCTAGGACTAATTTTAATGTCATTATGAGCTTCACAACAGTCAAAACCCTTGCTAATTCAGGACTGGCTCCAGCTCTGCCTGACCTTGCATTTGGGATAGAAAAACACTGCAAACAGAAGACATGTCTGTTCAGCACATATCACACAAGACATTATAATTTCCAAAAGAGCCATGAGTGTAACAGTGTAACAAAAGCGCTATTTGAAAAAAAAAATGGCCATAGGAAAAACATGCAATCAGAGGGACATTCTGCCTAACTTTCAACAAGTACAGTTGGATGAAAACTCTACTTTTGCTTAAATGAAAATATCCCACTTTTTGTAATAGTAACTACTTTTTGTATCAGGATAATCTGAGCCTAACCACTGCAGCTGATAGTTAAACAGCAAATCTTTCACCCCCAAAGTGGCTTTTTGTTGTGGTTATTGTTTAATCACCAGCAGGTTGTTCCAGTTTATCGTTAGTGACTGGCTGCTCTTCCTTCTTGCATTTAATCCCGAAGAAGCTGCAAAGTTTCATTAGCATTAAATCAACAATCTCCTCTTCTTCTGAAGCCTGAAATAATAACAGGTAGTAAGTTACTCGGATGCACAGACCAGAAGTGATGCAGTCCCTGCTGGAGCCAGAGAACATCACAAGAGAAAATCATAGAACCGTTAAGGTTAGAAAAGAGCTGGGGAGGGGCTGTTCGCAAAGTCTTGTGGTGTTAGGATGGGGGAGAGTGGGTATAAAGTGGAGAGGGGCACATTTAGACTGGACATAAGGAATTTCTTCACAATGAGAGTGGTGAGGCCCTGGCACAGGTTGCCCAGGGAAGCTGTGGCTGCCCCATCCCTGGAGGCCAGGTTGGATGGGGCTTTGAGCAACCGGATCCGGTGGGAGGTGTCTCTGCTCATGACAGGGGGTGGAACTGGATGGGCTTTAAGGTCCCTTCCGACCCAAACTGTTCTATGATTCTATGATCCAGTCCAACTGTCAGCTCAACACCACCACGCCTACTAAATCATGTCCTAGAGGGACATTCTTTACTTTACATGAAATAAGCCAACTTGGACTGCCAGAGCAAAACGTGCCAATATTTTTGTCAAGACACAAGTCCCAGATGAATGTGGGTGAGCATGGATGTTACAGAAGAGTTTAAGTGGGTTTCATCCTAAACCACGAGTAAGCACTGCACAATAAATGTTAAAAATGCCAGGAGAGCTTAGATGAACACACCTGATAGTGCTTCTGCTCGTCACCAAAAGCAACCAGAATCACTGAAATGAACAGATTCAGTACCACAAACGTCATGAAAATTATGCAGGATCCAATTAAGAAGGAGCCTAAAACTGGATTGTAGTCCAAGACCTGTAGTATTTATAAGGTAAGACATCATATTATAACTGTAAAAACAAACAAACAAAGCAAGTGTACAAGCAGTTAAGACACAATAAGGACCTTGTCTCTCTGAAAATCCTTGTGGCTAATAAATTATGCTACATTTATTAGACCTATATATATATAAATTTTCTTCTCTAGTCACTTTCCCATGTTGATTTGATATAGTAGAAAGATGATGAAATATTTTATGAATATGGACAATCTTTGGAGAGTTTTAAGTATTTGCATTTGATTGTAAAGTTATGCAAGTTTCACGTGAAAGTTGACAAGCTTGGAGATCTCTTTGCCCAGTAACAGTCGAAACTCCATCATGCCTTGGCTTTCAAACTATATATAAATCTCTGTATGCTTTTATTTTATGCTTTACAGAGAAGCCCAGTCAGACTGTCATGGTCACATACAAACTAAGAGTTGTGTTAAAACCTTAAAACCTAATTCTTGTGTAAGCTATAACATAGGAATATATTTTAACGATTAACAACATGAGTGTGATGTAGAGGTGACAAACTTTGTGCCTGATTACTGATCTTCAAAGCTACCCACACCCATGGTCTGAAAACATTCACCGAGGAGGACTTTGCAGTCAGAGATGTCTGAGAATGAGCTTAATCCACTAAGAGCTGTTCAAAGGACATTGTAAGATTTGAAAGAATTTAATGAAAAAGTCAAGAATAATAGAAACAAACGTTACATAAAACTCCCTTGTGGAAAGCCTTGCCTCTCTTGGGAAGCTGATGGGGGGGTGTTCCGAACAAACGCAGGGTGTCCCTCACATTTCTGCTTGTGGCTTTGTAAGAAAATTGTTAAATACTTTCTATATTCAATAAGTAACTTATCTAGTTAAAATGCAAGCAACTTTCTCAATGAAAGGTTCACTATGAGTCTACTGATGGTCAAAATGGGATGTGAGATGTGTTTCGCTTGGTGTCTCTTTCTTGGTGAGAAAAGGTGGTTGCTTTAGGAAGCTGTGGAGCTTGCAAAGTTAGATCAATGTCTAGTGCTAATTGAAAGTCTTCCTATTTGCTGAGTCAAAGCATATCTCATAGCTCAGCTGCTAATTATACAGTGATAAGCTTCTCAAAATTAGAGATGGTACCTCCTCATAGTTGAAGATTCCCAGCTGAAGACTGACCATGGTCTCTGCTGCGTCAAAGAGAGTTTTGTAAGAGTAGAGCTTCCATCCAAATATCAAGTTTGTCTGCAGAGGAAAGAAGGCGTATCTTGTGGTATGATCAGAGCCAAAATCAGCTCATGACTGCTCTTTTCAGAGAAAGCCCTCCTGCCCTGTCCTCAGAGTCACAAAGTCCTCTCTTTGTGTTTTGGGGTCGTTTTTCTTTTTGTGTTTACAAAGAGGGGAAACACCAGACAGAGTCACGGAAGACTAACCTAGAGCTAAGAACTGGATTCACACTTTCTGAATGTATTTAGCTGTAAGACTTTTTATCATGGATATGAGAATGTCTTCTGTCTGCCAACTTGTCACTAGATATGTAAAAAATCTGCAAATACATGACACAATCACAAGAGTAATTTAGCCCACCTCCAAGGAGCGGATTTATCCTGGCATAACTGACCAAATTAATAATAGTTGCAAACACTTGCCTTTCAATGCACAGATCCTTCCAAATAGGCATTCTCCTTGTTTGGCCTCAGTGACCAAGATGCTACTTTCTTAATTTATATCTTACGGACTCGCTGTGTCTGATTTAAAAGGTGGCTGCTGCAGTCTCACCTTTTCCTCCATCCCTCTGCCTCTTTCTTTCATAGCTGCATCACTTGCATGTGACAACAGACTGGGTCATGGAACTGATCTTATCACTTATTTTACCTGTTCAGTTTGTGGCTACAGGAGTGCCTGAAATTACTCATTTATAGCGTGTCAGAGCTGGAGGGAGAGATGAGGCAAATGAAATCAGGCAGTGTGAGACTACAGCAGGTCCAGTTGGTCACAGGGCTGCCTTTTACAAAGCAGTTTGGATTTGGCTCTGATGGTTTCTACTTTTTCAGTCATTTTGCAGTTGAGATGAGCTGAATTTCCCCCATCACTCTGCCAGAATATTTACACAAAACATTTCAGCTAAACAGTAAATATACATAAATAGTTGCATCAGATAATTCTTTAATCTCATTGGAATGAAAATAACATTTTATTTGCATAATAAATGTTCCTATAATATGCCTCAAAATAATAATTTCCCACTTAAAAACTAGCCAAACATATAATGGCACTTGCTGCACTCTCCCCAATTTGAGCTATATCCAGAAAATGATTGTTCCTGTATTTTGTTCTTTGTCACATCTAATACATCCAAAGAACCCATTTTCTTATCTTAGTGTTTGATTTTCATACTAAATTTCAGTTTGCAAAGAACAGACGGTGTTATTGCAGATATTTTAACTTCTCTTTCATGTGTACTGAAGAATTGGGCACCAAGCTGCTAACCTTAGATTTAGGTAGGCAGCTTTGTTCAGTTTTATCTTTCAAAGCTATGTTGATTTCAGCATTCAAAAGTACTTCATTTAACCTGGCAGTACTTGGATGCAGATGGCAGAGAACAGAAACCACAGTGGTACTCACAGCAATAGAATAGGCAAGGAACATGATTGCAATTACAGTGATGAATCCAGAGATATCACCCCATGCCCTCCTTAGAGTTGAAGTGATCATGTTTAGTTTAGGATTGAGCCTCAGGAGATGCCACAGTTTCACTGTGGAGAGAAGCACTAGGAATGCAATCAGGTAGCCAAGAATTGCATCAGCTCTTGCTGTTTCATTAAAGCTTACACAGCTGTTAGGAAAAAAGAAAAGATGTAGTAGAGTGCACGTAGAAGCCTTTGAAGTCCATAAATGTGTACGCTGGGAGAGCCAGTCACTCTGTTCTTGTGTTCAGTGGAGAGCTAACCTGAGTTCTTGCTTTAATATTCCTGTCTGTACTTCCCACTGCGTGCCCTCAAAAAGCTTGGTTGTACACGGCAAGAGTTTTTATATCAGTGTTAGCTAGAGCTGAGGGAGGGCAGAGGCTGCAGCCCCAATGTTGCTCAGTTTCAGCATCTGTTTTTTAACAGATGGCATAATTTTCCTTTCTGTGTTAAATAAGCTATTATTGTCCTCTAGCCGATGGCTTTATACCACAAAGACTGAGGCAGGTGATGTACTACCTAGATGGGTGTCCTGTAGCAGAAAGGCTTGTTGATTCAGGAGAGGGTGATGCGGATAGGGAACTAGCAGGTAGGCTAGGGGACTTGGTGCTCACGTCTGCTGGATTTTGATACTGCAGTATCAGAAGAAATTCCTATTGCTGACACACCTCTAAGCCCTGAAAGTACTTAGATGCTTCATGAATATAGCCGTGTGGGGCAGTGTAAGCTAGCACAGAGAAGCTGCTGTCTGGGAGAGGAAAAATAGATTTATTTCTGTGTAAGTAACACCAAAAAAGGCTGCACTAGGTAGCATTAGTACTTACTCCTCTTTGTGTTCCTGGTAGTAGCTGATGTCTCGGGTCCCAAGAATTGTCCTCTTCACAAACACTGACAGAGCACTCCAGCTAATCAATATAATGGCCATCTCCAGGAGATTCCACTTGCTGTGGAAGTATCTCCATCTCAGAGTCTTTATCAGTTTTCCCTGTGAAAAGAGGAGTTTTACTGTTTCAGTCTCATGCCTTTGTATCATACAATACACCTCTAAAGATTAGGCCTATCCCCTGTGCAATAAAGCAAACTATTGCACATCAGTAAAACTACATCTTGCACTGATTTCTTATCTTTCTTCAAAAAAGCATTACAGACAAATGAAATGTTGCCTTCCTCTTATTTAATACAGATAGAGTATCTGAGTCAGACTTCCATTGCTGCAAGTCAGCAGCAGCACTACTGAAATCAAGCATAGTTCTACAGTTTTTGTAAGTGAAATCAAAACCAGACAAGGCGATGCCGTCACCCAAACATTCCATTGGGCCTCACCTGTACTATCATGTAGTACACAATAAAGAGGAAATAAATTACTTCTGCTGCAACCACAAAGATGTGGAGACTGTTGGTGTATGGGTAAAGCCGGACACTTTGCAGCTCTGCACTTGTGAAGAAGGCCCCTAAAAAACAAACAGTGTTCACCTCGGTGCTCTATGAACTACATATTTCTGTTTTTCATTCAAAGTCAGTTCACCAGTAAGACTTCCTTACTGGCATTCACATCAACGTGGGACTGAATCCAACTATCAAACTAAGATTTAGGCTTGATTATATGATTAGCCTTGTAAATGTTCTTTGAAATTTTCCTCAAATAGGAATTTAAGACAGTCAATGGTTTTTAGAGCACTAATGCTTTCCTGTGTGATGGTATGATACTAATCCCAGCAGGGCCGAGGTTGGGTTGGCCTACAAATGCAGAATTGTAGCAGAAGGACCTGGAGATGTGAATCTGAATCTCATTCTAGAAAGAGAATGAGCTGTTTTGTGGTCTAGGCATTTTCCAATACTATGCCAGACCTGTGGGAGGCTGCTTCTCAGATTAGGTGTTTTTCTATGGTCTTCAAACCAGAATCTAGTTTCACTATTTCCTTTGTTGTATTCAGATTATGTATTGTATGATTACACAGCTACATAATAGAAGTCTTCTGGAACAAAAAAGACAGGCTGTTATTTGTACTTTTTGTCATAAAATTGTATTGATTAGCTGAAATAATTAGGAAACATAATTTTTCTTGTTCCTGTTGTGTAAATTCTGGAGATGAAGTTTCAGTACCATCTTTTCAGCAGATGACCACAGCATAAGTGAACGTAAGGTATTCCTTACGTCTGTATTGCTGTAATGCTACACATTTCCTGAATGGCTTATACATTTTGCATTGATTCTATCACGATTAGATTTACTAAAACACTTCTGTTTACTGAATAAAGAGCTAGGTAGACACTGACAGCGTGTGAATCTGTCCTCTGTAAGTGCATTGCTTGCTGTCTTCAGATATGTGTAACTTTGAAAAGGTTCTTACCTAAAGCATTGGTTTCAAACATCAGGCTTACAATGCAGAACAGGTTCACATTGGCATTGTAGACTGTAAATTCCACAAACACTGCTCTTGTGAAGGTGTCGAGCCAGACTTTGTTGAAAAGGTACTGGAGAATTCTGCCAAAAAAAGTGTACAGCCAGTGATAGAACTCATACAGGAAAAAGACAGTATCACATGGAGGATAGGGGTGTTTGAATAATCTTGTAGAGAAGGAGTAAACCAGAGGTGATATGTTCAAAAGGACATCTTGTCTGTCAAGATTGGGTGTAGGGGATATTTTTACTATTAGTATAGGTGGTAACTTTCTTCTTGGCTCCTCTAGAGAAGCAGGTACCAGATATTGGCCAGTGCTAAATCTGAGGCATCTCAGGTATGTGGTCATTTAGCTCATATTGGTTAGGAGAAAAAGGTTCTACTTTTGGAACCTGATTGTTACCTGGCATGGAGCAAGATGATAGGAACATAAACTACAGTGATGGCACCATGCTAACATCTACAGTATTCAGCGCAATGCACAGCAGAAAAACTCAGGATGAAATCTGAAGTGAACCTTAAATAGGATAGAGGAAAGAGCATCATTGACGCTACAGCATATATGCCAATAATGTACAAGAATACAAGTGGTACCTGGAGGTGTTGTCAGGATCAGTCCCCAGGTGAACCACGTATCCTCCTCCCCTGTAGATGGCAAGTTTGCCCCAGATGGGTTGCCCTCGCAGTTTGGACTGACTCTGATATTGCCATGCTGAACTGAAGTCAGAAGAGTTATCAAAGACTGAAGTATTCCAGCGTTCTGCATAAACTGATGTGTCTTCTGTTTGTTGGGAATATGGAGCATGACATTCCTGAATCACATGCTGGAGCTCGGGGGAAATAGGGCAGGTGTCTCCTTTCACTCTTACTTGGCGAATTCGAGCACTACCCACCAGCTTGGAATTGCCATCTGTAATGAATCCTAAACAGAAGGTATAAAAGAGCAGCACTAGCAATATGACAGAACTACTAATAATATTTCTTTCATTTATCATTCACTGATGCATTAATATTTTGCATTAATATTTTGCATTCATATTTTGCTATGGACTCTTTTCTAAAAAGCAATGTAAGCAAAATAGTCATGAAAATTAAGCCCTCATGTTGATTCGAACCGAGTTCTTAGATAATGTCCATAGATAGTACAGTCACTACTGTGACTCACTACCTGTCTGTATCTTATACAGAAGGAAACTGAGACCTTGAGGAGAAAACTGGCTTGCTTCGAGTCACACAGAAGAGTAGTGGTTTG
The DNA here is from genome assembly GCF_017976375.1 of Cuculus canorus. Lineage (NCBI taxonomy): Eukaryota > Metazoa > Chordata > Aves > Cuculiformes > Cuculidae > Cuculus > Cuculus canorus. The sequence continues at coordinate 8,960,417 of NC_071413.1, read as the reverse complement.
CAGTGTTCATTTGTACACAGTTGGTCAGTACCTGTTATATCCAGTGAACAATTCTGCTAATATATTTCAATATTTGCTCTTAAAGATGAGCTGGAAAATGGTTCATATTTTTTACTGGGTATGGCTAGACAGAAACATGGTGATATTGCATAATTAGCCTTCAAACTGACCTAAGTCATGATGCAAACAAAGCTCTTCTGAGGAAAAGCTTTATAGTGCCACCTATTTGCTGTTCTATTTTTGAATTATATAAAGGAACTTACGTAAAACTGAGACATTTATCTGAATATCTGGAATAAAGAATGTAAAATGTAAAAAATATAACATTACAGTGCAGTACTTTTGGTTTATGTTAAATGTAAGGAAAACACCAGAGCACATTGAACTTAAGATCAAACTGTGGGGTTTTTGTTATCCACTAATGTTCATATTATAAGAGCCCATATGAGACTTATAAACTCACAGTCTCTTTCTCCAGTCAAATATGTATGTGCAGGTTAGGGTAATGTAACCTAGATAATAGATAATGTTTCAGAATCTGGAAAGCTGAAGTGAAACAATGAGACAGCACCTTTATATGATCCATAAAGATTTTTGACTAAGGTGGTGTTTGCCCACTTGAAAAAGTCCTGGTAACTGCAGATATCGTGGAATCCATCTGTAAAGCTGTTCTCAATGTGTTTGTTTAAGTAGTAGGAATTGGGATCTCTCTGCCCATAGGCAACCAGTAACAGCATCCATAAAAACCCCAGATAGGCTGGAAAAATTCAAGAAGAGAGAGCATGTGTGAGCTCAGAATTAACACTGCTGTCCGAAACAGATTGCATGAAAGGTTATTGCTGTCATCACTTATTAGGTTAAAGAGATGTTTTACTAGATTCTGACTGACCAGTGCTAATGAATTTACCCAAGCTACTTCAACGTGCTGCGGTTTAAGTGTATCACATTTGCAATACGAGTAGCAGTTGAGAAAGTAAGTGGTAAGGCTGCTGGACACCAATAGTAATGACGGCTCTACTTTCAATGAGTAGTGTAACTTTGTTCCAAGTGAAGTTTATGTAATTTTTTCCCATTGCTTTTAGAGGAAATAAAAGGGGGTATAAATAATTATCTGTATGTACATACTATCTGCTTTTAGAAAGATGGCTTCCTTCTGTTCTTTTCATTTCAGCTTCATCCTTTTACCCTTTCTAACTTTTCTTTAACCCCTTGTGTCTTTAATGTATTTCTGTACTGTAACATCAAGTCGTCAGCGACACTTTTATCTCTAGTTAATATTCCCACCTCCTTTCAGCTCCAACTGCCACTGAACAGCCCTGTCTCTACATGGTAATGGCTGGCAGAAAGCTAAAGACATGCCATAACTTTTTCACCCAAGAGAATAATATTCTCACTGATGAAAAAGACTGAAATAAAAAAAGATAATCTGCATATGTATAATACCCAGGATTTCCCTGAGGAGGGCAAATGCTTTCTGCTCCTTCATGCAGCTGATTTTCATTTTCTCAACATCAGCCTTAGGAGGTGGCCGGTAAATATTGCTTCCGCTGTCCCTTCGGGCTCCAAAGAGAGGATTTGAGTCACCTGTGTGTGAGAGCAGTAAAACCTGGGATTATTTATCAGATCATCTATGTCCTGCTTTTTCTTTCTTTAAGCATTATAAGGAAACATTTCTATTTAATACTTTCCCTTAGGAAAACAGGAGATGTGATTTTAACGATTAGTGTAGTAAGGCAAACAGTGAGGAGGGAAGGAGGTCACAAATACTTAAGTGTATTAAGCTTAGGTCCAGATACAGTCCAAGTGTCTCTCTCTAGGCTGAGCATCTCAGAAGGTGATGTATTCAGAGTCTGAGACTGATCAGGAAGGAAGCTGTTGATCAGGATTCTTTGCTGTGCCCTAGGACTCCTGTCTGCTACTATCAACTTCTTTTTAAAGGTGATTGTGATTGTGGAAGCCACTATTTGGTTTATGGGAGTAATAAAGATAATTGTGGTTGTGGAAAACTGTGTGTATTGAGGACTTTAATATCATAAGACTTACAGGAGGTGGAAATTTCTTTGAGAGAGAACTGGAGTTTTAGATATGCTTGTCAGATAAAGATCTACGAGTCAGATAAAGATCTATCCATTTTGCACTGGATCTCATGTTTGTTTTCAGTAGGTTGAGGAGTAGTTACAGGTTTTGTTGTAAGCCATCCCATGAATACTCAGATATCTGCACAGAGCTAAAACAAGCCTCCTTGTGTACCTGATTTATTTTATGTCTGACATGAGAGCTAAAATATTGAAGCGTGGTTACTGCATACTAATAGCACTAATTCATTAATTTTTATTTTAATATTTTCTCCAACAGGTACAAAATGAGTTATTTAGGTTTGTTTCCACTTTCACCTTGATCTTGGCAATGCTAACGGGTAGGCACATAGTCACAGCACTTGTGGATTTAGTGATTTCTGCTAACCTTGTTAGCTAAGATTCAGGATATAAAGATAACCAGTAAAGTTCTCAGTTGAGCTGAGTCACATATTTGTGCATAAAGCATTTCAAAAACTTAGAGAATGCTTCACTTTCTGTAATAATTTTTTCATTTTACACACAGTTACCTGGTGTAGATAAAGGCCCGTTAATAGCTGTGTTTTCTTCATCCTCATGTTCCACCTTCTTCAGAACCAGAGCAAAAAAAGCAGCAAATCCCAGCACCTGGAAGGAATTAGCTATAGACTCATGATACGCTCACTTCATATAAAGAAGCTCAGGCTTTGAGCTGGATCACTTTGGATCCAAGCACTTCAGGAGAACAACTGTGCTTCAGCTTTGTTGAGCTCATGCAGCTGAAGCTCATAAAGAAGAGAACAGTGCACATCACTGGGGTCCATCCAGCTAAACTGTTTTTGCCATATGCCCCATCTTCACTCATCAGAAACCTAAGAAACTCTGACACAACAAGGGAGATAAAACTAATGGAGTTAATGTCAGCAAAAGACGACAAAACACGCTAGCCTTTGTTTTAAGGGCAGATAATTCTCATTTTACAGATGAAATCCTGTGGTTCTTTAGAACACAATACATTGTCTTCCTGAAATGATGGTAGAATGAGTTCTTATTGGCCAGTGTCTGTATTTCTAAGGATCTCACCTTTAAGGGCTGTGTGACAAAAAGACTTTCCAAGAAGGAGATGGCCATGGAGATCAGCCACTTGATGGAGTTCTCCTTGCCGTAATGCAGCCCATAGAGCATGGTAAAGAACCCAGATACTCCACTGGTGGCTACAACAAGGAACCAAGCAATGAACACAAACCACCAGGGCAGGCCTTTGGAAGAATAACTTTTCTTGCTGTCACCAGAGAAGCTTGGAATAAGAGAACACCTTGAGAGACAACCAGAAATGAAAAAATCAGTCTGCAGTGGAACAAAAGCCAAAATCCCAGTCTTTGGGTTCAGAGGTGATAGGCAATATCTTATAATTTAAAATCTCAATCAAAATAGTCTAAATTCTTTTAACTAACACAATTATATAGGAGACATAGATAGAAAAAAAGTACAATGAGCAAAAATATAAGGAAGTGTGCAGCGATCAGCTATAATCAAAACAAATATGATGGGTTTATTTACTTCTCAGTTCATACATAGTTAAACATCCAATAGGAATGTTGACAAATAAAACCACGAGAACATTTTAGCTGCTGGATGCATCTCTTGTGATCATCATGAAGGTCAGAAAGATAATTAGTAGTATTCTCTTCAATACATCTGACTTAACTATCATATTTCACTGAAATATTTTTGCCTGCTTGTTAATTTTTCTTTATCCATACATTTTAAGAGACGCCTGAGACTTTGAAACTTGGTGATTATCCCAGTTTACTATCATGTGGCATTGTATTCTAACATTCAATTTTGGAGGCAATAACGACGGAGAGCAATGATCTGTCATTATGGCTTTTGTGTGCAGTTCATTGTGCATTGAAAGTTTTTGTTGCTCCTACAACAGTATAATAGTAATACTTTGTTTCTACTGCTATAATGATGGTTATCTAGCACATATTAAACATTAATTATTTGGACTCTGTCATCCTCACCAGTTTTGAAGTCATGACCTGAATTTGCTTTGCACTGCAAATGAGATGAGAACTAGGTTACCTCTCACTGATGGACGCTGATGAGCAGATGTGGCTCTCCAGGAGGTTCTTCATGTGCTGAACCTGCTGAACAGCTTGTGTGTAACTCTGAGGTGTCTGAAATTTCTGGGGCCCTAGTAATTCCAGCTCCATCTGTACATGCTGGAGTTGCATGTACAAGCAGCGGTTGTAATCGCTGTATTTCAGTTGTTCACACATTCCCTTCTCTGGAGTTGAGCTTTTTGGTTTTTCTGCAAGTAAAGAATTATTTGATTTTTTCCAACAAAATCAGCAGAGGTTTCGCTAGATTAAAATACTGTACGGTACAAAGGTGAGCAGAACTGGAGCTAAAGCTTCTGAATGTGAAAAAGTGAAGAGTAACATTTGAAAAAGCAGATTTAATACCAGAGTTTTAATGCTTCTCTGATGGAATTGTCGCCAGGAGGCAACTTAGTAAGACAGAGGTCCTAAACCTTAACAAGAAGTCAGATAAGATCAAGTTAATTTGTTCATAGTTTACCTGTGCAATTAGTAGTTTGGAACACTAATTGGAAAAGCTAAATGCAAGTCTTAAAGAAATCAGTGGGATTGTTTACTCATATATTATCTAATTGAAAATGAATGAATGCCTAAGTTGAGTCAAACTGAAAACATCACAAAGCCGAGAAGAAAAACAGGACAAGACAGAAATACTGTGGAACAACTGATATTTGTGACTCTATGCTTTTAGATACTGATCCTGCTGCAAAGCCAGACTGTTAGCTAACATTTAATTCTGCAGCATAAGAAATAGAAATTTCACAGTGTCTTTACTCAGTTGAGCACTCAGTGGTGCACCGTGAAAGGGCAAGAGGCAACAGGCACAAATTAAAACATGGGAAATTCTATCTGAACATAAGGAAAAATTTTTGGGTTGTGAGAGGGATTGGACACTGGAAGAGGTTGCTCAGAAAATTTGTGGAGTCTCCATCCTTGGAGATACTCAGCATCCGACTGAACATGATCCTGGGCAACCTGCTCCAGCTGATCCCGCTCTGACTAGGATTGTGGACTAGACAATCTCCAGAGATCCATTCCAACCTCAACTATTCTATTTGTGGAGTCTCCATCCTTGGAGATACTCAGCATCCGACTGAACATGATCCTGGGCAACCTGCTCCAGCTGATCCCGCTCTGACTAGGATTGTGGACTAGACAATCTCCAGAGATCCATTCCAACCTCAACTATTCTATGAACCTCTAATGGCCTTTGAGTCAGAATGAAAGAAGAGCTTGGGTCTCACATCCAGCGTTACTGTCATTTTCGCTATAAAGGATTCAGTAGGCATGCCACATTGTGTTGTTTACCTTGCATAGCCGAAGTGCCTAATGTGACAATTATAGGGTCATCCTTCTTTTTGCTCTCATCATAAAACTCTTGCCCAGCTCTGTTCTGCTGGCAGATAATGTCCTCAACCAGTGCCAAAAGTGTATTGATGTTAGTTGATTTTCCAAGAGCTGATACTGAAGTGACAGCTGGAGTCCTCAGGGCTTTAAAAAGTGAGTTGGCAATTCTTCTTATATCCTAAAAAACACAGCAGCAGTGCAACAATGACTCTGAGTGGAGTGACTTAAGCTGATGTGATCTGAAGGCACTGCTGGCTGGGAGCTGCACCTGTGGCTAAAACCTGCAGAACGGATATGGATAGCACATCCTGCAGTGCTGGACGGGACAGGCACATTTCAATGTATTCAGCAAGACAACTCTCAGGATTCAAAAGTACAGCTTACCTGCCCGAGGACATAAGCTGAGAAAGATGGGGTCTATGCTACGTTTTATCTTCATTGTCTTGCTTAATGTTTGCTTTTAAGCCTTGAACAGTCATGCACATAAAATTGTGCAAGGGCTGGGATGTACATAAGAAGGTCTTAAGTTGGGGATTCCAGGTAGATGGGTAATTGAGTGCTTTGCACCAGTGCGTAATTGGCTTCTCACTTCTAACAAGCTGAAGGGCATCTGGCACAGAAAATTTCTGCTGTTGAGTTGAGGATGTCAGGTAGTGCATGGCAGCAGAGGGCAGTGCAGGATTCTCTAGGGTGCAACCCCAGGGACTTGCCTTTATCACCGCCTCTGGAGTGAGGGAGACAGCCTGGGTGACCTGTGGTGTGGGAGGTGGGCTTGGGGACACTCGACCATTCTTTCTTGGCTTCTTCTCCCTCCCTTTCATGGCTGGCCGGGGTCGTACATTCCTGAAGATCTGCACAATGAGCAGGTTGATGGGGAACATGAGGAAGGAGCTCTCAAAACCAATCATCACTTCCTGCCACGTGAACTCGATCTTACCTGTCAAGATCAAACAGAGACGAGAAGCAAAAATAACCTCGTGAACAATCAGATCTCTCTTGTGACAAAGCCCATTTGTTCAACTGTCCTACTTCTAGATTGTGCTGTGTCTCTATTCCCCTGCCTAAGCAATGAAGAGGATTGTTACCCAAATCCATTTTCTGCTCGGCTGGGTCCTTTGGCACTCCCCAGAACATGATGCTGGTCAGCATGGTGCACAGAAGCAGTGAGAAGCAACATGACACGCGCTGGGCTCGTGTGAAAGAACTTCGTGGAGAGCGGCTGAAAACTGAGTACCAGATGTGCCCATCCTGGAAACCTTTGGAGGTCTTCATGAAAAACAGATTGCTAGGAAGGAGGAGAGGGAAGAACAGAGCTGCAGTTCAGGGTTCTGACCTGTTCCTGCTTCTAGGCACTCTTAGAAGAAATAATAATTGTGATAAATTGCCAAATATCAGAGCGTGGTTTGCATGGAATGGTTGTAGCTACGTATATCTCTCCTTCTAGCCACACCCTGGAGGGAAAGCTAATCATTAGCAATTTCTATGCAAATTATAAAAGAAATTATACACAAGAGAAGGTAAGATGCTTGGGTTGCTGTAGGTCTTGTCAGGCTATCCTTCTTTAACACCAATAATTCCAGTGTGGTATTACTGTTAGCATAATGATTAGACTTACTTAATCATTCCTCCTCTTTTCTTTGTTCAGAGCCCTTTGAACGCAATAGAAAGACCTTCCTTATTTTCATTTTTTCTTGAGTTTGATATTCCTTTGCAAGCTTGCTTTTCTAGACTGATTGCTACCAGGAGTGCGAAAGTACATAAAACAGAGGGTACCTGAACTGCTTCATGTCCTGTTCTGTAGCTACTGGGAACACTTTATCAAGGACACATTCTCCAATATCAACAGATAGCCAAGAGTTACAGAGGAAATACCATTTCTGATCCCATGCCAGATCGTGGACCAATACTCGATTCACATACCTGTTAGAAAAACATAGAGGGCACATTCACATGTAACTGAGTAGTATAAAATTCAAGACTCAACTGGATTATGGAAGACAAATTCTGGCCTTTAACTTCTTAGGTTGTGTCTAAACTGTAAGGCACAGAACACATCCCATCCTCTACTGGACACAGGGTATGGGAAACACTCCTTTTCCTGCAGTTTAGACTATGATTTAATCTATTCATCTGCAAAAATGAGAAACTAACACTTCCTTCCTTTCTAGATTTGTAGAAAGGGTAATTTTCAAGTGCTAGAAAAGGAAATCTGTTATCATTATAAAAAATCTTGATGGATCTCTACTCTCCAGGATCTCCAGATCTCCACTTACCAGGATGGACTGTCTCCTGAGTTATCATGCCACAATCTAATACTCTGAAGCTCCCCAAGAGGGAAGAAGGTACAGAGTAGGAAAACATCCACTCCTCCACGTTCAAAGACTGGTGTATTGGGATCAGCTAGATGGTGTGGTTCACTCTCTCCTTCCAGTCCATAGAGGGTGAGAGTCACCTGGAGGATAAATTGGCAAAATCAAGACTTGCACATCTCTGTCCTATGTATGATTATTCACCTGGCACGCTCTTTCTCCTTTCATCAAATCTGAGGACTTTCTGTCTTTCTGCATTTGAGCTGTTTTGTTTAATAACCTCAGATCCTCCATTATCCATCTCATTCTCTACAAGGAATGCATAAACTGTCTTACCCCACACAGTGCCATTGATACCTTGGAGGTTGTGGCTGCACCACGGCGGTGTCCTGTGAAAACTGTCACAAGATAACGATATTGAGCAAAGGGGTCATTGTCTTCCAGTACTGTGATTTTCACCTGCAGAGTGACACGATACTAGTGATGTTAGCTGTTCTGCTAGTGTGGATTCCTTAAAGCTGTGGATAGGAATTTGTCATCTTGTGAGCAATGCATATACTTACCAGTAAACAGAAAGTTACAGAGAAGGTAGAATTGATTGAAGGATTCCTACTAAAAGGGGCTAGGCAAAGCGGGAAGTGGCCTAAACACATTCTGTCTTTATTGGCTGAAAACTTACTTTGGCATCATCCTGGATGTCTTTCCTTCGAGCCCAAATAACTGCAAGCACGTATATCAGAAAGATGCATCCTACAGTTGTCACCACCACAGGGTTGTTCACAAATGTGCCAAATAGCTCTGCAGTTTTGCTAACATCTATGGCATTGGGTAAGACAAAGAAGGAGCTCCCAAAGAAGGTCAGATGATTGCAGAGACAGTGTGTACTTCTAGGATTTGTTTTTGGTCCTACCTGAAAACCAGAAAAATTACCTGATTAAACGTTAGGCTTCAAAGTATTGAGTAACTTATCAAGTAAATGAAAAGTCTATGCTGAAACTGGTAAGTTAGTGTCGAGAAGTGCTATACAGAAAAGAATTGTTGAAGTTCTGATAGTAATATTAATTCTAATGACTAGCCAGGAACAGGTGTTAAAATATAATACAACCTTGTCAGAACGATTCTGTTTCTTCTTTTATAGAAGCCCATCCCAAGGAATTGAAATGGAAGTGTCATTTGAAGCTTAGTGTGGTGTGACTAAACTCTGAAAAATTTCACTTTATTAAAACATGTCAGAATTATTTTGCTTTATGGTTTGAGTTCAGTGCTATCATATTACCACAGGATGGTGGTTATAAGGGCTAGCTTTGAAGTAAATCATATAAACATGGTTTTGTTTTGCTTTACTTACGTGACATCCATAGCTGTTCCAGTTCCCCTGGTGCTCATCCCAGAATACGCAGCGGGATGCAAAGCAAGTGACAGCTATAGTTACCCTTTCGTAAACTGTGGAATCCATTTCCATATCTTGTAAAACCATGAAATAGTAGGTTCCCTCTCCAAAAATGAGTTCTTCTGGGCTAAGAACCCAAGCGTTTGTCTCACCTTGAACATAAATATTTTAGTTTCAATATATATAGAAATGCTAATTCAGAAGTAAGCAGTTGTGTTGTGTATAATCAAATCAACAAACTGAACTGACTAATTGTTCAAAGCATCCCACTCTCAGCTCCTGTTAGTGAACGCTGTATGCTAGAGAACTGGAACACTGAAATATGACAGATGGAAACTCCTTTGAGAAGTTTTATTCCAGTTAGGTCTGAACTCATGGTCCAGGCTCATTCTGCAAATAGATGCGTGTGCTGTAAAGCTGCGCATGAGCACTCACTGTACTGACTGCCCTTCTCTTGCTGTGGGTGGTGAAAAATCTTACAGAAGCCCAGAATTCACAAGTTCACAGGTCACTAAGAAGTTGTCTTACCTCTAGTTGTTTTGTTGTAGAACAGATGATTTTTCATATCATAGTTGGTTTCATTTGGACGATAACCATATCCTAAGTAGAGTATTAGTGGAATGTCGCGTTCGGATTCCAGGTGGATCACTATAGATGTGTTTTCTGAGGTAACATTGAATTGGAAAGTGCTAAAATTGCCCAGATTTAACAGAATCCTATCTTCCTGAGCTGCTGAAAGCCTTGGTAATATTATCTGGTTTTAGACAGAAAGACATAGCTTTATATACAACAAAGCATCTTGCGCTTTCTATCTATAAGCACAATACAGCCACATAGTAGATAATGTTTTTTCACTACATAAGGAAAGCACAGCACGCGAAAAATATTAGCTTTAAAGTAATTTTCTTGATACTGTTAGCTACTCTGAAAAGTTCATTTGAAACCTATGTAGACTCACCACAAAGTTCATGACCTTTGGTCCATTTCTGAACAAAAAACCTGAGATTATAAGTGAAACACAAAGTGCATATATGAATGATTTAGATGTCAGCTGGTACATGGGCTAGGAAGTCCAAGCAGTCACAGTAGGAACATACAGTTATTTGATAATGAAATCAGACATTACACTGTGTTTTGTGCTGACTGTAATCTGAAGTAATTTTCCATAACAATTAGCATTCTCACATCCATTTAAATGAAGAGTAAGATGCTTCTTTTTTTAAAAAAAATAAATATTTGCAATTTCATTCTTAAAATCACACAAATCCTTCCATCATAAATGCAGACACTATGATCCCATTATACACTACCATCATTTGCAGTCACTTCACAGAAGACAGCAAAAATGACGGTTTGTAAATTGAGAAAGGAAAAAAGGGAAACAGAGAGAATGATAGGAAATAGTGGGTTTACCTCAATGTTTTCTTTGAGATTGCTGACCGGTATGATCGAGCCATCTGGACCAGTAAGACTTAGACCTCCGACTGTTCCACTGATGTCAAAACTAGTGTCGCTGGAGAAAAATGGATTCATGGCAAAGCTCACCATCTATTAGCAAGACATTAATGAAGAGCTTTGAGCTATTGTTAGTATTTCATTATATTCACACTAAATTCCTAAACAGATAAAGCTTAAACTCAGACCCAAACAACAGTCAACTTTAAAGAAGCCTGCATCCAGATTTAAATAAGAAGCTACCTTATCTATAAGTTAGGCCAAAAGCGGCCCTGGAAAGTGATTTTGATTCTGAAAGGTGGTATGTGTATAACAATGTATATTGCTTTCCGTTAATGGTAACCCTTTTCCCTTTTAGATACCAGATAACAAAATGTAATCGCAGAAGACACTTTCAAAGTAGCTCCACCAAAGCTAGACTCTGACACCCCTCTTGGAATTTCTACTGCAATAGCAATGCACAGAAGAGCACATTAGAGCTGTCAGTCCAATGAGAGGCTCTCTTAATGCTCGGGTAAGTCAATGGATGTGTTTTAATTGGTTTCAGTGGGCTCTGGATAATTTTTAGCAGAGCTGGAGAAGACACAATGAAAACCTACGTGTATTTTGCAGGTATTGTGGAGGCTTCCTGAAAATGTCAAATGGAGCAGAGAGATCTTTAGAAAATTTATTATAAAAATATTATAATAATGTACAATCTATTGTTCTGAGGGAAAAAATAACATATCCTAATTCAGATGAGTAATGTGTTATCATCAGAACATTCACAGGCCTTTTGTGTCTTGCAGGATCTAGGTGGCTCAAACTCATTTATTTTTAGCTAGGATGGAACGGGGCTGCTGCAGGTTAGTTTTAATGGTGATATGGACTCTGTGCTGTTGCAGTCTCCTTGGAGCATTAAATAGATTTATAGATATTGATTCACTCCATTGTGTTCTCTAGCTATGCAAGTATGAATCAGGAGTGTACGTGAGGGGCTGATGGCGCCCTTCTTAGCTTGCTGAACCAGTCTCAGGCAATTAAGATAAGTGATGGCTTTTTGATCAAAAATATTTCAAATTATTTTCTGGGCATGACAGAAGAGATGACCTGTGTGCTTGTGTATTTGTTGTAAAAGGAAAAAGGATTCTAAAACCACTCGACCAAGAATTAAGTTGTATATCAGATTGAGTCAGATAAAAGCTGTTTACTTGCCCTTATATCCACTGTTTCATCATCAACTCCTAAAACACTGAGAGAAGAAGCAGGTGGGAGGCTAAAGCTGGCAGAGCTGGAACTGCAGATGTTGATGGATGTGCCATCTATGTTTTCTGTTTGTAGTCTGTCCAGTTAGGATTAGACACAAGCAAAACAGAATAAAAGATAAAAGGAAAAAACACTCTCTCCCCTCAACAGTGTAAACTTATATCTAGAGAAAAGGTTTCTCACTTCATAGGTACAGCTTAGCTGGAAAACTACATCTAACTCTGCCAGTAAATACTTTGTATGCTCTCTGTCCCTGACGTAGTACTCCACATCCATAGAATCATCAAAAAAGGAGTGGAATTTGTGTTTCTGGAAGTTTTACCCAAATAGATGTACTGACGTGGAAGACGTGCCTGGTTTCTCTGAGAACACACTCGTGATTTGAATGCACAATTAAAGGTGGATGCAAACCAGGCTCTCGAGAAACAATTTAGGGATGATTATAGGGAATGGAGAATGCTTGTCAGGCTCCTCATGATTATATTTTCTTTTCTAAGCTGGTTACAATTCGATATAACATGTCATTGTTGGCAACTTGGAAAATAAACCAAAACACCTTATCTGGCCTGACATGAGTTTTCCACATAATTTCAAAGGTAAAGAGCTATTGCCTCATCTAGGAAATAGAGGTAAATTTCCCATTGGTCAAAGAAGACATGAGAAATTCTAAGGCGACTTTGTGGAAGCTAATTGGAGTCCAAGCTGTTCTCACTATCAGTTAGTAATGACAGCCTCATTGCAGTGCTGAGGTTGTCATTATGCCAGAATATTTTGCTGGATGGTTCCATTTAAGGGCAATGAAATCAATATTTGGGGCAAATTTGATTAACTATGAGGAGCCTAGATGGGAGAGACTATCACTGTTACCTGTGTATATACAGCAAGGCAGAAGGAGTGGTGAGGACAGTTGGTTCGTCATCCGGTTCTTTCCCAAACAGAAGGGCGCTCTGTAGATTTTCAATTGTATTCAGGAGCTGGTGTGCTGCTGAACTCTGGAAAAGGATTAGAGGTGGAAACTTGCAATGAAGCTCCTCAGAATCACCGAGTTACACATTATTTGCCTTTTCTACCTTTAAGGATCAAATGCTAATTTTCTTACAAAGTCTTACAAAGCTGGCAAACATGGTGATGCGCTTCTTAATCTCAGAGAAAGTTATTCTAGTCAGCAGTTCAATTTCTCTAATTCTCACTAAAACATTGCAGGCAGCAAATAAATATATCTTACAGCTTTTACTTTTATATTATATTATTTATAACTTCTACACATTGACATTTGAGAATAAATACAAAAATTACATCAATTTAATGAAATATATTCCTGCACTTCTCTACATTAATGGCCTTTAGTTGCACACTTCTGTATGTAGTTACTTGCAAATGCAAGACCTAATTGTGTGTTATTAGTGTGTGATGCGGGGGGGGGGGGGGTTTGAATAGTTCGTAACCTTTTCTCTTAGTTTAGATTTGTTTCATGCCTTACTCCCTTGCAAAGTGTGTTCAGGCCAGGAAGCACACAAAGGCAACTGTGACAATTCACACACATACAGGAAAGGATAGGACAAAATAAACAAGTTGCATAATTCTGAAGAGAAAATCAGTGTGGGCTTTCTGAAAAAAAGTAAGCAGCAACCAGAGCTGATTTCAGCTTTGAAGCACTGGAGCCAATCATGAGTTTTGAATACATGTGGCTTCTTTGAATCATGGGGCAAAAGGAGAGGAATCAAATCTGATAAAAAGATCTGTGTGTGCTTGTCATCCGTTAGAGGTTGCACGTGCACACTGATGCTGTGTTCTTCAGTTCTCTGTCCTGTTCTGTTTTAAATGTAACAAATCTAGAGGTTTCTGTCATCTTCATTAGCAGACCACTCAGTCCAACAGGTCTAACTGGGGAGAAGGTTCCTTTGATATTCAAGTCCATCATGGTGTGGCAATGAACCCTACCCAACGCCAGTTTTAAAATGTGAGTGGCAGTAGAACCCTTAAAATCTTCCCAAAGCAAAAATTCATGTACAACAAACTAGACCAAAAGAAAATTACCTGTTCTGCCTCTGGCACTGAATTGTTTGCAGTTCTGATTTGTACAGAAGCTTTAAGGACATTGCTCACCGCATTAAATAGATAGTTAGCTGCATCTCTTAATTGCTGGTCATCTCTGCTGTCCTCTGTGTTTACACTGAGCAGGGAAGCACTGACCTCTTTTAGAGTGTTGCTAGCTTCCACCTGCATGGGGAGCAAGGGGAAAAGTTTATGTATTGGTACTGCAAATGACAGAAGTGGCACTTGTGTCATTTACTGAATATTGCAACATAAGTAATCTCATGGAAGTAGTTGTGGCTAACACTGTTTTTGCTATAATTATTTGTGCTGGAGTAATACCACAAACGCCAATAAAGATGATATACTAGATGGTATACTAACATGGTGGTATACTAACTAGACCTGAAAGATGCAGCCTGCTTCTACAGATTTCATCAATAAAAAAGATGAGTAGCATCAGAAGGAAGCTTGTCTGTCAAACACTAGGCAATGATACAGTTTAGGTAAATGGAGTAAATTAGGTTATATTTTTGGGTGGTGCATACGAAAAATATCATCATATTGTCCAGTGCATGTGCATTTCAGTCTCAGTTCCCACAAACGCTATTGAATTGCCAGCAAGTAATACTTTGGGCCTTGTACTGTACCAAATGCCAAACAAGAATGAGTTTTACAATTTCTGTTTTGTGCCCAAATGCAGCCAGTGATTGCTTTGTGATTGTGAAAGCACTGGCCAAGTTTCAGACTGGGGTGGTGAGAGAGCCAAGCAAATTCATTGCAAGCTTGAACATATCCATTCCCATAGTCTGCAAACAGTTAGCAGCCTTACTGTAGGGTGAGCGCTGAATCTGAGCTATGTTCTTGTCTTGCCGAAGCTAACCATGTACTGCTGAAATGCTCCCAAGCCATTGTCTGGCTGCAACTGTGTAATACATCAGAAATCAGGACAGCTCTTTTTGTTGCCAATGTGTTTGGGAAACTTCCCCAGTGACAGTTTGTTCTGTCCTGCCATGTGCTCACTCCTTATGCATAAATAGCATCATCTACTTAATGCCATGCTGCCAGATAAGATTCAATAAATACTTTACTGAGGGTATTCTGAGCATTTATGCCCAGTTCTTCGGGGTGCTGTCATGTTCCTGCTTCCCTGATAACTTGCCTACAGGCATTTTGTGGCACTGCACGGATCAGGGACCAATGGATTTGGGCAATTCTAGAAAAACCCTCCTGAGCTCTTTTTCTTCAGGATTCTAAGAGCGCTTTAAAAGATGAAATATACATCCTAACATGCCTCTGAGTAGAAGTTAAGTTTTCCATCTTAAAGGTGTATCATAAAATGTAACTGGCCAGACAGTCATAGACTGGATTGTGGTGGTTGCTGAGACAATATCTGTGAGTGCAAATTCACATGCTCTGAACAGCACAATGTGTTCTCTTCTGGTCAAAATACATATGCTGGTACAGTTGAAAAAATGGGTAAAGAACAGGTAACTGTAAGACACCAAAACTCTCCCAAGGTCAGTGGGATGCAGTAGAGTCTACGCTATTCGTGTGAGGAGATATAAGATGAATTGCTTCTTACCTGTGCTGAGACAGACAGCTCTTCACTCCTGTAAGTGATTTCTTTCAATACTTCTGACATCTTAAGAGCTGTCTGCATTGATGTGACATTAACAGCAGAGAGAGTTGTCAGCATCAGCCCTCGGAGCTTGGGATGAAAAAAGATAATTAGGCAAAAGAATAAGATGCTAATTAGGACTGTGCAAGTAATGTTGTATAATGACAGGCAGGCTTCTTGTAAATTATGCTGTAGAGTAAGACTCCACAACAAGGATCATTTGAACTGATATTAGTTCTAATGACAAGGTGCCACTTGCCTTAGTAACTGTATAATCCTGGATTTTATATTGTCTCCCAACACAGAAAATTTATACACTTAACATCTATTAATAGCAAGGAGAATTAAATGTGAAAATTTGTACTAGTTTATGGGAATTACTGTATAAGTACCACTTTCAGAGGAAGCAGAGCCATGTATGATTGATGTTACTCAAATGATGAATCATAATTGAAGGATACATTGCATTTCTCTAGGTGTTTTCATCTTAGACACTCAAAGCACTGCACAAATATAAGATTATAACTGAAACATAAACCAGTAGCTGAAATGAGCAACGTAAAATTACCTGCCATCTAGTAGGTTTTTTTTTGGAAAAACAGATAGGATATTTTCTCCCACAGGAGTGGCTTTTATTTATTTGGATTTAAATTGTTTAAGGAAAATCAGGTTGATTTTAAGTTTCAAAACACTGTCCAAATTAGTTTAAGTTAATGCAATAACAATTAAGAATCAATTGTTTTACTGGTGGATGATAAACCAAATTATTTATGTGGGCAAATGGTGAGGAATAGCTGAATCCTGTGCCAAGCACTGAGCCAAATGCTGGAAACTTGAAACATCCATTGATTTCAGGTGGTGACATATGAGCTTTTTATTACTTAACAGCCATCAAAGAATATGAAGAATGCATTATATTGCATTGTACTGCTAGGAAGCAAGTGTCTGGCTGACCTCTTTTCGTGTGTCCATCGGTAAAGACATGTTAGAGCTTCCCCCTTGAGTATCCTGGTTAAGGACTGAAGTCACGGACTTGTATAGCTGGAAGAGGCTCATGCTGTGGTTCCCATCTTTTAGGATGGTGTTTGTTTTCTTAGACACAAAAGCCTGCAGGGTCAAGTTCCCATCAATCATGTCTGCTTGTCCAACCTGATGAAGAAATCAGATGTACTCTTCACATTGCCAACACTGTTATAATTACCTTCGAACAGCTTCCATGATCATCTTATTGACAGCCTAGCTAGAGTGGGATGGAAAAAAATGTGTTTCCAGTTTTTTGTTTTATTTTGAGTGGCCTGGTTAGGGTTGCCTTACTGGGGCACTGGGGCAGAAGCAGGAGTTTTCTGGGGCCTACATAGAGTAAATCCAGACCCACTAAATACAGCTTATGCCACCCAATGTCCAATTAGATCATCTTTTGAACCTCCGTCCTAGAAAATGAACAGTCACAGATTCTTATGACTACCTTGAGTATACAAAGAACAGTCTCTGTTAGATAGGAAAATGGTGATTATGGCAAATACAGAGGGAAGTAATACATATAAAATAGAAAGAAGTTCCAAATCCTGAGTCACAGGTCAGGCATCAATTTGAGAGACCTTGAAATAAAGTAATTCTATCGTGTACCTTCACTGAAGCGTGGGTTTGAACTGTATCACCAAAGTTGTTGCTAACAGTAATTGTCAAATATAAAGTGAAATTATTTTCCTGTTCTCCAAGAGGAAGATAAACTTGGAAGAGTTCAGGATCCGGGCCACAGTGCAGGAGAGAATCTGAAATGGGAAAGAAGGGATCACTGACTGGACACCACATAGACACCTCCTGTTCTTAAGAACAGGGGACTCTGGACTTGCTCTATGCAGGCCTGATTGGCTCATTATCAGTCTTCTGGGGGAGCAGAGCTTTTGTTTGTGGAATTCTACAAGCTTTTGCTTGTAGAATCATAGATCATATAATTGTTTGGGTTGGAAAAGACCTTCAAGATGATCACGTCCAAGCTTTAACCTAGCACTGCTAGTCCACCACTAAACCATGTCCCTAAGCACCACATCTACGCATATTTTAAATACCTCCAGGGATGGTGACTCAACCACTTCCCTGGTCAGCCTCTGCCGGTGCTTCACAATCCTTTCCATGAAGAATTTTTATCTCTTGTTAGCAACACTGACAGTGCTAGTTAGAAACACAGAGAAGCAGTTAGCCAAACAGTTCACCTCAGGACTTACTTGATTTCAGATAGAAGCAGTATGTGAGCTGCCTGTTATGACTGGATTGACATGAATCCGCCAAGCATGGAGTGCTGCAGGAGACTGTGAATGCGGTGAGCACTGATCCCTGCGTGGGAGACACAGAACAACTGGGGATCTCGGGGGGAGGCACAGTGCTGACAAGATAGGTTTCCTCACCGTAGCCACGCTGAGTCATTGCTAGGAGTGGGGGAACAGAACGTCAGCACTCATCATACCCCAGCAGCACTGATCTTCAGACATTAATCTTGCCTACTCTAGCAACGATGCTGTCTGTTCAGGCACCAGAAGCATCAGGGTGGGCTTAATCAGAAACGAAATCCCACTGATGAATAAGCCATAAGAGGAAAACTATTGTTAAAAACATGGTAGTGTTTGCATTAAAAGGAAAGCTCTGTTATTTGATCAAGTAGTTAACATAACCTAATTTCCAGATGAGCTTTAACAAAGTTATTAGCAGCTTGGAGTAAGATAAATTAATCTGTCCTGCTTTACAACAGCTCTTAAATATTTTAAATAACCCATATATAAAGCAATAGCTCTGAACTTGTGGACTAATTTAACTTCATATTTGTCAGCAAGGCTCTGTGTATCTAAAATTAGTGTGATGTCACGACAGCAGAGGCTATATCAAAGGAGTCTGAAAAACCCTGCTTGTCCCTACCTGTTACTTTAATTTGAAAAGCTTCTCCCTGTGTCTGCAAGAAGGAGCTGTTCATTTTCAACAGGGATGTGTTGCTTTGAAGCAAAGTCAAAGAGTTCTGCTGGAAACCAGTCAGGCCACAGGCTAGAGGGAGGGGTGTAGACTGGAAAATGAGATAAAAGAGAACATGACACTAGGAGCTCTTTGCTGTGATTTCTGTTGTGATTTGTAAGGTGCAAGGTGGCAGTTTGGTGCCCTTCATTATAACCATTCCCAAACCAGGCACTCCCTTGTCTCAGTCTTCACTATTATTTTCAAAGCATCCGTTTGACACATTATTGCTCTGAGGCCACGTGACTTTCCCTCAGGATGGATGTTTATTTTTGAACGTGCAGTATTTCTGACAAATCTGATGTTCTCACCTTGCTTTGGAACGTGTTATCTAAATACCAGTTATAATGTATGCCCTGGGAGTCCTGCCTGGAGACACTCAAAACAACTTCATCATTAGCATCCACTGGCTTGCAGTTTGCCTCGCACCTGTAAGGAATTAAGATGGTAGTTGTAGGTAGTAACTGTAAGAGGTGTCACAGTCCTTGATGTTGATTGTTTTGCTCTCATTTGATGAGAACCTGCAAAAGCCCTGCGATATGAGACAGGTGGCGCATAACTCACAAATATTAAAATACTTAATCTTAAAGCATGAGATTTAGGAACATTCAATTCCATTTTCAACATGACTGAGGCCCAGAACCCACAAACTATTTGTGTTGCAAAACTGATGCAGGCTCTCAAAAGAAGCCTGCCTCTATGTAAGCTCCTGAAAGGATTATATTAGCAGATCTTTGAAATGCCACTGCTCTTTAATGAGGCACTAGACTGTTGATGAACAGATTCATTAAGGCAGTGGTGTGTACCTGGGTGTCTAGTACAAATTTCTTAATATCTTAATATCTTATGGCATTTATTCCCCTTATTTCAATGAGTTTTACATATGGAAATCACCAACATTGAAAAAATGTAGTGGGTTCAAAAGCCTGAATGACTTTGGGAAGAATTTTATTCAGTTTATAAAAGGATTATGTTCAGAAATGTGGACTGGAAAATGCAGCAAGACCCATTTTATCTGTAATTCCTATGATGGTAAGGTATAAATTGATTTACAAGTACCTTATCACTTTATTATCATTATTATTGGTAAATGTGGCCTTACACTATCTTTGTGTAATAATAATATAAAGTAGTGAATACTAGGGTTTAAAACCAGACCTGATTTCCAGCTGCAGATCTTGTTTTGCAGTCACATAAAGACATTGCTCATCCTGCCTCTCTTCATTGCTGTGGTTTCGGACTGTAACCCTGACAGTCACTGCTGACTTTGGAGGAGGAAGGCAGGAAGGTGGAATTTGCACCTCAGATTGGTTGGTTAGGATTGTCTGTTGCTGCACACATTCATTCCACTTAGGCCAGCATGCTCCTGCACAAAGATTTCCTTTATAATTAGAATACTCATAATAACCAATGTCTCTATAAAAGGCTTTCCTGCCATAGTTTCAAAGAGCTGAAGAAAACAAGTTTTTTGAACCCAGTTTTAAAGAGTGGGTAATCACAGTTCAGAGATAAATACAGGGACAAAACACACATGTCCTGAATCTCAATCTAGTTTTCAGCCATAAATGTTTTTGCATCATCTTTGATGCTAATTATTGCTGGTTTATTGACACACATGTACTTGCTAATTGCCTAACCAAATGAATTGCTTGGGATTAATTCTTGGCTATGAGCGTGAGGGCTTAGGGCAAGCGGATCTTGAAAAATTGAAACCTAGGAGTGGCCACCTTTGGGAAATGCCATCTTATATATCATAATTAGTTTGGTGTTAAAACCAGGGTAAGGTAGAAGGACGTTATTGCTGTACAGTAAGTGGCAAACCTAAAGAGTAAACTATTCTTTAGTCAGATTTTCACTGCCTGATCTGACTTGACAGTGAGTTTGTCACTCCTCAAATAGAAGTTGGTGGAAATGTTCAGGAAAAGCACATACCACAGGACCAGAGAAAGCTGGAATTATTGTTGTAGTCTGGCCAGCCAAGCACAACAGTTGTGAAAGGGTCCACATGGCGACTTGGTTTAATATATATTTTGCTTTTTCTTTTGTGATCCTGAATTGTAAGTAAATGTATCAGTTAAGACAGGAGCATGTATAAACACACATGGATCTTGCTTCTTTATGATGAAAAAGGTCTGAAAGTGTAGACCCTAAATCACTGCATATAGATCTGTAGTTTAAATAATCCTTTTCTGATAAGTGGTAGTATGGAAGTAGAAGCTATGGCAATAGAAGCAGATGGCACAGAAATTGTGCAGCAAAATACTCCTAAATTCCTAAGTAGCTTAGGAGCCCAGTTCCCACTTTCAAAACTAATGCAGATACTTAGGAAAGTAATTCTTATTAATTTTCCTCTTCTGGAGCAAGACCTTTAACCCTTGGACAATTATTTTTCTTCTAGTACATCTTCGAGTACATTCCTTTTTTATCTGAATTGGATACATCACAGCTATAGACAGAGAGAAAAAGAAGGTTGCTGAATTTGTCTTTCTGTGCAACGAGCTGTGATAAACTCAGTTTTGAATTAGATTTATATTCCTCTGATGCAATATATTCTTACAGGCAATCTGTAAAGCATGATGCCTTCTTGTGAAGAGGCACGTCTCCTGCTGCAGACAACTCTCTGCTAATGTTAGTTAAAAAATAGGCCTAGAATATTATCTCTGGCAATTTTATTATAATTATTTTCTCAGTTTGCCATAAACTGGATATTTCTTCTTTGCAAACTAACTTAAACATTCCAATAGAGAAGCAGGAACACCTAGAAACAATATAAAGACATATTAGACTCTGAAGGAAAGCCCCTCAAAGAGAGTTTCCATTAGACAAGAAGATGATTTAAAAATTCATCTAAGTTCATATCAACCTCCAAAACTGAATTATTGGGAATAGTTAATTTTCTCTAGTCTTGTAGTTGTTGCTAGCAGGCTTTTACAAATTGTAGGTTCCTGCCTGTAAACACGCTTGTCTCGGAGACTTCTGGTGTAGATTTTGTTAAGCCACGTGGGACGCAGAAAATCTAGTCCATAATATCGTATGCTACAAATACTTATTTTTAGTATCTATGCAGAACTTTTACTGGTAAGAACAATTTGTAAGTATTTCAATTTTAAAGAAAGTTTCTTAAATAATACTTACATTTGTCTTTTGGATATTTGTTGTGGAGCCACCTTCTTCCTTAGCAGAATCTGTTTAACACAAAAAAAGAGCTGAATATTTTAGAGCTACCTGTAAAGCTTTCAGACATCCTCAGTGAATGTGACTTAAATACACAAGATTATACTACCCACAGTCTGAGAGGTAGGGCTCTAAGAATCAGACTAGAACTGTGATAAACTGTCTAGTTACAATAGATAAAAATAAATAGGTAAAAATAAACAAGTCACACACTATGAAGAAGATGGTCCTGATTCTTCAAACTTACTGGTGTAAACCCAAATAAATTCAATGAAGGTGATGGAAAGAAAAAATGCTGGAACGTGCTGGAAAAGTCTCAGTAGAATCCATACTAAAGTCACTTTATTCCTGATATAATCTTTGTAAATGTAAGGATGAGCCACCTAGAAGCATTTACTGACAGCAATTTATGAGACTGCTGTTATGCAAATACTTTCTGGCTTCAGAGCTATGTCCTGAGCCACAAACTTCAGTAATTCCTAGGACAAATAGAAAATGTGTGATGTTTAACATATACAGGGGGTTAATTTATGGCTACTTCAAACACAGGAAATCTGCCTTCATCAGGAAAAGGCCTCCATCAAAGTTTTCAGTGCTGTTGCTTGAAGGAAAGCAATTGCTAGATGCAAACCATAAACACTCCACAGAATGCTCTGATTGCAAAAAGACACTTATGTGGTCAAAACCAACACTGTCAGATTAGTGCAATTACCTTTTTCATGAGAATTGTTTGCCAGCACAGTGATAAACCCAAGATCCAGGCTCATGTTTGAGAAGGCATTCATGGCCACCACTTTCACTAGGAAAGTGCCTAGAGAAGAGAAACGACCAATTAAGAATAGCAGTGGGAACAGTCCATCACATTTGAAATATTAAATCCACTTAGTAAAGAAAATCCTATCCTTTTCTGTTAAGAAGGTGTTTTTTTTTTCCTGATGAGTTTCCACTGATGAAACACTTTTCAAGAAATGTTCCTCTCCTTTATTTCAGCTTTTTAATAACTCTGCTGCTTTGTCCTAGCACTTGCATTACTGTTCTTTGTTGGGTGGCTATGATATTGCAACATAGGCAACTAGAAGTGTGCTAGTCCTGGAGCCCAAATGAGTTTAGGTGTCTTGAGAGAGGAGCTGTCTGGTTTGAAAATTTCTGCCCCCTTTGAAAAGGGAAGAGATGTTCAAATGGGTGTAGGGAGAACCAATAAAACTTTTAGTACTTAATACTTTTAAAACATAAAATTGAAATCATAGTTGGCTTCAAGTGTTCCAGCTTGGGCATGGGATTTGAATAGTTCATTAGAGGACGAAACTTTTTTATCTTCTGCCACTGAATGAACTTTTAAGGACAATCTCCCTAATCCAACATTTTAAAGACTTTGATTTCTTAAACCTTGTAAGAAATATTACTAAAAAGCTTTTCCATAAGTAAACCCAACAAAAGCTACATGTTGGAGACCAGAGCTCCCCTTTTCTTTGTCCTCTTTACTGAGAACTCTCCGGATTGCTAACTACTGCAGTGTAAAAAGCAGAGAAGTCTAAACTTGAAAAATTATGCGTATAAACAAACAGGGGAAAAACACTGCGGTTCATTAAAATATTATTTGTACTTGAATCAGATTATGTAATGAAAAAATAAACCCTAGTTAATTATATCTTTTTACTGTAAAAATCAGGAAACTGAAGTTTTGCTTTCAGTTTCCGTGTGGGTATCTGTTTGCAAGTTCAATTTCTTTTAGCTCACATACAAGCCAATAAGACTGTGCTATTCCTCCTGTTCTGCAGACCAAGTCTGAACAGCCAGAAAAGCTACCAAATTCAGCTGTATGTTATTGTCCCCTCCCAGACTGTTTGTGTAAACTCCTCAGCTCTGTCTTGGAAGTACAGAAGGTGTCAGCATGCTCTACCTTCAGACTGCATGGGAATGGTGTACGTTCGAGGTTCCACATGAGAGCCATCTTCTTTGTACGAGTGAGTTTCATTAGATCCAGTCACTTCAAATATCAGCTTATCTGGGGCACCATGAGACACAGAGACATTTATCTCCAAATTCTCCCTCAGCTGCAGAGTATGAGAACCTAATGTGGCCTGAAGACCAGATATTGGCTCAATTAAGTGAACAGCAATGCTCTCGGAGATCTCTGATGCGGTTGTGTTGCTGAATGCTCGGATTTCCAGTTGATGTATCCCTGGGCCTAGCAGCTCTTGAGAGGCACTGTCAAGTGTCAGATTGTGAGGGACTATTCCTTCCTTTGCACTGGATTCAGTGAGTGTCATGTTGTCTGCTAGTAGAATGTAGGTCACTTCATTGCCTGCAAAAAGACAGTTCAATATTTCTCACAGCTTGCACGTAACAGGCCAATAAATTCCAGCTGCTTTGGGCAACATTCAGGTATTTATAAAGGAGTCATAAGAATGCTGCAGCAATGCAAGCTTTTGTGCCCCTCTAGGCTCCCTATGGAAATCTATCATCACATGCGTTTTCTGCTGGGAATGTCTGGGCAATCAAGACTACTCAAACATACACCACTGAATGTTATTTTTAAGCATATATGTGGATTCCAGGAACTTGAAGTGAGAAAGAAATATACATCAGTAAGTGTGAACAGCTCAGCATGGAATACTCTTATCCTCAATCAGAGAAGCATTTCTGTGGATTCTTTAGTTCAAATATGGAGATAATCCTACTGACTTCACATGGATTCATGTGACTAAAGTTATGCCCATGCTTTGCCAGCTTTGTGTAGAGGGAAAAAGGGTTTATACTTATGTTTAAGGTGGTATAATAGCTCTGAGAAAGAACCCCTCCAATGGGGCTGAGAGCATTCAGTTGCAGGAATGCAACAATTAGAGGGAAAGCATTCACTAAAAAGTAGTATTGTTTTGCATAATGAAAATTCCACTTCTATCCCATGGGTAGCATAATATTTTGTTCACCATTTAAGTCATACAGAGTAATTACCCTCACCTCCATTGAGTTCAACTTGAATCCACAACACGTCCCCATACAGTGTGCGGCAGCAAGAGCTGTTCCCAGATTCATACTGGCTATAGCACCCAGTGATGCTTAGTTGATCCATCTTATCTTGAACAGTCACCCGCTTCTGTGCCATCACATGCCATTCGCTGGTAGAGCATTCCACAAAAACAGTAAACTCTCCAGGATATGAATATTTGTATGTGACATTGCTGACCAGTCTAGAATAAAAGAGAACAGCTGCTTGTTGTGGAAGATCATCCTGAGAAGTCCTTAACCTTACATGGTAACAGTGATTACAATTCCCAAGTTTCTTACATGACTCAGCTCTCCTGCAACGACTGTAATCTCGGGTTTAATTACATAGGATTTTTAGGGTTGAAGATTGTTCCTTTGTTCCAGCCAAGGTGTCATTAAGGATGTGTATCAAAGGTGCTTATTCTCAAAGTGTATCTACAAGGGTGGATACATTTTGATGTAAAGTAGGTAGCTCTGGTTTGTGACCTGTTGGCTCCGAGACTTGTGACTATGCACATTAGAACATGCAGCGGTGCCCTTAATTCTCTACTCTATTTTATTCCTGTTTTACTGTCTCTTAAATACATCAGCGGAAGATGAAGCTCCTCAGCATTTTGTCAGAGCATTCCTTTCTTCTTTTTTTTTCATATGCAGCTGCTTCTATACTAGCCCATGCTAAGAAAAATGTTTCTTCCCCCCTGGGTCTGGTGCAGCTCCACTCATGATAGCAATAGGAGATAGATAGGAGATAGCAAAATGAAGACGTCTGTGGCAGTTACTATTATTACTAACAAGCATAGGGAGATGGTAAAAAGAACCTAAGGATATACTTCTTGAATGACGTGGAAGGCAAATAATAAGTAATATTGCTGACACTGTTCTCTCTAATCTCTATATTCTTATCATGGTACTACCTAGAAAATGCAAACAAAGATCAGGACATATCATCCTTGGTAATGCATATATTTCATTAGCTGTTTTAATGAAGAAAAAGGTTTTATCCTAACTGCACTTCAAAAACACGCCAATGACAAGATGAGACCAGAAAAGGCAATTCTTGCAAGAGTAGGTGTCAAACTGGACACAGATAACAGATGATCAGGACTGAGAGCCATTTAATAGGTAAAGTAAAAGGGCTTCCTATAAAAAGCGAGCCTCTGCTTACAGCTAGCAAAAATATTTTATTTAAAGGCTCACTATCAAAGCTTTTTTTCTTTCAAATTCTATACAGCTACAGGCCTGTCATAGCTCTGAAAGGATGTTTACTCTTTCTAGCATGTTACTACCTTTTGGTCTTCATTCTTCTACTCTTGCTTTTCGAGTTGATTCAAGTGGGATTCCACTAGTATAAAAATAAATATCTGGAGTCATTCTCTGTCATTCCTAGCACAAGAACAAGATCTGATTTTTTTTTTATCTTTTAAAATTTAATTTTTATGCAATTAAGCAAAAATAAAAATGCCAGAATGCCACTGTATTACTTTAAACATTATCAAAAAATACTCTTTAAACTTATAAAAATAATGCTTGCCTGTTTCTTCAGCAATTACTGACATGTTTTCCATAATTTTGTGTCTTAGGATCTGGAATAAATTGTCTTAGTAGTAATAGGAATCACTTGTCATAATAAGCAGAAGAAAGATTGTGTTTGGCTGTTTGACATAAAATTTTGTATTAATTTCAAAACATATTTTTGCAGAATCCAAGTGTCTTATATATATGGTCTGTTAGTAATCTACTTAATTTTTAACATCTCATTTGAGACACTTGGAACGTTCAATAAGATGTAAGCAGTGAGATTTACTGGATGTCTGATTGATACGTGAAGGACATATCTTACGTTAGAGGGTAGTAAGGATCAATAGTGTGGCCATCTCCAGTGCTGATGATGCAGGAAAGGTTGCCAGAGTACGGAGAGAGCAGCCAGTTCAAACTGACTGTGATATTTTCAAAGACATAGCAAGTTTCTGTTACAACCAGCTGCAGGCCTGTAAAACATAATGACAGAATTCAATACCACTGTTTTCTTAAGTAATTCGATTACTTTTCATGTTTTGAGAGTAGAGCTTCTCCGGAACAGAGTTGATATTACTGCTAATCTGAGCGCATTAGTGCTGTGACAAGGAGCTGGTTCTTTTCCATACCTACTGGCCAAGATTCTTGTTGGAACATAGTTTTGTTTAAGTTAGGACAGAAAACCCACATTTTTTGTGTCTATTTTTCATTATCACTGCTCTTCAAGGTTATTCCCTGAGGATGGTGCAGTGATTTCTAACATAATGGTCACAGTGTTAGAGCAAAGAGTAGAACAGGCTTTTAGTGTTGACAGCACCCTCCCACTTACCTTCCTTGCAGTGGTAGTGAATGGACAAATAACTTCCTAAAGCTGGGCAAGGATCACCAAAGAACGTGCCATCTGCTGCCACCTGGCAGACTTGAAGCCCATGACACTGACCTGCAAATAAAGACTGTTTTATATGAACTTGTAGGATTTGCCTTTGTCATAACAGCTCAAGTGAGAAGTGATTACAGAAACTAAAAGAGTAGAGGGAGGAGTATCATATTATTGATTTCTAGACAAACTTCCACATCACTTTGACTTTAGTGTGTTGCTTATTGCCTTTTTCTGGGTGCTAAGAAATGGTGCTATTTCTTAGCGCCATTCCGCTACATTGGAATAAAGCTGAATTAGAGAGGGGCAAAAAAAAAGAAGTTACTTGTTTTGTTTAATTTTTGCTGGAAACCCAAAGAATCACCATGGAGACAGGTCGTAGTCACCGTTTAGTCTGGCAAGCAATGGAACCCTGCAGCTCCAGCAGGCTGTGTATTCAACACATGGCAGGCAGCATCAGATCCCTCCTGCCCTCGTGTCCCCATGGATGCCAGCCTTTTCACCCTCCTGGTTTGGAGTTAGGTTTGTGTAGATGTGTTCTCTTCCATCTCTCTCAAAACTAGTGTCTCCCATTGAGTTCATCAGGGCATTGCTGTGCCCACACATTTTCTTCACACTGAGATGAACTCGGTATGCCCTTGTTCTCCATTTCTTCTCCTTCTCTAAATGTTTGCTCTTTGCAAAGTTCCTCCTTTCCATCCAGCCTCCTGTGGGAATGTCCTCCATGTCAGAAGTTCTCTGTGATTGCCTTTCTTTTAGGAATAATCCACTTTCTCATTCACTAACTCCGGTGAAATACAAGATAAAATACTTTAGGGACCAGGAACAATGTAAGATACTACCTGCTATTTCATCTTTGACACTGATCCAGCTACAGTTTTCATCTGTATCATGCTGGAGATGAGTTTCCGATACGCAGTAGTGAGGGTTTTTCCGTCCATAGAAGCTCTCTCCAATTTGAATAACTTGTCCTGATCCACACTGTACAGTGGCATTGTAATTATCACAAGCAATGCTCTGGCCAGATTCTAATAGGAGAAAAGAAATCAGATTAACTTTTTGAATTTGTAAGAAATTCTGCTACAATTCTCATGCCTATCCATGGGGAATTTTTGTTGCTTTTTCTTCCCTTTTCTCCTTATTAAGCCAAACAATTAAGAAAAAGAAAATAAGAAGAAAATATTTTTCAATTTTTTAAATCTGAACAAATAGATTTATAGGTTTTACTGCCTTAAACAAAAATTTGAGAACATTCTTAATAAATCAAAATATTTCAATTTAAAAATAAGCATATTTTTGAGAGAAACATTTCACATTGCTTGACCTGCACTACTAGAAGGTTTAAAGCTACTTCTTGCTTCCGAAAGAGCCTTGTGGCAATATGTGATTTGCATGATATTCAGGTAATTGCTTTGGAGAGCAGATTGCATATTAAGTGTGGGACCTGATCCCATTTCTGCTACAGAAACACCTTTGCTCTTGTGTGATATTCGACTGACTTCATTCAGGAGGACTGCACAAATAAGGCCACATCTCTAAATGTATACACATCATTCTATGACTGATCCAGGACAGTTAGTTATCTTTCAGAATCCCTAGTATCCTGTGATAATTGGGATACTTAATACCCTGAAGAGGAGGATACAAAGAAAGACTGCTCTCATATGGGAGTGTTGCAAAAGATTGTTTTTGTTTTAGCTGTCCCAGGTTTAAATACTTTGTCATCCAGCTGCTGTTTTGAGCATTTCCCTAAGTACCTTGGTTCTCAGTGCCAATGTGTGCACACTGCAGTAATTGTGTGCTATTGTTATTTAAAGGCTAAATCTAAGCCTGGCTGTAACTATAGCAACGTGATCAGTTTACAGATTAGAGCTCTCTAAATAAGCTTGAAAAATAATTTGCTGTTAAATTCTAACACGGACTATCATCTCATGCATTGTGTTGTTCTTTACTTTGCATAGAGTTCCCGTAGTATTTGCTGTGTCCAGTTCTGGAATCCTCAATGTGAGAAGGATATGGAGCTGTTGGAATGGGTCCAGAGAAGGGCTACAAAGATGATCAGAAGGCTGGAGCGCCTTCCCTATGAGGACAGGCTAAGAGAGTTGGACCTGTTCATCCTGGAGAAGGCTCAGAGGAGACCTTATGGCGACCTTCCAGTACCTGAAGGGGGGGCCTACAAGAAAGCTGGAGAGGGGATATTCATAAAGGCTTGTGGGGATAGGATGAGGGGGAACGGGTATAAACTGGAGAGGGGCAGATTTATACTGGACATTAGGAAGAAATTCTTCACTGTGAGAGTGGTGAGGCACTGGCACAGGCTGCCCAGGGAGGTTGTGGCTGCCCCATCCCTGGAGTTGTTCAAGGCCAGGTTGGATGGGGCCTTGGGCAGCCTGATCTAGTGGGATGTCCCTGCCCATGGCAGGGGGGTTGGAACTAGATGATCTTTAAGATCCCTTCCAACCCAAACTATTCTATGATTCTATAAAAGAGGCTATAATTGCCTCAATCTGTTCTCAGTTTCCTGGGTAATGGAATGGTGGATGCAGTGTAGCACATTGTCATTCAATAATGCAAATACTTTTTAATGGGCTTTAAGTCAGATCCTATGGTAACAGATGATAGCTTGCCTAAAAACAGACAATTGTCTCTGTGGTTGTAATGGAAAAATTATTTTAGTCTGGTTTTGCAAGGAAAATAAGCTTAAGGGGTGGTGCTGTCTGCCAATTTCCTCTCCCTCAATCATCTTTAATGTTACTCATCTTCAGGCAAATTTGATGTATAGATATAAACCTCAAAACACCCTAAAATTTCATGAAAGTCAATGACTAAGTAGAAGACAAAGAGCTACTTTGGTGCCTCTATTAGGAGTAGGGATTATAACCCAATGTTTATCTGTACCAGGATGTGGGATTCAACTGGTCAGCCCATACGGCTGGGACTCGGAGGCAGCTGTATAGAAGGGGAGGGAGTTAGAAAGGGGAAAGAGCTGAGGGAGGGGAAACTATTTGCAGAGGAGGAACCTGCTGAGGACATGGGAGTGAACTGGGAGTGCTGAGGAGGAGGGTAGGGAGAGGATGTGGCACAGAAAATCAGGACAGGAAACAAAACTCTACGTGGAATGGCTTGTTAATTATGTCAGAAGTAGTACCAGGGCAGTAGCAATTCTAGGGCTTGTAGTAACCTGTTCTTGCATACTGGATTTGAAGACTTTTTTTTATATTAGTGAGCTTACAGCCAGTCTCTCCTTCCAGTGCTCGTGACCTAAGTTCCAGTTGCAGTTCAAAATGCTTGCATTATGTGCAAAGTGTGAAGAACAAATTTCCCTCATATCTGTATGTTGAAAGGGATGACATTGCCGGCATTCCTTTCCAGGACTGTTTGTTCCAAGTCACAGTTTAAGGGTTACAATGTCTGTAGATTTTCTGTCTAAGCACTTATATACCACTGGGAAGCACAGGTTCCTGTCTGCTTCCTTATCCTGGGGAAGCCCTTGAACTTCATGTGAGGGAAGGGTCTGAGAAGAAACAAGAAAAACTTGCTCCTACCTTTGCTTACTCCAGGCTGCTTGGAATGGTGTCTTTGGGAGCCTGGCTGTATTTTTAATTCAGTTGCAAATGGAAATTATTTTGGACCATATTTACTTGACTAAGAGTATGTTTAGAGGGCAGTCATGCAGGTCCCACCTAGCCCAGGTCTTATCATATGGTGGGAATTTATTCTTGCAGCTGTGTTATTATACGCTACTCAAAGTGGCTGTAAACTAGGTAGCTTATATCTGCTGTAGACATGGACTGCTACACATTTATATTCAGTCTGAGATCCGTTTCTATTTTATTAGCCCTCTGTTGAAAACCTGGAGCTAAAGGGCTTGTTGCTGAGCACCTACATCTCCCACTGACTTCAGGGTTCTCCTTTCTTTGGATCAGATCTCACATCAGTGCACTGGGAAAAAAACCCACACTTGCTGGCATTACACATTTTTTTGCTTGTTTGCTTTTAAGAAGATTTATAAAGTTGTTGCACAGCCACTTTGAAAGCAACAAGGCAATTTATGCACAGTTGTGGACATGGCATGCTCACTTCTCTGTTCCAGCTGTTGTGTATCTTACCAAACTCGCAAATGAAGTCAAACTCCTGGCTGCAATTTTCAGTCACACCCCACTGGTACTTGGCATTCTTCAGGATGTACCCACATGTGGATGAGAAGGAGGATGGCTGATCCTTGTACCAGTTATTGTAGCTTATGTTGGAAGTGTCCAGCCAAATCATTGACCCTGTGAACACAGTAATCATGTTCTAAATGTTTATATTCTGCAGTAACACAATTACAGAGTCAGAGCCTGCAGAGCAGGACTGTAGCCCTGCTCTTACTGAAGGAGATGTGGTTTAGTCCGGATAGGGATCTTCAATTACATTTTATATTTAATGTGATATAATCACTAAAAGAGACACCGCCACTTCTCCCTGTGCTCACAGCCTCAAGGTCCCACCATTTCCCTTGCATGAGATCTTGCAACACTTCCTAGCGTGGTGAATTCGCTCAGCCTGCTCTTCCAGTACAGAACTAACGCAGCTCATTTTTTTCACTGTGTCAAATGATCAAATTCACCACCACAAGATCTCATGGAAAGGGTGACAAATGCAACTGGAAGGTGAAGAAGGCAATTAAAACATCTTAATATAAATCTCAAGTTACAGCAACAAAAGAAAGTGGATTTTCAGATGTCTACAGAGGGACTAGTTTCATTTGTTTTCACATTAAGTAAGCATCATGGGCTGATACAGTTTTAAAGAAGACATGATTTCAAAATCACCTACCATCAGTAGTTTCATCCAGCAAGGAGTTTGAGATCATTCCAATCCACCATTCCTGATCCTCAGCAAGATGTTTTTGCAAGAACTCTTGAGTTTCCTCATTTTCAATAAAGACAAGATGACCACCTCCTCTCTCACACCAGCTCTGGGCACTTGTGAAGGTATGCTGGAGTCTAACAAACTCATAGCATGAATGGTTGAAAGCCAGCTGGTACTTTGAGCAAGGAGTTTCTTCGTCAATGGTTACCTCTTCCACAGCCAAACATACAGCGAAAGAAACCTGAAGTGCAATCCCAAGCCGCATTTTCTGCTCAGTGCCCTGTGTGGCACTAATCTTGCTTATCACATTACCACTCTTTTTGCTGCCTTTTTCAAAAGCCTGAGATGTCGTCCTGGTCATGTCATCAGCGTTTCTCCTTCCTCTTTGCTGCTTGTGACAGCAGCAGCAATAGAGTGTGGGACAGATTGCTTCTAATACATAATGGTGATTGTGTCAGAGGATACACACAACAAGTATTGATGCTAAGTCATTGCAATGGCCATTGTGAGGCCTATTGTACAAATGTCTCATTCCATGTGAAGTCTGTTTGAAGAGAAGACATTTGAGTATCGCTTTCCTCATGAGCAGAGGAGATAAAGTTGATATATGCTGGTATTGGACACATGGGAAAGTGAGATAAAGCTCCTACATCAAAGGCAAGCTGGAGGTCTTTACAACAACAACAAAGAGATACAACAGTAAGAATGAAAGAAGAATGAGGAAAACAAGAAACACAAGAAGTTGTGAGATGGGAAAACACACAGTGCTCCTCTAGATAGGTTTAATTGGTTTGGATTGTTTTATTTTTAATAATTATTATTTGAGGTGCTTCTTTTGGATGATAATGCAATGTCTGTAATTGTTGTGTTGTATTCATCCTGTCCATCTGTTTACACATATGCAGGTTAATCTCATCTGTCCTGAGTAACCTTCATTTCGAAGTGTTGTATCTGTTTAGAATTTCATACTCCAAGTAAAATGCTCCCATCATCCCTTAAAAGCTGAGCTGCTTGACTATATAGAGCCTACGGTATTCATACCTGCTAGGAGGTAGAAGGCCAGAAGTTAAAACAGTGATTTAGAAAAGATGAAAGTATTACCTTAATCATCAGAACTACTTGGGAACCCTATGTGCACATTCCAAAGGCTGATGGTGGACTTTAGGAAGCCAGGCCAGCAACATTTAGGAGCTAAAATCTCCAAGTGTTTCTGAAACTTCCTTAAGACACCTATTGGGTTTACTGTGCCACTGGATTAGCAGAAATACGGTACAAATAAGGACCTTTAGCTATTGCGATCCTCCCGTCCTTGGCATTAACTCCATCAAATCTGATGCAATTATTATTAATTTATACCACCATAATCACCACTATGCAGGATGTCCCCTTTCCCACTACATTTGAAAATCAAGACTTATCTCAGCTTGGAGCAGATCCCACATTTAATTTCTGGCTGATTAATAGGGAGGTCTGGTGGAACAGCTGAGAAGTGACTATTCAGGCTGGGTTTCCTCTGGGGAGGACCATCCACATTCTAATTTACTGATGGATCTGGCCCAGTCAGTGCCCAGATAGCCATCCTCTTCCTGGAAGAGACCATAAAACTGGTTATCAGCTGCTTCTGTTGAGGACATCTGCAAATTAGGAGGCCCTTTTGAGGGGGAGGGGGACTTGCATACAAAACTTCATAGGCTTCAGTTTGGGAACTCCCAACCCCACTGTTTTATATTCAAACTATTGCAAAGGTTGGAGCTGAGAGCATCTGCTGTTTGCTTAGTTGGCCACTCTATCTTTCTGTGACATTTACATCAGAGACTGTGTTTCCTCTTGGGGCAAGCTGACTTGCCAGTCTATGGAGAAGCTGAGAGCCAGCCCATTTTGTCCTCTTAGGAGAAACAGCCTGTTTCTGAAAAGAGAGAAGTGTGATGAAGGAAACTGTACTTAAATGTATGTGGCTCAGTGATACACGTTGTACATTTCCAACCGGTGCTATTTATTCACATTTGTGATGAATGGATTCTGCAGCATCGTCCAGTTCTCCCTCTGCAGCTGGAAATTTGATGGCATGAACTTACTGCTAAAAATGCTGGAGCTGGGGGAGCCACAGGCTGTCCTCCGGGAATCTGCTCCAGAGCCATTGAAATTAGTGTAAGTCTTGTCTGTGGCTTTGATGGATTTTGAATCAGGCTCTAAAAAAGAACAAATAATGTTTGTAAATGTCTACAAATAGAGCTAAGCTCTCCAAGTGAGTCTACTACTGGCAATTTCTACAGCAGTGTGATTTTTTTTCCTAATCTACAGTTGCTCTAAGTAACTCTTCAGCCGCCTGCAGCAGATGGGGAATGGAAGAAAGACAGTTTCCCTCTTTTGCAGTTTGTTGACTTTGTATATTTTAGTGCCAGTAAAGCAGTCTGTCAGTTTATTCTGTTTACCACAAGGAAGAGAAAAGTGTACCCAGAAAAGAAAATACGAATTGAAAAGCATCAAAATTAGCAACTAGGGTCCTCAGGAAAGGAGAAAATTGCTGAAAGCTCTTTTTCCCTCATAACCAAAAATTGTCTTGATTTCAAATAAACAGTGCTCTGTGAATTTACTCTTTTGTAGGAAACATGCTTTTTGCAGTTTTCCTCAACAGAAAGACATTTTAAAAAATAGCCACATGTCCACATGGAAACTTCACAGTACAATGGTTTATTAATTTATTTTATTTTTTTTTCTCTTTTCCTTTGTGTAGCTGGCTGCATTGAAATAATTTAAATAATTTAGAAGTGACTTAAGTAGTCACATATGCTAGTGAGGAAGAGACAAAATGGTGCGCCTGGCTGTGTGATCTCATCTTGCGTGATGCAATAGGGAGCCTTAGAAGTGCTTAATTAAGCCTCTGTCATTGTCTCAAGGGGGTGTCTGGCAATTACAGTAACTTCTCCTCTGCTGGCAGCCCATGGGAGTCTAACTGACCCCTAACAGGCATTGGAAAGTTGCTCCGGTATCTTCAGGAAAGTGTCAAGCATAATATCAGCTGTATAGATTTTGGATACACCAAAACCATCCATTTGCTGTTTTCTGTCTGCCTTTTGCACAGATCTGAAGAACTGGGCAGACTCACAAAAGAAAAGACTGTACATAAACTTTTTTTTAAGGAACTATGAGCCTTTCACATACAGTCAAGATTTGTTAATCCTTGTTTGGTTATAGCCGTCTGCCTGAATGGCTGATGTAGCAACCACCCTTACAACACGTGTTATGTACCAGTGACTTAAACTAAAACATACTCACTGACTAAAATAAGTCTTGCAAAGCAATTGTGTTTTGCAAGCTTTGACTAGAAATTAGTGACAAAGCTTTCTCAATATTTGCACACCCTCACTCCAAGCAGCGATAAAGCTGTGAATAGCTCCTTTGTTTGTGAACTCTCTTGCGTCTGTTGGAATAAGTCTTTCATTTTTCTCAGAAGTGCTTTAGGGGGCCCTGCAGATCTCAGAGTCCTAACGTGCCCTTATGAGTTACACCAGATGGTGGCCATCAAGAGAAAGTTTCTTCAGAAAAGCATTGTGCTATATAAAACATCACAAAAAACAATGATAAAGTTTTTATTTCTTGTTTTCAAATGAATCCTTCAAGGTTTATTAATTTATTTTATTGTTGTTGAAATCCAAAGCACATTTTGGTTATGATGCTGAAAAAGTGAATAGGTGTTTAAATAATAGTGGCTTATGCTGAGATTCTGTAAGGGAACTTTCTAGCCAGTGTTCACTACTCCTAAAAATTGAACCCCTTAAAACCAGCTTATTTTTGGTAGCCAAATCTCAAAGTACTTATAATCACTAATTTTTTTAAAACGATCTGAGCTTATATATGCCAATTATATGCCATTTGGAAAGTTTACATGCCTAAATTCTTATAGAACAGGACATGAGCACACCCAATGCTTATCTATCACAGGTAGGTGTGGTAGGCTTGCCTTGACACCTTTGGGGAGATTTTGCCTTTCATGCCCCAAATTAGGCACCAAGTACTGTATCACAATTTTTGGAAAATACAAGCCTGAATTCTTGCTCAGCATGATCAATAGCTCTATAGCCCAGGGCACCTTGAATAAAACTGTAAATATCTCCAAGAGCAACTGCTGCTATTATGAGAACATATCATTCACAAGACTTCTCTATTTCTGAACTTTGGTGTCCCAGACCTGAGACAATCGGTTCCAGAGTTTCACTGGGTGATTGGAGAGCTTGTTGCACAGATAAGGAGGAGAGGTATGGTGGCACCACTGACTTCAGAGTGGTCTTGGTTTGTATCCTAGAGCAGATTACAATTGCATTATGATGGCCTAAGAATATCCAGTAATTCAAAAGGCTGTGACGGTACAGCAGGACAGCTTGACAATCCTTAATAGAGGCCACAAAGTACTGGATTTGCAGAGTTAAGGAAGTGGAGAGCTGTCAATGGGAAGGAATCACACCCCCATTTGTTTTGGCTGTTGTTCATTTGCCTTGAGGAAGAGCAAGTAAATTTACACTCTGTAGGAGGATATTACTATCTTTACATTCCTGAATATTACTGAATATAATGCATAGATTTTATTAGGAATAGAAATATATCTCTCTTCTATTATTTGAATAATTATATAAATGGGAAATTGATTTCTATTACTCTGTCTTAGAGGTAGAAAAAAGATGACTTTCAGGTATCATTAATTTGAGACAAGATTGTGAGTGATCCGTTTTAGTGTGTCATCTGCACTTCCGCAGCCTGCAGAACTGCCTCTTGAAAACATCTCTTTCATTTATACCCAAATAGGTAGGACGTAATGAGTGCTGAGCAGACTGTCCAGAAGGGGACGGAGAAAAGCGCCTAGATACACCTTCAGCTTCCATCTCCCAATCTGGCTTTAGAAAAGCCCATCTACCAATTATTATTTTAAGGAGGCGGGTCACAGTCATGCTTCCTTCCTTGCTGCTCTCCTGGTCTGCTTGTCCTGATAGTGAGACCCGGTTGTTTGCTGACTCACAAGGGTTTGTTTTTATTGTTGCTCTACTAATGTTCCATGTGGCAATATGGTGAACTTAGCAGTGAGTCTTGCCGAGTTGCAATTTTGATGTTATCTTGTTAAAAAACAACAGAAAACAATTCTTATCTTTACAGGGTGCAATAATTAAATTAGACATTCATGCCTGGCATGATGGGGTCAGATAAAGATAAGTAGGACTACATTCAAGATTTGCTGACTTGGACGTAATTTCTGTTTATAGGATGTGTTTGGTTACCTTCTGGCACAAGTGTCACCTGGATAAGCCCCTGAGGATCTTCTCCTAGGAATTGTCCCTTCAGAAGCATCTAGTATTGTCTTTGAGCTTGTAGCTTGACTGTCCCCACCTGTCATACAGTTGGTGTCTCAATACCTCCCTGTTTCTCAGCTATTTCGTAGTTTTTATTGCATTCCACAGCAGAACTTCAGCTGCTGGGAAGAAGAGGATAAGTGTGCCGCCCGAGAACATTAATCAAGGTAGGGTTACTGGTGGCTAAGGTTAGCCTCGAATTCACATAGAAAGTCTCAGAACTATCTGAAACATCTGCTGACACCTCCTGTGTTTTTATGATCATGACTGACTAAGCGGCACAATTTAGATATGCCATTACCTTAATATCTTAATAAGAGAACTGTTGTAAGGTATAAAGGTACCCTCTCTGGGTAAAACATTAACTGGTAGATACAAATGAACTGAACTTTTAGGGAGGCAAAAATTTGCCTGGATCTAAATTTACAGCTTTCACAACTCCACTGGTGTCTCAGCAGTCACTCCAGATTTCCATAAACATAAAACTGGCCAGATTTCTAAGGCAGCCCAGCTTCCACCTCTTGTTTGTTTTATTGATTTTTGTTACACATTTTTCTTCTGCTTGTTTTGAACTCTTTCTGAGCTTGCACAACATGAAAACAGAAAGCAAAAAAGCTGAGTTACAAGCTGTTTTCACTAACAATGTTTCTCATCAATACATCCAACACCCCACAAAAGAGATCACCTTCACAGTCCCCATAATGAGAAGACGGGAGATTCAGCAGCTTTTTTTTGGTTTCTCTTTTATGTTATCTCAAAGACGTACAGCAGGCTAAATAGGTAGCAGCGTTCACTGTAAATGTTTGTAACACTATTTCTACACCTTCAGACATGGGACTGAATGCCAACCTTCATGTTGTCATTCTGCCCACTTGAAAACACATTACCGAACTGTATAACATATTAAATATTAAAACATGTAAATAGTCTTGGGATGTTGAAATGTGCAGATAAGGTTATAGAAGTCTTGTGGTGAATAAGTTTATGTGAGTACTGTGGCTGCTTACTTGTTTGAAAGTCTAGTGTCTAAATTGGCATTTAAATCCTTGGGCATTATGATCACTGGGCAGGCTCAGGATACTGGTATGGGTGGGAGGGCAGTTCTGTGCCTCAGCACTTGAAGAGTTTTAATACTAAATTATATTATCTTTTTATTTAAATGAACAAATCAGTATTTCTGGTGATATCTGTTAAAAATATGACTGTAGTAAAAGAAAGTTTGTTTAGCACAGAAAATACTGAAATCTCATCTCACAAAAAAATGAAATCTCAGCAAGAAAATGAAAATCTCATAAAAATAGTTATTTTGATCCAAATAGTGCTGATCAAAACAGTATTTGATTAAAACTGTTTCGATCCAAGCAAAATCTGGTCACTACAAACTGTATTAGTAGTTTGTATTTGCAATTATACATTGATGATGCAAGAAAAGTATGGCTAGATAGTGCTGGTGGTATTTCTTTTGAAATGAGGTCATGTTGGCAAGCTGGCATTTAACAAAGATTAGAGCTTACATCTCCTGGCAGAGTGAGACAGCAATCAGTGCCATTCCAGCAGAAATGACTGTTAAGTTTGTTTTACTGTTGGTGCCTTTATTTGGTTATAGATAACAGTTGGTATTAGAAAGTTCTTATCACAGCTTGAAGTCATATTCAGGTAATTTGACCTTTGTTAATGGAACTAAATTAGAACTCCAATTTGAAAAGATAAAGGTCGAGATTAAAGTAAATTAAGTACTTATTTCAATATAGAAATAAGAAATAGTATCAGTCTCTCTCTAATTTATTAGGCAGTGATTTGCTTCTTGTGTAAGTGAACAAAAAGTACACACAAAGCAATGACATTATTGTTATATTAGATATGTAGTTACCCAGCTTCTCTGCCTTGGGAAATTCTGTTTCTATTGACCACAGCCCAAATGTCATCCCCAGTCTTGCGAGGCCACAGGGCATGGCCAGACGAGTGCTGTGCTCCAAAGATGTCTTCATGGTCCTTTTTAAGTCTGGGAGAGAAGCTCAAGGCACTCAGAGACTGGATGGAAGTGGAAGAATAAAGAACCCACAGGAAACAGCTTGTAGCCTTCACCACAACTGTTTGAAGCAGAAAAAAGTATAGTGAAGAAAATCTGCCTGGGGTGGGGAGCTGGTAACTTCAAAAACGTTGTCATGAGGGGTGAACAGAAAGAGCAAACTGTGGGGAGAAAGTCTGGATTTGGTTGGAAGATTTCTATTTAAAAGGTTCTGCAGCTGGATAGTGTTTGTAAATAAGGACAAGCATCAGGAGAGGCTGTTCAAACCATGGGATGGGGTCATTTGCATCAAGGCTTATGTTTTCAATCTTCCTTTCTAGGAAGAGTGAGACAGCACAGTTTCCCTGAGTCTGTAACATTCTGACAAACATTACATTGTGTTTGGTAAACCCAAGACCGAAGACCTGCAGGTAGTCTCTACAGAGAGGGTTGTATTTCCTCTATGTGCTCTAGAACACAGAATTCTATAACCTTCTCCATTCTCTCCCACCAAGCGTGGTTTTACAAGGGGAGATTGTGAACTAATAAGACTGGAAAAGTCACTTAATCCACGTCTACTTCTGCTGATAGTTACACATGAGAATTGTGAATCAATACATTGATATTTCTTAATTTCAATGTAAAATAGGGGAAATTACACTGTTAGAAAGGAAATTCATCTCTCCATACCTTATTAACTGCTTAACAGTCATTAGCATGATAAAAACAACAAAAAGACGTTGCTTACTGCTGAATGAAGTATTTTTCACTGACAAGTAGGAAAAATGACCTTTACAAGGTCTCCTTATTTAAGTTGTACAGAACATGGGACAAAACTTTCCAGCATGGACACCTGAAATTAGCTGCCAAAACACCTTTGGGTTGATTTCAAAAGTTGCTGAGTATCTGCAGCTTCTTATTCTTCCATTCAGACAACTTTTAACAAGGTTTCAAATTGTCTCATCCTGGCTGAATCTTAACTAGATGAACAGTCATAGTAAAGAAAGGCAAACTTGCTTCAAATTAATCTTCTTTATTGCTTCCTTGCTCTATGGAAATCTGCTTAGTACTGCTACAGATTAGACCACTCACAGGTTAGATAATTAAAACTGCAGCATTAAGAGCTGTAGCCCTGTCAGTAGACGAGGATACGTTGACGAGAACATATTAAAACAAAGCAGAAGATCATGGACAGAGAAAAAGTCCCCATGGCTTAATGGATGTAGAATTAGATGGCTTTGCTTTTTGACTAGATCCTGTTCGGTCTGTAACACTGCAGACAAAAATCCCTTACTTGGCTTTGTGTATAAAAATAAGTCTACATCTCAATATACACACATGTTCTCTCTGTCTCATATATGAGTATACAGTGTATGTATATGTCTATGTATATATATACCTCTGCATATGTGTATGTATGTGAACTTCGATACCCTTCATCTCCTACAGACATCTGGTTCAATCTGGCTGTTTCTTTATTGATAGTACTGATTCCAACAAAGCCCATCTTTCTTCTTTTTTAACGTGGCTTCTTATTTTGTTATGACCTTTTTCTGTCAGTGCTTTCCGAACAGGGACACAGGCTCTGTCTGGATGAGCTCCCCAAGGGAACATGGGCCAACAAGCAGACAATAGGCTGGGAAGAGAGGAGCAATGGATATGGGTAACAAGTGTGTCAGAGCAGTCGTGCGCAGCACAAATCATGTTTTAAATAAAATAAAATAAATATATATATTTTAAAGAAAATAAAATAAATACATATATTTTAAACAGATCGGTCAGCCTTAAAAAGTGATGTTAAAACATTTTGGGATCAACAGTGATTTAGCTGAAAAAAATCCGATTTTAGGGTAACCTCATATAAAATTGCATAATATATAATTGTGTAAAGAACCTTTTTATCCTTCATGTTCAATGAAGCCTATGATTTGCTATGCAATCACATGCTTTATATTGAAATAATTCTTTTCCCAAAGGATTTAAATTAACAACATTGAACTCAGTTAAGTACCTTATCTAGAAACAAAAGCATGAAGTTAAAAATCCCTCTTATTTTTAATTATTCCTGCCACACTTTCACTGAGTGGATTCAGGTCACATATGGGAGAATACGTTATAGTCTTTGTTTGTGAAAAAGTGTTTAATTCAAAAATGTGCCTCTCAATTCACTCTGGAACAGCTTGTGTATAAAGAAAACGATACATGCCTGTTCAGTGATGTTATTTTATTAAGTACTAGAATAGCCCAGTTTAAATTTCAGAGAATAGGGGGGGAAAAAAGGATGGCACCCTGCTCTCCTGCTCTGAAATGTCACTCCCAAAGAGCCTAATCCGGAGCAGTGGGTAGAGACTTCTTTTCTTCTTCTATCCCCACCTGCCAAATGGCGCAAGCGCTCCTATACTGTGTTTGATATGCTGAAGGTGATGGGTCAGATTTGTTCTACCTGACTTCCTGGGTGTGCCCGGCTGCTTCAGAGAGGTTCTAAGGAGCAAACAGGCAAGTTAATGTTTTTCTTACTTCCCCTTTTAATCCTTGAAAGAGTTAATTTTAATGAGAATGTGCAAGAATTATGTGTATGTGCTAGGGATTAAAGATCAGCTATTATAAATTGTCAATCTATAAACCACCAGCTGCTGGCTCGCATTGCACTTTGACCTTATCTTTATATGTAACAGGAAGGAGCTGATCTCA
Source organism: Cuculus canorus (assembly GCF_017976375.1). NCBI lineage: Eukaryota > Metazoa > Chordata > Aves > Cuculiformes > Cuculidae > Cuculus > Cuculus canorus. The sequence continues at coordinate 8,918,411 of NC_071413.1, read as the reverse complement.
GCCCAGACAGGAGGGGACCACTGCGCCTGCAGGAGCAGCGGGACAGAGGACACGGGAACCGTTTATTACACAGGAGCCGCTTATTACACGAGAGATGGATACAATATTCACTACAACTAAAGAAGAGCACCCAGAGCCCATAAAAGCTGAAGTGCAAGGTAAGTGACAGAAAATCTGTGCTAATACATGTGGTTACTTTGGTGTTTACAAATATGTAAACACTGAGATAGTTGTTCACCCAAATCAGCACTGAAAGGGGAAACGAGAAAGCGAGAGAGATAATTTTGTTTAAAAGATTGACCTCAAAAAATATTTATGTCCCGATTTATTGGGGGGTAGTTAATGTTTTGTGCATGTTATGGGCATTTCTGTGTACTTTACCAAAAAGCCAAGTTGAACGGAATCTACTGAATTTGGTGGTGAGGGAGGAAGCCTTCAGATTTAATCTGGTGACACCCCTCCCCCATGGCTCTGCTCAGGCTTTCGGTTTCTCCTCTCTGTAACCCTTCTCTACCCTCCCTCTGGCTGCTCATGCTCTTCCTTGCCTCCTGGAGAATGTCACTGAAATCTGGGACTCTTCAACAATAGTATTTCTAAACAGAAAAGCAGCAGTAATGGATGCCACCATGTACCATTAAAAAGAGGATTCAGAAGTTAATCCAGTAAAAACTGCGGAGTATCCTTCAGGGAGACAGTTTAAAGTGCCTCTCTAGGGATAAATGCTTGATCAATCTTTGATTTTTAGTGCTTTTTTTACTTTACATATGAGTTTTTTGCTACAGCTACAGGAGAGGTTTGTTGCTGAGAACCCAAATATATGCTGCATTTTTTGTAATAGGTAGTCCAAGAAACGGTTGGCATCTAATATTGATTTTAAAGTCAATTCCCAAGTACAGCACTAAAAAAGATGACAATTAAAACTTGCATGATCACATTGTTCAATTTGGTTGCTGAATTAGAAAAGACATTTCAAGTCAAAGTGTTTTGTTATAATTTGCAGTGGGTTTATGCCTTTTGATTTTTTTTTTCTCAAGACAAAAACTTATTATTGAAACATTTGATGTTGCAAACAAACTGTCAGACTTAATCTGTATTATGGAACGGTTTATTTGAACAAAGAGTCCACATTTCACTAAATAAAATAATGTAAAAAATTTTTCTATAATTGTAATGGTGACTCAGTATTTACTATTAAGAAATCTAAAGAGAACCTCAACCTCTTTCAATATTTTGCTAGCCCTATTCTCTGCCAGTATTTTGGCACCTTGTTACTCAATGTGTACACTGTAAATATGACCCCATATTATAACATTGGCTGTAATTTAACCCATGCTCTCCTAAACACTGTACAGCCATGCGATTGTATGAGACTCCAATAAACTTCCAAATATTTGGAGATTTTACTGCATCACTGTTTTGTCCTCACATAGTACAGAAATGTATCATTATTTCCACTTCAGACTCAAGCCTGAACTAAGAAAAGATACAAGACCCAGACTTTTAAAGCTATTTAAGCACTTTAGGATGTTGATTGGTACCCAATGTGATTTACAGAAATTCTCAGTTCCCACTAAGATGAATTTTCATCTAAAAACCCCACTAGATGACCCTTTGCTCCATACTTTTCATACTGGAATTATGCCAGCAATTGCACTGAATTACAGCAGAGATGCATCAAGGCTACATTGCCTTAAAAAGATCACCTTTTTTCACTGTTCATGTCTTCCAGTGAAATTATTTTATTGATTTGTTCTGGAACTTTTTGAGCATTGTTAATCTGATATAGAGGAATAATCTGTAAACAGAGTTTTTAGCCCTAGGAGCTGTGAGATGTTCACTGAATTGCAGAAATATCTGTTTATCTTGAATGATGGACCCCAAAGCAGAAGACAGTATTACTGGGTCAAAATGCAGTCATAAATGGCATTGGTAGAAGGGAGGAGCACAAAAGGTTGCACTCACTACACTGCAGTGGCCCACAGTACTGGAGAAACAGGAGGGCCTGCAATCTTCTGTTGCCGGATAACAGAAAAGTGTAGAAAGGGAAGTGGCAAGAACAAAATGCTAATATTTTAGGCATATTAGCACATTAAACTTGTTCAGCACTCCTTCGTCAGTAGTCAGCCAAACAAAAATTATGTATCTATTTGGAATATATAGTTTCTTAAGGTCATATCCTGTTCTCTCTGAAGGATCATTTTCTTCTGCTAACTTATGATTTCTTCACTGTCTTTTCGCCAACTATTTTTAGTTACTCAAGTTTTGTGCAATTATCTATATTACAGGTTAAACCTTGTTTATCTTATACCAAAAAGTATAATATTATTACATTGGAACTTCTTGTATTAGATAGGCAAGTAAGGTTTGCTTTTCAAAGCTCTTCCAGAATATAATAATAATAATGAATGTCCATCCATTGTGTCAATAATTCTTTATCTTCCTCATGTATTCTAGAACTGTAACCCTAATAAAGTTGTATGAGTCTTGCGGCATGCAATATTAGTCAGTTAGCCTGGTTGAGAATGTGTATTAGGTAAAGCTTACAACTACTATCCTTCCTTTGTGTCTGGATGTGGTTTTTTCCTACTGTACTTAGTGTCATTTGTTTGAAGAAATGGAAAATGTCCTTGTGTCCCTTACCTAAGAAGGTCACCATTTAGGAAATGTTATCCAAGAAAGCAAGCAAAATCCCTTCAGGATGTTTGGGACTATAACAGAAGATAGGTGAGGAGAAATTGTAAAACACGCTTGAGTGACCTTGCAGCTGAGATGCAGAAAAACGTATAAATCATACTAATCATTGCTTGGTCCTGTGTGCTTGACAAGTAGAACCTTTGTGCTTAGGTAGCATAGGCCTGTGATAAACTCAGGCCCATCCCAGAAAACATGCTTGAGATTCCTGCGCTGCTGCAAGAAAGATCAAAGTCAGTGGAAAACTGCTATGCCATTTGCCTAATAAATATGGGCAAAGCAGAGGGTTTGGTACTCACATTTTTTTAGCAAGGACCAAGCTCTGCCATTCCTGTGTTCCCTTTTGTGTTCCCTCTGCCCAGGTGCTGTTTCAGAGATCGCGTGGTTTGTGAGGTAATGGAAATAAATTTACTCTTTGCATTTCATCTGTGGCTTTGCGGTTGTTCCTGGATCCTGCCCGGGTTCAGCTCACACAGGATCACAAAAGGTCTAACAGCAAAACAATTGTTAACTCTCTGCAGCTGCATCAGCTTTGACAGATTTGTTTCCATGGGAGGACATTTCTGTCTGTTGTCAAGGGAGTCTTTATAAGGAAAGGCATTGACATATTCAACATGATGTCACAGACCAAATGATAAGGAGAATTAAAAGTTCTTAGTTTTTTTATGCGGAGGCAATGTTCTGTGCAGGCCTTGTGTGGAAAAGTAGTATGGGATCTTAAATATTCCCCTGGAAGGCACACACACAAATAAGCAAGTGAAGCTTCTAATTTAATATCTGATATGCTTTTGTTCAGCTCTTTAACACTAATGACATTCTTTAATTGTTGTTACTCTTTGTCTCAAATGGTAGGTAATGTATTTTTTTGCAGTGATTTGATAAGAAACGTTTTGTATTTGAATCTCAACAATATTTATGTATTTTTAGTATAATATTCCTACCCTTTATTTATGTTCAAAGCACCAACATTCTGACTAGTGTCACAGAAGAACTGCCAAAATGACTCTACATTATGTTGTGTAATTTAATTAATGCAATTTTTTTTAACTGGAATTCATTTAGCCTGAAGTTTAAATCAATGTACTGAAGGCCAATGCAAGTCATATAACCTATAAAATGTGTTTATTTACATAAGCTCTAGCTTTTCCTGGAATGAGTGAAAGGGTTTAAATGTATCACTTTAAAATCTGAGTTCAGGAAAGAAGTTTTATTTATTTAACTTTATTTAATTCCTGATCTTTAGCAAATTACATTCCAGCAATCTCATCTTCTTCTAGTTATTTCATACAGCAATATTCATGCAGAATATTATTACTGCCAAATTTTTGAGCAGGTCATATCTTCGTTAACCAGAAGTCCAATATATTTATATGCTATTACAAATCTTACACCCATAGTCTGTCTGTCTATGCCCTAAGGAAAATTATCCTGTAATGTAACCCTCACCTAAATGAACAGATACTGGTATCTTGGTTTTGTTCATAGGTCAGTTGCCCACCTGGTTGCAAGGGATACTTCTCCGAAATGGCCCAGGGATGCACACAGTAGGGGACACTAAGTATAACCACTGGTTTGATGGCTTGGCTCTGCTGCATAGCTTTACTTTTAAAAATGGTAAGTTGTTGCACATCAGAATTAAAAGCTCAACAGCTCACATGTTGGTGCCTAACGTTGCTGATTCTGTTTTGAGTTTGATTAGTGTTAGAATGTCACAGGTTTTGTGTGCAGAGTGACGTGTGTGGTGAGGTCGTAATGGCTTTCGGGAAGATCTCTCCAAACACGCATTCAGACTTCACTCTCCACAGCAGCAGCAAGAGGATCTTTGTTATCGGAGATAGATTAGGTGGTTGTTCTTTCTGAAGTGCCGAAGTTCAATATTGTGTGTGCTGCAGGACTGCCTGCAACGAGTCCTGAGCAGGTCACTGCAGGGCAGCCTTTGCCTTCCACTCAGAGCAAGAAAACCTCCATTGTTTCAAACTTGATCAACCACGAGTACTGTAATATCAGGGAGGGTTTCTGTTGTGGATGAACAACCTAGTTTCAGGGAAGACTAATGTTCCTCTTTTGGTATTTGGTTGCAGCTATAACAGCTGCCAAGAGAGAAACTCAGCCTCACTTACGTATACTTGACACCCCTACAAGCAGTTCTGTTATTTACCATTCTTGTGGAGGGAAAACAGGTAGCTCTCTATAAAAAACAATTTCATGTTTTTCTTTTCAATTAAAGCATTTTTTATCAGTTCAGCAGTTTTACAGTGTGAGGCAGGATGTTTTGCCCCTAGGTACTTGCTGCAAAAAGTATGTATCTGTAAAAGAACAGGGTTTTACTCATCATCCTCCATTCCTAGTCTTTTTTTTGTTTTCATTTCTGTGATCAGAACCTGCAACTGCAGGATTTCTTCTTAACAAAGTAACCCATAAAGAGATGACCAATGTTTTCAAAATTGCCACTTTATTTTACTTACCTAAAGAAAACAGACATAAGTTCAGGTTTAGTGATCCATTAATTTGATTAGGATAGACATTGATTCCTTCAATCAGTTTGTTACTCTCTCATAACTAAATTTTGCCAATACAGATATATCACCACTCGTGCATTGATGCATAGTTAATAATTTTTACACAGACTGTTTTGATTTACTGCAAGAGTTTATGCAACTCCCTTCTCCCCCCCCACCCCCAGTATGCCAGTATTGTCCAAATATGTTGGGAATTAAGGAAGCTATATAAATTGTTACCTATCTCAGCAGCCACAAGAGCAGTCTTGGGTTCCTTAGAGAGCTGAAAAAGCCTTCTAAACCAGGGATTCAGCAGAATTGCCAGTTTCATTGCAAACTTTTCTTAGCTAAAGGATGTCTGCTTGAGAAACTCTTTCTCTGACTTTACCTATGCTAATTTCCTAAAGAATTCAGTAAAAAATGTGATTGAAACCTGTTTGGCCTTTGTCAGGTGAAGTTTACTACAGAAGCAAGTATCTCCGAAGCGACACATATAACTGCAATATAGAAGCAAACCGAATCGTGGTGTCTGAATTTGGAACTATGGCTTATCCAGATCCATGCAAAAACATATTTGCCAAGTAAGTGATGCTTTTGCAACAAGATTCTTCTATCTACTTATCTGTCCAGCACAGATGTCTTTCTGTTTACTCTTGACACACATTTACATGTAAAAAACCTCTTTATTGAAAATTCACAAAAGTCTAAGAGATCCATCCAGCACTGTACTCTTTGTTATCCTAAGGCAAATATTTTAAATTCATTTTACCAGCAATATTGGCTGTTTTATTCACTATTGCAAGTAGATTTTGTTGTAACTTTAAAAAAACACGTATTTTTTTTTCCAAGTGTCTCACAGAAGTTTATAAAAATGATATTCTGTAAGGGGAGAAGCAGCAAGAAAGGAAAAGATTAAGACATTGGGAAGGAATTTATGAAAAGTTCATTTAACAAAAAGAAGAAAAGCATCAACAGCTGCTGCTGTGCATGGCCCCACGGCTCGGGGACCTGCTGCTGTGTGCGGGGTGAAAGCAGGTACAGCCTCTGCTGCTCTCACGAACCGGTGCAAAATTTCCCTCTGTACAGGGCATTCTCCTATTTGTCTCACACCATTCCTGAGTTCACAGACAACTGCCTGATCAACATTATGAAAACTGGGGATGATTTTTATGCTACCAGTGAGACTAACTTCATCAGGAAAATTAATCCACAGACTCTGGAGACATTAGAGAAGGTATAAAAGACTGTCTGTCCTTCTGGTTCCTCATCTGCTAATGTTTCAGGCTGACTCATAAGGTTCCATTCACGTGCAAGATGCAGAACTGGAAAGATATTTCTTCTGCTATTCCTTTACTTTTGAAATCATAGTAAAGTGAAATAATAAAGATACCAGATCTTTTAGTAACGCATGAGTTCAAAGTTAAATCCTGGGTAGAATGGGAAAAGCTGGGCTTTGAGCAATTTTACTTGTGCATAATCTTGCAAGATTGCAGGAATAATACCACATATCATGCTCATGACATAATTATTTTGGATGATTTCCATTCTTATCCATCTGTAGTTATCAAGTGATTTACATAATTAATGACTCAGTAGGTCAGTTATATGACTACTTTTCAAGTACTTTATGCAAGATATTACTTAATTATTAAAATGAAATCTTTTAGTATTGAAATATACAATGAGTCTTGTCTAGCATGCTGTACAGTTTGCGTACAGTTTCCAGGCTTTAAATCAAATAGAATTCTTTTTGCTGCAGAAGATCGCTAGACTCATATCCCTACTAAATAAACTGCCTGCAGGATGAAATGAGCATTTGCAGAGTAACTTTAGTCAATGCTTCCATTGTGTTGTGTGGCTGCAAGGGAGAGGTAAATATCGTTCTGATTCTGTAACTTGGTTTAGCCTTGAATTAGGAAAGCATTTGACTACCCACATAAGTGATTTGTTTAAATTTCAAGGCCTGTTGAAAATGGGGTACCAATGATAGGCTGACGGTGCTAAAAATCTGGTGGATTTGTGGTGTTAGCTGAGATGAATTTTAATTCTCTTACATATCTCTAAAATCTCCTATCATATGATTTTCTAGGTTGACTACAGCAAATACATAGCTGTAAATGTGGCAACTTCTCACCCGCATTACGACAGTGCTGGAAATACTCTCAACATGGGTACTTCAATAGTCGATAAAGGGAAGACAAAATACATTATGTTTAAGATTCCTCCCTCTGTGCCAGGTAGGATATACCTTTTATCAGTATTTTCCAGAAACTGGTTAGCAATTTCTTTTCTTCTGAGGTTGAGGGGTGGTGGTAGAGCTCTTTGAGAAACCAATGGCATTCATTATCTTAATTTTAACTTATTGTCAACTTGATGTTAACCTGTTAGCCTGTCTGGGGATGTGCTATTACAAAAGTTCATCTTGAATACTGTATAAACAGGGTATTTCAGTATAAAGAACACTGCTTTTTGAAGAATGCTACTTTGAATATTGCTAGAGTGAACTAACTCTTTTAGAAGGATTTCCATTCGCTGTATTGTGATATGTAGAGGGAGGATAAACAGAAACAATTTTAATTTATAGAGCAGTATATATAATTAAAATTATAAATTTTAATTTTCTTCATAAATGAAAATGCTCTTAAAATGCTGATAGTGTGATTATAGGAAAGCATAATGCCAAGCAATGTCTAATATGGAATTAATTTCTCTCTAATCTGGCCTACACTAGGCCCCGCTGAAATACTGTCCTTTATTCACAGAGCAAATCACTTGCTCTTTTTCCTTCAAGACAGTCTTTTTTTTTGTGGTGTTGTTTAAAATCAGCTGCTAGTGTGATGTCTGTCCTCCTTATTGAACAATCAAGAGGCCTTTCACAGCTGAAAGGTTAGTTTGTAATTTCGAGCTGAGGCTCAGACAAAGCCACCATAGATCAAACAGGAACATCTCCTTATAAATTCAAAAACACAAGGGTATTTGACCCCTTTATAAAGCTGCTGATTTAATTAAGCATCTTTTTCCTCTGTGCTGGGACTTCTGAAGAAGTGGAATCAAATTGTAAGACAAAGGGGCTCTATCTGAATGGATCCAGCATTGTGATACTACAGTGTTGCTTCACTCAGATGCACACTTCTGAGTGTCTTAATGCTGCAGGAGGACACAAACCAGTTTCTGAACAGGGAAATGCAAATAAAACTGACAGGACCCTGTTCTTTCTAACTCTATACATGGGAGAAATCCAAGCGCAAGATTGGTTTGGAATTTATTATAAATATAATTTTATTTTTTATCATTTACATTCAGAAAAAGAAAAGAAGAAATCTTGTTTTAAACATATGGAAGTGGTGTGCTCCATCCCTTCTCGCTCTCTGCTGAACCCAAGCTACTACCATAGCTTTGGAATCACAGAAAATTACATTATCTTCGTAGAGCAGCCATTCAAACTGGATATTGTCAAAATGGCAACTGCTTACATCCGAGGTGTGAACTGGGCTTCCTGCCTTGCCTATCACAAGGAAGAGAAGGTATATGTTCTAATGCTGAGCAGTAGAATCAGCCAGGCCAGTGACCTCTTCCGCACTGTTCTGTTTTTCATCTGCTTCATTAATTTCAGTAACCCCTCACTTTTTTCAACCCTTGACTTTCAGGTTGCACATTTTTTTACAAGTTGTATTTTTTTAACCTATGTCCCATCTCCAGAAATTTCACAAATAAATATCTGATGCTGAAGTGCTTGAGAAAGAAGATAATTTGGCATTGTTAGAAATATTGTGTGCTAGCAGAGACATTTAAAACTGCACTAGCATCCTCAACACATGCAGTTGCTCCCAGGCCATGCTGAGGTACAGGGCACCAGCACAAAGCACTACAAACACTCTGGACAGAGGCAGATTTATTTAATGTGAAAATAGAGCAGGGGATTTTACAGGTTTTACTGGAAAGCATCAGTCCTCAGCCTAGCCCAAACAGTAATTTGCAACAGTAAAATGAGTATAAAGCACATCTACACTCATTTTAGTCCTGTATTTTTGGTCTTCAGGTTGGATCATCTTGTCGCCTAGCAGCAAAACCTGAATTCTTAATATGCTTCAGTAGAAAAAGACGATACATTAGAATGTTACTGCCTGCCATTAGAAAACAGTTTCCTAAATTACTACTTGCTGACCATTAACAGTTTTAAATAATGTTTCTTATCTTTCAGACTTGGTTTCACTTTATAGACCGGAAGACTAAAAAAGAAGTATCCACCAAATTTTATACTGATGCTATGGTGATTTTTCACCATATAAATGCTTATGAACAGGATGGCCACATTATTTTTGATATTATTGCCTATGCAGACAACAGCTTGTATGATATGTTCTATTTAAAAAATCTGACTAAAGACTTTGAAGAGAAGAACAAGCTTACTTCTGTACCAACCTGCAAACGATTTGTTGTTCCTCTGCAGTATGACAAGGTAGAAAGAAAACGGCTTTTTAATCAGTTCTCTCATCAGTAATTTAGTTGGCTCTTTCATCAGTAATTTAAAATACATTGGTGTGCACAATGAGTGAATTATGAGTTGCCAGCCCTTATGAGCAGATTTCTGATTCTTTAAAAAATAATGCATACACGAAGTGTGCAGGAGTTCTGGTTTGTGTAGGTATTGTGAAAAATGCCATGAGCAGATGGACATACAGGTACATGGCTCTAGGTTCTGATACCATCGATTATGGAGAACAGGGCTATTCAGTGTATGTGATTTCCTTACTAGCAAGATTGTTTGTAAAATGCTATCAAATAGCAGATACATCAACTTGGCTGTTGATTGAAAGGGCATGCATGAGGTTTTGCACAATGTTTCTTCCATTTTACTGAAAGCCTGTCTATAATATACTCATGTTCACAACTGTTGCAATGGTTTTATTTAAATTACAAGATTTCATTTAAGTGGGACATTTACCAAGAAAAGGAAAGATTTTATCTTTCAATTTAATTTAAAACATCATTTTACGTCATTGTTTGCAGGGAAGATTTTATACTGCCCAGCAATTTGGGCAAGTTTCTGCCTGATACATTTGGAATGGATAATACTTTTTCTTTCTACATACTAGAATCTTGCTGCTTTGTTCATGTCTCAAAAACAGTTATGCAGCAGTGACGAAGGATGCGTTGGATCACACCAGCTATCCAAACTACCCTGCAATCTTAAGAATTTGGCAGTAGCGTATTAAAAGCAGGAGTGTGTTACACCTGGTTTTGCATTTGATTTATAGCAGGTGCAAAGAAACTAATCTTGGTGACTTTTAGTGTGAAATTGATGCCTAATTCCTTGAAACCCATCTTCATTAACTACATTCACAAACCATGCAATCCATTTATTGTGCTTCTGGAACACAGCCCTGTCTATCTAAATCTTTCTAAAGACTCAGCATGATTCACAATGATTGCTCCTTGATATATTAATATCCTCTGAGTATAACAAGATTTCTAAGGAAAAGGTCAGGGTCTAACATTACCAGATAAATGCTGTAAGAATTAACTTCTTGAAGCTGGATTATTTGTTCCATCCCAAAATCGTTTATATTTGTATCAAACCTGATGAAAGATCTAAATTATAAGCATATTCTTAGAGACACATTACTTTTTCAGTGTATGTCTCTTTCAGGATGCTGAAGTAGGTTCTAACTTAGTCACATTTCCATCTACCGCCACTGCTGTAAAAGAGAAAGATGGCAGCATCTATTGCCAGCCTGAAATACTATGTAAAGGTGAGACATACCCAGTATACAAATCAGAAATATATGTTCTCTTACACCTGCGTATCTGCATTCTAATAACGCCTCAGAGCTGTTCGTATACGTCAGATCTTTATGAAGCTAAGAGGGACAAAACTTTTCATTAAAGTGTTTAGTGTAGTTATTGACAGTATGTTTTTCTTCCTTACTTCCCTCCTCTGGTTCTATCAAGTAATATATGACCCTGAGCCTCCCATATATATATTTATCAAGAGTGAAATCCTTTAAATGTTTGAAGTTACATCTTTTATATTAATATAGGATCCCAAGTGTGATCTTGCAAGTATTACTATGGCTTGCAAATCTACCTGTTACGAGAGTAGTTTTATTTAAATAGAATCATAGAATAGTTTGGGTTGGAAGGGACCTTAAAGATCATCCAGTTCCAACCCTCCTGCCATGGGCAGGGACACCTCCCATTGGATCAGACTGCCCAAGGCCCATCCAACCTGGCCTTGAACACCTCCAGGGATGGGGCAGCCACCACTTCCCTGGGCAGCCTGTGCCAGGGCCTCACCGCTCTCATAGTGAAGAAATTCCAATGGTTCCGTTATAAATAGTAACATCAGTTATTGATGTATATTATAAAGATTGCCTCTGAAAGTGGATTTTTAATGTTTTTTTTTTCAGGGGATAATAACAGGAAGATCTAAAGAGTATTTATTTACCTAAAGTGAAAGTAATGGTAGCTTCCAATTATATCTCAGACGTTCACATCTCATGTATTTATGAAGAAAGAGAAAGAAACCCAAACCAAAAAAACCACTCATAAGTTTCAATATAATGAATCCATGAGAATGAAAAATTGTCATGTTTGAACCCTGGTATAATTATTTTGTTATTAATATCCATCTTCAACCTTTTAAAAATTCAGACATATAAAAAAATCTATGCAACACCTGTCTTAAATATTGTCAAGGTTTTTCATAGGGTAAAACTTGAAGATTGGCATATGTAAATGTACATTTGAGTTATTTCTCTTCTCTTGTTCCTAAGTCTTGAACTCTATTTTATCCAGGGATAGAACTGCCTCGCATAAACTACGACTATAATGGCAAAAATTACAACTACATCTTTGCAACAGAAGTGCAGTGGAGGCCAGTTCCTACCAAGGTACGATTAACATTTACAGAGTCAAGAACTGTACTGATAGAACACAAATCAAACTTAAGCAGCTATAAGTAGACCATGCTTTACTAGTTTGGCCCAAAATATAACCTAATCTGCATTCATACATGCAAATTCAGTTTGTGGTTCTGAGTAGTAGTAGTTCCATAGGCAGCAGAACAAATTCTTTCTTACAGAGACTTGAGATTCGATTCTCGAGTATTCAATAGTGTATGTGTTTCTCTCAAAACTTTTCCTGTTGGTGGGTCATTCACATGCACAGAAACACAAAATGCCTAAATTCTTATAAAGGTGAGCTCATGTTGTACTATTTTTTTCATAAAGTGTTAGTAAACTCAGCCTTCTTTATCCAGCTTTATATGCCTGCAAAGTCTCTTGAACTCAATAGTTACTGAGATCCTCACTTTTCTGCACAACTGGGCTAAACTTCTGTAATGTGCCAAGAGCTACAAAGGAGAGAGTAGGAAAAAGAAGTACTAGACAAACATAGATCTGTAGTGTCTTTTTCCCTTTAGGAAGCCTAACTAAAAAATATGTTATTACAACAGTATCCAATTAATTAATAGTAGTAAAACAACATCTAATTTTTCAGAAGGTTTTATCTTTTGCTAGCTAGTTCTGTATTAGAGGGTAGCAAATGCTTCATTTGTGTACACATGATGCCAGCTTTTTAGGAGAGAGCCTAGAGTACAAATAGATTAAGATGAAAAGTATTAGTGGTTGAAGGTAAGAGCATTGTACAGACAAACTCTCTCTTTATAATTCTTGTTCTGTGACTATAAGGCAGCGTAATTTGAGTTCACTGTTGGTTCTTGTATATAATTACCACAACTGATTACAAAATAAAGCTGGATTTCTGTATGATGCAAGAAAATTTATTGCAGCACCACTGACAGGAGCTCAAATAAATCTGCAAGTTTGTGATTCCCAGTGTAGATAATCCCTGCTTCACTTAAATATAATAAAAAAATGCTGTTAAAAGATTTTTTTTTCACATCTGTTACTCTTTATTGAACGCAGGCACAACAACTATGTATAATACTTACATAGTATTCTGTCAGCAAAATTGCTGCCATATTGTTAGGAGGGAGAATTCTTCCAAATTCTTCCTCCAGTAATTTGAATAGTTTCATTTTTATGTAAACATATTTTTTGACTAAAGGGAAAAAGGGAAAAGAATATAACTGCATCTGTACGGGTAGAGAAAAAGCCTTAATAGAATTGAACTGAAAATGCTGTGCATCCTCATTGGTGATTGCTTTGGTCAGGCACTTGACCAGTTAATGAGGTGAAAATCTGTAGTCTGTTCCTTCAGTAACCACCAGTATCTGTGTGGGATGCTTGCCCCATTAGTATGAATTTTACACATCACTATTAATAGCCTTTGTTCTGGCATGTATGTCCTACTTAACAACAGAAGGCCCTGAGAAATATTGAGGTCACAATAAAAGGAGTATTATTTGCACAGTTATAAAATGGAAGGTTTAAATCCTGTTTCCTGCTTTACTGCAGAATTGCAGTGATTTGGCATGAGTCACTTAAATCTTCTGGGTCTTCGACTCTTCCTCTGTATAGTGAGGGATTTGTTATAGTGAAGATTCTTTCCTGATCTGCTGGTATTTGTAAATCACTTCAAACCCATAAGTGAAAGGTGCAATTGTGATCTAATGAAATGAAATTGCAAGAACACCGTGTGATTGTACAGCCACTAAATATGACTCCGAAGTTTAATGTTTTCCAGGTGTTTCCTTCTTGTAATGACACATGCTGTGTTCCTCCATAACTCTTAGCATTGGTCCCCCCTGCCAGCAGTCAGTTCATCTTGTACCTTTGGAATAAACCACTGTCTGGGTCACTGATGTTTTTCTTTTCTGGTCACAACGATTTAGATTGTAAAATTTAATATCCAGACAGAGGAGATGCTCCACTGGGAAGAGGACCACTGCTGGCCATCCGAGCCTGTTTTCGTTCCCAGCCCTGATGCAAGAGAAGAGGATGATGGTAAAAGAATGGCAACATTCTGAAATTTGGAGTTACATAAGTTTGGCATTAAATCTTACAAGTTTCATTGTTCTTAGTCAAGAAATCTGTTTTGATGCCTCCACTGTGAGATTAAAATTTGCACTAACCATTTTACTCCTGCAGACAAAAAAAACCCAAAACAGCAATGAACCAAAATCACCTTCTTTAATATCCCGAGGTAGCCATAAAAACCAAAACCGATGCCGAGGACTTTCCAAAGAGCCACTCAGAGCTGGATATATCAATGGTCTGGGTTGCTGAAGCTGTGGGAATTCAGTGTTATTATAGATGAAAATGTGAAGTGGCACTGCAAGTATCCCTGTCATCTTGATCCAATTTTGTTCTCAGGTGACTCCTTGCACAGGCAAAAGGCAAACAGCTAAAAAGATGAGTCAGAACTGCCAGGTACACAACACAGTGTTGGGTTGGATTTTTTCCTTCCCAGTGAATGGCAGGCAGACCAGAAAAAAGCACAGGAGTGAACCATTCATTAGTTCTTTAGCACTCTCAGCAGACCTCTTAATCTAGTAAGCAGTTCAGTTGGTGTCCTAAAATTCTGAGTAAGCAAAAATTGTTTCCTGACAGTGTTGTCTTTTCTCCTTTTCTACTATGTGCTTCTAATTCTTCATTTATATGTCACAGGTGTTGTTCTGACGTGTGTTGTGGTGTCTGATCCAAAGGAAGCACCCTTCCTACTTGTCTTAGATGCTAAAACATTCAAAGAATTGGGCCGAGCCAAAGTACATGTAGAAATGCATCTGGACCTACATGGAATATTTATACCAGAGAAAGATTTGAAGACTGAGACTGAATAAAATGCTATTCATCCTATTACACAGACTGAGACAACCTTCTACTGAATGTGGGATAATACCATTCAGGAACAACCTTATCTTATGACAAAAAATGACTAAATATAATCTCTTCAATAACTCTATATAATCTCTTATAAGAGATAGCAATAACTTTTACTACAAATAATTACATGCACAACTAGTACATAACTATTCCAAAAGAAGGATGATCAGTATTACGTGCTAATATTGTATACGACTTGTGGGGCAGGGAATAGGAGACAAAGATAACAAGAAATGTTTTGAGTACAGTATAGCTTTCTGAGCAAATGAAATACTGTATTTATAGGGTGATGCACTATGAGTCACATATGTCTGCAGGTCACATAACTTTCATGGACTGTTTCAAGACTGCAGCTCACAATGAAAGTTGTCTCCTGCCAGAAAACCTCAGGTTAAACTGTCTGCTGTGATACTAATAGTTCATGGCAATGCATTCTCTTGGTGCTTGATTTCCTAAAGACCACCATAACCAAAGTATTACATGGAGGTGCTACAACTTTCTAATTTAGAACCTAAAAAAACCTGCTTTGCTAATAATTTCATAGTGTGTTTTCCCATTTTATGTTGACAAAACCGAATAACTTGAAATAGAATATATGGGTTTTTATAGCATTCAATTATACTTTAGTACTATTCAGTCAAGTATTTTGTATTTAAATCAGTTTTCCTTAAGGAGACTATCTGACGTGACATTTCATGTAATTAGATGATTACAGTGTGTAAAAGATAAACAGAAATATAATATTTATTAATATTACTAATAGTCTTTGTTAATAACTGTATGTATATGAATGAGGGCAGTATATTTCTAGCAGAACTCAGATCCATGTGTTCAACAAATTGTGAGGTGACAGACCTAAAGTAGACTTCATCTGAACTACATGGTAGCTGAAACTACAAGCTATTGCTAAGTTAAGCATTTGCTTTATTGTCTGCTTGGGAGCATCCATGTTCTGACATGGATTTGTCATTGCCTGTAACAGACGCTTCCTAATAAAAGTACACAACTCTCATTTATAGTCACAATTAAAAAGCACATTTCAACATAGAGTTCAAATGCCAAGTATACTGTGACTGGTTTTTGTTACAGGATGGCATTTCTTAATGCCTGAGTACATTTCTGTTTTCTGATTTGGGGCATTGCTTTTTCTTTATATGAGAGGTTTTCTTCTTTGAATCATATTTTCCCGTCATAACTGCATTTATTGTTGGAGCCATCTTTACTGATGGAGAAAACTAGATGTACAATCCACCCATTTTAGGTGTTCATCTGGTCTGTCTGTATCACTGCACTACTCTGGTATCTCTCAGTTATATATGCACTTTCACAGTGTCTCTGCTGCTCACTGTGTTTTACAGGTAAGAAACAATGTAATCATTGTTATTCACTGTCTTCCCATCATATGAGAATCTGGGCTTTGGTGGCTTTTTTGTGATTACGTAAGATGTTTACGGCAGAGCAGGAAACAAATCAACATCAGTTCTTGTTTGCTCTGTAACCCTTGCGAAGGCAACCACAAAGCAGATAATCAGTCACTGAAAATAATGAGAGTTTACTTAGCACTCCGACAAACAAAAATAAACCCTAAGTTCAAGCGTTAAGAATATTGCTACACAACTACCATAAGAATTCCTAAGTTTCATGAAGAATCCTTTAGAAAGATGACCCAAAATGTGCACAATCACTCACTCACAAAAGGAAATCTCTCACTCAAGGGTGCCCAGAAGATAGGATCACTGACCCAAAGGGGTGAGGGCTCACTCAAGGATATAGCCAGAATAAATAATTATTCACCAAAAGGAGGATGAGAGCACTCAGTTCCAGGGAAGTTACCTTGGGTGGTGTTACAATCCCAAAGGGAGAGTCCCAACTGCTGACCCACATCTCTGAGGAGGGACTGGCTCCAGTTAGCTCTCTGGTGGGACCAAATATATGAGTCGAGTCTGATGTTTGGTCACTCTAACTGGCTGGAGACCAGGGCTCTGTGCCTGGCAACAGTTCTCTACCCTACTCCCCTGGCCCCAGTGGCATCAGGATGAGTATGGTGGTTTCAACAGCTGGGTAGCCCCAGTCTTTGTGTCTTTGGAAAGACTGATGTCTGTTAGGTGTTCAGCAGGCCCAGATCTTGTTGGGTCCTTGTCAGGGCAATTGCACCTGCCACAGTAACAACTGCACCTCCCTTTCTCTGCTCCAGTCTTTGTAAGTATAAAGAATATACAGGCTATTTATAATGTGAAAAAGTCACAGTGGTCAGATCTAGAGTGAAAATATGCAGTCTGGAGCATTCAAATGTTTATATAGTCCATAAAACGGAAATAGACGTTGCACTAAGCACTGTCTGCAGGAATAGGCATCTTTAGTGGTTTCAAGGTATATTACTATTGGTAGTTAAGAGAACTTTATCTTCTAAAGAAGAAATTGAATTTAATTTTTGTAAGTAATATGGAACCAGTACTGGAAGGGAAGACTGACTTCTGATGTTGGCGAAGAACACCAGCTGTGAGGTTGTTTCTTTTAATCTGAAAAAGTTTGAATTTAAGAAGTCCTGCAAATCTTGAATGAATCAAAATTAATCAAAAGTCTAACCATTATTATACACCTCCCTTTAAGAGTTTGTCTCCAAAATTTCTTCTCTAGAACTCATAGTGTTATGTTTTTGGATGATCATGAGCTTTGATATAGGAGTTAGTTGACTTTAGAGGAGCCAATTCTTATTGGCAAACATGACATGATAGGGGGATATTCACTGTGAAAACAATCTGCAGTCTAAGAAAGAAAATGTGTTATTTATCTTCATGTAGAAATATTTCAGAAAATAAATAGCAAGAACTTGTCTCGGGTATAAAATTTTAAACAGTGTGCTGTATTCACTTGGTTGGTATTACACAGGATTTGATTAGCGTCCAGTTTGTACTCAACCTGAAGAGGAACAGAGTGATGTAAATCCAGATTTGCCAGTCTCAGTATCCTCCTCTGGCAGAGACAAGATGAATAAAACCATAAGGCTAATCACAAATTTGTTCAAGAATGCTTTTAGCAGTTGCACTAGTAATCTGATGAAACATTTACCCTGAATATGGTAATATACTGTATCATTTCCAGGCTGACAATTGCAAGGGGAATGTATACGTGTTTTGCCAAGTGGCTGCAAGGCTTGTGGGTTTTCTTTGTTGTGGTAACATGGCACATGCTAATGAGTCTGTCATTTGGTTTGCTTCTCTGGCATCCTTCACTGTGAATGAAATCTTGAGGGACAGAAAGGTTTCATTCTTCTTTTGCACCAAATTAAGTCATAAATCAGCCCAGTGAAACTAGTGGAGTTATTGTAATGGCATAAAAAAGAATCTAGATTCAGTGACTGCAAATAAAAACAGTAAGCGTAGATAGCTCCACAAAAGAAAAAAAATACAGTTGAGCAAGAGAACCAGACCACGGGTGTGCATACATGTAATTACTTCAGAGATGTTACAAATGGCCCTCTTATTGGTAGAGTGGTTTGGAGGTGTTTTGGTTTTTTTTTTTTTTTTTTTATTAATGGGTTTCCTTAATGGAACAAATAACAAAGCATAACAATTAATTTATTCTCTGGAGGTGGATATTATCAGTTACACCTTGTCTCATTGCCCCACTTATGTGGCAGGAGAAGCAGAAACACTGTTTACTAAGACGAGTTAAAAACCAGATATACAGCTATGTTTTCCTGCATAACAACCTATGCAAGAGGCACAGAAACAAACCAGTGTTTTTCTTTTTAAATAACCAGGCCACTCAATGACAGCTTTTGCAATAATTTAAACCACTATTCCCATAGGTATGCAATTAACAAAGTATTAATAACAAGGAAAATGCATCCTTCACCAGCACTGCAAGATGCAGAGAGCTCCCTGCTCTCATTACCCTCAAGGAGAGCTGGGGATGTGTCCTTTGGATCTCTTCTGCTCTTCCTCGTTCTACACCTGACATCCTGGATAATCATACCCAAACCAGAAGAAGTAGCCTTCTAATATTTTTAAATGGGTATATTACCACAATAAGTAGAGCAATGTTGCTTGTGTTTAATGCAGATTAATATGTTTTCAGGCATTCCATCAAACCAGGACATGAAACACATCCTCTGCTTCCAAAACTCTTGTTCAAAGGTGCGCAACACACCTAGAGAGAGCATGGTACTCTTTTCCATTTCCCCTCTGCACTCGATCAAGTGTTTAGCTGTAAACACTGGCTTAAACTGGGCTATTCACACTCTCCACAAGCAGACACTTGGTGTAGTGTTTTGACTACTGGGGTCTACGTGTGCAGATGTCCTAGCCAAAATCTCCCTCTGGAGAACAAACCAGCATTGTGTCTAGCTCAGAAAGGACAATATTGGCTTTGTAAAGTCATGTGTTTCTGTTTCCTGTGGGGGCATTTCCAGATAACTTTGTTCTCTTTCCTCGTGGTAAAATAATTTGGAGACACCATCAAACTATGAATCATAAAATAAAATTCAAGTTCTCCACACTTCAAAGATATGTATTTTTGACATCACTGATTTAAAGAAATGCAAATAATGAATACATGTGACCCATCACAGCTTTATCAGGTCAGGGCCTCTGAAAATCCTCTTCTCTCTGTGAAAAATGGAAAGTGCGGTGTTCTTTGTTTGTTCCACAGCCTCAGAAAACCAAGTCTTGAACTGACTGTGAGGGCAGGAGGTTGCTGCTGTGTTTGCCTGGATTGTCAGTGCAGCAGATCACAGCTTTTGAAACACTTCCACTCGGTGCAGTTTCACAACTTAAACAGTGGATGATGTTAAAGAGAACAGCAGCAGATGCAATCAAGTATTATCTCCTAATGTGCAATTAAGCACGTTAAGTATATGGCCTAAAAACTTGTGAAGTGTTGTGAAGAAAATCTTTTTTTTCCTCAAAAGAGCTTATTTCCAGCTGCCAGCTCGGGATAGCGGCACCATCCAAGAGCCTCACTGGATTTCATTCTCCTTTCTTCTTTTGTCTCATCCTACTGCCTACCATTTTCCCCGCCAGGTCAGGTAGGGGAGGGGGAGAAGAATCACAGAAGGGACTTTAAAGCCCATCTAGTTCCAAACCCCCTGCCATGGGCAGGGACACCTCCCACTGGATGAGGCTGCCCAAAGCCCATCCAACCTGGCCTTGAACACCTCCAGGGATGGGGCAGCCACAACTTCCCTGGGCAACCTGTGCCAGGGCCTCACCACCCTCATAGAGAAGAAATTCCTCCTTGTGTCCAGTCAAAATCTACCCCTCTGCAGTTTATACCCATTGCCCCTCATCCTATCACCACAGGCCTTTGTGAACAGGAGCTTTCTTGTAGTCCCTTCAGGTGCTGGAAGCTCACTATAAGGTCTCCTTGGAGCCTTCTCTTCTCCAGGCTGAACAACCCCAACTCTCTCAGCCTGTGTGCGAAGTGCTCCAGCCCTCTGACCATCCTTGTAGCCCCCTCTGGACCCGTTCCAAGAGCTCCATCTCCTTCTCACGCTGATGATTCCACAACACCACCCCCCCCCACAAACACACCCACAGCGCAGCCTTCGGCCACTCTGTGACTCAGTCCCAGGAGGGGACAGGGCGGTGCTGGCCCCGCCCCTCGGGGGCGAGTGGGCGGTGCCGGGGTGTCGCGGGGCGATGACGTCACGGGCGGGCGGGCGGCCATGGTGTGAGACGGGTGGAGAGCGGCCGGCCCGGCTCGGCTCGGCTCGGCTCGCAGCATGTCGGGCCCGAGCGCCGTGTCGGACCCTCAGCACCCGGCGCGGCTGCTGCGCGCCCTCAGCTCCTTCCGCGAGGAGAGCCGCTTTTGCGACGCGCACCTCGTGCTGGAGGGCGAGGAGATCCCCGTGCAGAAGAATATCCTGGCGGCCGCCAGCCCCTACATCAG
The DNA here is from genome assembly GCF_017976375.1 of Cuculus canorus. Taxonomy (NCBI): domain Eukaryota; kingdom Metazoa; phylum Chordata; class Aves; order Cuculiformes; family Cuculidae; genus Cuculus; species Cuculus canorus. Next base: position 8,897,542 of record NC_071413.1, on the reverse strand, counting down.
GTACAGACGGGCCTGCGGCCGCCGTTACGTAAGGGCCCAGGCTGTCGGGGGCTGGGGGGTCGGCGGGCGGGGGCCCCGGGGCTGTCGGTGTCCCCCGGGGCTGCTGCCAGGCCGCTCTGCAGGTGCCCGGTACCTCCCGGAGCTGTCGGTGTTCGCCGGCCCCGGACATGCCCGGTGCCTCCCGGCTCTCCAGTCCTTGGAGCTGCCCCCGGGGCTGCCCGTGCTCTTCAGTCCTCGGAGCTGCCCCTTCGGAGCTGCCTCGGCCCCCCGGGAACGCGCCTCCTGTCCGTCTGCCCCGCTCCTTCCCCCCTAGTCTGGCGCGGCCGCGTCCTCTGCATTAAAACTGCGGCTGCTGAGTGAGGTCGGGAGGCTGAGCGAGCGGCGCCGCGAACAGTTCTAGCGCTACCGAGTGCCCAGTGTAACCACCCGGTCCGGCGAAGCGAACCCCGGGCAGGGGCAGCGCCCGGTGCCCTCGTGAGCCGCGCAGCGGGGAGGCCTCGGGTCGCGTCCTCCGGGTGTCTCGGGCTCCGGGTGGTCATCACGGATTCTAAAGTGCATCAGCTTTTAAATTAAACCTCGTAGCGGTTCGTCTCCCCAACCTGTGTCCCCTTCTTCCTGTGCAATGGACGTGGAATTGCCGGAGGTTTGGCCGTGCTGGGAGAGCTGGATCTTGGCAGGGCTGCCGGCAGCGAGCTCAGCCTGACAGCGAGGGCTGGGCAGGACAGGCTGTGTCAGCACAGTCGCGGCTCCCGAGCGGTCCCGGGCTCTGCTCTCGGTGAAGCCCATTCATGGGAGGCCTTGCTGCAGCCTCTGGCAGCGGTTCAAGCTTCTCCATCGTGCCCGGTGGTGATGAGTCCAATGACATCAAGTAAGAAGAATATACCCTCCGTAAGAAGGTGTTTATAGTACGTATCTGCGTGTCAGAGAGGGTAAACGAAATGTACAAGTGGTTAATTCCAAAGGGTTTTTATTCTAAAGTCCTGTAATTTGCAGGTAATAAAGACATTAATTTTGTCTTGGCCTGAAAAGCTGGTGCAGACCTTTCAGTGTCCTTTAAAAACAGGATTGTCGTAAGTCTGTAACCATTACATTTTGTAATGGTTGAGCCTTCCTTCCAGGTGTAACTTTCTGTGAAGTTGTACTAAAATCCGCATGTTTGCGCTAGGTGGGGGTGGGCAGTTTGTGTGCTGCTCTCCAAAAATGTGCAACCAGCTTCAGTGTCACATCGTCATCCGCTTTTAGTCAGTATGCTATTTTTGGTGACCATTGTAGTCAACTTTGACATTCTCAAGTACAAAAATAAGCTAAAAATAAATAGAATATGAAGTTGGTAATTAGCTTTTAAATAGGTGTTGATGGTGGACACAAAGAAACAGTTTGCTGCGTGGGTTGAGCTGGCGGGGGAGGAATATAAAATGAAATAAAACTCACAGATAAGGAAGGTCAACAAGAATTTGCAGAAAAGGCACCGTGGAGCCTGTGTACTAATAATAATTTTTCTCACTGCTTGTCTTGGGAAGCAGTTTTGGGAGACTGTGGTGACAGACAAATCAAAGATGTGAAATGGAAATGAGCCATTGATCCAATACTCTTCAAAGCACCTGCATGCTTTTTAGGTTGTTTTTGATGATATTTTAGATGACTGTATGCTTACCTGACATTGACGTCCAGAAGGGTTGCTCTAGGTGGAAAGAGGTCATGTTGTTGGAAAAACTTGTTCTACTATACCAGCAAGATGAGTTTACAGGAAATGTGCAATTCTTTACTGTAACAAAAAGTGCTTAATTATAACATATTTTAAATTATTCTGTGGTGAAGTACCTTTTCACAGAATTTAATCCAAGTATTGCATTTTGTTGTTCATCTCTGAAAAATGTACAGGGGAAACATTAGTTAAGTGTGTATGAGGTGCAAGACTGCCAGACATAACTATATTAGCAACAGAGCTTGTAGTCATTAGAGTTGTGGTTTTTTTAAACTCAAAATTGTTCAGGTTTAAATCCCATGAAAGAACTCATTAGCTATGTGTGAAAGCAGCTTACATGCATTAATATATAAATATGATTAAGTTTTGGGGATTGTTTTTTTAAGCTTACTCATGTTTTTTCTTTGGGCTTACATGTTGCAAAGAATCAAAAATACACGTACGTAGTTTTTGTACGGCACAGTAAGAAACGTATTTCTTTTAGCTACCTTTGCAGAGTCTAATTTTTACCTGCTACCTGTCTCTTCTTTTTGTCACTCCAAGATCTCTTTCTTAGTCCAGCGGGTCTTCACATTGGGTAGGATCGGTCAGGTAGGTTGCCAATGGTGGAGCAATTACATTTCCAGCCAAAAATAATGTTTCAGTGGCTCTTTTTGGAGATAAAAGTAATCTCCAGTCTGTGCCTAATCTATGCAAGTCGTATTTGTTTTGATTTTTGGTTTTTTTTTCCAAATGAAGGGATCAGTTTAAGTTTAAAGAGCTGTTGCAGTACACTCAAGAGTTTTATGTCCTTAGATTTTTTAAGGGTAGACAATTACAAAGCGTGCTCTGGTACCAGAGGCTGATACAGTCTCCAAATACCAGTTGATTTGCGTTGCTTTCATTTGAAAAATTCCAATATAAAGCTCAGAAAAATCCACTAATTAATTTGAGAAGTAAAGCTTGGAAGAGAGATGAATGGATATGTGAAACATACTTAGCAGTGAAACAGTGGAAGCCGGAGTTTGTGTGGTGTTTTATGTATCTGTCTGTGTCATTATGTATTGTGGCTGTGGGCAAGTTGGTGGGCGAGCTCAGAAGCTGTGTAGGGTTTGCATTAATGCTTAGTTTAGGGTGTGAGTAGGAAAAAAAGCAGGCATGGATTTTTTGAGGGGGTGGTTGGGTGTGAGCAGAGTCTGTGTGTGCTGAAGGATTTGTGCAGAGAGGAGCGTTACCTGTTTTTTAGTTTTGCATGGAAGCTGTTTGGCCGACGGGTTATGAGTAGGACACTTGTAAAATTATAGTGGTGTGGCTTCCCTCCAGTTATTTGGCAACTGGATTACCCACGCAGCTCAAGAACAGCAGCTTCACTGGGGAGAGGACAAAAGACGTGAAGGGGATGCAGAAACACATAGAAGTGTTTCTGGTGTCACGGGTCTCATCTGCTGTTCTTGTCCATAGGCTAGCATCTGCACATACAGAAAAAGAAAAAAAAAAAAGCCTGTTTCATGAATAAATTTTCAGTCTGTGGGACCAGTAAGAATTAATTTTTGTGGTAGTTTGATTCTTGAGGTCTTGCCTCAAGTTGCTTGTAGCTCAATGAGGTCTAAGTTGGTTGTGTGAATTCCTACAGAATTGCCTTATGTATATGGGTTTATCTAATCCCTCTGTATGCCCCTGGAGCAAATCCTGGCATTTGCAAAACACAGAAGTCTTCCTGCATATCTCCAACATCTTGTGTTGTGTTCCTGGTCCTGAGAAAAGGAGGATTCCTCGGGAAGAGGCTGCCATAGGACTTAGTGTGGTTTGGCTCAAAGTGTTGTTGCTGTGCATCACGGGGAAGTTGAAGTTGAGCCAGGTTAGATCCTGATTTTCTCTGCTGTAACAAATCGGCCAGAAGCCTGCACTTTTTTAAAGCACTTTTTGTCCTGGCAACTGCCCTAATGTAGATACAATTCTATTGCCCTGGTTTAATTTACTTATTTTGTGAGCCCAGTATAAATTATGGTGGTATAAGAGTGCCTTTACCAGAATAAACCATGCTTGCACTAGTAAGTTTGGCATAAATTGTAGCATATATCTGCAAACCTTTTATAGGATAGGTTTGGTCCAAGTATCCCTGGTATCCTCAGCAGCAGCAGATGTTCTCATCCGAACAGATCTGTCACTGTCTGGCATGAGTGTTCCTGGCCAGCTGAAACTTGCAACTCTTAATGTTTTGTGAGTTTACTGTCTGTATGGCAGGGAGCATGTGGGAGCTACCTTAACAACGGCAGGATTTAAGCTCAGATTCTTAGATGAGTTTAAGGTTGGTACACAGGGACTCTGCTGCTGTAGCTGAAGTCAAACTAAGATGTTTTTGTTACTTCAGCAAGTTTTGTCTTTGGGTTTTGCCCATCAATATGAAAAGATAACAGATAGGGTGTATGTATGCTATGCTGTTCCCCAAGGCTCTTCTAACTTTGTAATGGGCCAGTAACCATGTTTTCATTTGTTTCCAGATGAAGGTAATATAGTCACACCAAAATGAAAATGTGGTATCAAGTTCACATTCTCTTCCATTTACTTGTAAATAGCTGTACTGCTTGTAAATCAATTTTGGTCAGAAATAATGTGACAGCATTTGCATCTTTTTGCTTGTGCTGTTCAGCCTTCTGACATCCCTAAAGCCTCGTAAGACCCTTGCACGGGCCCAACACCGTAACCTTTCTGCCAGTGCCTAAAAAGACTTCTATGGAGATGTGGTGGGACATACCCCACAGTGCTGACCTCCTGTCCTTTCCTCTGCTGGCTGGCACTTGGAGCATTCTGAGTTGTTGTGGAAGCTGTGAGACGACAATCTGCTGAAACACTGTCCTTTTGTGAATGTGTCAGTGAGCATCCTGAGGTGCTGGGGTGAAAAATGGGGTGGGACATCTGTCCTGCACCGCACTGGAAAGGCGTGACCTGGCGGGTTTTGTCACACTTGTTAGACAGCAAATATTGTAGAGCAAGGTGAGGTAGAAGCCAACACGTGCCAGTAGCTTCTGCTGCTTATTTCCTGATACCGATATGTTTTTATTGTCATTTACAGAGAGCTTTTACGGTGATTTAAAAACCTGTTTGGGACCAGTACTGAAGTCACAAATACAAACCACTGCTGAAAGTGGGAGGTATTTGGTTGACAGGACACTGTGACTCCAAGTTTTGGTTTAGCTGAATTGGGCTGTCCATGTGCCAGGGCTTGTCCTCTCTTCACTGGGTGTGCAGGGCAGTGTTGTGCTAACTCCGTTATCAAGGAAGGATCTGAAGCCATGCTGTCTTCAAGGTTTCTTATGAAAAGTTTGTTTCTGGCAGTCTCCTGGGAACTTGATAGGCTGTCCTGGCAATAGGAAATCAGAAACAAATCAGACCAGGATTTGCTGCCAGGCTTTCACAGCTGTTTTTTAAATTAGGCATAACTTTGGTTTTGGTTTTTTTTTTTTTTTTAATGAAACTAAAGTGTCATCTGTGATGTTTTGGTAATAACTGAGTTGTAAAGTCTCTGTAAGTTTGAGAAGTAGTAAATCAAAGTAGTTTCCTTGCCCAGAAACACTCTACCTGGCACAGCCTGGGAGAAGTGCCTGAACGTGTGTTGTGTTTGAATGAGTAGCTGAAGACCAACAGTGATACAGATATGTTAAAAACTTACAGTTTAGAAAGGGATTTACACCAGGCTAAACGTAGAGTTGTTAATTTTATTCCTGCTCCAACAAGCCCCTAAACGTGACCTGAAGGGAGGAAGCAATGAGGCTCTTCCCCAGCTCAAAATAGCAAGAAAATACAGTTGGGCTGCTCCTATGCGTCAGGCAAAGGGAGAACTGGAAATCAGAGCATCTTGTCTACACAGGAGAACTTGGCCTTTCTTTGTATCTGAAGATGTACAGTTTGTCTGCGTGCCTGATGTAAAAGGCAAGTTGGGGTGGAAGGAGGTGTGGCAGGACGGAGCTGCTTGGCACACCTGGGTAGTTTATAGTCTGTAGGTTGCCTTTACACCTGCTTTAATTGCCGTGTTTGGCAAAAACTTTCATTTTTTATTATTAATTTTTCTTGCATGCTTTAAAATGTATTTTGTGGCTGAAACAGGGCTGTTCTGAAGGTGCCCATGTGTCTGGAGAAAGGTCTGGGGTTGATGAGTGGAATTCTTGATTTGTATTTTGGTTTTTGTTTTTTCTCTCTGAACCTGTTCTGTTTGCATTGATCTCTCCTGCACCTACAAAGGAACTTCCGCCTCATGTGGGCTGACAAATAGGAAAAGTAACTAATGTTTCTAAAGGATTTATTTCTTCACTCTCTGTTCAGACCTCGTACTTCATGTTGTACAAAGCTTTCTCTCTGTCCTGGTACTGAGTACCAACATAGCGTTACCTATGCATAGGGGAGTCTCCTGCCTCCTGTTTGTCTCATGTATCATATCTATGCCACTGGTTAACATTTCCAAGAAAGCAACAAAAAAATCACTGTTACGGACATCTCCAAAATCACTTGTTGCCTATTAAGGAAGTACGTTCTTAATACCACGTAGTTACTCTGGTTTGTGTCCTCAGGCACACCGGTTTACATCTCCTCTGTGACTTTAAGCTGCCTAGTACAGCTCTTGTTATTATTTATGGCTACAGTTAGTACTCTGAATTGCAGACTCTTGGCTTTTCCTTCTTGTACTGGTGAAATCCACGCTCCTAGTTCCTTTTTCCTCTTGGCAGTGTCATCACTTTCTGCGATAGTCTTGCAGACCTCTATTTTCCAGGTCTCCCTGTGTCTGGAGTTCTGCTGTCTCCCTGTTTGGATTACTAGAGACACACTCAATACTCAGCATTGCATTTCTTAAATATATTTATTGTTAAGTTTAGCAACATGGCTATGGTACTATACTTGTTCCTTCTGGAAAAGGATTTTAAACAAGCTTAAAAGCAGAGTTAATTTGAAAGAAGACTCGTTTTCAAGTAAGATAAAGCTCGTTCTTGATTTAAAGCTGTATTTGAACTGCTGTTCAGTAGAAAGCTAATTTTCAGTGATGTTGAAAATCTTCACTGAAGTTTTTCACTGAAAATCACATGAATCATCTGTTTAGTGCGTGAACTTGTATAATGTGTAGCACAAAAATGGCACGAGTGTGTTACAGATTTAGCTTCTTGAGGAGATGCTTTGAGTGTTCTATGTGAGCTAAGCTGCTGCCTGTTGAGGAATAAAGATTAGATATTTTTTCCCCACCTTTTAAAAAAACAAGAAAGAAAGAACTCAAACCCACCTTTCTAGATCCAGTGACAGATATTTCCAATACAGGAAGGTACACAATAGATCTGTGCTTCCTGTGAGAAGATCTGATCATCTTGCTGCTGGACCATGTCTGCTCAGCTGCATGCGAAGTGCATGGCACAAACCATCAGAGCCTAGCAGCCAGCTCATCTACTTTCCTTGTGCTTGGCTTGCTTGTAAGCTCAGCTGGCACAGTCACTTGTTTCTTTTCCAAGTTAGCTAAAATAAGCTAAAGTCAGATGAAATGGCAGGTACTTCCTGCTGCTGAGAAGCTCCAAGAGTCCATTCTGGGGCTTGTGTTTGTTAAGCGTGTGTTCTGTCGTCTTTGGGCTAACTCGCATGTTCAGGCAAGTGCTAGTTGAGAGTAGATTTCCAGTTGAGATTACAGTTGAGATGAACTCAGTGTAGTAACAGTAACTTCAGATTTTCAGAGTAAACAAGCTCTTCATTGAGTGAAGCCCATGAGCCCTGTACTTCTCCCCTGGGCTGCTGCTGAAGGGATTGCTTTGTTTTCTTCCTTATGGTGAAGGACTTACATTTTCACCTGACTTAATATTTTCATCTATTGGAAAGTTTATTCCTAGTTGTTTCCCTTAGACCAAGCAAAGCGGCTTATGCAGATTTTTGTGCTGAGCTGTTAGGCGGACTCCTTTGCCTTTAGACCTGAAGTTGCAGTTACAGATAATCTTAAGAGGAGAGACATACGAGAGGCATAGCCAAAATCATCTGAGAGCTGGCACCCTTTGCAGGGTGTGGTGAAGGCAGTCTTTCATGTGTGCTGCTAAAGGCCAGGGTGCGACCTCAAAGAAAACCTTCTGATTTGGTTGTAAAATATCTTTTTGGAGGATGGCGATGGGTGGAGTGAACTGCTGCATCATGCTTTTCTGTGTGACCTGTTTAATAATGTGATTATTAAGGTTATTTACACGCAGAGAGACCAGCCTTCATGGGAGAAAATGTTGCAGGGATAAAGGCAGGCAAATGAAGAAACTTTGCCATTAAAATGGTCAATCGTAAGTAGGACATAATTAAACATGGAGAGCCTGTACTTGAAAGAGTCAAGCCTACATAAGGAAGCCCAGGTCAGGAGGAGGCTAAAATGACCTTATGTTCACATGAAAAGCAGAATTTTAAAGTTTTCTCCTTACTCAGGCAAAATCTCAAAGTACTTGCTTGTCATTTTTAGGACTGACTCATCCTTGTGAGCATGTTTCAGGTTTGGTGCGTGTCTTTGCTAGAAACCTCTGTTGGAGATATAACTTCATTTTAAAATGCTAATGCTCTCTGGAGAATGCCCAAACGCGGGCATAGGTGAAGGATATATCATCAAACTCCAGTTTTATTACTCCTTGTTTTGGAAGGATGGCTTTGCTACTCTAACACTAAGGTTTGCTGGGGTGGCAATATTGGTGAAGCTTGTGCAGAGCAGCCCTTATGGTTTACCTGGAGCAAAATCATTAGTTTAGAAAGACGGCTCCTTTCAAAAAGCAAAGTGTTTCCCTCCTGCCTCCTGCAGTGCTGTTCCCGACACCCGGCTACAGCTCTGAAAGTAGGTCAGCAGAATGCATTGCTTGCAGTGTGGTGATGGGAGTACAGGTAAGAAGTGTTGTGTTGCAAAGCATCAAAACCAAAGCATCTGTCTTTTGTTTCCCAGATTTTCTGATTGTTGGTTACTGTCAGTATCACAAACCTGCCGGAAGTGGATGTGGTCCAGAGCATTCTCACTTAGAAAGGCAAAGCCTTTGCAGACAGTTGTTTTTTTTACCTGTTTAGATACCCATATACCAGTGCTTTAAGGATTAAAGCATTCTGGGAGTTATACCTTTCTCTTTGTAACTTACGTCACTGTTGTGGAAATACATGGTTTATCTTTTCATAATAGTTCACAAATAAGGCTGAGATTCTAAAGATAAAAGTATTCCCACTGAATTATGTGTGATTCAGGAAAGCAGCTTTATTGGTGGCGGCTGAATTGTTTGGTTTGGCTTTCATTTTGATTGTTGTTTTTTTGTTTGCTTGGGGTTTTTAAAGTTATTCTTCCCTCTCCTGTAAACTGAAAAGTTGGGAGTATGACTGTTTTTCTTTGGGTTTTTTCAGTTCTAATGCAAGGCAAGTTGGGAGATCCATCTTAATTTTAACAAGAACTGTGGACAGTCTTAGATTATCTGTTGGGGTTTTTTAAAATTGAATCTGGTTTATGTCGTTAGATGTGAGTTGTGACTCCTAGCAATATCAGCATTTCTTCTTTATTCATTTTAACTATTCACGTTGCTTGTATTGTTGCTTACATATACAGAAGAGGTACTGGATTTTTTTTTCCTCCTTCTACCTTAGGTAGTGTCATTTGAGATGACTCATTAGGATTGTATTCTTTAAGTGATGTGGAAGAGCAGATTCTAAATTTGTCACACAGACACAGGACATCAAAACACAGCATAAACCCAGTTGTTCTTGCATCAATTCCTCAAGGTGCAGCATGTGCCAAGCAGTTTTCCTCACCAGATACTAGGAGTTGGGGTGAATGCTATGTATTTATAGAACACTACTTGTGTTACTGGCAGCAATTTTGGCTTACAATGATGATAGTCTTAATTAAAAAATGGAAAACTTTCTTTTGAAATATGTATGGAGTTAAGCTGCTCAAAATTAAATTACTTAAGAAAACAGGATGAAGAAGTTGCCTTGTTTTGTTTCCACCAGCTCCTTATGCGTATCAGCTGTGCTCTGCACCCAGCTAATGGCTGTTCTGGTTGGTGTGTGTGTATGAGGGTGTTCCTTCTAAATCTTTATATTCTGGTCTTTCATCTGAATTAAGGAAAACTGAGGCAGCCTTTTCTGCTGTGGTTTGGCAACTTAGAGTCCTTTTAAAATAATTAAAAATGTTGTCTGGAGTAGGAAGCGCTTATACGCATGTGTTGGAAGCAGCTGTGCTGCTGCTGAGCATGTCTCTGCACCTTGGATGCTGATTTCAGCTTCCAGCTTTCTGCCACATAAATCATGGGCTGAATAAATCACTGTGAGGAAGAGCATGGCGGAAAGAAAGCATCCTTCCCAGGATACCCTTCCTTAGTCCAGCTGATAGAGATCCCCACCCGAGGAGAAGCAATACTGGACCCTGAGAACTATTGACCTGCCAGCCTCACCTCTGTGCCTGGGAAGATCATGGAACAGATCCTCCTAGAAGCTATGCTAAAGCGCATGGAGGACAGGGAGGTGATTAATGGCAGCCAGCATGGCTTCACCAGGGGCAAGTCTTGTCTGACCAACTTGGTGGCTTTCTATGATGGGGTAAACACAGCAGTGGACATGGGTAAACCAATGGATGTGATCTATCTAGATTTCTGTAAAGCCTTTGACACAGTCCCCCACAACATCCTTCTCTCTAAATTGGAGAGATATGGATTTGATGGGTGGACATTACAGCGCATGAGAAACTGTTTGGATGGTCATATTCAAAGAGTAGTGGTCAATGGCTCAAAGTCCAGATGGAGACCTGTGACAGGTGGTGTCCCTCAGGGCTCCATACTGGGACTGGTGCTGTTTAACAACTTTATCAATGATATTGACAGCGAGATTGAGTGCACCCTCAGCAGGTTTGCAGATGACACCAAACTGAGTGGCGTAGTTGCCACACCGAAAGGATGTCATCCTGGACAGACTGGAAAAGTGGGCCTCTGAGAACCTCATGAGGTTCAACAAGGCTGAGTGTAAGGTCCTGCACCTGGGTCGCAGCAATCCTTGCTTTCGGTACACGATGGGAGGTGATGTGATTGAGAGCAGTCCTGCAGAGAAGGACTTGGGCTGCTGGTCGATGAGAAGCTTGACATGAGCCAGTAATGTGCGCTTGCAGCCCAGAAGGCCAACCGTATCCTGGGCTGCATCAAAAGAAGCGTGGCCAGCAGGGTGAGGGAAGTGATTCTGCCCCTCTATTCCTCTCTTGTGAGACCTCATCTGGAATACTGTGTCCAGTTCTGGAATCCTCAATGTGAGAAGCATATGGAGTTGTTGGAACAAGTCCAGAGAAGAGCTACAAAGATGATTGTAGGGCTGGAGCACCTTTCCTATGAGAACAGGCTGAGAGAGTTGAGCTTGTTCAGCCTGGAGAGGAGAAGGCTCAGAGGAGACCTTATAGCAACCTTCCGGTACCTGAAGGGGGCCTACAAGAAAGCTGGAGAGGGGATATTCATAAAGGCTTGTGGGGACCGGGTATAAACTGGAAAGGGGCAGATTTAGGCTAGATATTAGTTGTGGCTGTCTCATCCTTGGAGGTGTTCAAGGCCAGGTTGGATGGGGCCTTGGGCAGCCTGGTTTAGTGGGAAGTGTCCCTGCCCATGGTGGGGGGGTTGGAACTGGATGATCTTTATGGTCCCTTCCAACCCTATCTATATTCTATCTGATACTATGATACCAACAGATTAGATACCCTCTGCTTAAGCTTAGCAGGAAACACTTTTCTAAAGAGAAATTTGGTGGAGGACCAGGGCTAAGTATTTTACACCATGCTATCTGCTCTGTCTTTCTGAACTGGGAACAAAGGTGTTTTGAAACTCTCATTCCGTCTGTTGCATGTGTTATGACAAGAGTGCCCAGACCTCAGTTTGCAAGCAAGGTGTAGGTGCAGGTAAGAACTGATGCTGGATGATGCAAGGTGAGGCATGGCTCCTTGCCTTCTGCTTACATACCTCCTACTTTTTTCTCATCCTTCAGCTTTTTTCCACATTAGACTCAGAACTTTATCTGAAACTCTTCCAGCCCCAGACTTGGTTATAATGTGTCTTTGCATCAGTTTTTTCCTTGCCTGGGCCAAACAGCCAGCAGCCATCATGTATACTTGATTTGAGCGACAAGAAGTACTTCCAGCTGCTATTTGGGAATGGTTATGATGTCTTAGCTCAGAAATCTTTGTACCAAAATAACCTAGTAGTTTATTAACTGACAAATAAAAATTGTGTAACAGATAACTACAGCTTCTCAGGACGCATGAGAGGAGCAAAGCTTAGTCTGAATTAGGGTGCATTTGTGTAAGGTGTAGACATATGAGTATCTATAACTTGGAAACCAATTGATTTGTTCTCAAGATTACTTTTCTGCTTTGAGTTTGTGTTTTGGGCTTGCATCGGTGCTTGGTTTGTTTCTATTCAGGTTAACAACTGTTGATGCCTGAAGTAGTACACAGTAATTAGAACATCTAGCCTGATAAGACCCAAAACCTCTGAACAATACTTTCTTGTTACTAGGAGGTGTCAGTATTAAGTCCACGCAAGAGGTGATTTAGCTTGGGTGTGAACAGGTGATGCTAAGATGAAAGTTAATGATAAGGAGCACTAGGCCTTTCCCTAATTTCCCCATTAGTGCTGGTGTGCAACAGTGTGTTGCACACACTTTGAGTTTATTCTGTGCCTGACATCTGTTTTAAGTCTCACGTGTGTTGGACTACCCAGGTTCTGTGTAGGTATTTGACCACACCAACTGCTCATGGGTATTTGATACACATGAAACACTGATACCATATGACTGTCTCTCTGTTCTGGTGAAGGAAGCCAGACCTGCAAACCTTAATGTATTTTATGTTAAACTAAAAGAAAACAGTTTCATATCAGGAAACAAGATGTAGTTTTCGTTGCAAACCAAGAAACCCAAAACTTGAGTGTAGTCGACATAATTAAAATTGAGGTAGTTTGGATAGGCTTGAAAATGAGTGTAAAGAAGCCTCGATACTGGCATAGGGTTGAAAACACATGTTCCTCTGTGTATTTGCGGATGGCATGAGTTGGGATGCATGTTTTACAGGATTGCTTAAGCTCTGTATTTGGTTTAGAAGTTTTCAACTAACAATTTGCAGATCAATGTCTGCTATTGCAGCACATGCTTTGTTGGAAATCATGTAGGGTTATTTTTTCTAATCTCCTTCCAAGTGTTAGGAAGTAAATGATTTCCTAATCCATATTATATTGTTATTTTTATTATTTGTATTATAACTTATGCTAGGTGCTGCAGAAGCACAGAATGAAGCAACTCTGCTCCAGAGCTTGTACAGCCGTGCGTACGCATCACAGCAGCATTATCTCCCAGAGTGTTCTGCTCGCTGACAATGGGTCTCTTATGGCACAGAAAAACAATACGAAGACAAAAGCACAAATATAATTAACTTCAGGGCTAAAATAATCATCCTTATTCACACTTAAAAATATCTCCTTATAGGCTGAGATTTTATTTGATGTCAGTTACATCTTATTTTGTGAGGAACTGATTTATTCTGATATGAGTACCTGAAGCAACTCTTAAGCTAAGTCCTGTTTATGGATTTACTTAGTATGAGTGTGGGTAGCAGAACACTGACACTTTCAGCTGGGCAAAGCCACAGCTTGTTACATTAAGAAAGTAATTATTTATAAGAATATATTCAAATGAATATAAAAATGTAATTTTTATTTTCTGCACTGTAATATATATACAGAGGCAGTGAAACAAATTTTCTGGTCTTTATACAATGTCTTCATTGTTGCCTAAAATATGGAAAAAAATATATTCAAGCTGGTCTTTTAGCTCTTGTGGCTGTTTTCATTTGACTGGTGGACACTGCTCCCTTTTGAAGTTGTCTTTCCTGGAAGAAGCGTTTGCACTAACAGATAATGGAAAGCAAAGCTGTGTCATCTTTTCCCTCAATCTCCCTCTGTTCTGTTCAAAGGCACATCAAAATGTTCCTGGTATATTTAAAGAAATTGCTCATAAGTGAAGTGTCCGCTGATGCAGATGAATATTTAAAGCTTGTCTGAACAGCACATGGGCTATTTCCTTACGACTGTGAGCACATAGTTTGGTACAGCCAGGCATAGCATTAGGCTGATAACATCATAAACTACACAAAATGGTAACGCAATCCAAATATTTGTGCTGCCAGCATTTATTCTGATTGCATCTCCTCAGTGTAATTTTTTTCTTGGTAAACTTCTTTTGTTTGGGTCTTTTTTCCACCTTTATCAAAGCAGATTTTTGTGTTTCATGTGTTAGCAAAGCTGTTGCTCTGTTTGAAAAAATTCACTCTGAACCTCAATGCTTGTGATGAATGAGCTGGGAAAAATTAGTTTGACTCTGCTATGGGTAGTTTGCAAGGCTCATGTATTTGTTCAATTTGCAAATGTGGTGAGCAGTATTAGAGACCATACAGAAATCCTTCTCATGCTAATTCAAGAGGCAGTTTTCACGCCGTATTGCAAGGTTTTAACAACTCTGTTATACCTCAGGTGATCCATAAATAGTGTTTGTTTCCTCAGAAAACTGAGAGCAAGCAATGCCCAGGTTGTGAGCTTTCTGTTTTGTTTTCTCTTCTCTTAGAACAAAACTGAATTATAATCCTCCAAAGGATGATGGCTCAACATACAAGATTGAACTTGAAGGGATATCTGTTGATATCATGAAAGAGATACTAGATTACATCTTCAGTGGGCAGGTATGGTATTAATAGAAACTAGGCATAAATTGGACTATTTAGCAAAATAATCTGGGTATTGCTATCCTGAAAGATAAACCTGTCGAGGCATAAAGATCTGTGATAAAACTTACACAAAGCAACATATATCGTTCTGGGGCTCTGCATGGAAAGTAGAGGCAGTGGACTCTGTAGGACTTGTCTCTACTCTTCTTGTGCAGTGAGGGAGGACTCCAGAAGAGTCAATGTCAAATATTTGTATTAAAATTTGTGGTTACTGTCAGTAACCTACTTCTAAAACACGCAGTCTTTGACAACTCTTAACAGAGAACTGGTTTGATAGCAGTAGAGATTGAGGCTGCATCATTGACTGTTGCAGTGAATCAGGCATCCTCCCTTCCTGACCCTCATGCCCAGCTCTCCAGCCTCTTGCTGCTGACAGGAGGCCCCTTTGGATCTTTGTGCCAGTAGCCTTAGCAGGAATTAAAGTTGGTGTGCCTGGTTTGGAACCAGATTGAGACTGCTGAATGAATTTAAGCAGAAAAAAGAAAAGGTAGATGTGTCTTGAAATTCTCTTCTGGGCATACATTTTAAAAGTTTGTTTATTACAGCAAAACTCAAACTGGGTTCCCAGATTAGATGACCAATTGTATGGTTACTTCAGGCACAAAATTCTTCTTGACATCTTCTGTCAGCAAAAGTCTTTCCATCTGTGTGTTAATTTATAAATGTGTAGTAGTCATGTCAATTTCTCATAGTTTTTACATTGCCGTTAATATTCCATTTTCAGCTACTGAGAATCACTGTGATGAACACGGACATGTCATGAAAGAGATGAGTGATAGTAGCTATAACTTCTGAATTAATTCTTGCAGATCAGGCTAAATGAAGAAACTATCCAAGATGTGGTACAGGCTGCTGATCTCCTGTTGCTTACAGACTTAAAAACTCTCTGCTGTGAGTTTTTAGAAGGTTGCATAGCTGCTGAGAACTGTATCGGTATCCGGGACTTTGCACTGCACTATTGTTTGCATCATGTTCACTACCTTGCCTCGGAGTATCTGGAAACTCACTTTCGAGATGTCAGCAGCACAGAGGAATTCTTGGAACTGACACCTCAAAAACTGAAAGAAGTGCTGTCGATGGAGAAGCTCAATGTTGGAAATGAAAGATATGTCTTTGAAGCGGTCATTAGGTGGATTTCTCACGATTCAGAATCGAGAAAGGTCAGGACATCTAAATGTTTATATTTTTAATGTGTTCCGAATCAGTGTGTGTGTTCTAATCAGTGGGAACTTAAATAGACATGTTTCTTGCAAGGCTAATCTTAATCAGAATTAGTTAAATTTTGCCTGAAAGGCAGATGGTGGGGTTGCAGTAGAAGGGTGGAAATTGTGTTGATGATGTATCATCCACTACCTTTATTATTTAGTAGATATTAGGAAAAAAAAAGGTACCTTTCTGGCATTTGACGATACAATCTTGTCTCGCTACAGAGAAAGCAAGTAGCATGTTTGTAGTGAAACTTTGAAGACTTCCTGCATTTTCTTAATAACATTGTGTTGTGAATTTTGTTATTACTTCCAAATACCAAAAATACTCTTCTAAGATTTTTGATGAATATGGAAGTATCTGTATGTACTAGTTCCTTAATGCTGTTCTGTAAAGCCTGGGGGATTTTCTGGCATTTATCTCTTTTTATAGGTTCACATGAAGGATGTCATGTCAGCAGTGTGGGTTTCGGGCTTAGATGCAGCCTATTTACGTGAGCAGATGATGAGCGACCCACTGGTACGGGAAATTGTCAAAGAGTGCAACAATATTCCCCTCACACCGCCCCAGCAGGGAGAGGCAATGCTGGCCTCCTTCAAGCCCCGGGGTTACTCAGAGTGTATAGTGACTGTTGGTGGAGAAGAACGAGTGTAAGTATGTAGTGGCATCACAGGTCGTTACTGCTGCTAAAAATACAGGTGTCTGGCATTCATGACATGTCTGAAAACACGGTGTGGAGGGAATGTGTGCACCTAAGGGGCTTATTACTCTATCGTTTGAGTTTGGTTTTGAGTTGATCAGATACGCCTGAAATACCTTTGTGAATGATTCAGCAATAAATAATTATTTTGTGATATTTTTCTGACATTCAGCACAGGGTAGGATGTGTTTATTAAGTATTGGCTGTTGTTTTTTGTTAAACTGAGTAGACTTTACTCAAAATAAGCACAGAATGTTGGAGAAACACTTTTCTAAATATCTGAAGAGCATCTGTAATAAACTGTTTTGTTGGTAATAGCTGTGGCTCCAGAAAATGAGATGCCAGGTGAAAATCCCTATTCCACAAAATAATCCCTGTCTCTTCTTGAGTACCCCTTGAAGTAGAGGATGAGGTTTTGTCCTGTTCAAATAAGTTTAGTGCTTAGATGTTTGCTCTTTATGAAAGTGTGATAAAATACTCAAATAACATTTTGTGCATCAGTTTGTGGGTCCATTTATTCAGACGTTACTAATACTCTGTCAGTTCTTTTTGTTTTGTTCAAAGTTCCTTCATAAAAAAAATGTTACAGGCAGATACAGTATGAATGAAGTGCATCTGCTTTTGTACAAAAGTAAACTTAGACACGTTTGGTTTGGAGGTGGTCTTACCAGAAGAATGCCACACTTTGTGAATATATATTAAATCATGAGCAAGCAAGTTTCAGACACAAGTGGTTAACAGTGAACTCTTAAAATACTGTCTTGTCTTTCTGTTTTCTGTTTGTTCCCTCCCCACCCTGTGTTCAGATCACGGAAACCAACCTCAGTGATGCGGTGTATGTGTCCTCTTTATGATCCCAATAGACAGCTCTGGATTGAACTTGCTCCTATGAGTATTCCAAGGATCAATCATGGAGTACTGTCAGCAGGTAAAGGGGAACTTTGTATTTGTAAAGTCAATATTATGAAAACTCACCAGTGCCTCAAAATCTGACATACAGTTTATAATAAGACTTTTATTCTTAAAGATTGACTGCACTGGGGTTATTTCATGCTTCCCCTTTGTCTGCCCAAAACTTTACTTTATTCTGTGAAAATCCCTGTCATCTGAGTTTCTTAAAATCACTATTCCTCCAGTGTTTTGTGGCAATCTGCTACATCTGTCTCTCCAGGAGTATTTAATGTTTTACGTAAGTTCTAGCTGCTGCATCACTGAATATGTTGATTATCTACAGTGCTAGAATTGAGTCCACTATAAATACGTGCTTTACCTTCTCCAGTCCAGAGTCTGACTTGTGGCTGGTCTGAATCTCTTAGTGAATTCCAGGATACAACTCGCCAGTCGTGTTATCTTGCTCAGTGTACAAGTGTGAATCCTGTTTTTAAGATCATACCATGTTTTGTTTTACAGAAGGATTTTTATTTGTGCTTGGTGGTCAGGATGAAAACAAGGGAACACTAAGCTCTGGAGAGAAATATGATCCAGATACCAATTCATGGAGTTCCTTACCACCAATGAATGAGGCAAGATCACTGTCTAACTTGACAAAACATTCCTCTTGTTCTACAAAATTTTACTTTGAATTTCTGATCACTTGCGTGTTACACATTCAGAATTGTGCTACGGACTGCCTTCTGTTTATATCCTCTTGTTATACTTGTGCTCTGACAATGACTTCTGAATTTGGAAAAACAAAACTGTTGGTCAAGAGCTAGATGTAAAGCTGAACTACAAAATTGCAGCAGTTCAGGGAATCAGTCATATACTTAATATTCTCCATATGCGTATTTGTAGAAGGCCAGTATATGTTTTCTTTGTGTTGTACACAAGAAAGCTTTTATAAGGGTAAAGGGATTGGGCTGCGCAGAAGAGAGGGACAGAGGACTGGCTAACATACAGATCGTGGCTTGCAGAGACATATTCAAGTTTGGTTTAAGTTAATGTTTCTTTAAGATTTGCATTCCATCAAATAACAGTTTATTATTTGTAAACATACTTCCTTATTACACCTGTGTTTTTATCTTCTTGAATCAGCGTAGGGTAATTATTATATTAAGAAATTGTTTCCCACAGGATTTTCCTCATTAGTCTCTGGTTGGCGAAGGCCTGTAGTTTTGGCCACATTTGTGGTTATAGTGCATTACTCTGAATAAAACTGAGGGTAGCTGTGCTCCTCCATACAAAATAGAAGAGCTGCCTTTCACAGATAATGGGTCCAAGTCTTGCGACTGCAAAGACCTGAAAGCAACAGCTTCGATGTGTAGACCACTACTATGCAAACTGAAACACAGTCAAGCTCTCTTAGATTTCTGTGAGGTCTCTTGATTTCGCTGCTCTGTCTTCTTTGAATGCCCTTTGTTTTGTTTAGTTGAAGAAGTTTTATCTTATTCTGGAGTTTAAGACTTCACAATTTATAAAACAAAATAAAAACCAGACAGAATGCCGGTATCCTGTTGCAGACAGATATGCTGAAAAACAGATTGTAGTAATTTATTCACAATAGCAGTTGTGTTTACAGTGTTGACTTTATCAATATTCCTTAGGCACGACATAATTTTGGTGTGGTAGAGATTGATGGAATACTGTATATTCTGGGAGGTGAGGACGGTGAAAGGGAGCTCATCTCTATGGAGAGCTATGATATTTATAGCCGGACCTGGACCAAGCAGCCAGACTTGACTATGGTTAGAAAGGTAAGAACTACACGGTATGTTATTGTATTGCTTATTGTTAAACAGTTAATACCAATATATCTATATATTGCAACCTTTTGTTTCAGTAGAATTTGCAAAATAATCTCAAAATGAAATGAAGGAAAGCAGCTTCTTTATTTATATACCAAATCAAAACTCTAGCTGAGAATTTTTTGACAACCCAAATACATACGTATGTGTATGTGTATATAGTTAGTTTTTAGCTTTTGATGCTGTGCATGTGTGTAATTGTAGATGCACTTTTTCTTTTTTCCACAAGATTGGCTGCTATGCAGCTATGAAGAAGAAAATCTATGCAATGGGTGGAGGCTCCTATGGAAAACTCTTTGAATCTGTTGAGTGTTATGACCCTAGAACTCAGCAGTGGACAGCAATCTGTCCTCTGAAAGAGAGAAGGTGAGTGAAAATGGAAAGGGGGAACTAGATTGCTGTGTACGACCTTTAACAGTCTGGAAAGGTTGCCCTTTCTCTGATGAATCACTGAAGATGGCTGTTAAAGAGACCTATGAATTTCATGTTGTCTTTCTGAGTCATAGTGGCCTGTAGTTAAAATGCCAGCGTGTGGCTGAATAAAGATAAGCATCCAAGCAAGGAATAAGAATTTTGTAGAAATAAAGTCTTGATGCTACAAGCAATACTTTCCTGATGCAAATGAAAACTAGAAATTGGCACTTCAGATTTTTTTTTCCAGAGATAAATACTTTGCTTCTTTGTTCTTTCACGTGATCTGAACTAGGTGCTTGTAATTCACAGTCATGACTCATATTGTTGAACATTTAAGGGGTGTGTGCATGTATATAAATGAAAAACAAAAAAAAGTGAAAAATGGGTACAGTTCAGAATAATGACTGAAATAGTTTTGATCTATTGTAATTTTTTTTCTCGTTTGAATTGTCAGATTTGGGGCAGTGGCCTGTGGAGTTGCCTCTGAGCTTTATGTATTTGGCGGGGTCAGGAGTCGTGATGACAGTCAAGCCAGTGAGATGGTGACGTGCAAGTCTGAATTTTATCACGATGAGTTTAAAAGGTAACTAACTACAGCTATAAACGTAGCAAATAAGTGCCTTTACACACTCGCCTGTCTGTTCCTCCCCTCCGTGCTCCAGCACTTCAAAGCATTTTACATCTTTGCCATACATCTGTTACTCATTTTACCTTTTATGATCCAGTGTGGCTATTATGAAATATTCATCTGCTTCAGCGTCTCGTCTCTCTAAGATACCAAGCCTTAAGCTGGGCCACCATGTCAGTCTCGAGTGCCCCTGGACAGGAGAAAGCCCTTGATCATACTGGTAGTTTGCCTGGTTCTTCTTACCCTGTACTGTGCAGTTTCCTCAGGTGCAAGGTGCTGCTGCTGCTCTCCACCTGTACTCGTGCCCTAGGTTCCTCGTGAGTGCCCGTGGAGGAGTGTAATTATGTACAGGGGTACTTCTCCGTGACCCAGCCCTGTCTTCAGGGATTTGCAGCTTAGGGAATTCCTAAGCTAGAGATAATAAATTTAATGCATTTTTGTTCCAAGTATTCATAGCTGATTGCTTTTGAACACATGTAAGCTTTTACCATAGGAAAGACACTATGGGTGCTGTACATTCCACAGCCACCTTAACACCTTATGCATGGCTGATCTCGTTTTGTTTGTTTTGAATCTGCTTCTGATGACTTCATCTGTTATCTCTTGGCTCTGGTATTGGAATCCACCTTACTACCTTTGGTAACTATTCAAAATGTTACGCTAGTCAGAATTTTGTGTATAGTTACCTAATTCTTCAGTCATAACTGACAAGCTTTGGTATCTCTAGTGTTTGGATTTTTTTCTTGCATATAAGATTGGGTTATTGTATTTTTTTATAAACTAAATTAAACTCTTCAGAGTAGTTATAGGAAGCAGGCAGTTAAACGCTGTTGGCACTGATGCTATCTAGCGTGTTCTGGCCCTACGGGGATGTGGGGAAATGCTAAAAGCTGGTTAATTTTTTGGCAAGAGAACTTCTCAAAGGAAAGAATTCTTGAAATAATTGCTCTCCTATCTCCTTGCTATTTTCAGTTGAATTTGCCTGAAATATTTCCAGGCTGATTCTGATCTTCAGAAGGTGTTGTATAGTTCATTATTCCTCACCAGTGACTGTAAACCTGTTTCACTGGTTGCGAGGGACTGAGCTTGCATAAATCCAAGTTTGAAACAGCTGGGAGGTTCCAGCGCAGGTGCTGCAGGTGAGTCCGTGGTGCCACCTGCTGACTGCAGCACGGACGCCTGTCCAGTGGGATTTCCAATATGTCTCTGTGTCTGCTTGGTGGCATCCCAGAGGTGTTAGTACACGGTTCAAGTAACATTCTAATAAAAATCCAGTTGCTTCAGCTCTTGTTCTAGCACCTTGTATGTTGTGTGAGGGGCACAAGGGCTGTGCTGGTACAGAGGATGGTGAGGCAGCAGTAAGTGATCTGCCAATGAGTTGCTGGAGGAGGTGTGCGTGACAGATGCTGAAAAATCCAGACCTTGCCTTTCTACTTTGCCGCTGCACAGAATTTGAGTTCAAAAACTTAACTGAGCATAAATTTGTGCTTGCACAGCAGGTGGTTCTCTGGTTGTGTGCATTCCTCTGGAAGCAGAGGGCCATGAAAGAGTGGGACAGTCACCACCTCTGCCTCTAGTGCTGCTAGCTGGGGTTCATAGGATCATAGAATGGTTCGGGTCAGAGGGACCTTAAAGTTCATCCAGCTCCAACCGTTTGCCATAGACAGGGACGCCTTCCACTGGATCAGGTTGCTCAAAGCCTCATCCAACCTGGCCTCGAACATTTTCAGGCATGGGACATTCACGGCTTCTCTGGGCAACCTGTTCCAGCGCCTCACCACCCTCAAAGTGAAAAATTTCTTCCTAAGATCTAATCTAAATCTTGCTTCTTTTGTCTTAAAAACTTCCACCTTGTCCTGTCCCTGCACTCTGATAACGAGTCCCTCCACAACTTTCCTGTAGGGCCACTTCAAGTACTGGGAGGCTGCTATAAAGTCTCCTTGGAGCCTTCTTTTCTCCAGGCTGAATAAGCCCAACTCAGCCTGTTGTCATATTAGGCGATGCTCCAGCCCTCTAATATTTTTTATGGCCTCGTCTGGGCTCAGTTTAGCACCTGCTCTCTGGTTCGGGGAGGCCCCTGATCCCAGCCCCGGGAGGCAGAAGGGGTGTTGCCGGCCAGAAGAGGGGGCAGTGCTACCGCGTTGTGTTCCACCACTCCAGCTGCTGGGGTCTAAGAGCTGCCAGGCAGTGTGGACGCCTCTCAGGGTGGCTGTGGCAGTGAATCTTGCACAAATATTGAATGACTAATAAATGAAGGCAAGTTTTCTTTGGAAAACATGAGGGTATTATTTCCTGGGCTGATTCAGAAATAGTAGAAAACAAATCTAAATCACTATATTTTGAGTGAAGGATGAAAACTTATATTATATGCTTCTCTTAAGTCTGAAAAACCTTATACTAAATACCGGTGTGTATGTTTGATGAGTTAAGCAGTTCTGCTTGCGTGGGGCATTGTATGCCCTGCTGTGCATCATCACTCGAGTAAAACGTGATGCTATAGAACTTACCACAGGTGGACGATATCTTTCTCCCAATCCTGCAGTGCATAGTTAATGTATTATATACAAAGGCTGATTCTTCATCTTAAACATTACGCTGTTGTTACATGGTGATAAATGTATAATTGAAAAGTGCACTTATTTCCTGAGCAGTAGTTTCTGAAACAAAGGTAATTGGTCCCCCTCGAACCAGCAGCTTCAAAACATTATGAAGGATATAAGCACCTTCAGTCTCTACAGCACACATTCTTTTTGCAGTTACAGTGTTGGAATAATACTGGAACCGTCAAAGCTGAAATATCACATTAGACAGTGCATGTGTATATGACTGACAGAGGTCCAAATATGTTGGCTTAAGTGAGATGTGTGGAAAGGAAGAATATGTTTGCAAGATCATTTCGCAGTAGTGGGTCAAAAGCACAGTGTGTAAAGCCTAGTGGTCTCTTCATAGTGTTTTTTGGTAGTTATGTATCAGTATTGCATACTTCACAATGAGCTACAGGCTAGCTGTTACTCACTAGCTGTTACTTTCTTCTTGAACAGAAATAACTTTTTGAATTGTGAATTCAGCCATCAGATATTGTTGGATGCAGGGCAATGCAGATGTGTGGTCTGCATCTTTTTTTTCATATGTACCTCAGCTCATTACCTGAGAATACAGGATCTAGCGTTATCCTAGGCATCCAGGCTCCATGAGGATCTAAGTTACAGGTTTTACTTCGTGTGTATGTCTAAGCGTGTACTTGCATCAGTATATACATATATTAATTCATATAAACCACCATAATTCTGGCTTGAATTGGATTAAAGGACTGAAGCTTAACTTGTTTGATATTGCTTACTTTGACAGTAACTTACTCCAGAATAGCTCACACTGCACAGTCTTTCTAAATTGTTATTCTTAACCATGACACAGACTTTTCTAAAGACTAGGGATATGCAGAGATCTTCACACTAGCAAAAAAAAGTAAACACTGAAACTCCTGTTAAGCTGTGCTGTATAAACAAGTAATAAAAGAAATGAAGTGAGACAGAATACTAGCATACACATGAAATGTGGACAGAATAATGTAGAAAATAATTCTCATATTTGCAGTGCTTCTGTAACTGAATTCATTCAATTAATGAATGTTTTGTCAGCCTGTCTTTCGAGTCATATGCATGAGTAATTTTGAGCGAACTGAGGATAGAAAATATGTTCATCAGACTGGATTTTTTTCGAAGCCTATAGATTGAGGTTTGAACATTGCATCCTGGTTTTGGGACTATGGATCAAGCTAAAACTAGATTTTTAAAAAATTGCAGTGGGAGATAGAGCTGTGAGGGTATCTTCTGCTCAGTGATCCAGTGCTGGCCTACTCCATAAAAGTAGGAAATCTTAACTACATATTAAAGACCTTGATGGGTCAGTCTTTCCTTCTGCCAGAGTTCATAATCTGTAATATGCCTTTTTGCATTATGTAGGTGTGTGGAGGACTGATTTATGTCCATACGCATGGGTTTGTTTGCTTGTTTTTTTTCTTTTCAGTGTGGTTATTTGGAAATATTTAATAGAGCACAAATTGGCTTTAGGATTCTTTGCGAGGGCTGCTGGTGGAGCTCTTGAGCATAGCTGCTGCTGCCTTTCACTGGTGGTCTGTAAGAAGAGGGGTAGGCTTTCTTCCTTCTTGTGAGCTCCTGGTTCAAAAGCATTATCAAAATCTGCAGGTACCAAGAGGGACAGAAGTGAGATATTTGTTCAGAAGCAATACTTGGTAAAAACTCATTGGAACTATTCTTTTT
Source organism: Cuculus canorus (assembly GCF_017976375.1). Taxonomy (NCBI): domain Eukaryota; kingdom Metazoa; phylum Chordata; class Aves; order Cuculiformes; family Cuculidae; genus Cuculus; species Cuculus canorus. Next base: position 8,873,117 of record NC_071413.1, on the reverse strand, counting down.
GCTACTGGAACATTGTAAAAAAAGGAAATGCTTTCAGCAGTGAGTAGTCAACTAAATAATCTTGTAACATAGTTTCTGTAATTAGGAACATTCTCCTATTCAGTGTGCAGGAATTTCATTAAAAAAAAAGTGCTTATGCAAATATAATGAGAAAACCAACTGATTGATAGCGCTGTCAGATGAGAGGAATGTAGAAGATTTTCACTTGTCTGTAGGCTTCATTTCACAGCTGGTGTGAGCTTCAGGTGATGTATCTGGAATATATTGGTTCTATATCGCATTTCTATTTACTTCGCACTTGGAAAATGAAACAGGTACCATCCTGCTTATTATTTACAGCAGTATGGATGGATTATTTTGCTTATATCACTTTAAGACTGAAAAAGTTAAGGTTCCTTCCCTCTTTTTTTTATTTGAGTGGAAACAGAGGTACATGCCTTCTCCTCTGCTACTCTCTGATTTGGTTTAAGTAGAGCCATCCCAGGGAAGTACGCAAGAGTTATGTTCCAAGGAGTGTTTTCAAATTCCTGAAGATGTGATTATTTTTTTTGTCATGGTGTTTTTTCCATACTGTTCAAACAGTAGGCACAACCCAGTTAAGCTGGAGCGTAGTCAAATTCTGATGAAATGTGATCCCTTGCCCTTCCTGTCTTTGTTCCTTCCTAATTTTAACTGCTAAAGCTGCTGAAAGCGTTCCTGAAAAGTTGTGCCTGTTTTTTAAAGTATGTGCCTTGAGAAAGGTTGAGAATGAATTTTCACAAGCAACTACAGATACTTTAATATTGTCTTTCCGTGATGCACAGTAGTAAAGTGCTCAGGCTTCGCACTGTGGGTTTTTTATTAATTTTTTTAAACTCTGCTTAAAGTGAACATATGGCACTTTTAAGTTTATAGTAGGAGCTAGAAAGTGATTGGAAAGAGCCTGATACGTGATCGGGAAGGTCTCTTTCTGTTCTAGGTAATGGGCGTTTCTTCCCCAAAATCCCTTGCTGTTTTGATTTCCAGTCTTCTATATCTTATTTAAAGTTTAACATTGCCAAGTGCTACATTTTTATTACTGGACAGGGGATTTCTTGGTGCTGATGAGGTACAATTAAAGCAGGTGGGGAATTACATGGCAGAAAGCACTGCTTAATAACAAGGCCCTGCAATAGCAATTTATTTCCTGTAGTATTGACTATTAAGACTTGCATGTGTTTATGACTCTACTGATTTTAAGACAAAGTAGCCTAAAATTTTCTCTGTAGGAAAGGGTTTCTTATATGCCTGTTGTCTTCCAGAAAGTCACGCTGGGTGGCTGCAAGAAGAATTTATTACAGATAGATTACACAGATGAGTGGAGCAATTCTGAAATAAAGCAGCTTCAGGATAAAGTAGCCTAAGCTTCCAAAAAAGCAGTCCAAATTGCTTTTCCTGCCTAGGAAAAGCCAGGACTCTTCTGAACTAGACAGTGTTTGTAACAGTTTTTATGTAGCAAATTAACTTGTATGCTTTGCTTTTGCATCAAAGATGACAGTTGGAAAAAGAATCTGCGTTTTTTTTAATGTGCTCGATAAAAATCACTTACCATTTTAAAATTATTATTTTTACAGGTGGATTTATCTAAATGACCAGAACCTATGTATCCCAACTAGTTCTTCTTTTGTGTATGGAGCCGTGCCCATTGGAGCCAGCATATATGTGATTGGAGATCTTGATACAGGTCAGAATTAGAACTAATAACCTGCTATTGCTTGTCTTCTTCCAGTCTTTTAAACACTTGGCACTAAAGAGACTGAATTTTTTTAGAATAAAAGGCTGGGACCATGTTCTGTTAAGTACTGTGGTCTTCAGGGAAATTATGCTGGACGTACAGAAATGTACAGGTTGGTTTTGTTCATTGGAACTCCTCAGAAATAAGTTTAGCACTATATGCACTTGGTTAATTAGAAGTTTGAAGATCAGAAGAGATCGAGACTAAGAGTCTGTTACTGCATTTGTGTAAACATAAGAAAAAATATTAGTGCCTGAGGTTGTTTCTCCCATTTTTGCAGTGGTGAGCGGGTGGTTCTGCAGTTTGAGAGCATCATCCAGTGGTTCGTGTGGATATCATAGTAACTCTAAATCCTAACAGAATGAATGTATCTTAAGAAGCATTCTGTACTCGACTTTTAGCATCTGGTCATGTACTGTAAAAGATATTTGAAAGACTACTTGTTTTCATGGCCATATATGAGATCTGACACACAAAAAAATTGAGACCAACCCTATAGCTCAGGAACCAGGAGTGGGAGGGAGGAGATGAAGACACAGTAATAGAACATGTTCTAACCTGTCATGGTGAGACAAGGCTTAACTTGGGCGCTTCACTCAGTACGAGTGGATGTGTGTCCAAATACAGACATTTTCTTGCCCTCGATCAGAAAATGTTGGTGGGCACCAGCCCACAATGTCTATTTCTTTGTCTGTGAGCAGTTTTTAGCTAATAACATCACTGTGCTTGAGCATCCACCCTGCTTGCCAGACCTGGGTTCCCTCTTCTCAAAGATCAAGTTGGTGCCCAAAGGAACCCATGTTATGTCAGTAGAACAAAAATAACAGGGATCCTCAACACCCTCTCAGAAAGTGATGTGTGGAATTGCTTTGGGTGTTGGCAGCATTGTATGCAGCTGTGTGTCAGCTCAGAAGGGAACTCTTTTAAAGGTGTTTGTAGTTTATTTTCTTAATTTGTCAGATGCAAAGAGTTACAGGCAGAGTCTTGTGGGGGTTTTTTGTCAGACCTCGTATATGTATATGAGTGCGTGACAAGGCTTTCTACAAAGCAAGAGTGAAATTCCGAATGTAGTGGGCTTAATCACATAAGAAATGTCATGGTAGTTTTCCTTTTGACAATAATTTCAACCACATATCCAGAAACTGATTTGAGTTTCTGTGCATGCTCTTATTTGCATATTTGCCTTATTAGAGGCTCACCGTGGTGGTAGATACAGTGTATTTTAAGCGTTTTATCTTTTTTTGTGCATGTATGAATTCAGGTACAAATTATGACTATGTTAGAGAATTTAAAAGGAGCACGGGAACCTGGCAGCGCACTAAACCACTGTTTCCATCGGACCTTCGCCGTACTGGCTGTGCAGCTTTGCGGATTGCAAACTGTAAGCTCTTTCGACTGCAGCTTCAACAGGGATTATTCCGCATTCGCGTACCTTCTCCGTGATCTGTATGCTGATAGTGGAGGAGACTGGAAGAATTCTGCGCAGTCCACCATAATATAGCTCTATATAAAGGAAAAGCTGAGAAATTACAACTGAAACTTACACTGTATGCTGTGCTTTGGTATGGTAACTGTTTTTGTTTTAAATGCTTAAAAAGCTTGAGTCTCAGTTCTTGTTTCGGGAACAAATAACTTAAGTATACATTAAAAAGAAGAGAGAGGGGAAAATAAAATGAGGAATCAAGGAAACGCCTTCAGTCGTAACCATCTGGGGTTTAAACCATGTTATTGAAGGACGATTTTTGCATCTGAAACTGGTGGGAACTGGTATTCCTTTGGTGAAGTTTATTGAAAAGCAAAAAAGATTTAAGATGTGTTTCCCCTGAGGGGAACTGATAAGAATAAATGTGCTATCTTGGACTGGATAGCTATAATACACAGAAGCTATACGATAACCAACGTCCCTGCTATACTGCAAAGACTGCTGTTTGGCTGTAATGCCGTAAGAGATGTTGGTTGTGGCACCTTTTATTCCTAGTCCTTCCTCAAAAGTTAAGGTCTGTGCCTAAAAATGGTGGAGATGTGTACATACGGTTTTTCATTCATTTGCAATGTTTTCATTCCTACAAATATTTTTAATATATTTAAAATGGACTAATCTGAAATGGATACAGTATACTACCGAGAAGTAAACTGTTTTTTCTATGCTGTCATTTGAATAGCCTGATGAACTGGTGTACAGGTGGGTGGCATGTGTTTCTCTGTGGGATTTGGTGGCCGTTTCCTTAAAGTAAAAAGGGAAACGCTGTTTGGAACGGTTAATGATGATTGCTGCTTTTGGTAAAAGACAACAAAACTTGACAAATTAAAGGAAATAGCTTGCGTTCCTTTTTACTTCAGATCACTAGCAAATTAAGAATGGGTTTTAAGACCGAGGATTATAATGAAAGGTGCATTTTGTCTCTTATTAGAATAAAGGTGAAATATGACAAGGTTATTTGTTTTGCAGAAAATGTTATTTTTTGGGCTAGAAGTTAAGGAAAATTTGTACAGTGACTTTAAATTGGGATCAAAAGTCAGTTTACTAATGAATTCCATGCTGAGGTACAGAGTCTTGTTTACTGCTGTCTGACTTTGCAAGCTGGGTTTTATGGTGCGGTTATAGTGAAGAATTTAGTATCTTGCATTTTATTTCTTACTAAGTCTTGTTCACATCGGTAGCGATATTTAGTTGACTTTTGTTCACAGTCAAGATCAGCTGGTAGAACACTTTTACCTCAATTTTTTTTTTATTTCATTGTTGTTGTGATGGGTGGGACATAACCTGTATTTCTTTAGAAGGAATAAGATGAGAGAGATGGAAATAAAAATAAGACCTCCTGCCCATCAGAAAAAGAGACTTTGTATAACCAGTATTATAACTACATATGATACTTTCCACTCTGCAACTCTGTGGACCTCAGACAAGCCAATCTCTGCCCTTGGTTGTGTTAGTGTAAACCTTCATCTTTATTGAATCATGTTGGATCTGCTGAAATACAATCCCAAACTACTACAAAATAATTATATTTCACTAAATATTCCTTGAAGAGACATTCTGAAAGTTACTTCTGCTCAATCCTTTCCTAGCACTGATGTGTTTGGAATTATTCTAATTCTAAGCAAAGGGTTGAGGGGGAAAAGAAGAGGGCAGCAGCCTATCCATTGACTATTATTTATTTATTTTTATTTTTCACAGTACTGAAGTGCTGCAAAACTTGAACTATACACATCAATTCTCTTACTTATTTTATTTGGCATATTGAAAAGTTTATATATTTATGCATTGCAGTAAACTTGATGTGTGTGTGTATATATATATGTCTTCAGATTTAAAATTTATATATAATGCTTTACTACAGAAATGTGAACCACTATTTCCATCCTTGGCTGTCTTGTGAAATAAATCAAGTGCTGTTAGTTTATCTGTAAAATTTCCCTTTTTGAAATCTTATATCGTTCAATTTTTTTCTTAGACAAAGTGCCAAGATCCCAGATTCAAAAGTGATGAATGTTCCTCGTTGTCCGTTTCACTTTTGAGTGCAGTTTTCTAAATGGCTTAGAAAACTTCTGAAAATGTTATTCAGAATATTGCAGGCTGCTACCTCTTGAGTCCCTGTAGCTTCCCAGCACACGTGAGGGCATTCAGCATCCAGAAAACCTAAGTAATAAATGCACATGATAAATCTGAACTGTTTACTCTAGCAGTGTTTTGCAGTTAAAGTTATTGAACCAAATGTTTACACTTAAAGTAGGATTAACAGTAGGCATTCTTACTTTTTTTTAAAAAAACATAAATAAAACAAATCTGCTGGTAATTGGAGCGTGTTGCGAATGCACTTAGTGAGATTTGACCAAGAAGTTTAAGCAACTTGAAACCTGAAACAGCAACAAACTTCATTTCTTAGCAGGCATGTACTCTTGTTGCTTTCTTGCATGGTTGGCAGCCAGGGACCAAGTCTCTAGGGATGTTGTCTCCCTGAGCTGCGAGTGCATCCTGAGGTCTCAAAATTGGCTTCCTTGGCCTTGCTTCAGTGTGATGGGCATCATTCCCCACCTGCATTGTCTGTGGGGCTTATCCAGGAGGTGTTCTAGCCTGTGTGTGTGTAGGTGGGAAGGGGCCTTATCTTTTGGCATGTGACTTGTATCTGTCTGCCCGGTTCTGATCCTCAAGCCCAGTGATGAGTGCATCTCTTGGGATGTGCAATAACCAGTTGCCTCCCAGTATGGAGCAAGGCTGTGAAGCCAAGACCCTCCTTTCTCCAGGAAGAGCCTGATTGTATAGGTGATGATTGTAAGAGAGGGATGTTGACCTCTGACTTTTCTTGGGAAAGAAATGGTCCGCTTCAGTAGAGGAGGGAGCCTTTGATACTTGAGGTGCTGAGTGGAGGGAGGTCACCAGTTTCCTGAGTGTGTTGAACATACCAACAGCTACAGATTTAACTGGGGTCACTGGTACCTGCCACCACCCCAGCTGTCCCTGCGTTCTTGGCAGCTGTGTACCCCTGCATATGATGGCTGAACCACATGGGAAGTAACTCATGAGTTTTTTCAGTTTGCAGTCCAGGGGGTTTAGGTGTTTTGGCAGTTTAGAAACTCGTTTAAGTTGTCCTTGCTTGTCACAGTAGCCTTGACAACCATCCCACCTTAATTCCTTCCAGCTTGTGAATTGTCACTCTTTAAATCCAGCCAGTTCCCCCACAGGTGACTTTTTAAGTGATTTTCTTAGCTGGCTGTCTGTGCAGTCTGTTGGCTTCCAGACACTGGGATTTTAGGCACCTTCCTTGATTTACTGAACTGGGTGCCTTGTCAGGGCTGTGAGTTTGTCACAACATTGGCATGCTGATTTCAAGACCATCATCTGTGCTCACCACACATTGGGTCAGGGCTGCATCCTTGGGTGCAGGTCGTGGGAGCTGCATCTTGAGTCAATCTCAGCACGATCCCAAATGAGAACGAGGACTGGCTGGTCTCGTTGCAGGCTGAGTGAATTGGGTTGGGCCTCGCTGTCTTCTCCTCCTTCCTGCTGTAGAATTGGACCAACCCCAGCCATTGTAGTCAGAAAATCACCAAATATGGGGTAGGAGTTGTGGAAGATGGGAGTAGCGGAGGCTTTTTTTTCTCCCCTCACTCCACCTCTTGCCACAATCCTTCCCCCAAAAAAGTTTTCCCTTCTTTTTTCCGTGTGCCATGGGTTATTTTTGGAAAAACTTTGGAATTCCTAATTTAAAGGGAACATCAATGCTTCAGTGTACAATTGGGGGAAAAAGGAGATAATACCATAAGCACACAACAGTGTCATTTGTGCGTGTTTTACACGTGTAGTTTTGTGGCTGCTCTGCACAGCAGAGAGTTGCAGAAGCAGAGGTGTGAAGTACTGTTTCTCTGGTAAAATACATCTCTTGGGGAGGCACACACCCGGCCTGGTCTCTGTTTCTTACCTGGCCTTGTGAGATGCTTGTGTTCTTAAAGAGTCAGTGCTAGATTTCAAATTCTCATCCTTTCTCTTTTTATAACCTGAAAAAGGCATCCTGAGCAGTCTTCTGTTTTGCTGCACCTCAGTAAGATCTGACGGTCCTCTATATTTTATCAGCTATTCCTGAAGTTTTAGTTATTGTGAGAATGCTGCCTCAGCTCAGCTGTTCCTGGCCAACTCGCTTTCTGTAGCTGTGAGGGTACCTAATTTTTAAATTACAGAAAAGGATAGCGGTGAACCTGAAAACAAAGGTGAGTTTATAAAATCAGTTCACTAATAACTGTGGGCAGGCTGTATCCCTTTTGCTTTAGACTGCATGAAACTTGCATATCACACAGCCTGCTTTCTTAAGCAGAGTTCTTGCCGAAAGTAGTTTTTCATCAAAGTTATTGAAGCACCTTGCTTTAGGAACTCTGCTTCCAAAGCAAAAAAGGCAGCCTGATTTCTTTTTTGCAATATTTGCTGTACCTGCCTTACTTGGTAAATGCATAAATACAAAAGTGATGTAGGAAGCTTTTTTTTCCCTGTTGTAACCACAGTTTCTTTGGTCGGTTCCATAAATACTACGGCTGTACAGCCTGCATGGATTTTGCTAACGCGCATTTGCCATGCAAAGTGTAGGATGCAATAACAAATGCAAGTTGTTACAAGTGCCAAACTTTTGGTTTCCTCTCCATGTAACAATAATTTAACTGTTCTGTTAATATACAGAGATGCTTAAAAGTCACTGTGTTCAAAAAAAGAGCAGTGAGTTTGGTTTTTTTTAATGAATGCTATTTAAAACACTGTAAATCTTTACTTTTTTTTATGATAGTTCTGCGGATTTGTGCTACTCTTCACAGCTGCCTTGAGACATCACTCCAAGTGATGCACGTGGACACTGCTGTTTATTAGAGCACTAGTGCCATGCAAGTGTATAGTAAATGGCAGCTGACAGCAGGTTTTCATATTTAAAATTATAACTATTTAGCTAAAAGTGCAATTCATGTTATTTAATCTTATCTGCAGAAGGAAAGCTTGGTCCTGGGAAGTGTGACTACCCAGGGGCACAGGCATGCTGAAGATTGTAGCTAAGGTATGTTTTGGTGCCACTCACAGCGATGCTTTCCAGCAAGTTGTATTTACTTTGGGGTATGGAGCCCTTCTGACTCTGTTGTTAGCATTGAGGTTTGGAGCTTTGCGTTCTCTAACCCTTTGGAGTACTTTAACAGGTTCTTCGGGTGGGTGGGAGGCCTGTTAGTTGTATGCAAGTTTATTTTTCAGTGAGAAGCTACTGTTTTCATGTTAACCTGCAGTATTTCCTTTTACTGTTAAAGAACCAAGTAGTAGCCTGCGTTTCAGTGATCAGTGCTGTAGCCTTTTGACGTTTGCCGTCTTCTGCTGCTCTTCCTTGTTTGTTATGGGAGGCGAGAGCTGCGTTGGGAGGGTGGGTGATTCTGTGGCAGGCTACTTGTGAGAGAAAAGGAAGGAGATCAATTTGATCACTTCAGATTGAGAAGGTGAGCTGGTAAAAGCAGACGGAGATAATGCTATAAAGCCAGTAAGATTTAGGTGAAGCACTGCTCGTTTTCTGTAGAGGTCGCATCTCTGTGCTCTAAAGTTCATTGTCAGGTTGGGCACCTGCTCTCCAGCAGCCTGATGGTTTTTGAGGGCTTTTTTTTCTGGGAAGTTCCTTTCTGTAGGAAGGATCGCAAGGAGGCTTTAAGGTGACATTTCTGATCAGCCATGCCGTGTCTGGCTCTGTTGTCTTACTGCTGTTTCGCTCCAATAATCACTTCTCTCAATTTTTTTATTAACAGGTAAGCTAAAATAACAGACTAAAACTATGCAAGTGCTTAACTTCATAAATACCTACTAAAAGGGATTAAGATGAATAGGAGAATTGAGTTATAAACCGGTACCAGCAGGTGATTGTGTTTCAAATTTACTTGTGATACAAAATCTTAAAGTTATTTTTAAAAACAGCTTATTCCAGGTAGCTGCTTATTAGTTATAAAAGTAATTATAACGCGTAAGTATATACTCCAGGATTTGTTTGGAGTATGTTAGAAGGTTATTTGAAATAATCTATTGAAATGTTTTGAAAAGTGAGCTGGAAGATTGGAACTTTTCAATATAAATTATTAAATCTTGTTGCCCAGAATTTGTGCAGGGTTTCATGTGAATAGTGAGCACCTGCCAGAGCACAGCAGTACATGCTCAATGCCATTGCCTACCTGTGCCCTTGAATTTTCCTAATGAAATGAGTCTGTACTGACCCCTTGTAAAAGCTGATGGATCTGATTACAATAATAGGATAGAAAGAAGCATCCCCAGTATAAGTAATATTATTTTATTGATAAAACATGAAAATGTAATTTTATGTTTTTAAATACTAAGTGCTTTTGAATTACAATCGAATGCCCTTGATTTTTCTTTCTTCTTTGCCTTTCCTCCTTCCTTTATTTTCAGTTAATGCTAGACATTCTCTGCTTTGGTCAGGCTTCTTTAATATACAGTTCTAAACCCAGTTAGAGCCTGAAAGATGCCGTTTTGGCAGCCTGTACAGCGTGCTGCTTTTACAGGTATAATTTCTGTGTGTTCTGTTAGCATGCTGCCACCTCTACTAATTTCAGAATAGAAGAAAAGACGTGGAACAATGTTGCTCCTGATGAATGCAAGACCCATCCTGCAAGGTCTGAATTTCAGTATGCGGTAGGCTGTGTGCTACAAAAACCTTATTCCTGGCTGTTCTTGAGATTCTCACCTTTTACTGATCTCACACACTGAAGCTTTGGCTAGGCAGCATCTGTTTTATTAATTTACACACGGTAACAGGAAAGCATTATCATCCTTGTTTCTCATTTAACTATTTTTAGGTCTTAAAAAATGAAATCTGCTAAATAATAAGTAAACGGGTGCACTGGGGTATTTGGCAAGGTGAATAGAGCTGGTGTTCTTTAAAGCTCTCATTCTTGTTAAAGTTTCTTTCTAAAGGGAAGCCAAAGAGTACCCCCTTAAGAAATACTTTGAAACTCTTTCAGAACTAGGCTTAAAGTAGTTCAAAGAACTCTTCTGGATTGCTTGTAGAACCCGGGATCTGTTCTAGCTTTTGTTTTTGTGGGGAAACAGCTGCTAAGTCGATTTTAAGCAGGTTTTTTTAATCTCATTGACTTCCAAAACCCAGTGATGTGCTGCTTGTACTTGTATTTTGCAGTGTATGGGGAGCATTCTATCATATCTGAGTTTAATCAATGTGAACAGCAAACCGTGTTCCAGTGGACTCCTAGAAGGCAGCATTACGGTGCTAAGGGAGGGGGAAAAGTATCAGTAAAACAAGATCTTCCTTATGCTGCGCGTAGCCTTGCTGTGTGTATCCAATGGGGAAGAGGCCTGTTTTGGCACAGAGCTTGTGTACTTGCTGCCCCTCGCTGCCTTTGGTGTTTGGGTACGTGGCTGGGACATTGCCTGGCTGCAGATTTGTCGAACGCCAGAGAGTAGTTGAGGCTGTGGCTGGCTGAGAGTTGGCCCCCAGAGCCCCACTGAACCAACAGATGCAGATTTCTGGGCATAACCTGTGCACAGTGCCACTTTCTGCCCTCAGTTGTTTTGTCTTTTGCTTTTATTAACAAGACTGCTTTCACTTTTGTCCCAAATTTACTTTGAATGCATTGTTTTTGCCATTGATCACTAGAAGGAGCACATGTGGGCTGGAATACAACCACACAAACTTGATTTTTATCTGTGTGCTGGCTTTTTGCACATCTCTGCATCTTTTAACTCTGCGCAGTGCATGTGGGCAGAGTGCGTAATACGCAATGAAATGACTTTTCATTAAGATTGTAAAACTAATATCATCAGGTTAGAGATCCCCTGAACATCTGTAAGCCATCCTGTAGGTAGAGCACGTGTAGCCCACTCCCATGTATGCGTGTTACTGGTGGCAGGAGGTCTGCCGCTTTTTCTGTGGGATGAAGCCTCTACTCCCTGCTACCTCATTTTTTTTTCTTTGCACTTTGTCAAATCTTTTGTTTTGTTTTAAATTGTGTTCTGTCCTTCAATAAAAAACTAAAAGCAGACGAGAAGCAGGGCAGAATGATGCCGTTATCCAAGGACAGTTTACTTTAATTTCATTTTAAATGCATGTTTCTGTACAAACAGACCAAGGTTGACCTGCAGCTGCTGTAAAAAGTAAATAAAAATTTATATTACTTGAAAGTAACTATTTTGCTTGTAAATGAGAGAAGCCATGGAAAGACTGTCATGTTAATTTTTAAATAGGAAAAAAATCTGTTTAAAAAATAAGGCTCCGCTCTTTTAAGGACAGGTTAAATAGTTTCTCTCTGCTTCTACTCTGTGCTGTTTTGCCTGTGAACTTTATTTTTCTGTAATGTCTTAAACTGATTTTTTTTTTCCATGGAGGTTCCCCATTTATTCCCGTACAGAGAAAAGACTGTCCAAATAAATACCCATTATTTGCCCATTTCCTTGAGATCTTCAATTATGCAGGGTTTTGCTTACCTTGAAGAGTTTGGTTTTTTTAAAGTGTGTTCTTCTGCTTCTAAAGGTGCTATTTTGACATATTTTGTAATTCCTTACACTGTGCTTGACTTCTTGAAGTACCAACATAGGATGATAATCAGCTTGTGTTGATTCTCTGGCTTTTGTTTGAGTGTTCAGTCTTTTCTAGAAAACATCCCTTTTCATAAGACAGTTTCTGAACTGTCAAAAGCCTTAATAATACAAAATGTAATGGGAAAATGCTGCCTTTTTCTGTCTTTGTAAAGGCAAAACCAATAAATGCTTCATGGGGAACATTTTCGTCTAAAATTTTAAGTAGCAGCTCCTATTAACTTTGAATTAAACGTAGCAAATATTTTACTGGCCATGCACAAAGAGCAGGAATAAAACAAGGAGCTATTTATGTCTCTGCAGACTGTACCAATTAGCTACTAATTCCAGAGCCTTCTATTGGCATCATGGTGGCTGTTCAGTAAATATTAATCTTCTTGGGCTGGATCCCAGGACCTGGCTGAGTGGTGTTCCCTGCTTCTCTGGGACACACTGACCTCTGTGGCTGTTGGAGCATCTGGATGTTGGGCCAGGTATGGGCTGTGCCTCAAACCTCGTCTGTTCAGCTCTTGTTAGAGGCACACATATGCCTTGCGAGGTCTGTTCATCCCAGAGGGTTATCTGCCCTGTGCGCTACGGGTGGTCAGGAGGTAGGAGAAGGGAAGCTACCGACTTCTGCCGTTGCTAGAGTGATGTCAGCTTGGTAGGTCTGAGGAGAAGGCTCTTGTAGATGCAAGCCATGGAGCTGAATTTTAGTCCTGTGTAGGAACTTTGTCATTCTTGTGCTGTCTTTTGTTTTTCATTTAATCTGTATCATCAGTTTGGTTTAGGGATTTGGTAACTTCACATTGCCAAAAGTTTTCCATTCTGTGGAGGATGTAAAAAATTGTACTCCAGCCCTGTCTGAAGCAGCAGGAAGGAACAGGAGGTTGATACTTGAACTTGTCACATCTCCAGACATCAAGTTACTGCCTTTTCATAGGCTTCACTGTCCCAGTGGGGTAGCATTTCACAGCCTTGTTAATCGAAGAGCCATTTAGCGTTTTGAAAAGAGTCCTGGGACTGCCTTGTTATTCTCCTACTTCACGTTGGGTGCTGACCTCTAGACCATCTTAACTCATCCACACCATCCCTGTCCAGGAGCCACAGGCTGGTGGCGTTCCTGAGGAGTTACCTGCAGCAGGAAAAACAGCCCATAAACAAGGGATCATGGAGAACCCTACTGAGCTTGCAAATCCTCAATCCTCTTATTTTAGGGAAGGCTAAAGAGCAGCACTATTCATTGGCAGGGCTGTGCACATGCACCTGCACCCCGGCAGCATGGGTAAGGGTGAGTCTACCCTGTCCGTTAGAGAAGAGAAAGGTATGAAGGGCTGAGATCTGGTATTTTGTGTTTGTTTTATTTAAATCTGAAAGTGCTGGAAGCCCTAGAACTATTTCTGCAGGGTGGAACAGCAAATATTGGCCTAAATAACCAGGGAGTTCCTGGCCACCTGGTTTTCCCTTCAAGTTTTGGATTTGTTTGGGGTTTTTTTGAGAAAACAGAATTGTGTAACTGCTTCCTAGATTGTATGCTTAGTGTTGAAATTGTTTTAATTTTGCCTTCAAGAGGAAAAAGCAAAATCTATTAATGTTAGATGCTCTGCCTTCAGAGTTTTCCCTCTGTAAACTATGCTTATTTAGTACGCGAATGGTGTAGCATTGGACTAAAGAAATATATATTCTATGAATGATGATTAATATACTTAGAGTCTGACTTTGTACTGTACAAATATTCTATTTTAGTGTAAGACAATGAAATAACTACATTGATTAATCTAATTATGATATCTATATTCCATGAGCTGGGTAATAGCAGAGTGTTGGAACATAATGCCACATTGCTGCTGCTCTCGTAGAGCCTTCTGTCAAATCTAAGATCTTGATAATTACCAGGATATTGTCAGAATATATTGCTGTTTTTTCTGCTAAAAATACATCAGCGTGGTGTGGTAGAAACACTCACCTGGTCTTGTTTACCGTCGCTGGCATGCAGCTTAACAGCAAGGTTTATTCCCATCATCCAGCTGTTGTGCTTTGACTTCTGTATTAAAGACCTGTTTACTGTTACATGCTTTTTATGTGCGTATGTTTTCTGTGGGTCTTGGTGCTTAGTGTGGAAATGGAGTTTTTGCTTCTATTTGTTGATGTGCCCACACCAAAATCTTCCTGTGTTGCTTTAAAATGAATCCGTGAATCATTTCAGGCCAAGCTTTGGAATGCTCTGACCTGAGTATGTTGAATTACTTCTGTTAAAAACAGGGAAAAATGAGATATAAATGCTCTTTGGCCTCCATCAATCTATGCAATATAGCACACCGGAGAGCTGAATTCCCTGTGACGCAAGATGCACGGTTCTTGTGTCCTTCCAAATCCAGTCCTTGGTCCAAAGTTAGGAGAACTCAGTGGCTGCCCAAGAACCTTGCATCAAAATCGGCTCTTGGTCACTGGTTTCCTCCTTCCCCCTGCCTCGCCCCTAAGTTTTACGTGCTTTGACTCTGAATGACGTGCTGTCAAAGCGTGTCCCTCCTTTCTGTCTCATATTGTTGATTGGAGCTTGTCATGTAAACCCACCAGTGTGGCTTACTCGCTGGAGTAAGTTAGGGGCCACTTCATGACTCTCTGCTCAAGAGCATGTCGGGCGTTTAGGCGTTTAGGTCTTGCTTTTATGTTCCTTTGTTGTTCAGTTGTGAGCTTGGTGCTTACAGTCAAGAATACCTGTGACGTCTCAAATCCAGTCCACGTAAGTTTTCATTTCCACTGGTTGTGTGTGTATGTGAGTTTGATTTTGCTGTTTCCATGGCAATTCAGGGATAAATGCCCATGTGGTCAGGACTGCTGGTAAAGATTCTTTGTTCTCCCGTTGCTTCATTTTTTCCAGTGAAGTTTGTTCCTTGTGTTCCTCTTCTGCCCTGTGTTAGATACCAGTAAACCTGTGTTAGATACCAGTAAACCCATGACACTGTTCTCCACTGATTATGCATCCCACGAGTAGCTCTCTCTACCAGTTGATCGTGTTTTCTCGCCTTTACATGCGTTCTTCTGAGTAGTTTGCCTATATTTGTCATTTACTTGTCCCACCTGGTACCTCAGACCTCCGAACTCCTTTTAATGTATTGTCTTTCTTTAATTCAGGTCAACCTTGATTGATTTCTCTGATTTCAGAAAGGGATTTTGGTGCATAACACGGGAGACAAACAGAAAATCTCTCTGCAGATGTCTGTGTGTATTCATTCCCTCCCCAGCACATACAGTGTAAGGGGTTCAGCCTATTCCACTCCTAACCCTATTTTTTTCCCCTAGTCTTAGGCAGAACAAAGTCTGGTGGTGTTTCTTATTACTTTTGGTAATCAAGAATATTTGGAGATTTTCTTCTTCGAAGTAGCCACTGCGGCAGAGCAGCTGGCAGTGCGAGAGGGTTGTTATGCTTCCATATTCAGTGTTTTTAATTGAGGAACAAATAATTTATTTTGGGGAAAAATGTAAATTTTTTTGTATTTGTATGTCAAAGTGGCCTTTATAGGAAAAGCACATAAACTATTTAGATTAAAATTGCTTAGTTGTGTAATTTTAGTGGGGATTTTTGTATTGACAGGGTTTCTATGCAGTTTTCAAAATATACTTGCTCTTTTGTGTTAGAATTATCAGAAATGTTTTTAAAAACCTGTATTACTGCATTTTCCGTGGTTGATCCCTTTACTATCATTCCTTTTGAATACTACAAAGATTTTAATTAACCCTGTACATTAATTTTCCCCCACAAATATTTGCATTGTCAATATAATGAGTTATAGCATGGGTATGTAGCTTTAAGGGAATAAGCCTAGTAGTGTAGCTTAATTATGGAGAGATCTTTTCGGAGGAGGGCGGTACACAGTGTTTCAATTGCACTTAGAAGACTAAACTAGCAAATAAAGTTTTTGCTGTACCTCACTGGGAATTTTTGACTGTTTCCATCCTACATTGTTTACACTTGAGTGTTATTTGAATGCGTACTGTTTGTGCAGTAAGCAATTCTCCTTCGTTCTCTTGGGTTAATGCTAATGCTAACAGATAGGACAAGTTTTGGAAAGGGTGTGGTATCCCAAATGGATCTGACATGATTTTGGGGGAGGGAGGAGAGGAAAGTTATATCCATCAGTGTATTTTTGTGTTTAATTATGTACACATTTTCACATTAGCTGAGACTAAAGTAGCTGATCTTACAATTGACTTGTAAGTAAAATTAGTGGTTGAGGAGGAGGAACAAAGAATGGGTTTGCAGAATTGCAGGCAAAAATACCCTTTAGTTGCACTGCAGTGCAATTGCCTTGACTGCCTATGCAAAGTATAACCCGAGGTTGATACATCAGACCCTTTGGCGATTGCTCTGATTTTACTTTCTGTTCTCAAGGTGTTATCGTAAGGCTTGCTATGTAGAACCTTCCCGGGAATGTTTGTCAACTGACACTTCAGTTGTATCATTTTAGGTTTGTATTTTAACTTTTGTTCTTGTTTCTAATTCGTAAGAGATCCTGCATCATTCATGGGTTGGTGTAAGCGCAAGCTTTTGGGTGTAGTAACAAAAGAACATTGCATGCTACCGTGTATTCTCATAATTGAAGAAAAATGTGCAATTTTAATGGCACTTTGACCTATCGCTGAAACGTTGGGTTTTGCAATGAAACAAACTCAACAACTGAAAACACTGTGTCTACATTAGATGTCTTGAAAGTGAAGATAAAGGCAGTTACTCCAATTGTACCCACAGATAATTTGGTATCGATTTATTTATTTATTTTTTTAAGAATTTTTGATCTGGTTTTGGAAAAATACACATTTCTTGGTTTACTTTAGTTGCCACAAATTGCCCAGTGCAGAGTCTGGTCCACTTCCATCCATTTATTTTTATGGAGTAGTTGCACATAAAATTGTAAGAGCAGAGCAGGAAAGCTGTTCGGTTACTTCCCAGTAACCTTCCTTGCAGGATTGCTTTGTGGCTCGTGCGCGATACAAAAACAGACAAGAGAATTTTCCTGGATTAAGTGGCACTTGCTTCGTTTACGTGTTTAGTATAACGTTGGGTGACTAAAGGGAGGTTCCCTTTTTAAAGTATTTGACTTGTGCTTTGGGGACTTAGTTGCCACTGTGCAAATTGTGCTGTAATATTGTACCAAGGATCAGTGGAAGTGTTTTATCTTTTTTAATGTCGTTTGTATTTGACCGGGTTTTATAAATGTAAGAAAACAGAGTGTTGTATTTTGATCTGAAATTTGCGTATGGTAAAAGTAACTTTGCTTTATGTATTGGAGGTTTGTTCAGAACTTGAATTATTTTATAGAAGAGTACAGACCAAAATTAATTGTCTTAAAGGTGTTTAATAAACTAACCAAATAAAACATTGATGGTTTGAAAACTTGTTAACTGCTCCTTATGCTTTTTATTTCTATTTTTAAAAGAAAGGAAGAACGTAGTTCAAGATTTTCTCTCAAGGTCTTACGAAAAATGTGAAAAAAAAAAAGTGGTAGATTTTATAAATATCATCTCCCATGAGTTATCTGTTTTATTATTAAATGTTCCTGCATGCCAGAAGTTTAATTAAAAGGGAAAACCCAAAGGAAATAAATGGAAGAGGAAAAGCTAAGGAAATGAGGGGAGGTGGGAGCAGTCCCTGTCTGGCTCTGTCCAGGCAGTAAATGCTTGTGGCTGCTGGGCCGTGGATGCTGGCAACTGCCACTCCAGGAGAAGTGGGAGTGGGAAGGAGGTCCTGCTCACCTGCAAAAGCTCTCACAGTTGTTTGATGGTCTCTGTTCTCCTCTGCAGTCACCTTCACTCGTATTCTTCACAAATGCTGCTGCTTTCATGTGACCTTTAAAAGCAAAGGAGAAAAATATGTGAAGCGTAACTGCTCCCAAGGGCGGGTACGAACAGCTCATTCCAGGGCTGCCAGATCCTTGGTGACCCTCCCTTGCACCACGGTGTGCATACGTAACCTCCCGTTACGAGACCTGGACTTCTTGAAGACGCCAAGCAGCTGCGACTCCAATTAAGCAATATGCTTCCTTCACGCTGCGCTTCTCCCTGTGCTGATGTACCAACCATTACTTGTGCGAGTGCTGCCTCCGCTGAGGCAGAAGAGCCGGAGCGAGGACTTTTGGCTGTTACTAGGAGAGATGCCATCCTCTGTGACTGTTAGTGGGGTGCGATGGCAGCGATAAACTCAGCCACTGCAGTCGCCCGATACCTTTTATCTTCAGGAAAATACACTATTGCATCCAGAGCTCTATCTACCTTTTCTCAAACAGAAAGACATTGAGGCAAGGCTGATTGCGAAGTAGGAGTCTCGAAGAGCTGAGTTTTGGGGTAGTTTGGTCAGGGGCAGTGAAGGGGGGTGGGCAGCGCAGCTTCAGAGTGCAAAACTGGGTGCTGTAAATATATTCTCCAAAGAGACAGTGGATATTAGAACAGAAAGGTAGATATTGGCTGCAATAAAAATCTTTTCTAGCTTAGTTCAACAGCCGTACTGAGGGAAGCGCAGGTCCTGAACTGCCAGCCAGTTTGGTGCAGAGAGCCGGAGGCCTCCAGTGTAAACATGGGTTGATGATAGGGAATCTTGTGTTGATTTACCCTTGTTGCTGGTGTTCCCATGGTTATGGCTGCGTAGATGGGCTCTGCCATATCTCCCCTGTCTTTCTGAGTCTTGGAAACAAAGACAGGAGGGTGAACTTGGATTTATCTTTATTCCACAGCCTGGAATCCTAACAGAAAGGGAAGAGGGCTGCTGCCTGGTTTTCTTTACCTTTTATGCAGAGAGGAAATATAACTTGAAGTTTCCTTTTCTTCCACTTTTTACCCCTCATTTTTCCCTTAAATTATCACAGAAGAAATACAGAAATGGTTCCTCAAACAGGACTTTCAGGTGAGGCACTCAGCGCCAGGGAGGAAGGCCTCCCTGTGCCTTAAATGCAAAGTACTCGCCGAGAAGGCTACGTACTGAGTTGGTGCAACAGGGCTGATGTCTGTGCCACAGTTGTCCACGAACTTCTACCCCAACCTGAGAGAAGAGTGCCCCACCAGCATTTTCCTGGCAGAACGCGCTAGGAGAGGCAATGCAGTTGGCAAAGGCTCTCTGCGAGTCGGAGCTGTACTGGAGGTGTCTGGGGTGTGAGCAGCTCCGGCTTTGCTGAGACGGGCGCTTCCCAGGGCCGGTGCCTCCTTGTTAAACTGTGGTATCTGGGTCCTTTGCAGAGCCCAGGTCTCAAGAGTTTCACCAGACTGAGCTTTCCAGGTGAAGAAAAGAGGTGATGTGGGAAGGACAAGAAGCTTTTCAGAGCAGGTAACTGGCTCCTGGCCACCAGAATCTCGAGTCAAGCAGCAAACCTCGCTTTTTGGTGAGCTCTGTATTGCTAACTCAGTCCTTTGGCACAACAGTCATTGGAAACAGTAACATTAACCAAAGAATTAATTACCATTCAGAACTCAATACAACCCTCCATTTTTTTTTCTGGAAGCTGCTGCAAAGTCAGTTTCAAAAATTAATGCAGTGTCCACAGGGTCCTGGGAAAGGTGCAAGTTATTTGAGATGAATGTTGTTGCCATCCACTGTATTTTGACTGCTGCTCCAGGTGAAGCCGGTGGCTTCCGAGCTCTTCTTTTCGCTTTTTCTCCAGTGTATTTGGATGCACACAGACCAAGCTCTGTCACGTGTGGTCTCTAAGGAATTGTGAACCCCAACACCGTGGGCTGGGCTGAAGGAGTTGGCTAATGGAGAATTTACGGTAAGAGCAAAATGTATTTTTATCCACCAGGATATGCTTATCGTCAGGAAAGGGCAAGCTGCGCTCCTATCTCTCCAGGGAAGGGGAAGTGTTGCCTGTGACTTTAGTTTTGTCCAACTCCTTTCCAAACTACAAAAGTTTTTTATTTTTTTTCTTGCTGAGACTTGTTGTTGGATTAAATCAGGGAGTTAAATAGACATCAGTCCTGGGTCAGAGGTTAAAAATATTAAATGCCAGGCATGCGTTGTTTTTCCATTGCAAGTCATGTACGTTCAGGAAAGACCTTTGGAAAGAGCGCTTTGAAATGGCTCTGGTTTGCTTTTTTAAACATACTAAGAGCCTGGACAGAAGCTTTTAATTTTTCAGGGCAACTTTGATGTTTTCTGTCTTGAAGAGGAAAACAGATTCCCCTTTCAGTCCTTTTCCCCACCCTGCTGCCTCTGGAACACGCAGCACATCGGGTCCTGTGATCTTGGGCTGCATTTTGGCTTGGGTGCTTTGCAGAGAAAGAGGCTGGGTATGTCCTCTTGCTTGTCGCAGTGCCCGTTTAACTCTGCCACCCTGGGGCAGAGGCTGCTGGGCGCAGGCGGCCCTTCTCTGCTCCCTCTGTACCTGCACTCAGGGATGCCTGTCCTCGGGATATGAGTGCAGGGACACGAGCGCAGGGTTCACCTTACCAGCAGCAGGGCCCTGACATTTTCCACAACCTGTTCCTTAATCCTGAATCCTGCCCCGACTAGAAAAACCTTTATATGAGACACATTTCAGGACAGACAATAAGATGCCTTTCAGGACACCTTGGCAGGAGGGATTTTGCTGATCCTGTAAATACAGGCTTCCCTGTTTTAGTCAGTGTCGGGAGTCACAAAGAAAAGAACTGCTTTGAAATGCTAAAAGCTGCCTGACCAAAGAGACAGAGTGTTACCACGGTCCCTGGCAGCATTCCCAAGCGCTGCTGCCCACCTCCTCCTGCAGCCTCCCATCCTTTTCTGGTGCAGGACCTTCCTCTTCCCCCTCCCGCATTCAGGCTCCGTTCTGCCCTTCCCCAGGGGCCCCTTCGCTGAGGATGGCTCAGTCTCTAATGCTCACGCTCTTGATAGTCTCAGATTTAAGGACTGTAGCCCATACACTGAAATAATTGCACGGTGCCGTAGCACTGGCTGCAGCCGCCTCCCGAAGAGGCAGCGGGATGGACATGACCCCATCCCCTGCCATTCGTGCCCGCTTACAGTTCACCTGGGTTTTTCTTTCATCACTGGATGCGGTGACCCTACAGGAATGGGGAAGGCAACGCTGTGCTGCTCCTCCCCACGGAGTGGGTTTGTCCTAGATTTCTTCTCCTTGATGTTCTTGTGTCTGAGCGTGAGTCAGCCTGGGGACTGCTTGGTCTGAGATCTGAATGTCTCCTTGGGAAAGGCCTATCTGTTCCCATCAGCTGCCCTGGGTTGCTGAGGGCGATGCTCTCTGTGAAGGGCTTTGACATCAGGTGGAGTGATTCTTTGCTTTTTGCTATCTGTGCTTCAGCAAGTTTCGCTGATTTGCAATTAAATCTTCTTTCATGTTGGTTTTAATTGCTCTCTCGGTTCCCCATACTACAGAGTAATGCTGAAGAATCCATTTTGGGCCTTTGGTCTCCTCATTTCAGCAGTGTCTGTGCTGTTCTCCTTGCTGTCGTAGCGTGCAATATTCAGGGAGAAATGTGAAATTCCCTCATCTGAAAGTCACATACCACATCTTAGAGCTTGCCATGAGGCATGGGAACATTCCTGGCTCTACCTGCTTTGAAGAGCAAACAAAGGAAAGTTGCAAGCTGTCTAGTCTTGGCAGATGCTTTGGAGACCAGCCCGTTTTCATGGAAATTAGGTTGTTACTGTTAGTTTATTTTTTGTCAGGACCTGAGCGATTCCTCAATCATTTTTCCATTTTCCTAGAGCAGTTTGTGAATCACACGCAAGTAAAACGAAGGAGTGCTGCTTCCCTTTGATGTACGGTAATCTAGCCTTGTTTTTGTTATTGCTCCCTGGAATTTTACATTTTATTATGCATATTTTATTGAAAGTTGGAAAAGACCCCCCCCCACACACACACACACTGCCTTGTACTGGTTTAAAGAGAACAGGAAGGTCGCGCCAGCTAAAATGAAAACAAAACTGTTTGCAGCTGAATAGTTGTATAAACCACGTTAAGAAAGGAGACAAGGAAAGGGCTAGGGAAGAACATCCTGAAACAAACCCTTCAGGTGAGGGGCAGTGGCTAAGGTGAAACAGTCCCTGCCCAGAAAAATGTGATGCACTCACTGCATGGTATGGGAATAGCATTATGGCATTGTATTTGTTTTCCTAAGCCAGAGAAATGGCTTTAAAGGCAGCCACATTCCATTTGTCTTCACTCAGAGATGTAGCATCAGCATCAGAGCCAAGCGCACCACTACTCAGTTCAATGTTTACAGCATTTCCCAATGAAATGGGGAAATTCTCTATGCTGAATGGCATTTTATATACTCCAGATGTTAGTCTGGTGATTGACATAACCCGAAATCTTACAATTTCCTGCTACCTGCTATTAACTGCCCAGTCCAGCTTTCTGGGCTCCGTTTTTTCCTTTAACCTACCCTATTCCTTGGAGCTGATGTAATTAAAATGGCACCACCCTTGGACCTTGCTCTGAGATGACAAACGCTCCTTGCATTTGCTCTTCATTGCACAAACACAGAAGGCTCCTAGAGATGAACTTTTTCTTGCCTACATGAATGCCAAGAATAATTTAGGGGAAGCATAGCTGTTACTTACTTTATCCTTGAATTTGAAAAGGTAGGTATATTATTATTATGGATTTTTTCATATTTGTAGAAGTTAATCTGAACTAGAAGTCTTCTCTGTTTCCACTCTTTCACTGTCATTGGCAGTGTGGTGCGAGAGCGTCTTCCTACAGGGTTTCTCTGGGATGTTCAGTTCTGTTTACGTACTTTGGGCCTGCGGTGAAATAAACAGAGAAATGTCCTCTCTTTATGGTTGCATTTAACCATTTGGAAAAGATAGTTATCTGAGTCGGAGAACACAGGAATACCACAGTTTAATAGAGGAAACAGCCACGATCACAGCCACAGGCATCTATAACCCTGTGCGGTTTCTCGAGAAACCTGGAAGGAAGGAATCTTCTATAAAGTTACTTGGGCTGGATCAACACCCTGTTACTAACACGTGATGTCAGCGTTACTCTTGGGGTTGACCCTGAGTTATAAGCAGCACTAAGATTGCACAGTAAGGCCCAAATCCGACAAATATTTAGAGCTATGCTTAGGTTTTGTATTTGCAGCTCTTCGGTCCGACTTTGTGAGGCCCCTGGGAGCACAGCAGGCTGCTAGACAGGGAAGTGTTGCTTGGACCTGGAATGATACAGGGTCGAAAGCAGAACAGATAGGGAAACCTGAAAATTTGGACAACCAAGGGAGTGCTTTCTCAGCAGAGCTTCTCCCAGATTCTTCCACCACTCCCCCACTGTACCAGTTTATTAAAGAGACCTGAAAAAAGGAAAACTAGTTCTTGCCAGCCTGGGTGACTCCTATCACAGCTATGACAGGTTTATTCCATTTGCAAGTCAAAACAAGTTTCTTCTCTCTCTTGAAGGTACGTAATTATCAAGATCATCCTTTATGGCTACACCCGTTACCACTGCATATAATCTTGGGGTATTTGCACTTTCCTGGCACAGTCCTGACTGGCAAAACAAAGCTTGTGTGTGTGATAAGTTTAGCATAGGAGACTCTTCTCACTAGCGCTGGATGCCATGAATCAGAATGATTAAATTATTTGTCCAAAGCACAAAGTAGATTTAGTGTTTCTGCACTGCAGTCCTACTAAATCATGAATGTCACCAAATTCACATATATTGCCTAAAAATATTAAATTCTCGTCTCATAAATATGACCTGCTTCTATTTATACTGGAGGCCTCAAACCTTAACCATTATTTTTTTCTATAAACAAAAAAACTCCTAGAAAAATTAAAATTATGGTAGTTTAAATTTTTTCCATGCAAAAAAAATGTCACAAAGGTAGTAATTCTCTTTGGGCAATATATTGTTTGGAGCCAGAAAAAGCATCTAAAATTTAATCTGCTTCCCTCAGTTAATTGTTGTTTTTTATTTGGCCAACTGCAACTAACCTACCCACTGGTTATCAGTGAGTGAACTGTAGGCAGCAGTTAGGAGCGATAATGCTGGTGAACTATTATGAGAAACTCAGCAGAGATGAAGACAAATGTCCAGCAATGAAGACAGAGGTGCCTGGTGGCCTTGGTTCTGGTCCCTGCCCTTCTTTGCATCATCTGTGTGACTGGTAGGCTAGAGAGAGACAGATCTTTGGTCATTCAGGATCATCCTCTGAGATCTCTTGACTTCAAAGTCAGCTCATACCTTGGAGGAGATGCTTCCATCTTGTTCCTTGAGCTTAGACGAGAGAAAACAGAACTGACTGGTCTGCAGCGCTAATCTGCGATGTTTGAGAAGCTCTTACTTCTCCTTAGCAGGGCCTGTTCAACACATGTGGCAGCTCCCCATGATATTTGGGGAGCAGAGCCAGCATGACAGGGTGTAGACTAGGGGAGATGAAGAAAGGCAGCCCATACAGGTGGCTGATACCATCACAATCGAGAGGGCTTTGCTTGGAGCTTCTGACACACAGAAAAGCCTGCTGACAGCTGACTTCTGAGAGATAAGTGTAATTTTTTGCACTACTGCTCTGAAGCTCTCCTGTAGCTGCAGGGGCAGATGGATATCTCCTTTCGCCATAGGGCACAGCAACATGCAAAAAGCTCTTGCCTTTAATGCTTCAGTGCACAGTGATGCTGCTGGAAGGAGGAAGTATGAACAAGATGAAACTGCTTCAGCACCTTTAGCTCTCCCTGCTCACTCTCTTTGCTTTTCCAGTCATCTTAGTCCTCTTCTGCTGCTCAGCAGAAATGTTGTGCAATGCTCTCCATGTCACTGGAGCATTGCCTCCAGTGAATGGCCCCTGGTGGCTTAGGGGAAGGCTGAGTCCCTTCCCTGAGAAAGTTAAACAAGTCTCTTTAGTAGATTCACACATTTCAGTTGGCTTTCACGAGGCCAGATAGTGACAGTGACATCATAACCCTCCTCTGAGACTTCTCACCCAAAGTATTTTGCAAATGGTATGTAAAGTTACTCTCGCCATGCGAGATAAGTTATGCCTGAATGCCAGTTTTGTTGATGGATGTCCAGGGGCTCAGAGTGCTGTGTCCTACCAGGTGTCCCCTGAGGCACACACCAAACCTTGACCATGACCCAAGGAGCAGAGGATTTAGGAACGCTGCTGGCTCACGAAACCTCCAGGGCTCAAGCTTACACTCTGAAAACCCTCCTGCTATAGCATCCAACCCTTCCACATGGCAGTGGGGTTCTTGTGCCACATCATCACCTTTGTAGCTCTGTCCATAAAGGAGCTGCCCTCACCCAGGTCACAGGGAAACCCACAGCAGTCGTTCAGTGGGAAAAACTCTGTATGTGGCCACTGTTTCAGGCAGACATGCCTCATGCCCAAAAGAGAGGATAGAGAGCTGTGTGGGTGGGCAGTGCAGAACAGCCCCATGCGTTCTTTCTCTCTAGGGCTTGCGGGTGGTGCTGGCCAAGCCCCAGCCTGCACAGCAGAGCTAACACCGCCAGGGCCAGAGTCTCCTGGGGATGCCATAGTGTTGCAAACAAACATGGCCTTGGTCATGTACTATGGACTGACTGCACCCAGCTCCCCGCCACTTGCACACGGTGCCAAATCCCACTTCCTCTGATGCTCTCTCAGTATTAACACGCCAGGTCATATGTCTGATGGGTGCAGAGATGGGGAAGTCTGGTCAAAGCCTTTCTATTTATTTGCATCTGGCTGGGGTCTGCTCCCTTTCTGTTGCCATCCTGGGCCCTATTCTAGTCTTCCTTTCATTTTTTTTTCTCCCATGAAAGGGCTTGGCAAAGCTGTACCTACAAATTGCCACCAGTAAGCACCCCCTAGGAGTGCCTCTCTCTTTGCTTCCTCTAAGATCATAGCTGTTTGGTTTGCCAGCTGGAGAAGGAGACCACGGCATCACCAAGACCTGTGACTTTTGGGTATAAAGCATGCTTTATTGTGATTTATAGCCTAATCCCTAAATAATAGGACCTGAATTCATGCTTCATTCATGGCAAATCATAGCCTGGTGGCTTACACTGAGATTT
Source organism: Cuculus canorus (assembly GCF_017976375.1). Classification (NCBI taxonomy): domain Eukaryota; kingdom Metazoa; phylum Chordata; class Aves; order Cuculiformes; family Cuculidae; genus Cuculus; species Cuculus canorus. The sequence continues at coordinate 8,847,340 of NC_071413.1, read as the reverse complement.
CTGTGCAGGTTACTTTGGTCTTGCTTTTTACATCCCAAATTTGGTCTAACTTTCACATTGCTTCATGCAATTATGCTTGCAGAGAAAGGCTGAAGAGCCTGGAGAGTTAAGGAAGGTTTGCCTCTCCAGTTCCTCTTATGGAGGCAGTAACTTCTGCAAAGAGTGAGGGAACAGGCAGCGTCTACAGTCGCTGCTCGAGCCAAAGTGTCAGGCCATGGGCAAAAGTAGGAAGCAGCTGTGCCAGCTCCCCAGCTATTGGGGGCCTCTGCTCTCATGCAGCCAGAAAAGCCACTGGCAATTCTCATGCACTACTCTGAGAACAACTGGGCTGTTCATGCTATTTATCTGGAATGGATTTACATACCACACATTCAAACCTTAGTTTACTCTGTACCAGCCTCCCTGTGCAAGCAATCCCTAAGTAACCATCTTACCCAAAGTGACTTGCCCACTTGAATTTGGATAAGTATGTGCTTTCCCAATGCTTTCCCAGCTGGTTCATTGTTCTGCTGCTAAATATTGCTCAGTTATCCTAGCCATGCCAAGCTGGATTTTTATCTGTGGATTCTGCAAGGCAAGCTGTGGAATGCAAATTATTCCAGTCTATTTGCAGGTCTGTGCTGAGGAGAAGATCACTGGAGCTTGATCCTTCCGTTTCCCAATGACTCATTATTGTTACGTAGGTTGTATTGCCCCACTACTTTGAGATATGAAACGCTGGGGGTTTGCAGGTCACTCTTCTTTTGTAAAAGAACACAGGGTCACAGAATTGTGTGTGTGTGTGTGTGTAGCAGGAAACCCACATTCCAGTGGTGATCACAGCTGCTCTTGTATGCAAATCTTCCTTCCAAAATCTCACCCAAAATCTGTCTCTAGGCAAAGGTGGTGTCACCTCAAGCACTTCACAGTCCTTAAGTGCTTAGAGAAGGAACTCTGACTGCAGACACCAACTGTTAGCACAGCAAAGTCTAGTACAAGGCAAGCAGCTTTCTGCAGGCTCTTTTGTCTCAGGTGAGCAGCGTAATCCTTTGCTTTCACATCATAACCCCACCAGCAAAGAAGAGGTGGGGGGATCATTTACTAATTAGATGCTCATTTGATAAGGTGCACTCAAATGACTGCAAGTCCTTGTAAATTTTAATAACTCCTGCAGTTATGCTCCAGTTGCTCTAGTTAGATGTCCTTTCTGCTCTACTGCTGAACAAAGGAGGCAATTTTATCAGCTGCCTCAGTGAGAGAGATTTTGTGGCTTCCTTATGCAGAACAAGGCAAAGAATAGGTTAAAAAGTCTTGCCTCACACAGCTGCTCCTTCTCAAACAGCCAGCTATCTCTCTGCAGTCAGGATGGGTGGATTAGCTGCTGTGCCAGGAAAGAATGATGATCCTCCTGCAGCACCCATTCACCCCGTGGGAAGGGATGACCCAGAAGGGAGCAGTGAAGAGGGTAGGAAACTTTGGTGAAAGGAGGCACCTATGTCTTATGAGCAAATTAGTGTGTTTGATCACTGAATGGATCTAGGGCATCCTCACAAAGCTCAGCCCTGCATATAAAGTCTTACAGATTAAACAAACGTCTGGATCCAGGGATCTGAAAGCTTACGGCTGCCTCATCCTTACTTTGAGTTAACTCCTGGCTAATGCACACTACCGCGCTGACACGTAGGCCGATTTTGTCATGGGGTTGACTTTTTGCAGGTTTCCCCTGTTTGCCCACGCTTCATCCACCCTGCCCTGTCCATAGCTACTGTGGTGGGGAACGATGTCCGTGCTTAGCAGTGGTATGGGACAGAAGGTTGTGGCCAGTAGCATGCAGGTGGTGATTGGGCAGGATGAGGGACATAGGTTTTGTGCTTGCCACTGATAGTCTATGCATAGTGCAAAGGGTTTTGGGCTGTTCTGGAGATCCAAGCCAGGAGGTTTAGGTGATTTCAGCAGAATGCAGTCCAGGATTTGACTTTAGGTACCTTTTCTTGCTGTCATAACTAGTTTAAAAGAATGTTGGCAATAAACAGCAAAATGTTGCTCACTTTAGCAAATGCAAAACCCATCTTGAATACATGCTCTCTCTTTTATTTTCTCTATTTTTTGTGCTCTGTTTGACAGTGGTTTCTGACTGTCTTCCAGCAAGGCAATACTCAAGCTGACTAGTATTTGTCACCTCATATGAGCTAAATATAATTTGGCTTTTATTTACCTCATAGTATTTCTCTAACAAGTTCTCTGATTTGAGTTCTTCCTGGAAAAAAAAGAATTCCCCACATTGCTGTCCTGATGCAAAATAAATAAAATCTTTCTGTCTTCTTGCCACATTTAAATCTATATATAACCTTGGTACACAGAGGAGATATCAGCTTGAGAATTGGCACGCTGAGGGTAAATAATGAATTTACAGTAAAGCCTGGTTATTGTTTGTAAAGACCTATTGAAAGCAGAAGACTGTTCTTAATTTTCTCTTGTAATCTCATTTCAAGATGTTTAGCTCGTAAGGGACTGTCAGAACGTGGGGCCTGGACTTCTATCTTCACTCTCCAGTTGAAAACCTGAAGGACACTCTGGTTTTCCACTCCTGACCGTGGTCAGGAGGAGAGGCCGCGGCCAATATAGGATGAGCTCCTGTGGGCCGCCGCTGTACAATTCTTGTCCAGAAGTGAAAAGAGCTGTTAATCCTGCCTTGTTTGCTTTGTACACCACACCCCTGCTTATTGCCCACGATCTAAATTACAGAGGCAGCTAAACTTGCTTCCTGTTAAAAACAATAGCCCTGGCTGACACATCGACTCGAAATGCACGAAGTGAAGTGCAGGCTGGAACGGCTGAGTGGGTTTTACGGGCAGATGGGCCCCATGGCTGGGGGTGCCCGTGCTGGTGGCCCCTGCGGTGGGGTCACTGCCTGTGCCCCAGCTGGGCAGCAGGCTAGAGAAACACACGGGGGCTGCTGGTAGCGAGCTGAGGAAAGAAATGACTTTATGGAGGATGTTCATGGAAATGTAGCAGAGAACACGGGGAAATCTTCCTGAAAAGAACAAGCATGAACAGGATCACTAAAGTTTTATGAATTTAGTGGGAATTTCTATAAGGAAGCTAGTTTCTGTGTCCAGCTGTCTCGAAATCCGAGTCTTGCTTTTCTCTGTAAGAAGGAGGATATTGTTTTGTTGCAGAAAATATTTTCATTAGGTAGTCTTCATTTGAAGGATCATATGCGGGGATATAAGACCTAATTTCCTCAGTTTCTTTTACCTCTTCTAGGAAATGCCTGCAGCAGTCAGAGCTGATGTTGTTTGTGTCTAATAGCACTATTGGGAAGAGTTGTGCTGCGTAGGAGTCCCTCTGCAAACAGAGGCTTTGTAGAAAATGTCCCAGGTATTTCTCAGGAACTATACTGGATTGCAGCCAAAATGTCATGGAGGACGTAGACAACAGACCCAGCACTTCGATGTACAAACATTTGTGTTCACTGTGTCTGGCTAACAAAGGCCAATACAAGGTGAGAGCAGATCTGCTGTCCTTTAAATACCTGGCTGCCAGTGGCAAAAATTTCTGATTCTGGTATATCGAGACACATTCAGTGACTGTGCCTATGGTCTTAGGATGTGTACCAGCTTCCAAAACAGGAATTATCTTTCTCTTGTTTGAAATGGAGAATGTCACTTGCATATAGGAGCACTGCTGCTTCCCCGTGTTTACCCTGGTGAGATGCCACTGGGTTCAGTTGTTTACGCTACAGCTGACCTGCCCGAATAGTGCAGTAAAGGGGTGGTGAGTCAGGCCCACAATTGTTCAAGTGCAGGAAAACAAGCAGTGTGTGCAAAGCGATCTGGGCACTGGAGCTGGAAAATCTGTCTGAACCCTTTTGCTCTTGGTTCGAGGAGACCTGTGTTATGAAATTGTTCCTGGGCCACTATTAAGACTTATTTTTCAAGGGATGCTGGCATGTTGGGAAACTTTGCACTTATTTCAATTTTAATGTTCTTTTGTTCTGCATTCTGACTCAAAATAATACCTTTCCCTGTGAGCTGGAATTACAGCTGGAACTGGGTAATGGGTTCAAAGTTAGTCCGGTATCCCAGAGATCTACCTCAGTGATGAGTGTTAGAAATAATTTTCCCTATCTCTACCTACAATTTCTCTGCTTACAGTTTCTGACGGAATCCTGGGCATAGCTTGGGAAGGTTCTCTCTCCCTGTTTGCATCCTTGCTTTGGGATCAGAAGACATCTGGCTCCATCGCTTTCTCAGCCTTTAGATAATTTACTGTGTCCATCTCTCTCCCAGCATGATCTATACAATCTTCCCCTGAGACATTTTAATGTCTGGAATGAACTCCCCCATCTTCTCCGGTGAACACTGGAGATTTAACTGTAGTCAAATCTACCCTTTTTTTCTCTCTAAATTATCCCTCACTGTCTCCTCCTTCCTTTTCTTGGTTTTAACTAACAACCTCATGAAATGCCTGACTGCTTGTTTTTTCTAGGAAAAAATTTTAAACAAAACCACATTCAGACGCACAGACATACACACACAAAACACGAACAATGAGCACTCACAGACAACCGACACCATGCTCACAGAGGCATGCTTATATAGATATACAATGACGTAAATCAACACCCAGAAGCATTTATTATATTATCCAGATATATACACAGAGGGACAGGCAGGTGGGTTAGGGCTGCGTTTTTACTGATGGATAAATGAAAACATCACTTTAATGCCCACAGGAGAGTATTTTGGAAAAGCGGTGGCAGTAACCACACCAGATATTAAAGGTGATAATGTCTCTTTATTCACCCTTTCAGAGTAATTGGCTTATCCTAGGAAATGGCAACTACTGCTGCATAGCAAGCATGAATCCATACGCTTTCATCATAGACATCAGTGTGAAAACAGCACAGCAGTCTTTCCCGAAATCATTCCCTGTTCCTAGGCAAAGAATGATTCCTGGAACTTGCATAGCTAAACTCCCTCTTTTGATTGCTCTCGGCAGCCCTGTCTTCCTTTTTTCTTTCTAAAAGCTATGAAAGCAAACTGAATTCCCTGCATACAATCATGGGAAGAATTATTCCCAGCTACGCAACTCCTAATGTATTAAACAGACATTTTCCTGAATGCCCACTGTCCAGAGAGTGTGAGGCATTAGGAAACACTGTAGTTCATTAGCAGCTGGTACTCGGTTACTCCCACACCCATTTAAAGAGGCATTTTAACCACAGATACAAGTTAACTGAAGCAGCTGCGTGAAGTAAACCAGAAGAAGGTCTTCTTTTCTGGCCCATATGCAGGTTTTCACATTAGAAACTGCTGCTAAACTAACTGTAACCTCCTTAGATGTCCTTGAACCATGGGATTCACTGGTGTCTTCAATATGCTTATACTTAGTTATGAGCTATATGGTATAAGTGTACATAAGCACACTATACCAGCCTCATGATCCCTACTTGCACCTTTCTACCCAGTGCCTCAGTCTGACTAACTTCACCCAACGTCTTTTTTATTTCTTGTTTCACTGCTCAAATTTAAATAGTGTTTAGAACTGTAATGATCTTCTTTGCTCTTGATTACAGGACCAACGGAAGGCCAAACCCCAACTGTCTGTAGTTACAAAAGAGACTTGGTACACACATAAGACCTTTGTTCTGCGGGTGTTGATGATAACCCAGCCCAACCCCACTCTGCTCACCTCACATCCATGCACTGGTGCAGCTCCTCCCTCTCCTCCCATCACCTGTGTGGATGTGGTAAACAAATGTAAATTGATATCCACATTGGTGCAATTTGCTGATGGAGTTAACCATTTCACAAGTTGTTTTTTACTAACAGCCTAACCATCCCTAATACTCCCAGGGTCTTACTAACAGCTTCAGGAGCTAGTGCCAGACAGGTGGTTTGTTCCTATAATGCCCTGTTCTGCATTTGTATCTTAAAGCTTTCCATAGCATCAAAGAAAAGCTCAATCAAGATCTACTCTTTCTAGTTCTTTTACATATTATGGGAAAATAGCCTTATGTACTGAAAGCCAATTTTATATATTGAAGAAAATGCCTCCATTTTGGAACACTACGGTAGCTCAGAAACTCATTTCTGTGGTCAGCTGTGGCCTTGGGCACTATCAAAGCTATATGCATAATTTTTTTCTTTTTTTTTTTTTTTTTTCCCCTGGTTGTGATGTGTGATGTGTTTCTTCCAGGTATATGGTACAATCTGTCCATGTGGGTGAAATCTACCATCACTGACCATCTGTTCTTTTCAGAGAATTCTCTTGAATTTATCATCATCTTGCTCTGTCGCACGTCAGCTGGGGACTGCCCAAGAGACACCACCGTTCTCTTTTTTTTCTGTTTCCCTTTGGGTTGTAAAGCCTCCAAGGATATTATACTTCCAAGAAATCAGCTATGCTTAGCTGATGGACAGGTAAAAATTACAAGGTATACAATTACCAAAGCATATCCAAACACCTAATTTCCCCAGTTGTATTTGGGAATCTATAAACGGTGAAAGATAACTATGTTAAATTGATGCTTCTCTCTGCCCTTTATATTTCTTTCTTAGGCTTAAGTGAGGACTGTCTTAGAAGGTTGCTTGCTTAGCACAACAAAGCCACAGCACTGGATGGTGTGCACTATCATCAAATGGGAGTTTCTACTTTGCTTTATAACCCTGCTCATATTAAGGTAATGCTAGGAAAAGACGGGGACAAGTGGGAGAGTTTCAGCTGCCTTTTGTGTAATATTGTTTTGAAATGATTGCAACACAGTAATTTCATAATTAAAACAATAATTAAGGATGTTATTTTGCCTTCTCTTTCTTACTCTATGACACCTCTTCAACAGAAAATCTGTGGATACTAATCCTGCTAATACTTGATGCTCTTTTCCATTCTGCTTTTTTTTCTCCTCTGGTCTTTCAATAAGTAATCCAAGTCTTTCAGCATTTCATCCACTTCTGATTTCGCTTCCCTAGTGTGTTGATTCAGTGGCTGAAGATATACTTCCCTAATCTGTGGACTACCTTTTTCTTTCTTAGTTTGTCTTCCTCTGCTTTGGGGAAACTTCACCTTACTGTGATGAGGTCACAGCTCTGCATCATGTCCCACTTCCCTTTGACTTTTAAGACTTATTTGTGTTACAGTGATGTTTTATAAATGTTAAAAGCTAATAAAGTATTTCGGACTGACGAGCACTTACAGCTTGGAATGAGTGGCAGGGTGTAACCTACTGATGAAATAGGAAATATTAGCTGGGGGTGGGAACAATAATGCAGAAACGGAAATGGTGATTTTTTACCACGTCCTGCCAAAGGACAGTTTTTTATATACATCTTGATGGTGGTAAGCACTAAGGGAAAATGAGAGGGCAGCCTGATGAAGTTTGTCGGAAGTGCTTCTTTTTTCCAGGGCTTATTTCCATTCCTAACTGTGTGGGTGGCCGTGGAAGAAGGTAGAGGTTCATAGGGAAGAAGTTTACCACTTAGGGCTGCTGTGATTTAGAAGGGTGAATATATCTGATGCAGCAAAGCAGAAAAGACATTTCAGGCCTTCCCCCCCTTTCTTTGTGTCTTCTGCTTATTTCCTTCCTATCTACTCGTTTGTTTATTTTAGAATCATAGAATAGTTAGGGTTGGAAGGGACCTTAAAGATCATCTAGTTCCAACCCCCTGCCATGGGCAGGGACACCTCCCACTAAATCAGGCTGCCCAAAGCCCACCCAGCCTGGCCTTGAACACCTCCAGGGATAGGGCAGCCATAACTTCCCTGGGCAACCTGTTCCAGTGTCTCACTACTCTCATGGTAAAGAAATTCTTCCTAATATCCAGTCTAAATCTGCCCCTCTACAGTTCCCCTTTCCCCCTCCTCCCCCATTCCCCCTCCTGTAGGTCCCCTTCAGGTACTGGAAGGTCGCTATAAGATCTCTGAGCCTTCTCTTCTCCAGGCTGAACAACCCCAAATCTCTCAGCCTGTTCTCATAGGGAAGGCACTCCAGCCCTACAATCATCTTTGTAGCTCTCCTCGGGACCCATTCCAACAGCTCCATATCCTTCTTACATTGAGGATTCCAGAACTGGACACAGTATTCCAGATGAGGTCTCACAAGAGAGGAATAGAGGGGCAGAATTGCTTCCCTTGCCCTGCTGGACACACTTCTTTTGATGCAGCCCAGGATACGGTTGGCCTTCTGGGCTGTGAGCGCACATTGCCGGCTCATGTCGAGCTGCTTATTGACCAGCAGCCCATGTCCTTCTCTGCAGGACTGCTCTCAATCACATCGCCTCCCATCGTGTACTGAAAACGAGGATTGCCCCAATCCAGGTGCAGGAATTTACACTTGGCCTTGTTGAACCTCATGAGGTTCTCAGAGGCCCACTTTTCCAGGTCTGTCCAGGTCCCTCTGGATGACATCCTGGCCTTCTGGCGTGGCAACTACACCACTCAGTTTGGCGTCATCTGCAAACTTGCAGAGGGTGCACTCTATCTCGCTGTCAATATCATCGATAAAGATACTGAACAGCACCGGTCCCACTACGGACCCCTGAAGGACACCACTTGTCACGGATCTCCATCTGGACTTTGAGCCATTGACCACTACTCTTTGAATACGACCATCCAACCAGTTTCTCATGCACTGTACCGTCCACCCATCAAAACCATCTCTCTCCAACTTGAAGAGAAGGATGTTGTGAGGGACTGTGTCAAAGGCTTTATAGAAGTCTAGATAGATCACATCCGTCTGTTTACCCGTGTCCACTGCTGTGTTTACCCCATCATAGAAAGCCACCAAGTTGGTCAGACAGGACTTGCCCCTGGTGAAGCCATGCTGGCTGCCATTGATCACCTCCATGTCCTCCATGTGCTTTAGCATAGCTTCTAGGAGGATCTGTTCCATGATCTTCCCAGGCACAGAGGTGAGGCTGGCAGGTCAATAGTTCTCAGGGTCGTCTTTTCTACCCTTTTTAAAAATGGGCACAACATTACCCTTCTTCTGGTCACCAGGGACTTCTCCTGACTGCCATGACTTTTCAAATATCATGGAGAGTGGCTTGGCAACCACATCTGCCAATTCCCACAGGACTCTGGGATGCATCTCATCAGGTCCCATGGACTTATATATGTTCAGGTTCCTCAGATGGTTGCTTCTTTGTTTCTGCTTGTCCAACTCAGACTTAGACCTGCGATTATAGACTTGAGACTTCCTCTTTCCACTTAAATAAATTCCTCCACCACAGCAAATCTGTTAATGCTGCTTCTGTTCAGATATATTTTACCCTCTTTGCCTAGTGTGCTATCCTACTAATATCAGATCAGGTTAAAATTAGACTGGTGTGCTGCTCAGATCAGCAGATGGCAGACTCCTTCTAGCAATGGATGCCACCAACTTCAGCCTACTTTCCCCCTACATCAGAACATCTGATGATGGCAGGCAGAAAAAAGTATGATTTCTGCATCATGCACTCAAAATTGTGCATTATGTCATTAAGGAATCAAAGATATATGTGTCACCAGAGACTGTTAGCATGATAGTGCAATGTGCATCACCTGGGAAAGCAAGAACACTGAGAGTGAATAAACCTGAGAACAGTAGAAATCTGAAAGTCAGAGAGTTACAAGCTCACATCAGAGTCTGACTTCTTGCTGCTCCACCTGTGAAGTGCCCTCTAAAATTAGCGTTAGGCTCAGAAGCGGGCAATGAGAAATTCGGGGAAAAGAAAGAGATGCTTGAAATGCAAGCTTTATTTCATGCATCTGTGATCAATGGCGCCCCAATTAAGCCCTTCCTTCCCTTAGGGGCAACTACAGAACGGGAGGGTGTTTCTTTAATCTTTATCTAGTTAAGCTTTAAATGACCATCACTCCTTTTAGGAAACAATTCTGTTTCCCAAAGTTTTATGACTTGCTGAATCCTCTTAACACCACCATGCTGATTAATTTAAACAAACTTCAAATGCGGGCCTTTAAGCGTTACTGATACAGCATCTCTTTTATGTTTTGTGTGTTTGCTTGAATGTGTTGTATTCCCCAGTTTCACTGAAGAATGATTTAAAAGTATTTTTTTAAACAATGCAGCATTGTTATGAAAATGAGCTGACTAGTGAGTGTGATAGCAGGAATTTGCTCTGAGTCAACACTGGCAATTTGTAAGCATTGACTAATGAATTCCATAATCCACTAGCACCTCTGTGAGTAAGGGAAGAAAGCTCCATTATCTCTAATATGCATCGAGGTTTCAAACATGAGAGGGACAGCTGATGCGTAAGAGTCTAAACAAACGGATACTGAATACAAGTTGGGAATTCCTGGTACTTCCTTCTCTGCTTGGAAAAACTGTATCTCACAACTCTGTGCAGACAGCTCTCGGGTATGTTAGGAGAGGAGCGGAGGTTTTTTTAGAGAAAGCAGCCTCTAACAGAAAATTTCAGTGAGAGACAATGAAAGGAGATTTTTTTTTTCTTCTCTGTTTGACTGGGAGAAGAGTTTGCTAAAACATCTATTAATACTGTAACAGTCTGTAAAATAAATTATAAGGTGGAGTAAGGGGTTATTTTATTCCTTTTTTTTGTTTTCTCCTTGAAACTGTACTACAAATTCACCAGAGCCCCTTTAGGGACGGTGCTTCCCTCACGTAAGCACATATCCTGTTGAGGCATCTCAGTGTTTACATCTGGCCCTCGGAATCATAGCATCCCTCAAGTTGGAAGGGACCCATAAGGATCATTCAGCCCATGCTCCTCACAGTACTACCTACATCAGCTCCTCATACAGCTTGCCATAGAACGCCATTGCACAGATTTACACTCAAGCAAGGTGCCTTAAGGCAATATTTTTTCCTGCATAGTTTTGGCATCTCCAGTGTTTTCTCATGGTTTTCCTGAGACCCCACTGCTACGCCACTTGTGTGTTATTAGCACTGAGCACTACTTGCAAATTGCAGTCTTCTTTGGCTTCAGAAGATCATATTGTTTTTGTTGTAACACATGGTTACCAAGATTAAGAAGCTATGTCACGACGGCGCTTCTGTTTTGGCATCCAGGAATGACCTCTGCGGAACACCTGATGGAGTTGAGTGTAGACAGGCAAGAGACCAAATGCTGGAAATACATGATAGGCATTTGTTCTTAAGACTAGAGTCCCACTTGGAATTTGCAAATGATTGTGTTTATGGGCCTTCCTGGTATTATGGGCATTTAACTGAGCAGATAAGTATTCTGAATAATACAGATCACAACCAAATTACTTTTGAAGAAGGGAAAAAAACTCTGAATTTATTTCTCTGTTGCCCACCCAGAATTCTGTCTGTCTTAAATTCCACAGTGGGTATATCCCAGTTTTCCAGGCGACTGTGTTTTTTAGGAAGTGATGCTTCTGTTTACAAAGCCAGTGAGTAACAACAACAACAATAATAATACTAGATACAAAGAAGTACAAATGAAAGGGCAGAGGTCAGGAGCAGGGTATAGGACTGGCAGGTGGATCTGAATTATCCTTCTGCCACTGACCTTTCTTCTAGAAGAAACATCCTTACCTCTCCCTGCTCCTCTGATAGCCCCACTCTTGTTTTGGCACTGCACAGTAGGATAAGTCTCTCTCTAACTCTCTTTTCATATCTGATCTGGATTTACAGACCCTGCCTTAAAAGAGCTTCTGCTTGGTAGTAATATCAAAAATAACAAATGCTCAACTTTCATTTCCAAAGCCTGCATTTCTGTTCTAGCAGAGAAATTAAGTATTTCATAGAAAACCTCACAGATTCTTGAATTATTCAAAACTGGTAGCATACCCATAAGCACCTTGTGAGTAGCTAGAAGTACTTTTTCACTGATCTTCTATTTATTATGAATTATTTGCTCAGTGTTTATTATAGGAATGAATTACTTGTGTCTCAATTTTCTGATAAACTTCTGGTTGGATTTCTTCATAAAAATTAGATTCTGTGGAGAAAACTAAAACATACGGCAATCCTCGAATGCCACCTTGATATGCTGCCAACCATGTATACCTAAGACGTCTGCTGGGCTACATGGAGCCAGAAGAGTAAGCCTGGAAAAACACAAAGCTGGGAATACAATTCATCCAAACTCTGCTCGGTATAATTTATAAGGGACATGAGAAGGATGTTAGTTTTAATATGTTCAGCATTGGGTCACATACCAGCCATTTGCCGCAGCAAGCAGCGTGTTTCAATTTCACTTGTCTAGACAGAGTTTTGGGTTGTCCCGTTCTGGCAGGCAATGTGAGATTTCATACCTTGATCTTATCATTCTATGTTGAATTTACTTCAGAGAGAACACCTGCAGCCTGAAAGTGTGGATTCAGTGAGAGCTGCAAATGCAGAGCACCTCTGAGGATGTAGACCTCTGTCCTTGACAGGGGCTGCTAGCAGCAGTCCTTGCCTGATGTATTGTGTTTTTGCAATATCTCAATGGATTTCAATGATTTTGAACAGTGGTTTTCCAGCAGAGGCTTCCAGGTAACTCCTGGGTTGACTGCTAAAGACCACCCTTGCATTTTTTTGCTACCTTCTGTGGAACATGAGTGGAAAACATCGGCTCGAATTTGCCAGGAAATTCACTGAAGAACACCATATCCCTTACATATCGTCCTCCCACTGGCGAGCAGCTCTCAGAGACGACAATTACGGTAGACTTAAAGCAGTGGTTTGAACAGCTGGCTGGTTTGTGCAGACTTTCACCAAAATAGTCACACTGGTTGCGGTTCTCGCTGATCGAAGTGTTGATGCAGATGAATGTATGTGCATAATTCCAGTATTGATACTATTATTGTTTGTAGCAAAACAGTGCCTTGGGTCAAACAACAGGTCTTCCTTGTACCAGGCACCCCAGGAACTCCTAGAAACTGACAGTTCCTGTGCTAAAAGGCTTACAGATAAACAAAGCTTCCTTTTTAAATTGTTTGCAAGTCTTCTTTATATGATTATTATTTTTATTGCAGATCCATGCATATTTACAGGTATGAGTAGATCTGGATTTGGCTTTACTTCAGTGTAAATGCCTGTGTCGCTTATCCCCAGCAGTCTATGGTACACAAAGCTCTGTGGGAACCGCCTGTAAACTTTGGTGCATTTTGACCAGTCAGTGTGTTTAATTTCAGGAGGTAAGTTAATTACCAAGCCCATGAGATACTGATGTGAACCTCTATAAAAGTGGTTTTTGTCTTGCTCTTGGTGGTATTATTCATGTCATTAAATTAGTATCTTTCTTCTAACCTTAGCCAAATTGCATAATTCAGTGCATCATTCTATCAACCATCACACAGGAGAATTTCAGGGACTTCCCATAGCTTTTTATAAACAATTTTGATGCTAACGTAACAAAAGTATCAATCCAATTTGCCAGTAATTGATAGGTTACAAAAACCTTCCCTCCTGAAAGTGTTTAAACAGCAATTCTCCCATCAAATGCAAGCCTATTTCAACACAACAGCCCTATAATAACACACGTGATGGACACGCTTGCAGTAATTGTGGTCCAGCCAGTCATATATTGTCTTTGACAGCAGACACTACAAAAGGCTTTATGGCAAAGCCTCCCAAACCCTTCCAGTTGCAGCTTGCCTCTCCAGCAGATAATCCGTGTAACTCGTGATGGGAACATGTCAGATGAAAGAGCTTTCTGTTGGGCGGGCTCACGATTCTGCTCGTAACTGCTGGCACCTCACTTGGCATGGTGACCTTTCATGTGAGAACTATTGCACTAGAAGAAGCCACCAGAAGCCCAGCCGCAGGTACGTGCTGTGAAATAACTGACTTGTCACAGGGCAGACCATCCTTTTCCCAACCTCCCTCAAGTAGAGAGGAGTTTCAACTTTTAAACACAAAGGCTTATACTTCCTCCAAATATTTTGCTCGTAAATTTTGCTGTAAATTCCTTCTAAGTTCTGGACCTCAACAATACCCAGATCAGTCTCAAAGTTTAATGGCAGGAGCACACATTATGTGAAATGTAATTTTTTTGTTGGCCCTAAACTGGTTGTTCAAATGAGAAAATTTAAATAGAGATCCACTTTCTACCATTGCTTTTTTACAGTGCTGAGAAAAAAAGCAATTTACCACTGTACCGTTTCTCTTGACACAGCATCCATGCTGCACGTGGCATTACTGAGCTGTTACACAGGTCTGAGAAGGGAGTTATTTTTTTCCATTGGAGTTTTTTTTGAGGTGGTCAACAATTGTTCAGTGATCACAGAGAGGATCTCGATGCCCTGCACAGCACCGCATCATCAACTTCTGCCATTAATGGGTATAAACTGGAGAAGGGCAGATTTCTGGACATAAGGAATTTCTTCACTGTGAGGGTGGTGAGGCCCTGGCCCAGGTTGCCCAGGGAAGCTGTGGCTGCCCCATCCCTGGAGGTGTTCAAGGCCAGGTTGGATGGTGATCCAGTGGGAGGTGTCCGTGCCCATGGCAGCAGGGCTGGGAGCTGGATGGGCTGTAAGGTCCCATCCAACCCAAACCATTCTATGAGTCTACGATTCCCTGCTGGTCCCAGTTTCTCCATAAAGCCTGAGGAAAAGAATCACCAGTGGGAGCCACCGGGGAAGCTGACAGCGACCAGGCTCGGGGTTTTCCCTCAATGCTTTCTGCGGTGGTCGCCCTCAAAGCCGGAACGCAGACGCTCCAAACTCAACCAGTAACGCGCTGTCACCCCTTCCCTTTTCCCCTCCTCGCCACGGGTGAGGCGGACACCCGCCCGGGCTGGAGGAAGCGGGGGATTCACCGCACCCACTCCGCCCTCCGTGGGGCGCCCGGGGATCCCCTTGGGGCGAGGGGACCTGCACGTGTGCCCTCCCCTCCCGCGGTCAGCCTTTGCCCCTCGATGAGGCGACAGCGCCGAGGGGCCCCGTGCAAGAGGCGAGAGGAGGCGCGAAGGCGCCCCTCGCCCGCTGCCCCCGGCGGCTCCGCGGCCGCTGACGTCAGGGCGGGGTCACGTGACAGCGCCGGGGCCAATCGGGCGCCGCTCCGGCGAGGAGCTGTTGGGCAGCGCTCGCTCTTCTCTCTCTCGCCGCCTCCTCCTCCTCCTCCCGCGGCGGTGGCGGCGGCGGCGGCGGCGCGCGTGGAGACACACACACACACACACACACACACACGCGCGCGGACCCACGCACCCACCTCCACATGCACGCGCGTCGCCGCGCACGCGCCCCGCGGGCAAGGAAGGAGCCGCGGCCGGACGCCCCGCAGCCCGCGGAGCCCCCGCGCTCCGCCCGCCGCCCGCAGCATGGACGCGGCGCTCTGAGAGCCGCGGGGCTCCCGTAAGGATTTCTTCCTCCGGCTTCAACCCCTCCATCCTTCCCTAGTTTCGTATTTTTTTTATTTTATTTTATTTTCCTCCTCTTTTTTTTTTTTTTTTTAAACGTCCGCACGGGGTTGGATTTTTTTTCCCCCTCTTAATTATTCCGTGCGTGGCTCGTTCCCCCCGCGCGGCGCCGCCCCCCGGGCGCGGGGCTGCCATGGATCGCGGGGGCGGCGAGCGCCGGCAGCCCGAGGAGAGCCGGGCGCTGCTGGGCGAGATGTCCGCTCCCGACGGGAATAAAATGGGTGCCGCGCCGTGCCGGAGAGCGCTGCTGCACTGCCACGGCATGAGGTACAAGCTGCTGCAGGAGGGGGACATCCAGGTGTGTGTCATCCGGCACCCCCGGACGTTTCTCAGCAAGATCCTCACCTCCAAGTTCCTGCGGCGGTGGGAGCCGCACCACTTGGCGCTGGCGGACAACAGCGTCGCCTCGGCCACGGTGAGAGCGCGGCGGGGGGCGGGGGGCGAGTGGGGGGGTCCGTGTGTCTGTGTGTCTCTGATACGTGTGTCTCTGTAAAGGTGTCTCTGCGTGTGTCTCTGTGTGTCTCTGATACAATGTCTCCGTATAGGTGTCCCTATCTGTATGTGTCTTCGTATATGTGTCTGTCGTACAGTGTGTCTGTATGTGTATTTGTCTCTATGTGGGTATGTGTATGTGTCTCTCTGTCTGTCTCTCTGTCTCTGTGTGTCTATGTGTCTGTCTCTGTGTGTCTGTCTCTGTGTCTCTGTGTGTGCCTATGTGTGTGTATATGTCTGTGTCTGTGCATGTGTGTCTATCTGTGTGTCTGTGTCTCTGTGTTTGTATATGTCTGTGCATGTGTGTATGTCTGTATATGTGTGTGTGTCTGTGTGCGTTTCTCTCTGTGTGTATGTGCATGTCTGTATGTGTGTCTATGTCTGTGTGTGTGTCTGTCTCTGTATCTGTGTGTGTGTCTGTGTCTGTCTCTCTGTGCGTCTGTGTGTGTATATGTCTGTGCATGTGTGTATGTCTATATGTGCGTATGTGTCTGTGTTTCTCTGTGTGTCTCTGTGTGTGTCTCTGTCTCTGTGTTCACACCGGGGCCCCCCGCGGGTTTCGGTGTGCGAGGGCTTCTCTGCTCCCGTGCATCCCCGAACGCCTGCTTGATTTTATTCTCCCCATCTTTGTAACCCTCGAGATATTTTGCAGTTTCGGTGCTTTATTTTCCAAGCAACTCCAATTTCCTCCCAATATTATTGTTAGTATTGTTTGGTTTTGGGTTTTTTTTTTTCCATTTTATTTGTAATCAATCCCCCTTCTCACCATGAAAGTGACGGGGAGTCCCCTCCCCGCTCCTCGGCAGCCCCGGCCATCTGCTGGCACGCCGGCCGAGCTGGAGCCGAGGGACCTGGAGGATGCTTTTCATTCAGGAGCGAAGGCTCCGGGCTGCACGGGTTCCAATCTGCTTCGTTTCAGGCCTGGTTTTGGGCATCTGATTTGGTGGCCACATACCCTGCCCAGACACGGGCAGCGTGGTTGTAAAATAAAGGAGATTTCTTAGGGTTTTCTTCCTAATGGAAAATGATGCAAGAGAAAAATGCGAGGTGGTGGTAGCGACAGTACAAAAGATGTGTAATAGAGGGATGCAGTCTTTAAATATACGATGAATAAGTCTAAATACACGTACAACTTAAAATTTCATGGCCAGCATTATTTGAACATTCGTATCGTTTGTGATGTGACTACACCCGGATTTTTGTCTAACAGCGATTAACACAGCTCGCTAAACATGCTTTACAACTGATTTTTAATCATTCAGTTCTTCGATCGTGCCCTTTTTTCATTTATATATAAAAGCCTCGTTTTTCTCAATGGCTTCGTTCTGGCCTTCCTATAGGACACTGGAGATAGGAGAGAGTGGATTGGCTTTTGTGTAGGTTTCTATTAATGATGTCTTTAAATGGGATTCATCCAGGCTGTGCTGTGCTCGGAGGTTGGATTTTTTCACACTTTGGTGCACAGACCCAGTGTGTGCGAGTGCCTCTCCTGCATTATGCTCTGCTGTGGAGTATTCAGAGCAGGTTTTCAGTGGGAGCTGCTTTAACCTTCAGACACACCAGCTGCCTCTTCTCGCGGAGCTTTTTTTTGTGCCACAATGACATCTCTTCTTAACATTTCCACTGGGCTGTCGAGGATGTTTCCAAGGGAATATTTTTTTTTTTCTTTCATAGAGCTGCTATGTAAAGAGAGAAGGAAAACTCGGTTGAGCGTGGCTGGAGGAAACCCCCAAAAGACAGGAGCACAGGGAGTTCTTGCAGTTCTTCATTTTAGTAAGATAGCATCAGCCTGGAGGGGAAGTTGAATATCAGTGGAGATGAGGCATTTTCCTGACGATATCCATAGGTGATTATTTCTGAGCAAAGAAGAAGGACGCTGGTAGGGATAGGCATGGATATGATTCAGATGTTTCTCCCTGCGCTGTGGCAATACAAGCCGTGAAGTTGTATTTGTTCAGGACCTGTCAAACTCTCCTTGCTGGCAAAGCTGTTGCCAAAGACACTGGCTCTGAGAAAATGTAGTCTGAAGTCCTATGGGGTTGTGCTTTTAATTAATGTTGAGGCATTCTCATTCCTAATTATTTTATGTATATAAATAGCGAGAAGATACTACAAAATGGTACATGCCATTGCAGGCTCCATTTTGTTAAGCAGTGCTCTTCGTGCTTGGTCTTGCGCCTTATGATTTTTTTTCCAGCCGTAACTCACCAAGTAAATAGCATTACTCATAGAAATACCTGTGCTTTATTATTTCAGGTAGCGTCCTTGGTTTCCAGGGAGTAATTAAGGCACTAGGATAAGATTTGCGTTCACTTGTTGCGTGAATATACATTTAGCAGGCATTTTTCAGATGTTGGTTCTGCAATGTCTAGATTTTACTCTGATTTGAGCTGAAAAGATGTGATTTAAGCGAAAAATGCGGTAGCTTAACTTCTGCTCCCTGTGGCAGTGGGGTGCAGGCACAATGCCAAAACCTCCTGAAACTCTAGGTAGATATTTAAATGCAACTAATTCAGTTTTCAAGAGATGTAGAAAAATAACCACACCATCCATTGAAAGTGAGCATTGGGAGCACTCAACAGCTTTGATAACAAGGTCATTTTTACACATATGGCTTTCCACAGGCAGGGTGCTTTATGAACAGCCACTAATTAATCTTCACATCATCCCTTTGCAAATCCTCTGGCATGACGAGTTCTGCTGCATTCTATGTAACATGAATAAAATTGAACAGGAAAATAACATCACTTTGTTCTGCATTTGAAAGCAAAAGTTGTAATGACAGCTAAATCCAGATCTGGCCAATTATATCCTTGAGTAAAGATGATAACTTATTTGTTGATTCCACGCACTTTCTGTCCTTTTTATTGACACTCAAGATGTACATTTGAATTAAAATCTTCTCAAAATGAGCTCTTATCTGTCAGTGCCTGGGCTGCAATACAGGAGTCAACATTGGTTTGTGTATGGATTATTAATCTGCTTTTTTTCCATAGGTAGACACTGTATGAACCTACACACAGGTCTGAATAATGAGATCCTACTTACAGCTTTTTTTGCAAGAGCTGACTACTTGCATTGTTTAATTAGGCAGTTAAATGTTTTGTGCTGATGAGATAGCTTTCTGTAGCTGAATCACTATGCAAGAATGTAATGGAACAAGTGTTAGGTCATCTTATTTTCACAAAATTTAGGGAGGAGAAAAATCATGTTCTCTAAAAAGTGCTTTTTCTGACAGTATTACAAGTGGCTGTTTAAATTACCAATCATGTTCATAGTAATAATCATATTCTGTAGTGGTATATGTGCTTGGTTCACAAATTGGAAGGTATTAGCTTGTGGAGAGGAGAGACCTGTAGGTCTCAGCAGGTGTTGGGACTTTATCTGATTTACATGCTGTTTCCTTTGTTTGCTACATGTTTCTCATTTCTCTAAGAATGGGTTAAACATAGTACAGTTTCACTGTTAGTTTCACTCGCATCAGGTCCAGGCTTTCATTCTGCTTAAGATTTTTTGGGTGAAAGTAATTTTTTTTTTTTTTTTTAATGTGAATGCTAAAGTCCCAGTAGGAAATTTTGATACTTACAAACTTTGTTTGCCAAACAACAGCTTGCCTGGGGATGAATCTGACTTTTTCCCTCATGGGAGGAATAATGTTTATTTTATAAACACCTACCAAACTCAAATGTAGCGCCGTTACTAATTTTTTTCCCAGTGAGATCTGTCCTTGCACAGTTTGAAGGGCAGTGATAGTAAAAACAAAGACAACAATAAAATCAAATTTTATATTCTTTGTTTGATTTTTTTTTTGTTTGAGGGAGGTTGAAGAATAAAAGTATGGCTGTCTTCAGCAGAAATGTTAAAATATAATTTTCAGTAGTTCATAGGTAGCCATGATGTCTGAACTTCCATGCCTTTAATATCCTTCTGCCTTGTTCCTTTTATGTCTCTTCCCTGCTTTTCTCTTTCTTGCACCGTTAGGGAATACATGTTTAGGACAAACAATCTTAAAGCACTGGGTTGCAAAAAAGACTTGTGATACATGTGTATGTGCAGCAGACAGAGAAAGAATAAATAAGCGATTCATTTTCGCTGACTAGAGATGACCTCTAATTTCCATCTGAGGAGATAAGGCATTATTGAAACCATGAAGTTACTCATTAATATCCCCCAAGGAGGTGGAAACTTTGGCTTTTCATGCCCATTTGACATTTCTTGGTTTCACCTTGGCAGGTAAGTTGAGTGTAATGTAGTGTTATAGTCAAAGTTGGTGACAATCCTGAAAAGCTTTGAGTGTCTTTTAAACTTTTTTCTGTACAAAAGATATGCATGAAGATGATGATAGTTTATTGAGCAGCCAGCTAGTCAGAAATATATTTGCAACAAGAACATAAGTGGATTAGGGAACTGCATTTATATTTTTTTCTAGAGACAGGAGCGTACCCAATTAATATTAAATGAGGCAGGATGATATGTTTCAAATAGAAGAAGCAGAGTAGAAAATTGTCTTCTGATTGTTTTTTGAAATTCAACAATTCTTCTGCGTATGTTTCAGCATGCTATTACATGTCTTTCCTTCCTTCTTTTGGTAAAGATAGAACAAAAATTCCTATCAAGCCAGACTCATTGTTTACTTTAGCACAGGTTCCCATTAGTTAGAAAAACACACTTTTAAAAATTAAATTTCCCTTGAAAAACAATATGCTTAAGTTGGAAGTATTGTGTAGAGCCTAGAAGTTTGAAAACAATCTTACAAGACTAATTTCTTTAAAGCTTTCCTGGAAAACAAGTGTTATAGCACTAGTCAGGTTACAAAGAGAATTATTATGAATTAGCGAGGATAATAATAATAAAAAGAAAAGTAAACAATCTGCTTGGTAAAACAAGTGCTGTCCTTAAGTCCTGTGCTGTGATGAGGCTTTACGAATGGGACGTAAAACTAGCCTGATGGGCCTGCCATCATTAGGTGTATAAATAAATAACAACACATAAATAACAAAGCAATTTAAGATTTTTTTTTTTTATCTGTAGTAACAGCAAAATGCAAAATTACTATTTAAATTTAACATTTCTCATGATTTACTGTTACAAATGATCGTTTTTATTTGACAAGAAGCGGTACCTGTGGGTTTTGGGTCCATATATTTTTGCCTATTCTGGGTTACCTTGTTGCTCTCTATCAGGTATTTTCTTCATCAGAGAAAGCATTGAATCTCATAATTTGCACACAACCCCTGATAATTTAGAATTATCTGCAAATTGAGAACAAATTGCTCTGCATTCTCCATATTATCTGTGCTGGTGAGATTCTTTTTCAGAAGTGAAGGAAGGCATGTTGCCTGCATTAATGAGATCCAAATTTTTCTGAAGACTCAGTGCTTTAATGGAGTATTACTCTGTTGTTGCAAACTTACTTTATTGCTGTATTAGTTTGTAGCTCGGCATAAGAAAAGCCTAAAATGATATTTCTGTAAAGCTGTTTAATGCCTATCAAACATATCTTTGAATATATAGTTCCTGCAGTGATTAAAAAGCATATTTATAAGTCTGTAGTGTTAAGGTATGTGTTTATATGTCACAGAGCTTATATAAAATATAGAAACAGAAGCTATATTCATTGATAGGGTGAGAGCTCTTAAGGCCATTAATGTTAACACCCAGCCAGTAAATTTTACACGTTTAGGAGCATAAACATAAAGGATACTCAGAAATACTTCTGCCTCGTTTTTCATTTTGGCTGGGGAATAAAGATGTGGTGCTAGCCACTGTGTGGTGGTAATAGTCCCCCAGAGGAAGCTTGTAAATTGGCTCTGATCCTCTATGGGGACCTGATCCTGCATCAGAGCAGGGACTGGAGGAGCTCAGCATTCCTTATGGGGCATCCCTCTGTGGAGCTGTGAGATGATCTTCATTTTTTTGTAGTGGAACATTGTAACTTGTGATGAGAACAGTCTGCTGGATCATGGAAGTTGGGATGTGGTCCTTCTAGGAGAGGACCTACAGCCCAGAGAAACTGTGCATGCCCGATCATTGGAAGTGTTGATGGATGGGACTTTGAGCAGCCTTTTCTAGTGGAAGATGCCCATGCCTATGGCAGAGGGATTGGACTAGATGGTCCTGAAAGGTCCCTGCTGACCCAAATCTTTTTACAGTTCTGTGATTTTGTGAAACGCAAGAAAGACGTTCAGTTTTTCAGAGGCAAAAGGCTAGATTGCAAGTCCTATTTGCTTCACCATTCCAGTTTGCAAACTTAGGTTTGCATTATTAGCAAGAGTGGGAGAACAGAGATTGAAGCCTTGGTTCCACCAAAGTCTTTGACAGAGCTGTGTACGCTGAGGGGCATTTTTGGTGAAAAGATGGTAGGTTTAGTACATAGTGAGGAGTGATTTTTTAAATTATTATATGTAATTTCTTCATATCTTCGAAGTTCCTAAATAACAGGTGAGTTTTAATGTGATACAATAAAATGGCTTCTCTCATTTCCTTATATGTTAGTAAGCATGACTGAGGTAGCAGGGATTTACATTTACTCATCTCCCCACATAGGATTTATGAAAGAAGAGACCTACCTCAAGTAGTTCAAGCCTTTTGGATTCTTTAGAAGTAATTAGATTGTGGGTTGCATGGGTAGATTGTGGCTTGTTTATTAGTGTTTTCAGCAGTGCTAGTTGCATCAGTTTTGTTGTGCTTTGGTGTGTGTTTATAGATATGTAGTGCTTAACTCCATAAACAATTGTGTGTTTGAAGATGATTGATACTTTGGCGTGCCTCATCCCTGGAGAGTGCTTGTGCAGGTATGTACGCTCAATAAAACGCTTGTGCAGTCTGGTGATGCAGTGTCTGTTTCGGGTAGTCCTGGCCTGTGCCATTCTTTTCTCCATCTGTGCCATACTGCTTTAATCCATCTTTTGTACGTGTTTAACGGTTTGCAGGGTCAAGTTGAGCAAATTTGTGTGAACTGGCTGGTGAACGCTCTCTGTTTGAACCTTTTGCGGTTTTGTTGTCTTTTAACTGGATCAGAGAACTGATCTGTTTCAGCGTTAACAGTGTGCCAGACTGTTGAGGAAGAAGAGAGAGGGAAACATGGTAGGCTGGAATTGCTGCCAAAAACAATGTATTATTAAATCATTGCGTAAAATTTTCCTGTTTTGCACAATATTTAAGAATGCAGGGGCAATAGCAGGAAAGGGAAAAGACAATTGAAAAGCATACATTATAACCGAGCACGTCAATGTGAGCAAAGTTTTAGCTCTTGTGGTTGTGGAGGAAAACATGGAGAAGTCAAAACCAGATGCTAAATTAAAAGGCCTTCGCTTCATAGGCTTAAGTAGGAGAATTAAACAATACTCTCTGTGTTTCGGAGGAGGGGGTCTTGTTTCAGGGTCTGTGGGCATTTGATGTTAGCACTACCGGCATTTCTTGACTTCGCCTCTTGGGTTCTCCCATGACTGATGAGACAGGGCCAGTGGAGTGGGAAATAGAAAAGTAGGTAATGTGCCAGGTTGCAGACTGTGGTGCCCCAAAATAATTTTAAGTATTTTTCCTTTTTTTCTGAGGAACCTGGGGGGAAAAAGGCATCTGTTCATTTCTGGATTTAAGTGTGACTGCAAGATGTGTTTCTGTTGCTAATTGAGCTCAAGAAACTTGTCAAGTTGTGGTGACTAAAATCAGAACTGGAGGTACACTTGGTCACATACATTCTTGGTCTCACCCTGCCGAAATCAGAGTAACTTGAGGAGGGGGATTACCATTCATTGCTTGTAACGTGAATGGCAGGGTGTGCTGTTCAGAAATCCAGAGAGGTACAGCGAAAGATCACTGTGCATCTTGCAGGTTGGCTGCTGGCTGGGAGAGGTGTCCGACTCTGCTGTCAAGCTTGTCCAGCTCTCCACAAAACAGAGCCCCACTTCTTTTCTTTCGTTGGCAGATCTCAAGGTATTGAGCAGAGTGGCTCTTTTATGAGTAAGAGGCGTACTTGAACGTTCCTTGTTAGACAGAACCCGTATGAAAGTTCCTTGTTAGACAGAACCCAACAGAAGCCGATGAGTTTTATTCCGATGTTTCGACAGCAGTGTGCTGGTGGAAAGTTAATTTGTGGTAACTGAGTGCTAAGGACAGAGAAGCTAAGGAGAATTGCTCACCACAATCTGAATGCCCTGACAAAGGCAGTAATGAACATCTTAGACGCGACAGACCATGGGACCAAGTTCTTCCTCTGCCCCTTCATATCCCACAAAGCTGGGGAAGACCCATGTGATTTGCTGCAGTGTATTAATGTTTAATTATTCAGTAGAGTTGTGGTGGATCAGCAAATGTAGTTACTGACAGGGCAAGCTTTTTTTTTCGGCTTTTTTTTTGTTTTTTTTTAATTTGTGTCCAAGTCAAGTTTCCATGGGAGGACAGCGAGCTGATGCCTGTGATGCAGGAAATGCAGTCTGGCTCGCTGAGTGGCCCTGTGTCAGGCTGCACTGCGGTGCACACTCTTCCCATTCAGGATTCCTGGAAAGGTTCTGCCAGCTGCTGCCACTGCTCTGCAGGGCATGTGCCGGCTCCCTCCTACCTCTTTTCCTTGGACAGTAGAGCCTTATTAAGAAAAAAATGCTGCTCTCTGCAAATTGATCTTCTCTTGGTCTTGAAATCTGCCCAAATACTGCTGTGGTACATGGTCCTGGCTGAAGCTTCCATGAGGGTAAATCTTCTACAGGGGCAGCTGTCTCCAGTTTATCAGAGGTGCAGGAAGGCGGTGCTGCTGCTTCTGCTGTTGTCTTGCCTGGTATTCACATCTGTAGCCACTTTCACTTTGGAGACCATGGCGAAGTGTGAGGTTAGAAATGTGATAAGCCTTTTGTGGGCCCTTGAAGTGCCAAGAGATCGCATGATTTTTCTCATTGGATGAAAAATTTAAAAGGAAAAATTGCTTCCACTCTCATTAAGGAAAAGAGTAATAAGCAGGGCTTAAAAAAAGATGATTTAAAAAATGAATATCCAGTGCTTCTCAAACTCCAGATCTCTAATTTCATTATATTAAGAATGAGGAGGTTGAATGGTTGGAACTATCACTAAAGGGCTTTTCTACTTGGATTTACAGTGCTTGAAGAAATGCTGAATAAAATAACTATTTTTCTCCTCCTAAAAAAATTTAAGACTTAAATCTAAAAGCACACAGAAATGGATTTAGGTTTTGTAGGATTTTGTTTGCAAAGATGCCACATGTGGTACAATAAATATTGCCTGATGAAAGCTGAGATTAAGCTAAATGAGAGGGTTTTTTTTGAGTATACATAATTTTATTCCCAAATATAATTATTTCAGGTTTATATTTTGTATAGTATTTTTCTTAGACCTAAAGGGAAGTTTGCAAGTGATAACCAGAAATAATGTTTTTTCTCTTAGAAATAAGTTGTACATATTTTTGAAGTGTACAGATGTCTAGGCATATTTTATAGGTGAGATTTCTGGTGATGTTAAACCAAAGGTAAGGCAAAAATTTTGTAAACGAAAAGGTCACCCTGTTCTTTATTTGTGTATAGACAACATCTAAGTGAGGAAAATTAGGTAATTGTGTGTGCAGGTAGACAGTTCAGGTAATTTTTAAAGGAAATTCTCTTTTCTTAAACCTCCTGAAGATACCCATGGTGTGTTCCTAACAGTATTTTTCAAACAGCAGATATTTCTCAATGGTGAAGTTGTGATATTGCTATTTTTCGCATGGCAGTGGCCCTCTCCTCCCAGTCTTTGGCTGTTTTGGCTATTTGAATACAAGATTTCTCTTTCCATGTCTGGTTCCTGTTGTAATGGCGTTCTGTTGTGCCATGGAGTTTTTTGTTTGCTACTGTAACGCAATTAGCGTGTATTGTGAGCAGGCTATGTTTTTGCTCTATCTGTGCAAGAACCTAAAATAAGACTGAATGGCTTTGTTGTCCATTTGCAGGGATGCGCATTATTAATAGTAAAGTAGAAACTGCTTTGAAAAAAAAAAAGTTTCTGAAACTTGTCAAATGGAATCCAACTTTTAAATCAAAATACTAAGAGTGTGCATGTTTTTTCCATAAATATGAGTGTCTGTTTGACCTTCTATGAAAAAAGAAAAAAAGAGGGATTATTTTTGGCCTTTAAAAATGATCAGAAAAAAAGATTTTTGGATGACAGTATAATGACTTCATTCTACAAGTCCTTCAGTTTCAACTTCACTATGCTTTAACTGTCTCAATGTGCTTTATGGTCAGTGTTTTTATATGGGGGAAAAACAAAAAGATAAAAATGTCTGAAATTTTGATCTTCATGCCTCTTACTGTTGGTTCATGCTTAATTTGCATTTCCTTCTTAGTGTATGCATCTATGGTTCATTGTGGAGTGTCATATGTTGGACTCCAAGAATGAGTAGCATGTTGTGTCCTGCCCTCATGTTCACGATAAATCACTGGTAGGAGATGGAGCAGAAATGGAGTTTCTTTGCTTTGGCTGCCAGGCTGCATCTTCCCTCCTGATTTTGATGGCTATTCATTTTCTTAGTGGTTGTAAATCTTATTAAAAAATCAGTGAAGTGTAGGAGAGTGACAGCAGAATGTGGCCCCGGATGTCGTGCTCTTCTTACTACCCTTCAATCTTCCTGCGAAGAAAATATCTGTCAGGGAACCGGGTGCCAATCAGTTCAAGTCTCTTGCTTTCTGTGGTGTGCACGCTCTGTATAGTCTCCTAATCACCCCTTCTGACAACCTACCACTTTGCTTTTGCTTTTTAAATTCAGAAGTAGATGGCACTGAAATTTTCAGGATGAGAGTGATCTTGCAAAATTACTATAGAAGCCGGGTGTTGTGATCCATTTTTGAAAAAAAGATCAATTCTCTCTCCCTTCTCATATCTGGGATTTGCTATACAAACTTTTTAAGAATGTGATTGCAGAGGTATCTCAAAGTGCCACCTTTCTCTCTACTACAATGCATGCACTAAGATAGGAAACTGAAAGCAGAAAGTTACATGGGCTCAAACAGTGGATGTATGAGCCATTGGTGTAAGTTGATGCAGCCCTGCATGTTTGTTTCTGGTAGCTATACAGTTACGCTAGTTGAGGGTCTGAGTGTCGAGTAGTTCTTGGCAGCTTGAAAAGGCAGTTGAACAACAAGAGTTGTCTTCTCCCTGACTGTCACGATGGTGGGCTGAGCATTGGATATCAGTGATGGAGAGTTGTGTGTGCTTTCCTTGAATGCTCTGCCTCTGTGATGCTCTGCCCATAGGTAAGGTGTGTTGCCATCTGAGCACTTTGCTTAATATCTTGGCTGTGGAGGGGCCCAGTGAAAGGCCCAGTGATTTTTTGAAGAATGGCATTTACTATTGCAGTGGAGGAGAGGTCTACTTCGATGGACCGTGTTGAATGAGATCCATCTGTTTCATTGTCTTACTTCTCAGTAGTCAACAGCCTGTAGTTTCAGTACCTGTTGATTCCTTGTGGAAGATGATTCTATGTTCAATGAAGCGATCATGATCCTTATCCAACAGGAGTGCAGAACAGAGTCTTATTAGGGTATCTGGAGAAAGAGAAAACAACATTGTGTTACAGGTGTTGTTCAGTCATTGTTTAAACCAGAAGAAGATCTATACAGTTGCTGTACTTCTGCCTTTAGTAAGTAGGTTATAGTAGCACAATTATGGGATTGGAAAAGGAGCTTCAGCTTATTCATTTAGTGCAGGAATGCTGATACTTCATCACATATTATTACAAAAGGAATAGCAACTCCAACTGTATAGTAAGGGTTTGAAGTAGTGTTCCCAATCCTATTTGTTATGAAATGCAGCCAGTTTTCTTTCCTGGTATATAGAAGTGAGGAGCGTTGATGAAAGATACTACACAAGCGCAAATTATTAGTCTTTACTTGTTGAGTTTTTCTTTCAGCTCTCCACAGTTCTTTCAGATCCTTCCATGTTTTCTCTGTCACTGCTATTATGGTGACTTTGGATGAAAGTTTTTAATTTTTTAACTGAAGGTGGCTTGACACCCAGAGGCACAGAACAGGCTCCTCCTCCTCTCCCAGAGAAGCAAGTGGCCAGAGTGGAGTCCTAGCACTGGAATTTCATCTACTTTGCAACCAAATAATGTGGACATTGAAGAAAACATAAAAGTCATGCTGGCACAGAACTTTTTTGCTGAAGGTGAAAGTGTGGACATAGTCAGCATATCTCATCTGACTGAAAACATGTTTTGTAAGGTTAGATAATTCATCTTTTGTGATTGCTGTGAATGAAACAGGGAATAAAGCTGGAGGAGCTTCACATGAAATGAAACGTGCAGGACCAGACATGGATTTTATTATTAAATATTGACATACTACTTCTAGGTTACCACTTTGCCTTTGGAGCCCAGTTTTTGTCTTAAGACTGTAGTGTCATCTTGCTCTGAGGTTTATGGTGAAAAAATTGCCATTGAGAAGTATTCCTAATGGTCTGTCTCCTAATACTAATCTACACTTCTTCTGGTGCTAAGTCACTTCCTCCCTTGGAATTAATCTCATCTGATTTATTGTAAGTTATTTCAAATGTCCCCAGTGACTTGGGTTAACTAATATGCTTTAAATCTGGTGAAATCAAATCTGTCGTTGGAGTTGACTGTGTGTAAAGCTGCTCCCTCATGGAAACAGAAGACATGGGAAAGTACTGAGACCTCCTTGCTCAAATATAGGACTGATCCTCTGTTGGACTAAACCTGTATATTGGTGTGTAAGTTGGTTGGTTTTAGACCTTGGGTGAGTTGGGAGTGAGGTAGCACTAACTATATGCATTATCTACGTTCTGTGCAGGCTGTGTGCATTACTGGTGGTGTAGTATGCCCTGAGTGGACTTGAAGGAGAACAGGAAAGAAAGGAAGTGGTGATACGAAAAATTTAAACAAAGGAGCCTCAAGATACAGATTGGATCTTTGTGGTCCAGCTGAAAAGGGAAGTCTCTGAGTTAGTGACTGCAGCCTGCTCGTGGCTGGAGCTTTTTCACTCATCTTGAAGGGTTGTAGTCCACAGTGCAGCTTCTTAATATGAGGTTGAAGATGGCCTTCTGGAGCAGACCGCAGCATGCGAGGCCTATGCCACTGTATCATCCCTTTTGAATGCAGTTTAAACGTAGTGGAAATGTTTAAATTTGGTGGATTGTGTTTGTCTTCATTCATCATACCTGCTTTAACTGAGATAGAGATATAGTGCTCTCTGTTACATTATCTAGCTTTACCATTAAGAATTTGGGAGGTTGTGTGCCTTCACTTGTCAGATTTTTTTAGCAGAAATAGAAGAAAAAAACCCCCTACCAAGTGCATCTTCATGCCTGTACAGTCTGTACCTGGAGGTCTTTTCAGAACTGCTGTGTTGATACCCTGTGTCTGATCTAAAAGTCTTTCTGTGCTTGAATTTTGTGTTACCCGATTTTTTTTTTTCTCTTGCATTTGTAAGAAAAGCCTGTACAAAGAATGCTGTGCTGTTTCCAAACACAGTAAAGTTTCCCCCCTTGCTTCCTGTTTTTGTAGTGCGTTTGTGAAAAGGCTTTGTCTTCTTTGCACTGGAGTTAGCGTTAATGTAAATGCATTCAGCGTTAGCTACTATGTGTTCCAGCACGTAGGGACCAAAGTTTCTCTTCAGCAAGCAGTATTACCCTTTATTTACGGTAAGACTAGATTAAAAGAGTCTTGTGCATGTAAAAGTGAAAGCACAGGCAGTGTTAAATTGTGCAGTCATGAGCTTGTTATTTCCCCTCCCCCCTAGCCATGCAAGCCAGTTAGTAACCTAGTGATCTATACATGAGGCTTTAATTGGATATACGCCCAGAGTGCAGATTAATATGGAAAAGCTATAAAGGCATGGGTTCACAAACTTTATTTGACCACATGAGGACCGTCTGCATGATCCCATGTGGAATGCGTGAGGGATTCTCAAAACAAAGAAATAACTTCATGTATTTGGGCAGATCTGCGTGTAAACCACAGGATACAGAGGTGATGTCTTTGTGTTAAAGCCAGTGGACTGTTGATTGAATAGGACTTCCTCAGCCTAGTATACACTGCATGTTTCTTAGGAGTACTTAGGGAGGGCAGAGCTGCCTCTGTGGCCTCTGTGTCATTTACCCGACTTTTTAAGTTTTAGTTTTGAAATTGTTGAAGTTTTCTTTTTACAATTGGATATAATCTTGGCCGCCTTTGGAGGTAAGGGGGGAGCAAATCTCCCTGTAGTGAAATGAAAACAAGCAGCTGTCTTGACTGCAGCTGGCTTGAGATGAATCATTTCATATAAACTCGCCTGGAGAACATGATCTTATTCCTCTATAAACCTATACTCCAGAGGGAAGGGAGAATCCCCATTAGTCAATGACACCCTCCTGGCCTCAGATTCCAGTGTTTCTGGTTTGCAAATCACATGAAGCACATACAGGCTACTAGCTGTATTCAGCAAACGCTTTCTCAAGTCTCTTTAACTCAGATTTTGTGTCTCTTCTGGGATTTTTTTTTTTTCCTAAGTGAGAATTACAGTGTCCCTAAGTGTGTAAAAACTGCTGCAGTCACACCCCTGCATCCCCCAGATCAGTTTAATAATGATAAAACACCTTTTAAATTGGGATAGTATTGCAATAAAGAGTTTCGTGGCTTAGGAGGGCCCTGCTGCAGGCATAGCTAACCTTCCTGACCCTTCATGTGATGCAGAGCAGTAAGGCATACCACCTGTCTCAAAACTCTTTTCTCTCCCCTTCCACTTCCCCATGACTTTCTGGAAAGGGCTGGTGTGTTCAGAAATAACAGTGGTGGCCCCGGATCTCACAGTGGAATGGTACTGAGCTTGGTCATGCATCTGTGTCCCAGAGTAATCTACCGACACTGGCTTCTTCAGCCTTTGATGTCCTATTTCCTTCTGTAACACAGGGGCCCATGCCAGGATAGCTTTGCAGTTGATTTGTAATGTAGCTCGTCATTGGAAATGTGCTGCTTGCAAGCCTTTTGCAGTTGAGGCTATCTTGGTACTGGCGTTTATTCTCTTTGCTATCTTCTGCATGGTTTTGTGACACTCTTTGCTTGTTCCCTGAAGATGGTGGGATGCAAAAGTGATCTCCTTTATCATAAGCCCTAATCAGCCTGAAGAGTGGGGAGGTGACAGTAACTATGCTTAAATAGTTGCAGAAAATAAGATAACCCTAGATAAAGTTTTGTGCAGGTAGTTTCAGCATTGGATTCCGACTGTTTGTCTGACTAACGAAGATGAGGAACAGTCCTTAGCTCTCTGCCTGCAGCAAGAGTATGGGAATTCAAGTGACTCATTCTTAGGGACATGGCAGTGGGAATGAAGTACTGCTGTGGTTGCAGATAATTCCTTGGAACTCTCCGTTGTGCAGACTGCATTAATTGAAGA
This sequence comes from Cuculus canorus, assembly GCF_017976375.1. Taxonomy (NCBI): domain Eukaryota; kingdom Metazoa; phylum Chordata; class Aves; order Cuculiformes; family Cuculidae; genus Cuculus; species Cuculus canorus. The sequence continues at coordinate 8,816,157 of NC_071413.1, read as the reverse complement.
GATTCATGAGCTGCCTAGTGTCACATCACTTCCATTTCCTCCTCAGGGAACTGGAAGTCTCATCTGCATAGCAAAAAAACTCTGGTTTTGAGTAAATATTAACCTTTGTGAGAAGAGATTGCATGTGTTGTCTGGCTTGTTGTCCTGTATTGAACCTGTTGCCATATAGCTTGAATTTTTTCTTGCCATCCATCCTGTCAGATATGGGGACAGAGACAGTAGTGTAGCAACATGCATTTCAGTGCACAGAGGTGAGCAGTGGACCTGAGGAGGGAACTGTTTGCCGCTGGTTTCTTCAGTGATGTGCAGCAGAAGGATGGATGCTTCCTGTTTCTAACTGATCACCATCTGCGATGATTGCATTGGTCTCAGAACAGGCATATCTTTACATGCAGCGAGAGGATGCGGTATAGGATACCCCTGCTGAGAGCTGGAAATACAACGTGGTACTGTGTGGTCTTTGCTTGTTCCGGGGTGGATGAGAGCATGTGTATCTCTGGGGAACATACTCCTGCAGATAGTAACATATTCCTAGTAGGCAGTTCTGATGCATTGTGTAGGCAGCAGAAAATAAACAGTGCAGCCCACCGTTTGCAGATTTAAACTGGAGAAGGAAATGTGCTGCACTTATGGAAATTGGCCTTGCCACATGTGGTATTTCAGTTTTCAGAATGAGGTGTACTCGAGTTCTGATTTTCCCAAGTGCCTGTATTTCTGTCTTGCCCATTGCAGGTCCAGGTGAGAGCTAGTACAGAATGAGTACTATGGCATTTGCCATAGTTTATCCCATGGCATCTGAAGACACTGCTTCAGCCCAAGTTTTTATCCCTGTATTAGTTTTGTGACGGGGAAACATTGCACAGAAAAATACAGTTTAACACTTTAATAGCTACTTGTTTAAAAAAAAAAAAAAGCAGCTTGTATTTTTCTTATGTTTTTGAGAAGAAATTAGTAAAAATAAAGATTCTTGCATCTTGTTTGAATTTCTAATTGTAATATGTTTCTGAAGGTGATTGTACCTTACAGTGTTTGATGCTTGACTGAAGAGAGTTGGTCAGTGAGAGGAGATGCCCTTTCCTGTGGCTTTATGTGACACTGCTATCCTGAGTTTTGGGAGAACTAATAAGACTTCAGGGATGGAATTGAACACCTTTTGTCTTTCTAGCATCTCACTCTACCAGGAGTTACAGGGGTTTCAGTTGCATGATTCAAGCTCCTGTCTACCAGGAACAGCCATAATGCCTTAGCTATGCTCTTTGTCTGTGGCAAGCTGGTTAAGTGGTAAGAAGTACCTTTTAGATCCACTAATAACTGAGTTTTCCTTCATCTATGCCTTTGGGAACATTTCCGTACTTCGCCTGGCAGTGTATCACTGCTCTGAGTTGCATGTGGAAAAATGTCTGAAGCAAATGAAACAAAATGACTTGTGAGTAAATGATCAAGTCAAAACACTGTTGAGATGAGAATCATTGAGTTGATGAGTGCAACTGGGAAACCTTTAGTGATGCCAGGAGAGAAAAAATTGACCATGGTAGGCAAAGTTGCACTTGAGGTTTCTGTGACTTAAAAAAAAGCAACCCCCAAACCTCTTTATTTCTGTGATTTATTATTTTTGTGGTCACATGGCATGAGCTATTGTGAACACCAAGAGTCTTAGCAGAACATCCAACAGGTTGCCTATTTCAGCAAAGTGTGGGTTGAGACTAAATCTCAAAAAATTAAAGTGGAGGGAATGGGAGTGAAAAAAAATATTATTATTTTGGCATTATAGTTGTGGCTTGGCACGTCTAGATCCTGTGAGTCCATTTCATTGTTTTTACTCATAGTATCTTTCGCTCTTGTTGGGAATCACTATGAGTGATTTGGCATCTGTATCATACTAGTAAAATGAATCTTACAATTAATGTAAAACTACTTACAATTAATGAATTGTGTAAGTTGGCAGTTGCTGATTTGAGAGGATGGAATAACAAACATAAGAACAGTGTGAATTCTGCAGCGACTGGCAATGTATGTCAGAGAAAGAACCGCTTTATTTATCTGGTGTTGAATTGCTTTAGTGTGTAGACTTTTAAATAAACACTTCTTTAAGGAAGTGTGTCAGTTGCTTGATCTAAAGCCTATATCTTGGCTGAAAAGATGATATAATTTTATATCATCCTCTGTATCATGACATGACATCATTGTGAAGGGAAGACGCTGTCATGTTTTCCCTGATGTATTTATCTGGTTTTACTAGGTGGGAAAATAAGCCACTGACCTGAACTCGTTATACTGAAATGATCTTCCTGTGCTCGGTTGCTGGTTTTTTTTTTTTATCTCTTAAAATAGGATAACTTCGTGAGGAAACAAAAAAGCCAAACTGAGAACCAGCAAGGTTTCAAATGGTGACACTTGTTTTTGTGTTTTGTTGTTCTTAATGGAGAGAAAACAGCACTTTTGTTTTTTTATCAAGACTTTATCTGCAGCAAGATAATTAAACAAAACAAGCTACATGGACTAATTTTTGAAGAGAGTATTTTTTTTTTTGTTGCATGTTTTATTGGTTCAGAGTCGTGTGATTCCCCTTTGGACTGTCTCTTCAGGCTGTATATGTATGTTTAATTCAGTCAAGAACTAGATAAGATAGTAATCCCCTTACTTTGATTCTTTTGGTTTTTTGAGCATTTCTTGCCACATCAAAACCTTACGAAATGCCTGTTTCCCTATGGAAAGACAACCATTTAAGGAGAGTTGATGTTCTGGGCAATACATCCAAGATGACTATAGATGCTAGGTGAAGAGAAAGCAGCCTCAGGAACAATAGGGATGCTCTAAAATGCTGTTTAATTTGTGCCAAGCTGCTACTTTTTTGGGTTTTTTTTTTGGTTGTCATAGAAATGTGCCAGCCTGTGTCTCTCACAGATGAGCTCACTAGATGAATGGCTGTGCAGGATGAGTCTGTTTTCAATGAAGATGTTTATACTTGAACACAGATGGACTTAAACCACAGCTCAGAATCTAAACACCCCTGAGCTCCTGGGGGAGGGGAGCGATAGGAAATGAAATCTGGATTTTATAGCACATGCCTGCATCTGTTCTCCTTGATTTGAGTTATTATGGGAAAACAGGAGAGGAATAATATCTGCAGTAAGAAGGGTTTGTTTGTTGTTGGGTTTTGGGGCTGAGGATGATTCTATATTTGTCACAACTCCACTGGATTGGAAGAACTTCCTTATCTAGATTTCTTTGCAGGACTGTCACAGCTGAGGTTAATTGGTTGTAGAGACATTACTCTGATGTGTAGTCTTTAACAGGTAATTTTTCTGTCATTCCTGTACTTCTGTTACTCTGTCTTTTGAAATTAAATATTTTGAATGAGAGCTGACAATGTTATCTCCCGCGCTGCATGTAAAGTGCTGTGATACAGGTTTGGTAGGAGCTTACACTTAAATTTTGCTGGTGCAAATGACTGCGAGTGCTAGGAACAGCATCAGACCTAGGAAATACTGAAGAGTTTGCAGACGACACGACTCATAATCTTCAATGAGGTGTGTCATTGAGCGTTGAACAAATGCAATGCAGGCAACAAACACAGTGTACTGTATTGAACAAGGTGGTGTTCAGTGCAGGCAAAAATGTCATTTGCAGGATTTAGTCTCTGGATTGTTTGCTTATGAGCATAATTCTGTGACTTCTTTTCGCTTCCAAGAAACCCATTAATTCTTTATTTTCATCTACACTTGGCACTGTCAGAATGCCACAAAGGAGCTTAGGTGTAAAATGACAATAGCTACAGTAATCTCTAGGGTTTTCAGGTATCCAGATGATTTGTTTATCTGGCTGTCTTGCTTTCCTTGGTTTTTTATTCCTGGAGCTGGGCTGCTGGAAACGGTGCATGTTTCTGAATGCAGAATAGTCCTTGCTGTGCCAAGACATGTACTTGGAAGAATGGGATACTCTGTCCTATTAACTGGTATAAATAAACGAGAATATGGAATAAATGAAGTACTGTCTGTCTTTTTGTTTTCTACAAAAAAAAAAAAAAAAAAGCATTCCCAACAAGTGGAAGGTAGCGTCTTTTGAATTGAAGTCTACCCTTACCCGAAGTTTTCACTGTTGGAGAATACTTTAAGGACTTAGATCTTTAAGGACTGTTGGAGAGTACTTTAAGGAACAAGATCATAGAGTTGAGTTCAGCTGTGCAGACTCTTCTCTTGATACTTATTTTTTCCTTGTTATTCCCTGTTAAGTGTCCTGCTTGAACTTGTATTGGAAGACAGGTTGGGCTAGAATTGCCTTGCCTTTTAATGGAAAATATTCATTTTGAGGTAGGATGAATTCTTCACATGCAACAGGCTTCAGGAAGCGCAGTTTCTATGCAAAGAAATTCCTCTCCTGCTAACCTGACCAGTGTTTTGTGGGATCTGAGAAGATCCCCTTGTTCTGTTAAAGTCTCATTCGTTGTAGTGGAGGCACAGTTTCATTCAGATGAGGACACTATGTGTGTGTTGTGTGCTGTGCATCTCAGCACTTCACTGGTGTTAGCTCTCATGCAACTCCAACCAGTAAGGAAAGCTGCTGATGAGGAAAGTTGAATAAAAGCCAAATGGTTGGTCTACTTGAGGTAAGTAAAATGCCAGAGTTGGGGTGTCCGTTTCATACTTATCACAAAGGGGATGGTCAGCTTAGAGGAGACCATGGAGCCAGGAATTCCTGTGCTTTTCCAGCTCTCAGGCCACCAGGCAAAGTGGAGCCCTGCGTGCTTTCCTATTCTAGAGATGGTGTTAATAGGCTTCTTTACTGTAGGTATTTATTTTAAGGGTTAATTAATTAAGTGAAGCATCATCAACTGGAATTGTTGAGATGAATAATTTATAAACCTACTCAGTTTTCCGGTAGAGCTCTCTGAATAATTCGTCCTGTCTTTCTTCTAGTTTTGTAATAAATACCAAAAATTGACAATAGCTTTTTCTTCTCCAAAATCCGTCTCGTTCATTCAGTTTTGTAAGGGCCTTCGTGGAAAGGGAGTGCACAACTCATTACATCGTACTTAAGGAACTACAAAGTGATCAGCATGACAGCTGCCAAACGCATGGAATTAAGATGGAAACAATTAAATGACCATTTTAAATTTTTTTATTTATATCCTAGAACCCAGACCTCATGGAAATCCTTCAGTGGTGCATGTAGCAAATCAATAATGACTTCAGCGTGGTGCTCGCTCTGCTAGAAGTTACTGGTGAACCATCAGGCAGAAGGTCTGCCTGATGTTTAAGTGCCCTACAGCAGAGCAACAATTGTGACAGTAAAATATAAGTGGAAAGATGAGGTGGGGTATCCGTTCACTGCTGAACCGTACCTCCAGCCAGCATCATCTGTCCTGTGTCCAGAAGCACTGCCAGATCGAGGGTAGGATCTGAGCTGGAGTCAGCTTTTAAGGGGTGGAGAAAACCTGGGTGAATTGTTCACTTCTTCAAATACTGGAGTAGAATCATCTAAAGGAAATGGCAGCGTTTTTTTCAGGGCCAGTCAGTTTTATGGAATGATAAAATAGGTTGCCATCTTAGTTCTGGTTTAGGTCAACTCTGAATTTAGTACGAGGAGAGCTTTTGGGGATACTCCAGTCCTGCTGGCAATAGCCCTGCTCCTGGTGTGGTGGGTGAGAGCTCTGTGCGCGTGGGGAGCTGGGGTTGTGGGCTGGGGAGAGAGGGGAGTGGTGGGAAAGGGGAGTAAGGAGAGAGGGAAGAAGGGATGGGGAAGAAGAGAAAGCTCCATTTTTAAGTAAGGAAAAGAAAGGTAAAAGAAAGCTCCTTTTTTAAAGAAAGGAGTAGCAGTGGCCCTATTTGGTAGAAACACAGCTAGGAAGATTTACTTGCCTGGCTGTATTATGTATTATCTGGGCCAGTAGGATTACTTTATTTTTATTAATCAGTTTTGTTCCGTCTGATCGTCAAGGCAGTATGTACCCTTCTGACTGGGTCCTGTATAAGCATGAAATGGGTAACTAATAGATCCTGCCTTGGGGTCAGAGAGCACAACATTTACGTTTCAGAAGTAGCCAGAACACTCACGTGCATAAAGATAATTAATGATTTTCTTGGTGAATTCTCTAACTTGAGCTAAGTGTTCACCGGCATGTTCACATTCTACGTGGGAGCTGTTGGACATGCAATTGCACGGTTGTTACGCAACAATTGAATACCAGGGACAGCAGTTAAATGGGTTTTTCTATGGAGAAATGTCATAAAAAAAGAAAGATTTCAGCCCTGGTGTGTCTTTTAATTCTTTCATCACTTAGCAGAGCTTTTGTATACACACGACTTCATGTTTCCTGTGAGTTGCCATGTTTGGTGCTCATCTCTTGGACATTCGGGGCTGTTTTGCTTTCTGTGTGGAACAACAGGCATGGACTGACCAGTCACTAAGCTTCCTTTGCTTGTGCACTGTGCAGGGGTTTTTCCCCTGATTATGAACCTCGTCTGAACTTCATGCCAGAACCTCTTTGCTCTATGCGTTGGCTCCTTGCACAGGGGCTGGACCTGGTTGTTTTGAAGAGTGACCTTTCTGTCAGGGCTGATATGCCGAGCTTGCTGGCGTCGGGTCAGCAAAGTGATTCCTGACTCAGTTCAGTCTTCTGCTGCTGGTAAATTGTTGTAGCACTCTCAGCCTGAACACTTTGATCTACCTGAAATACCCAACATTAGAAATTACCTGGATGTGTGAAACCAGGTTCCCTTGTCGCATCAGGAAGGACCTAAAGGTAAAGATGGAGTTTGTGTTTTGCCGTGGTGGAACTGGGAATCGGCCTGCCAAGAGCAGGAGTTACATATGTTAGAGTCACGGGAGATTTTCTTTCCTTCAGCGCAGCTCAGAGCTTGCTGCAAACAGCTTAGCAGAGATGCTTAGAGAGAGGCTGCAGCGGGCACAGCCTTCATGTGTGTATTTGCAGATAGATAAAAACTGCTCAGGAGATCTTATGGTTGGAAAAAGGGATGGTTGTTGGAGATAAAGCTCTGTCAGGGGATGATGATAAAGGAACTGAGACTGAAAATGAAAGAGCTGCTGGGTGATAAGAGGAAGCTTCTCTGTTTTGAGAGCTGGACTTCAGCTAGATAAAATTCTTAAAAGCTCAGTTCAGATCAGCAGAATAATGCTCTTATGTAGGTTTTGCTAAGTTTTCCTCTGCCACCCAGGCTGTAGGAAGCAGTTTTCCTACTTCCCTGGCAGCCAGATTTTTGAATGTGGGAAACCTGATAGTGTGTCTGCTTAACTACCAGATTTTGGCCTGGTGCCCTTTCTGGTTTCCTTATCGAGTAAGTGCAGTGATGGGAAGAATGTGCTTCTTACACATGTAGTCATCTCGGTGATAGTAAACTGTAACACTGATACTCTGTTTAACCTACCTCTGCCTGCAGAGACATTGCTGCTGTACATGGGGGGTCACTGACAGGATAACAAGAAGTCAGCTTTAGATTGTGAGTGCCAAAGAGAATCTAGAAGTGAAATCAATTTTAGTTTCAGTCTGATTTTTTTGGGGAAACTAGATGTCTGTTCTAAACTGTTGACCTAATGCACATTAATCTATTTTCCTGAATGACTTGCAGTAGATGTATACAAAAAAAAAACCACCATGAATTTTGCAGGGTTCTTCTTACAATTTTACTTTTGTAAAATTGCTTTAGTATCATTTTGCATGATGTTCAGGTCAGTAAAAGGGAATTTGAATAATACAAGTAAGAACAGCTACCTGCTGGGAAGCCCCAGTCTGTATATACGACTGATGTCTTACCAAATCAAATTTGTAAAGCCTGCCAAACAAAAGCAAAATGTTTTGAATTATGGAAATGTAAACTGAAACTATGAAGGCCATGAGTTTGTGCTAGAGACAAAAGACTCTTCGGAAATGATGATAAAATGGTTTTACTTTATTTGAATTTTAATGTTTGTATTTTGTTTGTTTTTATTTGGGGGTATGTGTTTGGAAAATCAGCTTGCTGAAGATGTGTGCCAATTTTGGACTTTTCTTTCTGGCTGTCCCAAGTGGAGGTGAAACTGTAGGAATCAAGCATGAATTTAAGATCCCGAGGAATCAGTAGCTAGGACTTGTAGGTCTTGATACTGCAAAATGCTGCATACTCTGAAATCCTGTTGGTGATGGAGTGCTCTGCAATGTTCAGAACTGAAGCCAAGAAGCCATCAAGCCAGGTAGATGTGCACTGGGAAGTGATTTGGCAAACACTCGTTTCGTTATGACAGAGCTATTTGTGATGGTAAATGCTTGCAGGATCCTTATGCCTGGGTCTGAGCTACAGCCATGCACAACTGCAGTGTAGAAGCCTGATGTAAAGCCTCATTAAATTGAGGAACGTTTGAGTTGGCTACACTGGCTTTGAATTAAAACTTGAGACTTTAGTTCGGAAGAATACTTTCACTTAATGTATAAGAAACATATACGCTAAAGAGCGTGGTTTCTAACAGTTATTATTGGAGACTTCATTGATTTTCTGCTGGGAAGTGTGATTTGCAAGGAAGAATATTTCTAAAATATTTTCAGAGCTTTGCATATAATACATTTCAAGTAGCGAACTGCTTATTGGTGTGGTGTCTTACAAAGGAATGATTATTAGTACTCATTAAGGTTCTCTGGTGATCCGCCGCTTCTTAAGATACCCATTGTGGACTGTTATCCCAGTGAATCTGATAAATCACAATGTGGTTTCTCATGATACGCTTTATAATTAGGCACTAATACCTGCGTGTTTTTGGTGGGGAAGCAGAGCCATATACTCTTGTCCAAAACCAAATCTAAAATCTGTGTCAGAGCAAGAAATGGAAGAAGGACTTCCAAAGCTCAAGTTAAACAATGAAACTAAATGAATACTGAAAAAAAAAAGATTGTCTTGTATACAGGCATTTCTAACCCTGATACAGCCTTTTTGTAACGTGGCAAGCCAGTTGTCGTTATTACAGATACCTTTAATTATTAAGGTTTTTCAAGTCAAATCATGTTTGAGTTGTACAAAGATCAAAAAAGTAGCTGATGAGCTGTTCTTGAAAAAGTATGCCCTCCTGGAAAAGCTCAAGAAATTGTACAGAATTGTTTCACCACACGCACTGCCACCACCCCCTTCATGAAGGTTTTTTGAGAAATGATGTTTCTAATAGTTGGTGACAGGTTTATTTCTTCAAATACCAGTACAAATGTGAAATAAAGTATTTAACTATGTGCTACTGGAAAATAAGGTTCAATGTTCAGCTGTAGTGCCTCGTTCAGTCTTTTCTCTTTCCAGTTTCATTCACCGAAGAATTTCTAATACAAGGATATTTCTTAGTCCTGGGTGACTTTTTCTGAGGTGGTGAAGGTTTTCTGATCCTCTGCCTGTTTCTTATGTGGCATTATTAATCTGTTTTCCGGATCATATGTATGAATGCATAATAAAGGCCAGGAAAGTAGGTCAGCATCAGTGATGCTGACTCTATCTCCAGTACTGCTAAAAGAGCTCACTTGTCAGTTCCTACGTTTTATAACTTTCTTGTTGCTCTTGTTCATTGTTTCTTTATTCTGGAGGCCAGAGATGAATTTTAGAAAGCAAGTTTTAAGCTTGTCTGAGGAATATGTTGTTATTATTAATTTCCATATGTTAGCAGACAAGCGTTTTTTCCATTTCATTAGCATTGTTGTTGACTGTTGTAAAGAGCTGTACTGGTAAGTCTGCTTTTCTGTCCCCTGGAGAATGAATTGTAAACCCCTTAGTAACAGCTGGGGGGAAATTTATATCATACCTTCCCTGTGTTGGAGGGAGAGTCAGAAAACAAGTGCTGCAGATTTACCTGACATCACCTGGTTCGGAGGGACCGCTGCAGGGAATGAAACCAAAGAGAGTAATTCTGGTTGGAAAAGTTGCTTTAACTCACAGGATGAACGTGATGTCAGATGTGATGTGTTCTCTGTTTCAGTGAGTCAGGTTTTTGTTCTGTTTGTCTGGGTCTTTCAAACAGCAGCAGAGGAATGATAAACACTGGGACTGGAACCTTCCAAAAATGAAGCCATTTTTTCCTCAGGAAGAATTTTACTGCATGTGGGAACCTTGCTCTGACCGCAATTGCAGACATTCAACGGCACTGTATTATTTAAAGAATTGAAGGCATTCATTCTGTTTTACCCTAAGCAGGGTTTTGCTGTACTTGTGGTCATCCTGAGCAAATCTTTGTATCTTTATTTGTGTGTTTTTTTACTGCATTAGGCCAGTAGCATTCAATAAACAGTGTTAAATTTATGTAGCTGTTAAATACACTGACCTTTAGTATCGGTTTGCAGAAACCATGTACAATGTGAGTACCACTGAAATACCGTGTCTGATTTAAGCAAGTTGCTGTGCTGCAATCAAAATATGACATTTCTATTACTGAGCAGATGCTTCATCAGTGAGAGCATCACTGTTTCCCAGAACTAATTCTCTCTCTCCATCTTTTGAGCTTTGGTGTGGTGTCATTTCTCTTTCAGTCTCTGTTTCCTTACTTGAATAATAGAAATATAAATTCTTTGTGCTGGGGAATAACCAAGTTAATATTTGCTGAGTGCTTTGGAGCTGTATGGTCCCATGATACGCTGTATGGGGTCAACGTGACTATTGCTAAATCACACTCCAGTCAGAATTACAGTCATTAATAGCTCTGAGTCTGGGGAAAGAGTCACTGCAAATACTGTAACAGCTACTTTAACTGTTTCCTTTTAAGCAAACAAAACCTCTTGACGTTTCTGCTGAGCAAGTTATAATGGCTTAACTTATTAAAATGCGGCAGAGTATGTTGTTCCTTACTGGCCACAGTAGCCTTTTTTCTTTTCATTGAACCAACTGATGAGTGAAATTCCACCAAAAATGATGGCTGTTCTTCAGCTCAGTAGGTTTAGAGAATGGCTTTCTTGCTGTTACTCAAATTTGTGCCCTGAGAACGTGCAAGCTACAGTAATTTAGCAACAGGAGAAAAGGGGAACCTAGAATCAGTGACGCACGTAATTCTACTTCCCGTTCCCAGTGTCTTGGCCTTGGGTTTTCAGCACATTAATCAGCTTTGTGGAGGGGAATGCCCTGTTTTAATACAATTTAACTCTGTGTTTCCTGGTGGGCTGATGCTACTGTACCAGGTATCCTTTGAGAGATCGGGAACGGGGAGAGACTGATTGCTGGTGAGATACAAATAGCTGTACTAGGGGCTCACAGTTTCACCATGACAGGTACCACAGAAGAGGTATGTTTTCCTTCAGGACCTCTATGTGCAATATGATTTGTCCCTCCTTGAGATGAGAAGAGGGACGCCACATGTGCCTTAGCACTCTGCAAGGTGAATGGGAAAGAAATGGGAGAGAGGGCAGCCACAAGATCCAAGGAGTTCTTGGCTATAAAAATTACTTAGCATAAACTTTTAACATCTTGGATTTGCCATCTGTAAAATGTATGATTTCTCCATGCCAAATCACCTAATAATAGTGATTGAATACTGGAAAAACAAAAGGAAAACCAGCCCTGGAAGGAGTAGTAGAGCAAAGTCAGGTTGGAGAAGCTGTTAAGCTTTCTTGGAGGTATGAACGGGTTAGGAAATTGTTTAATCCTTTTCTTTGTTTTTTTTACAAAATAAAAAGTGTTTCCAGAGGGAAAATGAATGAAACTATTGCAACTAAAAATGCAGCACTAGAAGAAAGAACTGAAATAGTCTAATTTAATTAAAATCTGTGTGAAAGCGTGGGGTTATGTTCGCCTTTCTGAACAACTAAGAAAACAAGACTGTTTGCCAGTTGAGTGTATGTTCGGGTAAGTCTGTGCTTCCAAGTGAGAGATATCAGGAGAGAGGAAGTGGCTTAGTCCTTTCGTATCATTCTCATTCTGTAGGTCTGCTTTCTGTTCTATGAACTATTATGTGAGATATGCACGGTGAAAGGTTTATTAATTGAAAGATTCAGGAAATAGATTCAAACTGAGAGACTTAACTTTGACCATATTCCCATCTCTCTTTTTCACTGAGTTAAGAACAAAAAGAAAGAAAAAAGAAAGAAGAACCCCTAATAACTAACGCCCCCCTCCTTAGTCTTAGAATGAGCTGTGGTAGGCAGCTCCGTTTTGTTTTACTTTTTCTCTTGACTGGAGCTCTGGTGTTGCTCAGGCTTTTATTTAACAGGACTCCTCTCTCAGATTGATGTGGAAACTACAATGAGCTTGGAGATAGAGGGTAAATTTTATCTGATTTGTTAATTTTGGTGGTTGATCATAACCAGGCCCAAATATATTGTTTCTTGGATCAGTGCTGCCTTCTCTCTTATCCTTTTCCATCTTATCTTGTCTTGCTGTGGTGATTCTGATTCAGTAGACAAACAAAAATAACCAAAACCATCAAAACGAGAATTACTGGTACTGACTTAAACATTTGCAGCTAAGGCTCCTGTCAATGCTTGGTTTCTCTCTTATGTTATTTGGGTTCAAGAACTGTAAAAGTTCCTGAGGGTGCAATTTCATAGTTTGATTTAAACCAGACTTAATCTGTACTCAGAACAATAGGATTGTCTCCTCCAAAACTGCTGTGCAGTCCCATCTGTCTTGTACGCCTCCTTGACTTGTGCAACTGCGTCGTTGGATTAAGGATGTGGCTGACCTGCACATTTTTTATTGTTTTATTTATTGTAGGGTTAAGTTTTAGCTTTCAGTTCTCAATTCAAACTGCAAAATTTGTCTTTCAAATTCTCTTGTGAGTGGGTAGGAGTTGAGGGTTCTCAGCCCTTACGAGAAGCCCTTGGTGTTTTGCAGAATTAGACCACAAAGTGCTGTGGTGATTTGCACAGTGCACATATTTAGATCAGCCTGAGATATTTCGGGTAGAAGATTATTTGGGGAAAAGTGAGGGAGTTCCTGCTTTTCTGGTACAGAAAAAAATAAAATAATTTCTCATAACTTCAGGCTGTGAAGGGGTTTGGTTTAGCAGTTTGCATGTGATGGCCGTATCCTGTGAGGAAAGAAATGGTGTTTATCTAAGATGCATTGCAGTGAATGACAGGACAAAGGTCAGGTGTGTGTTGAAAAGGCTGGGCATTGATTTCCTGAAGACTTTTTTTGAAAGCTATAGCTGTTAGGGAGTGGAGACCTCAGTCTACACAATTAAGCATGTTTTGATCAAAAGTTACAGAAAAAGGTATGTCAGTCTTGCTCTTAATCTCTTACACAGAGATGATAAGACTGTCAGCTTTCTCATGCTTTACTGAAATAAAGTGTTGTGTTACAGTCTGGCTCAGTGATTTTACATGGACTTCACCCCATATTTAAGATAAGTGGTGCAATATATTTATGCCTGAGAATAAATTGATTTCTGAATGGCATAATTATTTCTTCACTGCTTATCAAACTGGCATCTCCAGGCAGATTGTTTAAAGACCAGATCTTTTACACTCATGGGGGCACTGGAAGAGGTTTTGTTGATGGCTTGGTAAACAATTGAAAAATCCAAGATCAGAAAATGCTGGGCTTTATGAAACAGAGCCTGGTAGGCATTTATTTTGGTTTTAGGTTTAGGTTTAACTAAGTTTTGTGTTCCCTTAATTTTTATGCACAATGCATTGTCTTAAGTGGTAACTTAAGAGCATTCTAATATACTTCTAGCAGTTCTGTGCTCAGCATCTGCATGAGGTAGTCACTACTCACAGTAGCAAAAAAACCAATGCTTTGTTCTTGCTAAAAAGCCCCGGTATCCCTCTGCTTTGTCTGTACATGTTTCATTCCAGGCTTACTGAGCTGCCTTTGATAAAAACAAAAGCAAAGGAGGGAGAAGCAAGAAGTGGATCTCTTGACGGCTATGACAGAGATCAAATTCCAAGCCAGGCCATGGGATTCTTGAGAAAGGGCTACTTAAACAGGACTCTCCTTTGATTAATTGGAGATAGGGTGACACCTCAGACGTCAGAACTGTATTTGAGTTTGTAATCAGATGCAGAGGGTCAAAGAGATGAGATGCTTCAGGGCTGAAATGTGATCCCAGCCGCTTCCCTCCCTCCCTTCTCCCCTTTCTGGCTGGTGTACAGACCTGCAGGTCCTGCTCATGTGGCTTTGTTTTATGCTCAGCACTAGCTCTGCTAATCATGAGTTCAGAAACTTTTGGCAGAATCGGTTGCTTTTCTGCTCTATGCAATGTTTTCTGGCATTGCCACCCTAGAAATCAAACTTCTTTACAGCCTTGCAAACAACCCTCTCGGTTCAGGCTTTGGAAACTTCCACCCATTGCTGAACTAGCCTTAGTAGACTTGCTTATTTTGCCCCAAGCAAATCTCTCATCAAGGACAGTGTTTTTTGAGTGGTTAATCACTTTTGCTTATCTTCTCTGATAGCAACCCTTTTACATGTTTGTTTGTTTTTTTTTTTTCAAGTGCACATTGCCAATATTAAAAAAGAGAAACAAAGGAATGTCTTCCGCTAGAGGAATATTTGGTCTCTTCTCCTTTCCTTGGGCTGTGGACAGGTTTAGTTTAACCAAACTGCTGACTCAAGATGCAAAACTTGGGATGGAATTCAACTTGCTTGACTTCAACAGCATAAAGCTTGTTGTAAAGCCTTCTAATTAAACTAGTCTGCTAAAATACTTTTGTTGTCAGCTGAATTCAGTAGCTGCTGAGAGTAATTCATATTCCACAGGTTTAATCATTTAGTGTCCAAAGGGCAGTCATGTTGCCAGGACTCAAAGTGGGTATTTATGGATTATAGATGTTCATAGACAGTGCAGGTTGCAGTGAGGCTGTAGCCATTTAGTGAGGTCTTTGGGATAGTCCTGAGTGTATGTAATCCATAGATTGAGGTGCTACAGGCTTTTTTTAACTGGACCTATATGTTGAGTTCTCTTTGTTCCCCAGTGCAGGTACCACCTGTGTTGGTTACAGGTTTGGAACCAATTTGCTGTCTATAAATGCTTGGGGATAGCGGGCAGCGCCTGCTACCGTCTTGGGAAGGTTGGCTCTGTTTTTGTTTGCAGAAAAATTATCAATCCAGTTCTATGCTAAACTCAGTCAAAGGCTCGGAAGTGAGTTAGTGTAGTGAAAAGTGCTGCTCCTTTAACTAGTGTCGTTAAACAATGAAGTGCTTTCAGCAAAT
This sequence comes from Cuculus canorus, assembly GCF_017976375.1. Lineage (NCBI taxonomy): Eukaryota > Metazoa > Chordata > Aves > Cuculiformes > Cuculidae > Cuculus > Cuculus canorus. Next base: position 8,801,053 of record NC_071413.1, on the reverse strand, counting down.
TCAAGTGACCCTGCTTTTAAAGCTAGTTCTTAACTGAGGCGATCTTGTGTTGAAAAGTGTCAAAGGCAAAACATCTCTTTGGAAAAAATAGGCAAGCAGTCTTTGTGTTACGCCAGAAGGGCTCTCTATAGCAGTAGAGTCTTTACAAAAGAAATAATTAAGCAAAAACACATACTAAGAACATCATGGTTGAAGAATTTGATTCATTACCTGAGCCTAATGACCAAAGTTTGAACCCAACATGCAACCAAGAGTCCATTTAAAACAATTACGTTTTTCAAATGGAGAGACATAAAAGGCAGCAGAAGCGTAACTCTCCTTGTAGTTTACCTGTGGCCACAGGCATTTTTGCCTTTCTGAGTGCCATAGAGGAGGTATCATGGAATGGGGACAGGGTTTTCCCAGTCACCACCAATCTTGAAAAGCCCATTCAAAACTTTAAAAGCTAATTCCAGACTTTCTTCAGTCAGTTTACAGCCTTCGTTTTGGTGGGGTTTAAACCTGACCAGAGAAGGGATGAGATCCTGCCTGTTACCTGATACGAGTCGTCTGCTGCTGCTGCTGTTCTTGGATGTACGGCAGATGACCAAGGACCTTAGCAGGAGGTTGTATGTATGTGTATAGACCATGGGAACAGATTATTAACTCCATAAGCTTATTAGTTGTTCTGTTTTGAAGGAGCCTTACAGTTTTCACTGATGGTGCTAAACAATATAAAGTTGTCTAGTTCTGGATTTCGTTGGTTTTCTTTTTTTCTTTATTTCCTTTCTTTTCCTTCATGGCTTTTGAGACTGGCCTTAGAGTAAGCCTCGAGTGGCTGCTCTTTTTGTGGCTGGATCATTATTTGTGAAAATGAGCGGTACTGCAGAGTTACCATGGAAGCCATGCAAATGGAATTTCTGGAGCACAGGTTGCAATGACAGGGAGACAGGACTTTTTAAAATGAAAACCTGTTTTTAGCTGCTCTTCCTTGTTTGTAAATGACGTCGTTTTGTTTTTATAAATGATTTACATACATAATCCTTTCATCTATGTTCAGTACCTTGAGCAATCTATTTGACAGGCAGTTAAAAATTTAACTTATTCATTAAATGGGTTTTTTTGGCTGTTGGGAAGACCTCAAAACTGGAGTTGTTTCATAATCCCTCAGCCTCCCACAAAATTATTCTGCTGAAGCTTTGCCTTTCTGTAATATATGGTTTTCAGGGTTGGCAGCAGGGTTGCAACAATAGATTCATGACCTGCATGATAGAACTAACTAACTTAGTTGTCTCTGGAGCCTTTGAGATCTTCATGCACTCCTGAGATAGGGTGACTTGTCTTCGGTACAGTAAACGAGACTGTTTCATCAGTTTCTATTTGTATTCTCTATGCCATGGGGTGTCTGGGAACCCCAATCCTGGGGCTGGTGGCTGTACAGGTGTAGAGCACTAGGATAGCCTCTGTCAGGAGCTCTGCAGTCAGAGAGATAACTGATACCTCAGGCAGTTCAAGCCAACAGTCAAAAAGAAGTTTTTAACCTAATCCCTTGTAAGTGGTCAGTCTGGTACAAGAGCTTTGTAGTTTTTCCACCATTATTTGAATCTTGCTTCTCCTTCTCACTACGCATTTTGACACCACTTAATAAAGCTTTTCTTCAGATGCTCACAGTAACTTCCAGGGTCTGTTCTGAATGCTCATTGTTTGCTTCAGGTGTTATATTTATGGAAAGACATGAAAAAAACCTTGAAGATGATAGTGCTGTTGGAAGAATATGCTTGCCCATTTCTTCCCTTCATCCTAGGACAGCAATAGACCTTAGGTGGGCGTCTTCCCATTTTTAGGTGAGCTGATGTGGTAATTACACAGTTTAGGTGTATCCTACTTGGAAATAATGTATTACCTAATATAGAACAGTTCAGGAAACAATATGATGCTGACATTGCATTTTTTCTACTTCTGTTTTGAGGTTGGGTGTTTCCTTCTAGAAAGATTCGTGTTCTTGGATAAAGTTGTTTGTGCCACATAAATGATCAAGTGTTTCAACTTCTGTGGTAATTCTCTGATCAGAAAAGAAGGTAATTAAGATTATTTCTTTTTTTTACTGGAAAAGCAGCACCAACTTACATCGCTATAGTTATAGTTAGTAAGCCAGCCTGTGAAATGAAAAGAGACTGATTTTTTTGTGTGAGGGGTAAACACAAGACTGCTAAATCCTTTTAAAGCATATTGTATTCCTGTATTGTATTGATTACTAACCAGGTTTTACCTGACATCTCAGAATATGATTCATATTGATACTGACCTGCCTGGGAACTTGGCAAGAGGTTGAAAAACAAACAAACAACATTGCCTGGGCCCCTATCCCTACCATCTCAGAATTGTCCCTCTGCCATCCAAATCCTGAGCAGTGTGTTTTCCTGTTAAATTAGCCTTTTGTATAAGTAATGCTTACGAAGAGTGGAATTTGGTCCTGAAAAACTCCAGCCTTCAAGCTGCTTTGAACTCCAGCTCATGCTCCTCAGGTACTGAAGGATCTATAACAGACAGACATGTTCCCTATTTTCCTGCTTGATTTAGTTTTAGGTGAACCAGGAATGGGGTATGATGCATGAGGGAAGACAATGTTGTATCAAGTCGTCAGTGCGTAAGAAGAATTAGTCATGGTTCCTCAAAAAATAGGCACTGACTCTGTTCACCTAATTAATTCACTTTAGGTTAATCAGTTATCAATTCTGCTTGAACATGAAACCTTTGATTAGGAGTTTACTTTTGATCACTTGCAGTTGATTTCTGAGGATGTAAGTAATGCTCACATGTCTTGTGATAATAACTTTGTTTAGTGAGTGATAGACTAGGAATTTCTGATCTGCAACTGACCCTGTACGTATTCTTCAGAATGGCATTTATTTTCTCTTTCCACCTTAGTTTCTTTCCCTGTAAAACAGTATTAATCTTTAACTCTTTGCACAGTAGATTGTAAAAGTATTAATCATCCAACGTCTTGCAGTGCACTTGTCTTCAGTGCAACAGGCGCTTGAATGAGTGTACTCCTGTTGTAGTACTTTGGAAAAAGGAGTGACTGCGGTGTGAGACATCAGGAGCCGTGTGGAGGAGCTGGCTGAGCAGAGGCTGGCTCAGCAGGAAGTGGTTGATGAGTTACTAGCATTACAAGGTGAAGATGAAACTTGAGTTACAGTTTGAGCTTGCAAATATGATTGAGAAAAGTCTTTACAGGTGGAACTGTAGCATTATTTATTTTTATTCCACAGAACTTGTCTTGTCTGTGCGTTCAAAATTGGTGCTAATGTGAGATGTAATAATGTAGTCAGCTGTTCCTAAGTTAGCTTTCAAGGAGGAAAGGCAATTAAAAAAAAAAAAAAAAGGCAGAAATTGATAAAAATTTGTATTAAAACCAGCATCTCTTGATCAGTATTTTCATATTATTTGGAACCTGTCACTCCAAACAGGAAGCTCCATGCTGGGAGAAGAAATATTAAAGCAAATGGTCACTTTTCATGTGCTGTCTAAAATCTTTCAACAGCTGTGACCTGTTCCTTTGACTGCATGGTACACAATTTCCAGGTTGTGCCAGCATTATTTTAGTTCTGGTCTTGAAGGTGGTTTTACTGTGTGAGGAGGAATAAGTGCATTACAACTGGAGTATAATAGAAGTCTGCTTAAACCTGGAAACTTACTTTTTGGACCTTGATTTTTATTGCCAACTTATTTGTTTAGATATTATTTTTATTTTAATCTAGTTCAAGGGATTTCGTAGTCAAACTGATCTAGTTCTTTCTTTCCCTTCCGAGTAGCCACGAGTTGCTGCAGGCTGGAAAAGTATTACTGGAGACATCAGTGTCCCTATTCTTAGATGCTACACTTGAGGTACATTGATGAACAGAACTGGAGGAGGAGGGTGGGTTGGACATTTGAGCTCATTGGAAGAGCTTTCTTAAGTTCCCTCTCTGCACGGGAGTAATGGGAGGCAATTCTGGCAGTGTATGCTGAGAAAGGTATGATTTAGAAAAGAGTATTTACTTTGGTCAGGGTACTCTTGTGGACTGAGAGCAACTGAGTTTCGAGTCTCTTCTCTGAGGACGTTTCTGCATAGGTAAGTTATTGCAAGGTAAGCAGCAGTGAGGAAGTGCAGTTAATTAGCTCCTACTGCATGATCTCATTTGTGCTCTAGTAAAATCTTCTTATAAAGAACAGGAAATTGGAGAGAACAAAGCTTGAACCTGAATCTTCGTGTTTTCACCTGAAAACTCTGACCTTACAGCTGTGCAGGACTTGCTTGTGTTGTTTTCCTCAGAGTCTGAGAGAGGGAAACCTAGATTGCATGTTCATTCGCTCTTCTTTTTATCTTATTTTATTTATATTTATTTGGAGCACGAAAAGGTAGCCACAGAATAGTTTGAAAATGAAAAATGGAATTGTTTGCAGTGAAAATGGTATTGCTTGTACCTCTGAATTAAAATTTCGTGGGTGAATCAAAGTTCTCCTGCAGAATAAGAACAAGAAACAAACACACAAAAAATCCTTAGATAAGTACAGGAAGGAGAAAGGAGAATTACAGGCAGCTACTGGCTCATAACACAAAACTCAGTTTTAACTTGGAAATTCTTCTGCTAGTAAAACAGTCGCCAAACTTTTGATCCAGTTGGAGTCCTGACAGTAATTACTTGTACGTGTGGTACAATCATTGCTACTGCTCTCACAGCTATTCTTGAAGAGAGCTGGGTGGTTTTGTGCTAGATATCTATTACTGCTCCCTCTGCTTTCTAGGCATAGCATAACACTGTTTCGTGGGAGTATTGATCTCTACTGGCATTGATACCGCCTGTCTGGCTTCTAGTGCTTCTCAGAATCCAGCAAAGTTGGTTGTTACTTTTGACAACTGAATTAGATCTTTTTGATTTTTTTCCTTTTTATTTATACTCTCTCTCTCTGTAACTACCTGGAGGATGTTAAAAGCATCAAGGGTGTAAGTGAATTAACTGATTTTGCAGGAGAACTACCAGCATAGTAGTTTGCATCTGTGCACCTCAGGTCACATCTGATGCAGGTTTTGTTCTCTCTAGGAATGCCTCTTCTGCCCACAGGCACATTTTGGTGAGAGGGGATTGTGCTATGACAGAGTCTTGCACTGGTGCTGTGTGCATTTTGTGGGCAGGCCATGCACCTTGAATCACCTCTGTCCCTTGGTGAATCTTTCCCCAAGTATTTGTGCCATCTAAATATTCACACAAGATGTCAGATAACAGTGGTGCCACAGCAACTATCAATATTCTTGCTAAAGGACTTAGATCAGAGGCCAAAGAACAAACTCGTGATGGAGGTTCAAATATCACGGCTTCTTGGATGCCAGACTCGGTCCAGACGTAACTGAAGGATGTGAGCTGTATTGCAGTGTGTTAGGGGCTGTTGTGGGGTGAAACAGGGTGGTGACCTCATCGTGACGCCTTTCACCTGCTCGTATCTGTTGTTCAAGTTCACCTTTGAAACCAAGTCACTAGTCTCTCTGACAACTGGAGTGCAAACAGGCCTTGGTAATCTGTGTTCAGTAGGGATGCCGGATGGCTCTTTGATGTCTATAGGGATTGTTTAACAGCTTCTTTCTTACTTTTTCAAAGTGTGGCGCAAGTCAAATACAGCAAAGTTCATAAGCAGTTCAGCAGCTGAAGAGGCCAGAGGAAGAGCCTACGTGACAAAAGTTTTGGGTACCCTCCCTGTACAATATTACCAGTGGAGCTTATCCATGGAGAGAATATCAACATTTTGCCTTGGGCTGTGTAGGTGAACAGCTGAGCCAAGAGCTGCTCGTGCTCTGGAACTGCGTCTAAAAGGTGGGGATGCAGCAGTGTAAGCCAAAGAAAGTGAATGAAGAGCTGTAGTTGGGGAGAGAAATATTCCAGAAACTGAGCTGAGAGCTGTCTCTTTTCCTCCCCCTTCCTTGCCCTCACAGAAGAAATGTAAAAGACGGGTTTTACAAAACCTTAGGGCAAAGTAATTGCATGAAAAGACAGTTTAAATAAACGTGTGAGTAATTGTAAGTGTATTTAATTAAATACTATGCTGAGTAATGTGCTGAAATTGGGCCATTTTGAGCAGAAACAGAATACTGGAATAATATGTAGACCTATAAAAAGTTAGTTGTGTTGTAGATATTCAGGTGATGCCAAAACATGGCAGTCTGTCACTTGTGCCTGCCATTGAAATTAATTGCAAAACACCCGGAGACACAAAGTTTTATGAGGATTGAACTATCAAAACGGCTACACTCCATACTATTGCCCCTGTAGTGCTTGTTATTCTCTGCCTTCCAGTAATGACAAGGTCTTTCACCACTTTGACCTCAAAACATTATATTTGAACTAATTTTATAGCTGGGGCCAAAAGTACACTGAACTCTGCATCCATTGTCGGTTTATTGTGATCACCATAAACAGTAAAATGTGTGCAAATTGTGCCCTCTGACAGCCCTTTATACACGTGACTGAAGTTTATGTATATGAGTGCTGCCACTGAAGTCAAGAAGAACATCCTTTTAAATAACTTGAGTCCTCATTTCTTTGGTTTGATTTGTCCAACCATGACCAGAGGGAAGTTTTACTCTTTAGTTTCTTTACGTTGTAGGCTTGCAGTGTAGGTAGCAATTGATCTTACATTTCCAATTTAAAATAACAGATCTTAAAATACTCTTGATCTCCCCCTTGCTCCCGTTTATCTCTCTTTTGGAAAGATACTTCTAAGTGTCAGTGTCTAATTTAGGAAGTAGAGAGTTTACTTGTTTTAAATCCAAACACTAAAATGAGTTTATTGAGTTATGTGCCAGCAGAAACTGAAGCACTGGTTTGCTGCTGGTGTGGTATTTGCAGCTAATCAAGTTGTGGATACTAAGAAATGAGTAGCTCAGCTTGACTTCTTGGCATGCAGAATTCTTACCCTGGCTAGTAATTTTGAAAACTTGCTTGCAGACAATAGTTCAGTGGGCGCACTCACAAAATTGTGTGGGTAGTGATGTCAGAAAAATTTACCCAGCTGCATGTTACCCAGAAACCTAAATCTTCTGCCTCAAAAAATGCAAAGAGAATGAGAATAAGAAGTGATCTATGAGCTTTGTTAGAATGCCAGTTAAGAGGAACTGAAGGAGATACTAATTTGATTTTTTTGCTAACAGAAGGCTAATAGTAGAAAATAGAGTGATTTGATGTATTTTAATAGTTCTCTAAGTCTTGACCAGTACATTATAGTCTATGAAAGGGACATTTGAATTATTTGGTTTGCCATTATGTTCTATAACTTTGAGTAGGTACGCTAGGAGTTAGCTAACACAAATGAAATAGATAATACAGGAGTAAAATGCTAGTAAAACTATTTTCAAAGGAAAAACAGAAGGAAAAGGAAAACTTTGAAGTAAATATCTTTAAAGGTACTAGGAGCTATTATTTTCAAACAAACTGCTTTCCTGTCTCTGCTGCTTAGAAGTGTCTTACCTCAAAGGTAATTTGTTTCATGCTCATGCAACATTAATGGTATTCATTTTTAATTAATTTAACAGTAGCATTGTCCATCTGTCAGTGCAAACCTAATCTGTTAAACAGATAAAATCAACATGTCTACAAGTTCATTGTAGGTCGGCAGGCAACAGTTGTGTATATGCATTCAAGGTTCTTTGTTAAATAATAGAAAGACTTTTATACAAATACAAGTGCAGAGCCTTTTGAAACCGAATGTGCTTGGATGTGCTAGTACAGAACGGCAGAAAGTATCCTAGCTCATGGTTCAAGCATACCTAATGCTGGTAATCTTCTTGGCCAAAGTCTGCAGTTACTGTGTTATACAAATGCCCAGTTTTTCAGTTGAGTGGAGCCCTTGGAAGATGCCAATGAAGAATGCTTCAGAATGCTGTCTTTTAAATTTGGCCTCCAGTTCACCATCCATATTTGGAAACCCCATGTGTACTGCTGTCTAAATTTGGATTACAAAAGGTATTTTGAATGGAAACTACTGCTGGATGTGCTTTGTTTTAGGACTTTTTAAAGCTGGCTGTGCAGTTGTGAATAGAGGAGCATGTCTGTGTATCTGAGAACACTCAACTTTAAATGAAAGTGTTACTTGGGGTACTAGAGGTTGAGAACTGCTCTCTGTTCAAAGAGTTTGAATACCTCAAAAAACACTTGTATTCCAATTTCCTGTTTGAATGCTAAAATATGCTTTCGCACAACAGTTAAATTTAACACTGTGTTTTTGGTTTGGACAGAGATAAGCATCGGCAGCAAGGGAGAGCAGTTTTCTTTGCTACTCTTGAAACAGTGTCTGAATGGTCTTTGTGAAATACCAGATAGTGTGTCTGTTTTGTACTCAGGTACCTGACTGGTGGGAGCCAGAGCAGTGCTGTCTCTAAAAAGTGGGCAGATATGAACTTTGATTTTGCTGGAATTCTTACTTCAGCAATAACCTGCTCCAACAGCAGTTTGAAGCAGGGCTCTTGCATCTCACTGCCCTCCTCCAGGTTTGAACTGTGTTGATTAACCCAGTGATACTTGGATACGAAGTTTACTAATCTTTAGTTCTTGAGCAGCACAGGTCCAACATCAGCTGTTGTTGGGCTTGGAAAGGATAGAACTCTTTCACAGCCATAGAAGAAAACAACTACTTTTCCACATGTTGTATGGACTGCTCTGGTTTTGGCTTTGACTTGTTTTTCATCGTTTACCTAAGCAAAGCTTTCGAGTGTTAGAACTAGCAGACTGACAGTGCTGAATGACATGGGATCCCCTAATGCTAATTCCTGTCTGTTCTTTTGCATGTATCTGAGCTTGGTGTGTTTGCATTTCTTCCCAGTCTTTGAATTGGGATTCTTTAAAGAAGACAAAATCCTGTTGGTAGCTGCTTAGCAGTTTTGAATATCTAGTCCTGCACATGGAGAAATCCAGTGTATGTGTATTTGGCTATTCATCCTTCTCTAAATCTCTCCTCAGGGGAAAATACTCCATGTCATTCTTAACACAGTGCAAGGATGGATGCTGCAGGTCACAGTCCTTCAGCCCTTTCTTGGCTATCCAGTTGCGTATGTCTTGTGAAGAAAAAAAAAATGCTTGAAAATCAAGTGCTTTATTAAAAAGTACTGGACTATAGATCGAAATGAATCCTCTGCAGTACAAATTTGTGTAAAGAAATGAGTTTAAATGTAAAGCAGAATCAAGTTTTGGAAAATGAAATGTGTGATTGTAGGGGGTCTCCTTGTCTCTAGAGGAGGGTGCTGTGATAGGAACGAGGTGTTTCTGAGCTGGTGGAAAAAGCCATCGCTGCACTGACAAAAGCTGAAAAGTTGTCTCAGTGTAAGTGCTGGCTGAAGCTCCTCAGGCCTCCTGTCCGGTCATTCCCACCCCTAACGCCATCCTTTGCTTGGGTGGTCCAGCTGTTTACAGGCAGCCTGGTGAGTGAGGTCAAGAAATTCATCAGGGCTGGAAAAAAAGAGGCGGGGTTATTTTTGTCCTGGATCCGTTCCCTGATCCCATTTACCTTCCAGGCCTGCAAATGGTTGAACTAGCTCAGTTGAGGGAGCGATGGTAAAGCAGAAATGGGATGCAGGAAAGCAGAGAGTGTTAGATTATGACTCTGACCAAGAGAAATAGTCTATTTTCACTGGTTAAATAAAGAACTTTAAGGTTGGCTTCTCAGGCAGAAGTTTATTTTATGTTGTGCTGGCTCACGTAGCTGTTGAAGTGGCACTACCACATTAATTTTCCTAGCGCTACTTTCTCTTGAAAAATAAAACTGATTTGATCATCCCAGTGAATTTCAGTGCTAAGCTTTTTGGCAAGGGTAGGGCTTGTGCTACCTAGTATCCACCCAGTTCTGGCTCTGTTAGGACAAATTCGACGTCATGAACTTCAGTATAGGTATATGTTCCTACCATGCTGTTCCTGTAGAGATTATAGATTAACTAGAGTTCTGTGATAGCTATGGTTTCAGTATTGGGAATTTTTAGAACTAAAGCAGGGGATTCTGCTCTGTGCTGTCACTTCTTCAGCCTTTTGCCAAAGGATCCAAATAACAATGAAAGATGTGGAACTGGCAGGCCACCTTCCAGCATGCTCCAGAAATGCATGACTCGCCGCTTGCGTGCTGAAACGCCAGGTTCATTAAAGTGCAGGTCTCCTCCCGGCACCATACTGCTGGGGAAGGTGTGGTGCAGTCTGTGTGCGTGTGAGCAGGTTTTTTTCCTTTTCATCATGTAATATATTAAATTTTGGAGGCAACGCTGCAATTAGAGAGGATTAACTTGTTGATGTCAGATCAGCTTTCAGGATTGCTGTTTTGTCAAGCCTTGAGTTATGAAAGTAAAATGTAAAGGTGGGTCGATGACCTTGTATCCCAGGGAACATCTCCCCGAGCTCATGTCAGGTTAAGCATTCCTCTCTGGACTGCAGAGGGGGAAAGCAGATTCTGATGGCCTGTGTAGCTACAAATCATAGTGCCAGTTGTTGATTCAACCTGAAATACTCTACACGATATCTAAGACCAGCTGGCATGTTGTAATAGCCTTTTAGCTAAGAAGCTAAAATTTTGGTTTTAAAGTCTCCGATTTTCTTAACCAATGGTATTGCCAGACACTGCTAACTAGCTCTGTTTCTTTTTCAAAAGAGGAATATACTTCCAGTTTCTGGAGCGGTGCTGACTCTTACAGAACTAACTTCAGCAGGAGGAGTTGCTTTCCATCGCTCATTATTTGGAAACCAGTCATTCATTATTGCATACTCTACTGAGACTACCTACACTTTGACCAGCAAAGTTTCACTAATATGCAAGTCTGACACAAATAATATAATATTTGAGCTTACTGACTTGCTAAGATGCATCCTGTATTGCCTTTCCAAGCCTGGTGCCATGTACCACACAAGGTTTTGCAAGTTTTTACCTTCAATAGGTAAATGGTTGGCCAGTCGAAGCATGTTGAGAAGGGAGATTTTTTTCTTGTTGATTTTCCACAACTGTCTGTTGTGGAACTGCAGATAGTTACGGAATTTGAGTCTCAAATCGGCCCATATTCTTGATCAGACAGTATAAGTATCTGCAGTCACATGAAAGAAGTGGATCTCCCCTTAGACCAGTGTACGTGGTGATTGTAAAGTTTAGTCCACAGAGAAGTGGTGTTAGTTATTTTCTAAAAGTGCTCTGCTAAGGTGAAATAGTTTGCCTGGTGGCAGTAGAGTGGTGGGAAGAGACCTCACACAGGCACATTCAGAGAAAGACAGCTCGATTTATCTGGCTTTACTTTCACCATATTTCACTCAGCTGAGAAATTGGCATCTGTATTTTCTGCTTCCAGTGCCAGCGTCGGCTGCCAGGAACTGCTGCCTTGCTGGGTAGGGCTCTCTGATGAGTGGAAAACCAAAGAAGCACAGAAGAGTTGTTAATTACTGCAGATAGACAAATCGGCTTCTGAAGGACCACTCGAGGCCTCAGTGTACTAGCAAAGATATGCTTGGGCAGGGAGTATTTCACTGTGGTTTTGACCCTATCTAGGCACATAGGCAAGCTTCTCAGGTGTTCTTGACATGCTAACACGTCTGATTCATATTCTGGGAACTTTGTGGAACCTTTCCCTTGAAATAAGAGCAGAAAATTTGTTTTACGTACTTCGGTATCTGCTGGACTATAGATGTATTCACAATCTGTTCAGCACTGTGTGACGTTCTCAGTTTTTGAGACAGAGAGAGGCAAAGAGAACGGACCTGATGTGAATGCTGCAATGTGGTGTGGCATTCTGACATTCGCATAAAATGGCTTTTGATAAAAGTCTGGGCTGATGAAGGTCACAACCTGCGTAATGGATCTCCCAGCAAACTCATGTACTATTACACTCCTCCATCAATTGCATTCAAAATACCACTCTGCATTGCTTTCAGTCCAGTCCCTTTGTCCTTCTCTGCTCTTCGCATCACACACCATTAACCAGTCCAGGGCAGGTGAAGATGAATTCGGCCGTTGCGCTCTGGATCTGCCCTTGTTAAGGGAGGTTCTTGGATCTGCAGAAAGTTTGCACATGAACCACAAGTTAGGATTTTTTTGGGGAACGGTACTTGCTGTCCTAGCTTATGGATTATGTTTGACTGCTGCTAATACTCATGTGAATGATGTGCAAAGTACCAAGCAAAGAGCAGAGAAGATTGAAGAGCATGGGTGGAAATGCAGGGTATTCTCTATGGTTGCTGGAGACATCATTTGCTCAAGTTTGTCAGGAAATTTGATGGTTGTAATTTTTGTCAGTCATTAAGAGAAAGTGTTAGCATTTTAGGAGTAGGCGTGTTTTCCAGCAACTGTGATAGGAAAGTACTTTTGCTGCAGGAGAAAGAAGTGCTTTTAAGATAGTTGGGAACATACTGAATTCAGTCCTTTGAAGTACAACAAATTGGTGTGAGGTGTATTTTACAAAAATAAATCTTTAATTTTTCACATCTCTTTCATGTATCACCAGTGGTGATTTTTGTGAATTATACTTTGCAAAGTACACTTATGATTAAAAACAATGTCCATATTTATACCATCTCCACTAACCTTTATCCACTTCTGAACATTGACTCTAGGGGAATTATATTTGAAATAAATTTGGGAAGAATGTTCCGGTATTTTGCACACACCTGGGATGTGTGGTCTTTATTATGATGTCTGTTACCAACACAGGAGTTGGGTGGAGATCATAATCATTTTACTGTTTAGTATATATATAACAATTACAAATAGAACTCGAACATATGGTAATTTCTAACAGTATTTGGCCAAGAGTAATCTGTGCTTTTGTGATTGTAAGGATGGAAACTGTGCTCTGAAGATCCTCTATCCTTCCAGAATCCTTTGTGCATGTCTGTGTATATATGCATGAATACTTGGCCTGTGTAAGTAGGAAAGAAAATTGCTTGCTGAGATCTAATCTTACGTTCTTGGTGTAAATATTCTTGTACTCTCGCTTCCTTCATTGTTTTGCTAACAGCTGCCATCCTCTGAAAAAGGAGCACCAGAGCATGAAGGGAGATGGGAGGAGGGGGAATCTCCCATGCTGCCTGCGAATATACCATAATTGTTTACGTTCATTTTTGGTTCAGTTGTGAGTGCAAATCTTGTAACTCTTCCCATCTGCTTTGGGCATTTTCATCCAAGGATGTGACAAAACTTTAATGAATAGCCCCTTTTACAGTTATGTTTTAATGGCCTGGTTTAATTGAGGGGAAACTGATAGGCTGTAAGATAAGCTCTGAAAGCAGCTCGCTGGTTGGGTGAGTCCAGCTTAGGGTAACTGCATTAAGATACCTGTGAGCCAGTTTTGAAGGAGCTACATATCTGCTGCTAAAACTAATTGTGATGGGGTTTTTGGGAATCTGGATCCTAGATGGCTGGGTCCCGTTGGCTGAAGTGAGCACGAGTGTCTAGTCACCAAGAATTATTGGGAAATTCCAAAAATGTCTGGTTGCAACAAACTTGGTCATATCTCAAGTATTCGATAGATCAGAGAGTGGAACACAGCTCTGTGCATTAAGTACAAATGAGCCTTTCTGCTTTCTGATTGAGTTTTTAATTTTTTTTTTTTAGAAGATTACATGACCAGGGTAATCAGTTTAACTTGCTGTTTCCCCTGAGGTTTTTCCTTTATTCTTCACACGCATACATGCTCTACTTGCCTTTCGTTCCTATTTTCTTTTTTTACAGGCTAGCGGGAGTTTTTCTGACCAAGTTAGCTTGTAAGTCGTGATGAAGTTTTGGTTAATTGCAGGCCTAGAAATCTGATGTCCTGAGATGTCTAACCTGGCTGTGTCACACTCATTGTTCATTTGATAGTTCTTCATCAAAGCCTTGCAGTTCCCACTGGGATTTTTGACACAAGGAATTTGAACCCATTTATCTTTCACACAGAAAACTTAGTTGACATTTTGCTGGAGGCTGATAGCGACAACAGAAATAATCTCCAATCAACAACTTTTACAACCAGTTGGGCAGGAGGCAACACCCGTGCTATGCATTTACAGAATAGCTTTGGGACCAGGTATGCAACCATTTCCAATCACGCAGCAATCCATTTTTGTTAGAGGCAGCAGATGCGTGCAGATAGGAATCCTTATATATGTCTCTGTGTCCTGGGGTAGGTCTCTCTGCCCTTGTGGACTTATGGGTAGAGCTGAGCATCAGATGATTTCTCTCCTCTTGATGCTGACCTCTTAGGACAACACTGATTCATGATACAAGCATCCCAGAAATGTAGAGCTAGATGTAAAACTGTATCGCCCATGTTTCAGGCCCAAATCTTTTCTGAGGGAAGAGGTGATTTCTTAGGATGATCAGTGGGATTTGGCTATTGACCTGTGGACCTCTGCTCCACGCACACTGTGGTGCCTATTCTTGTAGGTGACGTGGTGAAGACTTTCTTGGCGAGACTTTCTTTAGGTTCTATTTATTTATTTAATATATCTTTGCTGTGGTGCTCCTGCCTGTGGGTACTTTGTACTTTTAAAAACTGAAGCAAGCATACCATGTTAGCTACAGTAGACAAAGGAACTGCGTAAATATACAGTGACCACACTTTTGAGGCCCTTTGTTGGAACAGTCATGTTTATGAATGATTCCCGTGTTCCTGAGCAACCAGCAGTGGCATGGGAGATCTGCTTTTCGGTTCTGCTTGCAGGCCCAGCTCTGCCTTTCTGGCTCAGGCTTCCTGACTTTGGGTGGAGGAGAGGTCTCTGCCCTCTGTGTTTTTACTTTAATTTCTCAGATAAAAAGATTTCTCTGTGTAAGCCTATTGGTGGTCGATCTTTGTAGATCAGAATTGGATAGTGGGGAAGCACGCCACCCTTGTGGTGTGCACCCTTGAATCTGCTAGTTCAGATGCACATGGGGATGGTCAGAGGTGCTTCCTTGCTGTGGGCTTAGATGCTGATCATTCCCAGTTCTGTAGTTTTGCTTTTCAGACTTGTCTTTTTGGTACACAAGTAAAGGTCTAGCAGAGGCAGGAGTCTTGGATTGCAGGCTTGGCTTTGAGGATTTGCATGAATGCAGGAAGCCCTTTTTGATGTACCCTTTTTCTTCAATTAAAAGAATATTTATGACGTGAGATAGCTCTCTTAAGGATTAATCAAGGTGAGACAGCAACGTTGCTGCAGATTTCCCTGATAACATACTGATGCTGTGCCTCTGTCTGGGTTAGCCAGTCACTAGTGTAAATGGCAGCAAATCAGTATGTCCCTCGCTTTGCCCTGAGTCAGGAGGCATTAAGAGAGAACACTGGTTTGGCTGTGTATGAAGCACAGTACCACCTTTATTGCCTGCTGACTCCTGGGACGAAGCCACAGTGAGCTGAACCGCAGGCTCCAGCACACACAGGGAAGCTGCTGAGCTCTCTTGGGATAGCGGAGACTTCTTGATGTTTGAGCCCTTTGGAGTAGCTGGTCTCGCATGTCGCTTTCAGATTGCAGCCTAGTGCCTTTTCATCTCCTCCACAAGGAATGTGTAAGTGCACCACAGCCACACACACGATAATGTGTTGGTTACCCATGTTTGCAAGAGCTGCAGATTTTTTGTTGTTGTTTCTCTTATAAATACTAACAGATGTAACCAGCGGACTCCATGAAAGATCGGTGTAGGGAAGGGCGCATTTGCATTTAAAGCCCTTCTAAATATATCAATACCAATAAACATTTTAATGAGAGGCAGGCCATAAACAGCGTTGGGAGAGTGCTCTGTCCTTCAAAACCTCTGCTTTTTATTTTCCCTATTTTGTTCTCTGACAGATGCCAAATGTATAAAAGGAGGATTTCAAGGGTAGTTTGTGCAGCTGGGGTACACAACTGCATCTCTAACAGGTTATTTTTCACTTCCCCAGTGCCAGCCCCTTGAGGGAAGCCTTGTTCTACCACCTTCATTTTAGTTTAATGTTCTTTAGAGTTTAATGCTATTGAAACAGGGAGGAGAAAAGAGGGAAGTGCAGTCTTACAATTATGTAACCTTTTGTGGAACAGTAGTTATAAAGGATGTGATTGTTACCTGTACTTGACTGAGAGGCCATTTATATATTTAAAGATATCTAGGACATACACAGGCTGGCAGATG
Organism: Cuculus canorus; assembly: GCF_017976375.1. Taxonomy (NCBI): domain Eukaryota; kingdom Metazoa; phylum Chordata; class Aves; order Cuculiformes; family Cuculidae; genus Cuculus; species Cuculus canorus. The sequence continues at coordinate 8,784,967 of NC_071413.1, read as the reverse complement.
CGGCAACCTGCAGTAGACCTGAGCCCTTCTGCAGAGGTCACTGGATCCTGCTGTGTCCCAAATGGTACCAGACATCTGGGCTTTTGGGGGAAAAGTTTTGGGGAAAAAGTTTTGGGAAAAGTTCTTGCAGCATCTTGGGCACCTGTGGGCAAAGAATCCTTTCAGCCTTCTTATGAATTTGCTGTGTAAGAAGAGATGACTGTTTTGTGCCTGAGTTTTCCTGTAAAAAAAGCAGAGGTGGTACCACAACTCATCAGAGTTCCTCCCAGGGAAGTTCTTGTGGATCAGAAGTGAGACAAACTTTTTTGTGTTTTGTCTGGATTTATGTAGTCTCTGTCCTTCCTGTGACGGGAAATTAGGTTTGCTCTGATAGTTTAAAGTGGTTGGCAGGATTTGCACCTCATTGCAAATCATAAAATAAATTCCCTTGTGGTTACGTTGCTTCTTTTTACTTAAATGCTCTTCGGCTGCCATTTAACCAATACATTCCAGTAACAGCTGACATATTTGAGGTAGAGGGGAAAAAAAACCTTAGCATTTAGGACTCCGACAGAGACTTCTGCATAGCCTTTTCATTTTGACCCTATAATTTTGATGTCATTGGAGATCATCCAAACTAGCATTAACCCTTTGGGCAGCAGGAAAGATTATGCAGTTATTTGTGTCCGTTTTCCTACATTTTCACTGTATTGCTGGCCTGTGAAATGTCTTTACCTATGGATTTGTCTGTATAACAGACGAGAAAAAGAGCTTTGGGTGAATGTGTTTTTGAGGTGGGTTTTGTGTGTCCATCACGCCTACCCCTCACCCCCCCCCCCCGCTTCGAAAACTCAGCCCACTGAAATGAGTAACTTCTGGGAGGACTCACTGAGATTTACTTACTTTCTTTGTGTTTTAAATTGTTGTCTAGATAAACATAGCTTGTACCGTATGGCCGGTGCTAAGACAAGCTTTAGAAAAAGAAAGATACTAAAGTCAGTCTATGCTCCAGTTATGTCTTGTCCTTCTGCAATTTGGGGATCTAGGAAGGAAAAACAGATGAGGGGAACTGTCTTTTCCCCAGAAGCATGGGTGAAGCAACAGTTGCCTTTGCAAGTGGCTGCATTTCTTGGGCAGTTCCAGACCAGAAGCTGCCAGCCCTCCACATCTCCAGCAAGAAACCAGAGCCCTTTGTAAACATACTCCATGCAAAGGTATGCAAGTAGAGCAGACTTCCCCAGCCAAGCATTGCTTCGCTCTCTCCTGTCCCCTCAGCCAGGAGCCAAGGCTGCTTCTGTTTATCTGTACCCTCCTCACACAGAGAAAAAGCCCTGGGCTTTGGTTTCCACTTCAAAGGCAGTGTTGGCTGCTGTGTTGGAGATGGAGCCTGATAATTTTGGTTATGAGTGACTGGTATGTTCCTACAGCTGGAATTACTGCTGGTGAAGGCGTTTTGCAGGCAGCCTTGCCGAGTGATATCATCTGTGTGTAGTGAGGGCAGAGGGCTGGAAAAATGTTTCCTTGCAGTGCTCTGCCCTTGTGGTGAGACCACCTCTAAGAGATCCCGTGCCAATATTTCTGGGCTTCTCCACAGACACTCTTTGAATAGATGCCAGCTGCTGCCAACTATGATGGTGGTTTTTGAGCTGTGTCTACTAGTAATTGAAATCGGGGAAGCCTGTGGGATTTGGCTCTTTAAGAAGAGAAAGGAACAAATATGTATGTTGCATTATCAGTGCATGCCACTGTAAAACCAACAGCTTGCATGCATCTTTCAAGAGAATGCATTTGGCCCAGTCTCACTGGTACATGCATCCATAATTTTAGATTTATGGTGAGGTACCGCTGGAAGAAAACAGTAACTTGGGGTTTGGGTTTTGAGTGTTGTAGGCAGTGGCTTGTGCAGTAGTACAGCTACTCGGAGGATCTCTTGAAGTGTAACTGTGCTTGCTCATTTGGTGGTTAGAGTACAGGAAGTTTGTGTTGGGGGGTGTGTATGTGTGTTTTGTTTTTTTTTTTTAAAGCTTTTGGTAAAGTAATAGATAGATCATAGGAAATGACGCAGCTGCTAGTTAATCCCTAGTTTTGTCTTCTGTTTCTTCTAAACAGTAGCATTTACTTAAAAAAAAGTTATAAAGCTATACAAATCAAAGCGCAAATGTATGCCTTAGATTTTAGAATCAAAACCACCTTGTCTTATTTTGAACGTTTGAGAAAAGTGATCTAGAATTTTAATTACACTTCCCAGCCACGTAAATTGCAGAGATAATTGTAGACATCAGCATTGTCTGACCTAGTTCTACAGCCGTGCCTTTCATCTGTGGATCTCCAAGTGCCTTGCAATGAAAATTCCTTCCTGTTAGAAGGTGGGGAACCTGGGGCACAGAGAAGCAAAACGAATATCCAGCCTGACAGTGACTAAACCCCACAGGGAAGCAAGGTCTTTTTAACCCCAGCAGACTTATTCTATTAAGGGGCACTTATTCTTTGCACAAGTGCTCACCATTACTGGCTACTTGTATACCCTTGCACTACATGCTATGTAACTGCATACCCATCTTTTTCTAGGTTTGTCTTGCATTACTTCTAACTGAATGAATGCCATATGTAATTTCCTTCTAAGCATCTCAGGTTTTGTTGCAGTTTGTGGTTCTGGAGATTGCTGCTAGGTGTGTATTTTCTTTTGGGTTTTCTATTTCCTTTGATGCCTGTGACACCTCCCATTTTCTCTAGAGTTGGCAGTGGGATGGTAGGGGAGCAAAGAGAGTCATGTTGCATTTAGTTTTCTGCAGCAGTAGCTTCTTTCTGATGCCTTTTTTTTTAAGAAAACAGCTGCTGAAATAGTGGTTTCACTGGCACACAGATATGTGATGTGGGTAAATAATCCCACATTGGTTAGCCAAGGCTTTGCTTGTCTTAAGTGGAGAGTGCAACTCTATTCTACAGTGTGTAAGCTGATCTTTTTCTGAATTTGAAATCAAAAGGGGACTTTCTGATAGGGATCAGTGGCAGTTGCACATTGCTCTGAAATGTAGCAGTTTTAGTCCTGATGAAAGATGTTTATCTGCTTCCAGAATCAAATCTTTCTGTTTATCTACAGAGTTGGAGTATCAACAGTGCAGTCTCCCACTACTACACATCCCATCCATTGCTCACTGAGGACAGCATGCAAGGTCAGAGGTGCTTCGACACTTCTGACCCAGTTTTTCCTTTGGCCTTCGTTCTGACTTTGCTCATCAGTGACGGTCCATGTCAAGAGCAGTTGTGATAGATAGTGGTTGTTACTAGTCTTTTTGCTACAGAGACAAATAGGTGGTGGCTTTGTATTTGCTGTGTTCCAAGATCTCAGCACAAAGAAATTAAGTGGGATAGACAAAAAGATTTTGAGGCTGAATGACGTTGCTTTCCTTCTGTCGGTTGATAGCCAGCTGTCACTTTCCAAAGCCCTAGTGTTGTGTTGGTAATGAGCTTTCAGATCAAGAGCAGGAATGCGAATGCAGTCCTCTGTCCCAGGGGGTACTTTTCTCCCTAATTTCCCCACCACTTTATGTAACGCAGAGTGAAACATCCTTTGTGCTCTTGCTGTGTGAAGCACCCGTGGTCAGTGCTGCGGTGCAAGTTGTCGTTGGTGTGTCGTCTGTGGTCCATCGATGTGTTAATAGCCTGTGCTTCATCGAAAGCTGACACCAGTACTATTTGTGGACTGGTTGCTGTTGAATTAAGTCAACTATTAACATTGGCACTTAGGTCTATTGTCTGCTTGGTCAAAACCAGGTTCTCTTTGCTGGCATGAGGTAGTAAGTGGCCTACAGGAACATTAGCAGTAGTAGTATGTGGGGGGAGAGGGGGATAAGCTGGGTGCCCTGTGTTCAGGATGTTGCTGGAATCTGTCCCTTAGTAACCAGGCTGTGCTCCCACAGTGTGCTGCTCTCTTAGGGAGAGCTGATCCCAGCAGCTTTTGTAACTTTTTCTAAGGAAATGTTCTCTTTGCTAGTAAATGGATTATATTAGTTGAGAAGCTGAGAGTCAGCTGTGCCTGTAGGATGTGGAACTTATAGGCTGGGCAGTTGCTTTGTAAAAGTGGGACAGAGTGTGAGCTTGTACGATACCACATTATGAGTGGTGCTGTCCTTGCTTTTGTCAAGTTAATTTAGGCAGTTTAAGAAAACAAACTAGGCTCAGCTGTTGCGTGCTACTTGTGATCAGGCATCTTACTGATGAAGTGATTTTATATTGACAGATTTTTCAAGTTTAGGGCTGTGCCTTTTTCACTATTTTGTACAAAATAAAGACAAAGTGGCTATCTGTCTGTGACAGCAAATGGGTTTAGGTTGTTTATTTTTTGTATTTGACATACTCTCTTTCCTTTGGCTGAGAATAAAAATATCTCTCTGAAGAGAGAAGGCAGATTCTGTGTCTGAGACATTTCAAAATGAACTAAACAAGAAAGTCTATGGGTAACCTGTGATACAGCCTAAGGCATGGCCTGAAGGAAGGCATATGAAACCTAAAAACCCCCAGGAGCCTTAAAGGTCGGAACAACCTGTTAAAATCAGCAGGATAGATTGGTGGAAGCTGAGGCAAAGCTGCCAGAAATGCAATAACGTGCTGGTCAGGCTTAGCAGCTGATGGACTCCTCTCCGTTGTCACGCTTGTGATTTTTCAGGTGTGGTTGTTTAAAAGGTCTATCTCTCGCCCTGGGCTGTGTTCGGCTGCAGGTGTTTGTGAGATGACAGTAGCACTCTCAGTACATTCAACGGCTTTGTGCTTGCTGGAGTAACCCTTGCTGAGCCCCGGTCAGGCAGCACAGCTTGCTGTGTGCAAGGTCAGCCTTTATCTTATTTGCATGGCTGGCCAAAGATCAGGCACTTTAACACCAAACCTGAAATCGGAGGCTTTGCTCTCTGTGGATTTTTCTGTGCTTTCTCAGGGAATTAAAGAGCAGAAGGTCCAGTTGCTGACGTCTTTAGCTTCTGCTGAAGCAATTAGGGACTGCTAGCTGCAGGGCTCGGCTCTCCCCGTGCTGGTGTGGGAAGGCCGTGTGAGGGAGGAAGCTCTTTGGTTGAAAGTGGTTTCATAATCTTCAGTGGGAAGGCAGACCGCGTCACTGCAAAGCAACGTCTTCAAAAGTCGCGCATCACACCGCCGATACAGAGCAGTAAATACAAAGTCACCCTCCACCCATGGCTGCTTTGTTGGTGTGGGAGACGACATTTGTAGAGTGTGGAGACTTGGTGGGTGTGTAACTTTTACAAGACTTGCCTCTGGGGCTGAGCGTTGGACGAAGCATCTGCGTGTCACTGAGGCTGTCCCTGCTCTGACATGCAGTGGTACCTGGCAGCCAGAGCCTTGCTGGTGGCTCGACAAGGCAGTCAGAAGCTGAATGCACACAGCCAGCTGCTGTTACACCCTAGAAGAAAACATGAGGGACCTCTTGTCCTGAACCAGGTTGTCAACCATACAGGCTTCATCTGATATTAAGTGGGTAATGAAAAAAATCCACCTTGCCCTCTGAGGGAGATGAATTGCAACCACATGTGGAAATTCCGTGACTACTTTTTTTTCCCTTCAACACAAGCATAAGTGGTTCTTTTTGTGTTGTGTTCTTCACCTAAGCTTTTTTCTTACCACTTTAGTCTCAAAACTGAAATCTATGTGTCATCAGAGCTTACTGTCTGAAAATCAACATTATGCTACCTGCTGTCATTGCTTTTGTTGAACACAGCACAAAGTTGAGGAATAACATGAGTGAGAGTTAGTGAACCAAAGTGGTGAAGACAAAATACTACTCCTGAGAATGATTAGTGCCTGTTGTAAGGAATTGTTCTTCCCTGATGTTGAAAACAGAAATAGATTTCAGAATTCGGGAAAAAAAATTTTTTATTTAACAAAAATAAAGCTACTGTTTAAGTGTTAGTTTTAATTGGGAAGCAAAGCATGAAACCACAGGTCATTTGTGTGTGCACAGTGTTGCAAAAGGCACGAAAGAGACTGCCAAGCACAGCAAACCTGAGATGAAGAAGTGAGCATTCAGAAAGACTGTCCAAAACTGTACAGTGAAATCTGAAAAGTATGCTGTGCTTTTTTCTCTTATTCTTTTTAAGCATGTAGAGAGTAGGTGCTAAACTCCTCTCTTGTGTGTTTAAGGTCACTATCTCCAACTCACACCCTTGTGTACAGGCGTATTCTGGTTAGAAGTGGAAGCGCTAACTAGGATATATTCAGAGAGCCCAGATCCTGACTGGGTGTTGCTGAAATTCTTGCTGATTTTTAAAAGCTGTTCATCTGCACGAATTAAGATCTGTAGTTACTTGTCTTTTGACATTGTAGACATCAAATTTCAAAGGCTTCCTTGACTGCCAGATAAAATATTGGCATCCTTTTATTTCTAATAGTCTTTAAAATGAAAGTGTGCTACAGGTTCTCAGCTGGAAGGAGTAAGTCTTGATCACGTTGGAGTACAACTGGAATGAGAAGTCTCATTTGCTCTTTGAGAATAATTTATAAAGAAGTTGAATGGAGCAGGAAAGATGACTCGGGTTTTCTGTTTTGCAGTACTCATAATTAGCTCATAATTGAAAAGGGAACCTGATTCTACAGACACATAATTTGTTATTTAGCATAATACATACACAGTGTTTTAACAGAAGAGGATTAAAGCATCTAGCAAGGGACTATTTTCAGTTCTGCTCCTTGTCAGCATATGGTGATTTTACTCTTCAGTTTCTGTGAATGTGAGTTATGCAGAAGTTATAAAGTTATTCATTGTAGAATGAGAGCACGAAAGACCTGCCATTATGTTTCCAGATCAGAGGTTTCAGTTTTTCAGTGTTCAGGAATTTAAGGCTTATATTTGAACAGTGGCTATAGAAAATTGTTGTAGCTTACCTCCTTCTATTAGGAGAGATATTGTTGCATATTTTTGATGAATTCTTGCCGGCATCGGAGAAGGCTCAATTTCTCATCAGTCCCACTGGATTTGCAAATGTACTCTTCCATTTGCTGGAGATGTACGTTGCTAGAAAAGAAGAACAACATGGCAATTTTTTTATTTGATAGGAGATTTTGCACTTTTTTTCAGTCTCTGCTTTTACCATTTCTGGTCATCTCTAAATTTTGTTTCAGATAAATGTAGTGAAAGAAGAGACTTGTATAAACTGACAGGTTCACTTGGTAAGGCTTTGTATTTTGTGAACTGCAGAATCTTGGTGAGAGCGGCAGAACGACTATGTGTCCTCAGCTATGATTGCCACTGGCTTTGAGTCTCCAGTGCATTCGTTATACAGCACTAATTAATATTAAAAAAAGAAACAACACACAGAAAAACTTATAAGAAAAAACTGTAATAATTTGTAGGCTATTTCTAATGATTTTATAAAGTATAGACTTGTTTAGCATGGAGTTAGTTTTGTCTCAGACCCTCCAGTGAACCTAGGTTCTAAGGGGAGGGCAGGGATCCTGTTTACACTGTGAGAGATCGCTGCTGTTTGCCAGTTCTGTAAACCCTGGTTTAAATTCTGCTAAAATCCACTTGATTTCAAATCTCCAGGACCCTGCATTCTGTAAGATTTTTTTTCTGTTAGGATCAAAACATGAGCATGGAGGCATCTGTACCTGAGTAGCCCTAGATGTTCACAGGATGTGTGTGAGCCTGGACAGCTGAGCAAGCTACATCAGAAGTGCAGCTTTTGCCACATGAATGTCTATTTTCTTGGTAGTGATCCATCTGGGCTTGGTTCTGGCAACAGGATGAGATGCCAGGAGTGGAACATAGTATAGAACCAGGACACCTGATTTGAGATTTTAGTGTCTGATTCACTGGGGGACGGATTTTCCTGGTCTTGATTGGATGGCTCATGGGAACTGGAGAAATGAAGACTCATGTAATCTTATAACAATCTCAGGTTTTGTATATGGTTTAAATGATACCCTTAGAGCATTTGGGACCATTCAGGAGAAAAAGGAAGATGCGGGAGTGTGTACTATTTATTTTCCATGACATAGTTGCATGTGGCTTTACTAGATTTACTCTACTTTTGTATTTACATAACTCAGGTGGGTGTCTTTTAGCCTTTAGAATTCTTTCTGTAGTCTGAATTCACATCTTTGATGCTTTACTTATGGAAAGCATTAGAATTGGCTACAGCTCAAGACAGAAGTGTCAGTCTGATTAGTCACAGAGCATCACCCGAGTGATCTCCATCCTTAGCCTGGCTCAGTCTCAGCCTTTTTGAAGCTATGCTGGTAGTTGGACTGCTGATTTCTGTTTCCAGATAATGTCAGTGTATCTTAAAGAACTTTATTAATTGATTAAAATGGTTCATGAGATGACTAAGATCTCAAGGGATCCAAACTTTGAGTATAATGGTGTAGAAGTGGCCGATCGCCTGTATCTGACTTTGGTAGTGGCTGAAGTAATAGCTGATAGTGGTCTGACAACTTGCACCCAAGATTCCTGTAGAAATGTAGCTTCAAAGGCATTTTGATTAGGTCTTGTGGAGAGCAACTGTGTCATATAGATTGTTAGGGAAAAAATAAATTCCATAAAGCTTCAGTCGCTGTGAGTTTCCTGTTTTCCCTTAGACCTTCAGCAACTGTGATCTGGATCAGGATGCTGGAAACAGGTTTGAGTGCTGTGAAGAGGAGAAACAAAGTAAAGGGTAGCATTTGTCCTGCAGTGACTAGTGAAATGTATTTTTGTGTGTGTGCACACTTTAAACACATTTTTTTTTTGGCAGTAAAAGTGTCATCTTCAGCTCTTCTCATCCAACATTTTAATGGTCTGACATGACTTTATGCTTTTGTGTCTGGTAAGGCTGATGGGCAGCTCTCATAACGCACTTGTCAATAGCTCGGTGTATTTATCCTGGCAGTGTTGAAGGCCTATGGTACTTAGTGCTCTGGACAGACAATACAGTTGCCATTCTTTGTCCTAGTATTGTTTTTTCCTGCTAGGAAAACAGAATGCACGCAGCATTAGTCAAGGACCGTAGTTTTTAATGCCTGAGAAGAAACGTTGTGATTGTCTAGTCTGACGTCTTCAAATCCTCATTCAGTGAGTTTTGCATTGAGTTGTAATTTGCAGTTCGCTAGCTATTTGTTCTATTCATGGTAGTATGAGGAGTAGATGACAAGTTTAGGGGTTGAATCTCAGTTTTTTACTGATGAAGGTTCTTGCAACCACTGGTTGCTTGTCTCAAAATGTGTGTGCAGGACCTGGACTGCTACATGAAAGCCATGAAAAGTTTCCTAATGACTTGCTCAAGCTGCTCTTAGTTACTGAAGCACACAGTTATGTCTCACTTTGTTCAAAAGTAAAGCCTAGTGCAGTCACTGAAATAACTGATTTGGTGTTTCATGATAACAGCTCATTCTTGAAAGTACTAAGACCTTGTATTCATCCCAAAGGCTGCTCTCTGCAGTGCTGTTGAATACTGAGTGCATCTCTAGTTGTATTTAGAGGCTAGTAGAATACTTCTGGACTGACAACAATATATTTAGTCTAACGCTAGATTACTGCCAGGATTATGTGTGCAGGCAGTGTTTTAAGAAGTGCTATTAGAATTCAGTGACATCTACAGTACATCTGCTGCCATTGAGGCATTACTGCTGCGTCCCTGCCTCTTGCAGGGGTCACAGAAGCACGCTGGAACATTGTGTTTCCAGCTCCGTGTAATAACCTCCCAAATGAATGATATACTGGATAGTAACTGAAAATATTTATGAAAATATTATTAAAAATAAAATAATAGAGGGAGAGATGACTACGTATATCTTCCTTGTAACTGGGCGTGTGGAGACAGCATGCTTAGATGAGATAAAAAAGAAAATTGGAGACAGGAATTTCGGAGGTGTGGTTTGTCTGGCACTGGTGTTTGTGACTGTGCTTGTAATACTCTGATGCACAAGGTACGCTTGTAGGCAGTTGCACCTTTGAAAATATGACGCTCTTTATTCATACCTAATCCTTGCATTACAGGAATGGCCCTGAATGTACAGGAAAGTCTTTGGTCTGTACTTGGAGAGAAATATGGGCAGAAACTTAGTAGAACTGGCTGCAGAGGTGTTAGGATGTGGGTCAATCTGAAACTTTCTATTGTTACTTTGGATCCCAGTCTGATTTTTGTTATTTGGCAGAGAACAGGATTTGAGGTTAAGAGTCTGAACTTCAATCTAGAGCAGCCAAGCATATTCCTTGGTTGTTCTCTGAACTTTTGAGTAGGGTTTAGTGATCCAAAATCTTCCCAAATATAGGAGTATTTGGAAATAATCTGCTACAGTGTTTTGTAGTGTGGAATTTGGTTTTCGTTTCTGTTTTATTAATTTCCAGTAAGAGCTGGTAATGTGTTGAAAGGAAACAAGAAGGGAGACTGATTTGGAATTCAAAGATGCATATTTTTAAATTCTGTGTTTTTCAGAAATAAAGGTCTTTCTCAGCAGGATGAAGGCTAGAGAAGAAGGCAGAGGTTACTTTATTATGCAAGCTTTATAATTCCTTTCCAATCATAATACTTCCCTAAAATGTCTTGATAACTTCCAGTTGAAGCTGGCTGATCACTTAGGTCTTTTTCATAGGTTAATGTCGATGCTGCTGTACCTTATTTTAAGATGCTTTGCATTTAACATGTTCCTTTGTCAATGTGATTGATAAACGATCTTTCTATTAAGCATTCATCTGTAAATGTTACCTGGGAAGAAGTAGGTAGGAAAATGGAGCTATTACATTCTTGATGCTTAACCCTTCCTACTCATTCTGCTCTGGTTGTTTTTCTTTTAAGCCAGGTTTTTCTCCATAGTTGCAAACGTGGTAGTGCCATAAGATTGGGTTAATGCTGTAGTAGTAACACTTAGTTGAAGCAAAGAGAAGGAAGACAGCCAGTATCAACAGTAAGTTCATTTATACCATTTGTTCAGCTGTGTTTAGTGAGAGTTGAGTTTATTAAAAAACATGCTAAGAAACTAAAAGCTGAGAGACAAAGCCGTGCATAGTTCAGTGCGGGTGACTGGTTCTGCTTCATGGCCGGCCTGTTGTGTTGTTAATCCTCTGCTGTTAGGGGAAGATAGGTGTGTAATGCAAAGCTGTCCTCAGCTGGAGGGAGCGTGACGTATGGGTTAGAGGGAGCAGGACTTTTCCTTGGTCATCGTTACGATTCTGTGCTGTGCAGCAGCAGTGTCATACAGTGACGTGGTAGTATTTGTGGATTTTAATTACATAGAGCAGGGCAGGAACGGTTATCCTTTTTTTCCGTTCCTGCCTTGGGTAAAGCTGATGCAACCAGAAGTGGGCAAACCCTGTGGTGTTTGTTCAGGTATATAGTTCAAACATACCTCTAATTCGGGAGCATTTGTAGTCTGCTAAACAAAAATGCCATAAAGGGGAAGCAAGTCATGTTTTCATCAATGTTTGGAGTCCACGTCACAACGCTGAGCGGTAGTTCTAAGTCCATGGTTGTTTGGATTCAGATTTACCATTAAATGTTAACGTACTTTGGTAGTATTGACTTTCTGTTGGAAGGCCTGTGGCTAAGCTAATGCTGGGCAAACAGCTCACTACAGACCATTCAGCTTTCCTTGGTAGAAATTTCTTGGTCTAATAGTAATAACTCTTCTGTTGCTCAGGTCAAAATTCTGCAATAGTATGCCCCTCTGCCCTTTCCTACCTGGGTGGAAAACACAGTCTACAAAGTTGTGTTTGCAGTATTTAAGGTTTTATAAAAATGAGCTGTTTCCTGTAGACAGTAAATAAATCAATAAAGAAATCTTGATAGAGGGCAAGGATCTGCACAGGAAAGCTGACTTGACCTTGAAACGCAAAACATATTTGCCAAGGATGAGAGTGAAACCTGCAGCCTGAAGGTCTGGCTTTTCTAAAAGTCCAGAATTATTTTAAAGCAGATTTTGATATGAAACTGGAAGGGAGGAGGTGTGAGTCAACCTAGTCTAGTATGCAAAGCTGCTTTGTTGGAAGGGTATTTTCACTGAGCACATGACTCTCAAGTGATACTGTGTAAGCCACCTCTATGCTGATAGACAGTGTGCCACATAATTTTTCCCTTTAAGTGAATCGTGGTCGTCTTTATGGTCTGAGAAGATAAGTAAGGCCAAGTAAATAGGCGGAGGAAATCCATAAAGCTGTGTGATTTTTCCTGCACTAGCTGCTGGCTGGGGAAGTATCTGTTTTCTTCCAAGATTGCACTGCAGGGACGTACCTGCATGGGCTGGTTTGTTGTGTTGCGTGAGCCCCAGCCTGCTCTCTGGAGACAGTAGCAGGGAGCGCATGTACCTCAGTTTCTTTGCCCCTGTGTGATCCCTGTATGGGAGGATACAGAGGAAATATCCAAACGTGTCTTGTTGAGGGCTGAATCATCCAGTTGGAACAGAAAATATATACGATTGGAGGATTGGGGTGGTTTAGTTTATAAAAAAACAGGGTGAGAGAGAAGAGTGGTGCGTGATGCATTATCTTCTGATAAACAAGGCTTCTCTGGAAACTGCACGGTCTCGATCCCTGGGGGGATTATTGCAATTCCTTGGAATTGTTCTCCAGCCTTTCAGGAGCCGCCCAGATAAAAGGGTTTGCCAGTTTCACAGCACCTGATTGTGGGGTTGCTCTTTGTTCTGCTTTTCAAAGTGTGTCTGTGGAGATGATGATAATGACAGCTGTCACAAGCAGGTGCTCCTGCTTCACTTTAGGCACTCTTATTCAGCTGTTTTGAAAAATAACTTGCTAGGCTCATAAATGTTGTATTGAAACAAAAAGTTTGCTAGCCTGGCATGCCAGTTTCCTACTGCTTCATTCTCTGTGAGCACAATGCCTTTATGATTTTAGCTAAATATTTATTTTTTTTTAAGCCAAAGAGAAAGCATCACTTTAAACGCTCCAATGTGACCTTTTGCATAGTAAGGGAGCTTATGAAAGTAATTTGGGTTCTAACTGGTGCTCCGTGCCCTCTCCATTATGCATTTGCCAGTCAACTGACACTCTTCTCAAATATTTACTCTGATATTTCACTGCAGTTGCCCTCTCCTCCATTCCAATACCATCTCCCTTCCACAGAGGTATCGCACGTATTTCAGTTACCCTCTATTTAAATAGCAACACTCCCTTCCAATACAAACAGTCAGTCAGTCATTAAACAATGAGGAAGACCAACAGTGGAGGAGGTTATAGGTGGGGCCAAGAGTGTGCAAGCGTGATTTTGTGTGGGACTTCCTGCTGAGGAGAAGAAAAGGACACTTTCCATTAGTGTTACGGTGTCATTCTGTAACGCTGAGAGACAAAATCAAGAGATCACTGCTGCAGACATAAGAGTGAGATCTCACTTAAAATTGTGTAGAAATATCCAAATCATTGTTGAAAGTAAGGTATGTTAAACAAAACACTGGCACTTTAACCATGTTTTCCCACCTCCTCCTGTAGCAGAAGGTGATTCCAAGTGGCTGTGACTCATGCTCAGGAGGTCCCCAGCAAGACTGTCCTTAAGAGGATAGCTACAGCTTTTCTGAAGGTTCTGCTACACATCCTTTCTTTTATGTAATGTACAGCAGAGAGCAGTATTAGTATTTACTCGTAACTTAAGAGCTGATCATGTTTTCTCCAAAAAAAGATCAGAATAGGGCATTCCCTGTTGGGAATTCAGAAGTATAGTTGGGTTCCTGTACTCTGTCCTGTGCTTGTTCATTAGAGATTGCATGTCACATCCTGGGAACTGCAGGATTAAAAATGCATTAAGGACAAGGAAAAAAATGATTAATGGAAACCATTTGACTGCTGAAGTGTCTAAGGGTTTCATGACTGTACAGGTTAGAGGCATGGTCATGATAAATAGTGTTGGAGAATGCTTGTTAAAATGAAGAACAAGAAGCTAATATATGTAGCGTATTTATGTTATGTTTAGATTTGCACCAGTTTAATTTCTAGAACTTGTAAATAAATTGTAGTAAGAAATGAGCTGGGATGTGAAGGTGGTAAGAACTGTCAGAATTGTGAAGTCTATGTGTAAAATTCTACATTTGTAATGGGACATGGGATCCTGAATAGTTCAGTTTCTTACCAATTCAGTATTTTATACTTGGATCAACTTTCAGATGGGAATTCACACGCCCAGGCGACAGAGCTGAAGGTATTGCATCCGTTGCAGCCTCCTCAGCCTTCTTGCTTTATAAACCTCTAAAATTTTGCATGTGCAGATCCTTGCACAGTGGATGTGACCCGACTGATAACAAATGCAGTTTCCTTCTCCTTTTGTTGACCTACTAGGCATTTGGAGGTCTGTAAGCCAGAAGTAAAAACCACTCTAAGTGCAAGGACAATATGCAACAGAAACATGCTATTGCTGTTACCTAAGCCAATTCTGTAAAACATAATCAAACAGTGATCTCCTGTTTGTAGTAGATGTAGTTTGGCCACGTTTTTGGTTATTTAACACTGTTTTCCAGGTGCCAACTTTGTATTTGAAATCAGCTGATGATCTTTCATTTCCAGCTCTCAGGGCTGCCCCTGGTTAAACAGACATTGAAGGGTAGCATTTTCGTGTAACGTACGTTGTGTCTGGCTTTGTGCAACCCTTACTCCTCTCTGTCTGGTTTATTGGCATTTGATAGATTTCATGCCGTGTGAAGTAGCTAATTTATTGAAAGAGAATTGAAAATAGAGAGCAGCCTTGACTCAAGATGTGGATGTGGTTTTGTTTTCTGTCACATCATGGTTGCTATGGTGACTTAGCAAGGATCTGTTTAGCAGTTGCTAGATGTTTCGTGTTCTGGGCAAAAGTTAGGGATTTTCCAGTATTCCTGTAACAGTTGTTTTACAGAAGTAGGTGTATGGAGAATGTTCTGCAATAAGTTCCTACTACTCTTGTTACGTATTGCTGCTTCTTTGAAGAGTACACCTGCTGTGTTTTGGCTGGTGGTGTCCCTGCCTTCCTGAAGTAACTTCAAGGAAGGTGGATAAACAACCTACCTGTCCTGTCAAGGTTGTCAAGTAGTTCCTCCCCAGGCGGGATGTCATGGACTGCAGTAGGAAATGCAGAGGGCTGGACAACACAAATGCTGCTAAGGGGTGGTCCTTCTTAGGAATCAGTTATGCAGTTTTGAGGAGGAGGTTGTGTTTGGACCTGATTTACAATGGTTGGAGTCAAGAAGTCTGAGCTCTGTTCACATATCTCTCAGGCTTCTCATGTCACCTATGGCATGATTAAGAGTGTCATGCAGCTACAACCATAACTGAGATTTTCTTCTTTTAGGTTGATAAGTGGAGATAGGAATTTTGTTCAGGTTCCCCACGTTCATTGGGAGGGGTTTAATGAAGGCTGCAGCGCATACGTGGAGAGTTACTGCTTCAAGTAGAGGCTCTCCACCTGGCAGGCGAGTTGGGCCAGTGTTTGTGAAATTCATGCTGTGTCTGGCAGCTTGCGTCAAACAGCTCTCTCCTCTTCCTGCTTCCCATCACTGGCCTGGGAGCAGCCTTTCTGCCCAGCGGTGGTGATCTGGCGGATTTGGTCACATCTCGGTGGTAAAATAAGCTGAGCACTGATTTCGCAGACTTTGTAGCTCATGTGTCTTAATGTTGAGACAAGCGTTTTTTCTTGTGAGCTCTTTAATGAACAGTTTTGTCCTGTCCATTTTCTGTAGCTTCGCAGAGCTGATACTTCAGCCCCACTGCAGACAGAGGCTGAAGGGTTTTTTCCACATGGTCTGGGGTAATCATTTTTCCTACTGGCAGCTCTTATGTTTTTATTAGTTTTGTAAGGTTAACTAATGCAACAACCTCCAGTCCCAGTTGTCTTAAATATTTAGAAGAAAGAAAGCGATTTATGCACGTTTTTGCTGCAAAGCTAGATTTAGTTGAATTTCTGTTGAATTTCTGAGTTAGATTCCCAGCTGATATAGATCGGTGAAGTGTCGCTGAAGTCTTTGGGATGATCAGCTCAGCTGAGGATCTGTCCTTTCTCAGTTAAATCATGTCACTTACGGAGGTTGAGATACTTTGCTCTGAGTATATGACAGTTGTTGCTGTATTTTTGTGCAGAGAAAGATGAGAGATATTTCTACTACCTTTTATCTCTGTGTAGCTATGGAGACAGACAGGAGTGTATGTGTATGGTTATACACATGCACACACACGTGGATGTTTATACACATGTTCCACAGACAGACAAATGTGGCAGGAAAACCTCTCCCTCTTTTTCCTATCGTTAATTAAGCCCTAATAATCCTAGGCTTCTGCTGACATGGATGGGTAGAGCCTCACTGAAGACTGGGGCCACTGTGTCCAAATTTATTTCCATGTATCAAAAAGCTCCAAACCCCAAACCTACGAAATGTCCCTAGCAAACTGGGAGACGCTTGGGAACAAAGCAGAAATAGTTTAGATTCACCCTACGGAGACCTTAAGCATCCATAAAGTCCTGCTCCCAATGCACAGAGCAAGTGAGGTCTCTTCTTATAGTCCAATACATGATACTTCATATTCATGCATAGGAGTGGGAAGAGAATGGTGATGATGGTCAGGCTAGGGGTCTTGGGAAGTGTGATGGATTAGGTGACAATGTTGTTCCCAGGAAGCTCAGAAATTCCTTTGTGCAGCTTTGAGGCAGAGTTGGGTGTCTCCCTGCTGTTAGTCTTTCTGTCTGTTTTCTTATCACGTTAATCTCTGTGAGATTAACATTGACTTTAAACTCTTTAAAGTCACTATGACAAGTAAGCACGGCAGTAAATTCTTCCATATCAAGAGTGAGACAAATTGTACTGCACTGCATATTATGGCATAGTACCACTAATTGCTTAACTTGATAAATGTCTTCTGATAGGTTATATAGTTAATGAACAAAGATGTTAATTGCTCTTATCTGAAATAGCTGCATTTGCAGGGGCGTTCTCTGGAGC
The DNA here is from genome assembly GCF_017976375.1 of Cuculus canorus. Taxonomy (NCBI): domain Eukaryota; kingdom Metazoa; phylum Chordata; class Aves; order Cuculiformes; family Cuculidae; genus Cuculus; species Cuculus canorus. The sequence goes on along the minus strand of NC_071413.1, from coordinate 8,768,101 downwards.
CATGGATGTCTCATAACAAAGATTTATTTTAAATCATCCATTGTTTTCAGCAGTTTCAGAGTCCATTACCCCTCAGTGTGCCAACTGAATAGTCTCCACCCCTGTCAGTTTTGAGAGCAATCAACTTTTCCTACATGTTATTCAGCAGGTCTGAATCTTATTTGGGTATAGCAAACTTACATGTAATACATCATGGGCCACAGCAGCATGGCTCATTCTTAAGAGCAGCCAAGAGAGAAAGAAGTAGCTGACAGTGAAAGAGCAAGAGTCTGGAATAGCCCTGTTCCCCCGCATCATGTGAAGTATTTGATTGGAAAAATCATTTTTCATTGTTTTGTTGGTGGGAGTTGTCAGCCTAAATATGTTTTAATGCAAATAACCATCTCTATTTGTAGAATTCCTCTTCTCTAGACACTTTCTTTTGAAAATATGCAGCTGAAGGTCTAGTACGTTATTATATGAGTAAGTGCATGCAAGCCTCATATTAACAATGGACGTCATGTTTATTCTTTCCCTTTTAGAATTTCCCATAAAAACAAGTGGGCAGATTTTTGCATTATTGAGTAGTCTGCTGCTGCTGCCTTTTCTCAGAAACAAAGAGAGAAAAGTAGCCTTACTTGGGAGCCTACATGTTCTTCCAGTTTTGGGAGCACTGGATTCCCCAAAGATTTGATTTATAGTAGATTTTGGTGTGTGGCTATTCTGGTACAAAGTTATTTCAAAGCTGTATGTTTAATAAATCTTCATGGAACTGAAAAAAGACAAAGTTCTCACTGAAGTTAAAACATACCTGATTTCCCAGTGGAGAAGTTGCATGTTTCGATAGGAGGCTAAAGGCTAATGTGAAGAGAAAAATGTTTCCTTGACTTTGGGTTTTTGTTTGTTGTAATAAATTTCTTTTTCATTTATGAGTCTCTTAGTCTTACAAAATTTGTTCAGCAGCAAACAGCCAGAAGTTAAAAACTGTAACTGTAAATCTATAAGCTGACATATGTAGATTCTCTGGCCAAAGTTTCCTAAGTCAGGATTAATTTTGTAGAGTGAATGAGAAAAGTGCATTATCTTACTTCATTTGATAGATTTCAGACTTTGCCAAGAAGTATAAATCTCCTTTCAAAAATGACAGCTATAAAAATAAGAATTATTATTTTCTTAAATGAAAGCATTTTCAACTGAACTTGATGTATTACTTACCGCTCAAAGATACCGTGGCTTTAGACTGTCTCATACCAGTAAATAGACTGAAATATTTAGGTCCTCACTGCTCACTCTCTTCCCCACGATATGCTGCTCCCGAAGTTATGTTAACACAGTGGTTTCTGTTTCATGTTAGAAATGGGGCCAAAGGAGCTAGAAAGTAATCTGGCTGGATTCCTTGATCTTCCCGACACCACTGCCAGACACAAATATTTGTAGGGGCAGAGACACAGGGAGTGGATGGAGGTGGGAAGGCTGCATAAGACTAGTGTTGAGGCCAGATCCTTTGTGGTGACCCACTGAGGATCGGTCTCACTTTAGGTATGTTTGAATCTCTGAGGCCACATTTCTGGTCTTGGATGTTAATTTCAATTTACCGTGGAGTGACCTGAGAGAGTGGAGTGGATACAGCTTCTCGAGTTGTGTACGATGAAGACCAACTGAAACATGAGAATGTGTAACACTTGCACTGCTTATTTACCAACCACAACGATTCACCATGAGCGACGATGTTGGCATACCTGAATGTCAAAATAGCCTGTGTTTTAAGAGGAACCGGTGACTCAGGCTGTGGTTTTGCCTGAGGCCAGTTCCTGATAAACGACTGAACTGTGCTTGGTCTTGTGAAAACACAACCAAGGAGCACCATTCCGTCCTCACATCTGTGTGTGTGCAGGGATTAGGGAAAGGACTACTTTGTGTGGGGCTGACCTTCACCTCATTCGTGCCCTGGTCTCTCTGTGAGGAGCACCTTAGCCTTGTGAGGTTCTGGAGACCTCAGGTCAGACGAGAGGTCTCTTTCAGTGCTTCTTTAGAGCGTTTCTGCACAGACCTAATGTGGGAGTGTGTGCAGTGTTAGCATCTACAAGCACAGTTTCAAGGAGCTCTGCACAGTGATAAATCACTTTGCTTTAGACTCTTCCCATTGCAAAACAGACGTGAAGCTGCCTATAGCTGGTGTTGTCAGAGCTGAAAATATTTCACTTGCTAGAACATGGTATTTTTAATGAAAATGGAAACAATGCTCATGACATTGCTTTATAGGGATTAAAGTAGAGTCGGGCTATTTGTTTTTTGAGTAAGATAGCAGACAACTATAGTAAAGCTTTGTGTGTGGTATGGCTAGATAGAAGGTATGAAGTGGGATTATATGAGTGCTATAGAGACCGCCTCATTGGCATAACACTTTCATTTGGCGAGATTAACCATGTGTAATTGCATGTTATGGCTTAGGTAGTCTTCTCATCCTTTGCAGACCACAGAACTCTGTGTTCCTCCATTCTCCATAATGAAAAGGACTGTCCTATGAGAAGAGGTTTATGCCTGGCATGAAATCACTTGTGCATGACTCTAGAGCTGTGACTGAACTGGATCATTTGTCTTTAATGCTGTTTAAATGGATGGTTTAAGGTATAGAAGAGGCTTCTCTTGGGAACAGATTCTGTGAGAATTCTTCAAATCCTCTTTGAAGTTAATGGAGGGTATTAAGGGCAGTCAGCACCTTCTTAAGAGAGAAATTTAAATTGCTTTGATTCATTTTGTTTTATATTTGCATCGGCCAGTTCTGGATTTCTCCCTTCACTAGTCTTCCAGAGCATGTTTTTGATAACTTTGTCTCCTGAGCATACTAGCTTTTATGCTGGCTGTTTTCATATTTTTCCCTGAGTGTTGTAATGCTGATTACTGAAGGATCTTGGGCCTTTAGCTTCCTGTGAGAACGAGATAATTACTCTCGAATCGGCAACGCATGACGTATAGTATCAGCGTTAAGCCACTGGGATTCCAGTCACTAGTGTAGAACAATATTGTGGGTAAATGAATAAGCAGAAGTTTATCATACTTCCTGCATAACAAGGTTTTTGTTAAAGAGACAGGAAAATTGTTTTCAGCGAGGGCTCACGTAAAATGAACACTGCTGCAACAAACGTTACTGAGAAATGGGTTGCGGTTCAGTTCCCTGGCTTGCTGGGCTTTTCTTGCTGAAAAGACAACTGACAAGGTGGTTGGCAGGGCCATCAGCTGCGTTTTGACAGGTGACGTTTATGGCCTCATGAACATATATGAAGTGTGTAACATCAAAGTATGATTTCCAGATGCAACGCCTACTTAACGTATGGGAGAGAGTTGTACCAATAAGAAGCAGAGACCTTCCAAATGCAGATTGCTTATTTCACACTCGCCCCCAGGAATCCTCTGTTGTGATTTTAAGAGTTGGTCCTGTTTGACCCTGAAATAGATGTGGTTTCTCCCTTGCCTTCTTTATTTCAAGACTGTTGGTTAAAAATAACTTATGCATTGAGTACAGTGGGAGTAAATTGGAGAAGTTTAAGTTAGATGTAAACCAGTAATAGTGAGAAAATAATTCATAAATGTAATGAACTTTACTCTCATGCATGATGTGGCCAACCCAAGGATTTTTTCATGTGGTGGGATTAATCAGTAGCTTTTTATGAAAATAATTGCACTGCTATAGCAATACCGACCAGTTTGCAAAAGCAAAGCAAAGCAAAATAAATCACATCTTTAAGTACCTCTGCTAAATACTCAAATTAATTAGACAACATGAAGACTTGCATAAAGTGTGCTGTATGTATGCATACTCGATCGATACACAGCTGTATCTCTGTGTATTTATGTGTAGGACATAATTTTACTTGTTCTTACATATATACATTCGTATTTTGGCTTATCTCAGAGATAATTGTACTTCTGTGATGCTTAAGAATTATGGATATACTAAGAACTTTCATGTTCAACTTTGTTTCCTTGCTCCTGTCAATTTATGTTGTACATGTAATTGCAAAGTGCAGTTACTTATTTATGTTTTAATTGTGACTTTCACTTTAAACTGATCATCAGCAGTCTGTGCAGGAAACCAATGCTTTTGTATAAGCTGAAGTGAGTAGGTTGGTTGCTCTGCTTTTGCTTGAGTCTAAAAGCTGCGGGCTGACTCTCTGAAGCCCCAGGAACCACTGTCAAATGTAGCAGTCTAGGGTTCAGTGTGCTTCATCAACCTTGTAGACAGCAAGGAGAAGAATAGAGTAAAACTACCTTAATATAGTACACTGCTGTTCTGCCTACGACTGAGATGGTACGTTTGTAGCATGTGTATGGCCAAATACCTTTATAGCTCAGTTCGAATTGAGATTAGATTCCATTGAGTCTTGGGCCCGAACAAATGCAGTTTGACGTTTTCATATTTCAGGTACCTAGGTCTAGCCTGGTTTTGGTTTTATGTGGGTGTTCTTAACACTTGAGCATATTGGATGAAGGTGGCTGGATGTATCTCTCTGTTGAAAGGCATATGTAGGAATTTTGCTTTCCAATTAGATGTTTTGCAGATATTTTCAACACCAAGAGTAATTTTGATAGTGCAGTTGCTACTTTGAAATTGTGAAACTTCTGATGACTAAGTAAACATTTTTTTCCTCTCCTTTGTTTTCTTGCAGCCAACTGGGTACATGGAAAACTCCATTTCCTACAGTGCTATTGAAGATGTTCAACTGCTCTCCTGGGAGAATGCCCCTAAGTACTGTTTACAGCTCACAATCCCAGGGGGTACTGTCTTACTGCAGGTACCGTGAACACAGAAGCACAGTTTTCTTTCTCTCTTACTATGAATCTTTGAATTTCCCTTTGCTGTGCATGAAGTCTTAATTAGATGGACTCAGAAAAGACAGAGAAGTTGGTGCTGTTCGGTTATCTTAACGCAGAAAATTTGCTTGGGATGAAAGCTCTGAAACTCTTCATGTTGTTTGACAGTCAGAATGGAAATTTTGGGCCACAGTGATTAAATCTCCTTGCTAGTTTTGTATATCAAAATAGTGGACCCTGTGGAAGGGTACACTGATGTGGGCCTGGAACAATTTAATTTTTACATATAGTCCTATTCCTGCATGAAACAAGTTAAAAATTTCATCCTCAAGTTCATATAGGAAACCCATAACTCATGCTGGAGTTGGCAGGTATCCTTTTTTTTTAAGAGGAATTTGATCTTCACTGAAAGATTTCAATATATTTGTATGGATATCTACATATGCTAGTTCTCTAAGTATTGTTTTCAAACAGAAAATTCTGCATTTCTGTTATTCCAGACTTCTTAACCCACTTGAGAGGCTTTGTAGGACTCCTGAGATAATTGCAAATTTCAGTGACATAAGTGTTCCACAGCACTGAGCTCTGGAACTACTTCAGGAAAAGTAAAGCAACTGAAACCCCAGCTGCTTGGCCCCCAAAAAACTTGGAACAGTCATAATTTGAAAAAGACCGTTTTGGATCTAACTTAACTTTGGATCCACAGCTCCCTGCTGCATTTAAAGAAAATTGGTAGGGCATGCAGACTTTAATCTGGAGCAGCCTGCCATGTGGTACTTAAAAAAAAATCCCAATAAACCAAGCACACAAATAATTACATTTATGAGAAAGTAACATCTTAATGTGGATGCTTTGGTATTTTCTTCGAAAAGATCAGTGTCTTTATGTAACCTCATAGGAACTGATAAAGAAGTGGAGTGAGCTGGGCTTCTGTTATGTTTACTGGTGACTGGCTGAGCAGGCTGGATCGGATTACATTCTAACTCTATGGGAATTTCAACATAATTGAAAATACAAACTTTAAAAATGTTTTTGGTATGCCTTGGCCCTTGGTGGTGTCTCGCTTCATCCAATGTGGCCAGATTGGAGTGAGTATAAAAATAGATTTCCCTTGTACAATGCTAAACACAAATGCTAAACAGTAAGAAAAGTTATGTTTAGTAAACTTAAAAATCAAGAAGCAAAACTTGGATTAATCTGTAGCAGTCGAGTTCAGCAGCAATTCTTTGGTGTATGTGACAAAGAGTCTTAAGTATCCAAAATACCCATTCACTGGGGTGCTGGGAAACAGAAATGCTGAGAAATTAGTCCTTGCATACTTAGTTATTTCCACACTTCCGGGAGAGTTCAATACATTTATGGGGAATTGGGACTTCCGATCTTTTATAAAATCATTCTGCCCTGGTAGTCTGAGCAGCAGCGTGCTCTGATGTAATTTCCAACTCTGGTATCAGGAAGTGTATGATATTGGAACAAGTAAAACTAGTCCAAAACACGTTCCCCCGTACTGGTTTTTTTCCTGAAGTACACTTTTGGTGAAACCTGTTTTTTTTTTTCCCAAAGACTGTAGAAATATGATAAACTGTTTCGATTACTCTTCCCCCCTCCCATTTACTTACTATTTCTGATTAATTTCAATGTTATGTTTTGACATGAGTTTTTACACATGCTGTATTGCAAATTCTCTAATACTATGGGATACTATTGACTTATTTTGATGTAAAATTAAACATTTTATAGTTCTGAGTCACAGACTTTACTGATTTTTCATTTTTCATAAAAATTTAAAATTCCAGCTCCTGCTTCACTGATTTGAAGCAGAAGCAAATTTTGGATGCCTGGCATTTCCCGCTGATGGAAATGTATTTCCAGCAAACCTTGTTGTCAGCGTGTGATGTTAGAGCATCCCTCGTGTATTTGTCTGTTAGGCATGACAAATGCCATGAGAGAGTCCAAGTCTGTGTTCAAGTTCTCATTCTCCCTATCTGCTGTCACCAAGGCCTATTTTTGGCTTATTACTGCACAGTAATGAGTCAGAGAAGGAAGAGTGCCATTACCTTTCCTTACATCATCCTGATGTCCTCCCATAGCAATACTGACCTATCCCAACCTATATTAACACAGGAAATCTGACAAAGCAGTGCCGGAGCTGATGCAGCTGCTCTTGGGGACTCGGATCATGATAGCAGGACGTGTCTACCTGGGTTTCAGAGGAGAATTTGGTTCTCAGGCAGCAAACAGCTTAGTCTGGGCTGAGATCACACTGAAAAGTTGTCTTTGTGCGTGTGCTTCCCGCTCAGTGTTTGTTGTGGAAGCAAAACTGTGCACTGGCATGTTTCACTGCCTGGCTTTTGGGGATTCTCATCATCTCTCAGGGGAGTCCTGGACAGTGGGTTTTCTGGAAGTCACGGACAGTCAGTTCTCTAGACAACGCTGGTGGCTTGTGTTTTCTTTGTTCCTGACAAATGGTGTGATCCCTGGTCCTTCAGATGAGCAGCAATCAATTCTTGCACATTTTTTTTTTCTTTCCTGCTATTGGGATAGCAGGTGTGAAACAAGGTGTTGCTGAAGCTGGCTCGTAGGCCACAAACACTTCAAGCCAGGAAATGGGAGCTAAATTTAGCCTTTAAAGAAGTGTGAGCTTTTTAGTATCAGGGCCCTCTTCTGCTGGGCTAAACTTCTGCTCCTCTGCTGTCTGCCTGTAAAGCACAATCTGCAATTATGGTATTGTGCGGATGGTTATGAAGAGCGTGCTGCTATTGATAGTGAAATAACAGGAACAGCCTTCTGAAAGAGACTGAAAAAACCCTTAGAATATAATTTCACAGGCTGCTTAGCACCAAATGTCGGAAGAGACCCAGAAAAAAGGCTTTGGTGTGTCAGTCATGTCAGTACTACCTGCTTTCCTGTGATGTCCTTTCTTTTCGATGGGTTCTAAATGCCTTAAAGCTGCCACTTCTATCTCTACCACCAGTGGTGTTTACTCATATCTTGGCAATCGAGTGTAGTCAGAAGGAAAACCAAACAGAACAGAAAGCCCTGACAAGTCCAACAGTCACACGTTGTTGAGCTCAGTGCTTGAACATGATTATTTTGCCAGGGATTCCCCATGGTAAATGTTTTTACTGGATTTTTTACTAACATTTTGTTTTAGCCTCCTCAGAGAACCTGGCTTTTGTTTTAAGTTCAAGCCCAGCTGATATTGCTGGTGTGGAGAGATAGTGCAAGGACTAGAATCCGGTGGAGACTGGAATGTTTTCAGGAGGAAAACAGTGTTTCTAGGGATTGGCAGCAGCTCTGTCTGTACCTTGCATTAATCCAGGAAAGTAGCAAGTTTCACTTACCCGCCTGCCCGCGTCGTGGAGGTGCAAGGCTGGGATATGCGTCAGCAGTGTAAAGGTTTTGTACAATCAAAAAGGCAGCAGTGTGTGTTCCATGGGAGCTCGATGTCCTGCAGCCCTGAGCTGCTCTGCTCTGCTGTTCCTCTGGATGATGATAAATGGGTGCAGAGGAGCCTGCAATGTTTTATGAATCTCAGTAACGAGAATCAGCTGGAGGAAAGCATAACAAAACCCCCTCCTGCTGACCAGGGAGCAAGCTGGGGAGAGGAAGAAACACAGAATAAGACTAGGAAGAGTTGAAACCAGAGTCTGGATCATCAAATCCCACTTATTGCCACATCTTTTCAGATGGTTAAATCCCTTAGGAGGGTATGTGTGAAGCATGCTATTGTAAGGAAAAATGTGGGAACTTTTTGCTACGTGAACAAGTCTGTTCTTGTGTTCTTCTGAGTAACGCGTGCTAGTGAAAAGGGATCCGTAATGCTGACTTACCATTAAAGGACCTTGGTAGCATGGCATGTGTGGTGTGGTGGAGATGACAGGTTTTCTGCTCATGCTTGTTGCTACAGACATATTGATATCAGTGGAGCTGTGAGTATTTATATTATCTAAAGGTCTTCACCATAATTTCTAGAGTAGTTGGTTTCTTCTGGAGTTTGAGGTGTTTCTCAGTATCACACAGGTTCCTATTTTGTCTCCTCCTTGCTTGGGTGGAAATTACTGTAACACTGCTGTGAAACAAGTGTTCAGTTTCCTATTTCTGTGGAAAAAAAAAAAAGAAAATCTGGTTTTAAAAAGTTCACTTTTTTTTTTTTAAAATGAAAAGATATATTCCTATTCAAATGTCTAAGGAACCAAGTGGTTTGGGTGCAAAGAAAAATACTTCTCTTTTTTTGCAGAGATGTAAATTTACTTATGTTGACCACAGCTTTATATATACAGGCATTTAATCTGTTGCACAGTTTTCCTCTTGCAAGCAGTCTTTTCGAAGCTGATGAAATTAATCCTATGAGTAAAGTTTGTGCTGCAGTTGATCCCATGTGACTCTGTGACTGAACATTTACACCCCAAAAATTAGAATATAAAATCCTTCAGAACACAGTTCCAGGATCTTTTTTTTCTTTTTTTTTTAGAAAAAAGGTGCTGCCTACAGTGGATGTTTTGAAATCAGATTTCTTCCTCCTCATTGGAAAAATAATAAATAAGTTACAAGTAGTTGGAATCTTCTTGCACCTGCTGAGTTTTACTGTTACATTTTTCTGAAGCACTTTTCTACTGTGTTGTGGTTGTGCAAAAAAAACCGTGGGAGGCTTTGGTTGTGCAGGAAGCTCCAGTCATTTGGACTGTGTGCCACCCAGAACTCTGTAGTTGACAACAAAATTCTTAGTGGAATTGAGACCTAAACATACTAAACACAGGGGGCCCAGGCTGTTATTTTACTTACATAGGCTGTAAAATCTCCACAGTACTTCATTCGTTTCTCATTGACTATTTGTAACAACAGAAAGCAAAACATTTCCAGGTTGAATCTTTTTTTTCCCTAAGTTGGAAAGGTAGCTGTGAGATTAGTAGCGTAGAACCCACCATGCAGGCAAGGCTGAGTGTAAGAAAAATTTTCCCTGTATGGTCAGAATGCCTAAGGAAAGCCTGTTTTAGTTCTTTTGTGTCTCATTTTCTCCACCTTATTGTACCCTAGAGCTGAATAAATATAGTAGGTTATGCTCTTAGCTGAAGTAAAAAAAGTAGGTGTCGGTTCCTGGGAAGTGATGACTTCAGCGTAGAAGTGCTGGCCTCCAGGAACGCACTTCAGATAAAACTGTAAATGCGTGTGTACAGCCCCTGTAAATGGATTGTAGTTCCCTCCACTGCTTTGCACTTTTGGTGCTCCTTTGCATTTTCCTTGCTCCAAACTTTAGGCATTTTACGCACAATAACCTGTATGCTGCAGTAAGTCAGTGTGTGACAAGGTGGCCATCGGCTGGACAGCTATCTGGATGAGCACTGCCTGGCCTGATGACTCTTCTGTCATCCTGGCATACTCTCCCAGTTGTTTTGGTAAGAAATAAATATTCTCTGTAGTCCCTTTCCCAACGTAAGCCTGAAAAAGGAGGGAGGAACAAAGGATGCTGTGCAAGAGCGAGCACTTCATTGTCCTTTGCAAAAGATCCAGCATTTTCTGCGCATCACTGTGGTTTTGCAGCTTGCTGAAGTCATGCAAGCGGAAGGGTGTATAGGAAGGATTAGTCTCTGCTGCCTGGGAGAGGTGAGGAGTGCTAGTGTCAGACAGCTCCGTCCAGATAACGGTAGTTGGGTTAAATGCATTCAGTCTATCTATGTTAAACACTGTGGAAAAGCGCTGGTGAAATGACTGCTCACTTTCCAAGTTGCTCTTACCATCAAGTCCTGATCATTAATAGAAGTGTGGGAATTCCATAAAGGTTTGTTTTTCCACTTTTGTCCTCTTCTTTGTCCTCTTCTTTGTCCTCTTCTTTGTCCTCTTCTTTGTCCTCTTCTTTGTCCTCTTCTTTGTCCTCTTCTTTGTCCTCTTCTTTGTCTTCATTTTCCTTGGAGGTGGTCTCGAATGACAGCCGAAGCTCTCAGGATCAAACTGTGATCCTGAATCGTTCAAACTCCTCACCTAGATCCAGATGCAAGTTTTCTCGATCACTTCCCCTCTACAGTAGCTGACACTACATATAGACAGTGCTTGATCCCACACTTGGAACCTGCTCACTTTGCTGATTTTACTTTTTAAATGCTTCCTGTATTTTTCTGCTGTCAAGTTGAACAAGCCTTTCCTCTGCCTGTTTTGGTTTTGCCTTCTATAGCATTCTTTATTTGTTTTCTCCTCCAGTATTTACAGTGCACTTGTGTCTTGACCTCTGCCTGATGTTGTCCTCTTTAATAGTTTCTGTCATCCAGTTTATGTAAGGCTCCAGTCAGTTTGGCAATCTATCTACACATAGTATTTGCTACTTCTTTGTAGTGGTCTTACAATCTGTAGCTTCTGACATCCTGAAAATAGGAGAGTAATTAACAGTTTTCAACAGGTCCCATTTTTAGGGCTTTAGCATTTGCCCTCGCTGTAGACTTCAGTGCATTTTTGGTTCAAGTCATTTAATGGTCAGACCATGGCTGAGTCAGGTTGACATTTTGCCTGTTTGAGAGAAGTACTTAATCTCCCTAGAATATTTTGGATTTTATCAATTTAAGTAGCAGTATCATAGTTTGCATTGCTCCTGTGTACTCAATGCATGTGTTTTTTAAGGAAGTAATGGATGTGTAACCTGCAATATTATTAGCGCTGTTGCTTAGCGTACATACTCAAGCCTATAAAAACTTTCAGTTTTACTTACTTTTTAAAGGACCTTGTTGGTAATTTTTGAAATGAGGGTTTTCCATTCTCCTTCATGAAACAATTTTCACCTTAAAAAAAAAAAGAAAAAACGTTCTATTTGAAATTGTATCTTTCAAAGAAATCTGATGAATTTTGAAAGCATTTTGTCTTGGCAAAGATAAGAAGAACCTAAGCATATGCGCCTGTGTACTTCATGCCTTTTTAATTATGTTAAAAATGTTCTTCAGGCTTTTTTGTGGCTAATTATTTTTGACCGTTTTGTTATATTAAAATAGAGTATAAAGTATATCAACTTGAAATTCAATTCTATAATGTGTATAGGTAAAATGTCTATCTTACAATATGTTATGCATATACATGAAATACTGTGTAAATAACAGAAAGAAAATCATTAAATATTGGCAAACTAAAATATCCTGAAGACCTGCACTCTGAATGTTTTTACAGTTTTTCATTTCATGCAAAGAATAAAAAAAAAAAAAAAGAAAAAAAAGGAAAGGAATGGTGCTTTTTGTTTCCATTTGTTGGAAATTAATATTCTGATATGTCAGCATTCTTCATGAAATGGAAAGTTTGGTTTTGATAAACTTTGTGGTCAGCCAGGATTATTTATGATAGATTTGTTCTGCTTTATTGCCTAGAGATCTATTGGAGGAGCAGTCAATTCTCATTAATATATAAATAAATAATATGTAATACGTATATAGAACAGCATTACTCCATTAATTCCCAGAAATCCGTCCAAATTTAATGTCACTGTGGCAGCAGCACCTGACCTTGAGATTCAGTGCTGTTTTGGTAGCCATGCAGTTTTTACTTCCAATATTCTTGCTATTACCTGTGAACTGAACCAGCGTCAAGAAATGAAATTCATTCTGTGGTGTCAGTTTTTCATAATTAACCTGGAAAGGTGTTGGGGAGTAAAATTTTTTGCATGTTCCTTTAATTTGCTAGTAATATGTGTTTTTTAGCCTCTGAAGAATCTCACCTCATTTTTTTTTTAACATGGATTTGTAGGCTATTCTGTAATTTTCTCTGATTGTGTAAAACATTTTGAATTGTATGTAAAAATTGCCCATTGGCAGTGAGAGCTGGAAAAGCCAAAGGGCATCTCTACGCACTCAAATATTTCAAACCTATGTCACCTTGTTAAGGCATGCATATTTACGTCACTGTAGATGCTTTTGTATTTTTTGATACTGAGCCTTGTGACCTTCGGGAGTTTTGAACCGTTCCTTCATTGGCTCCAAACCTGGCTTCACACTGAGGATTTCTGGCAGCTCTGCTTAATACGGACGAAAGCGAGTGATCACTGGGAGTGATTATTGCAGTATTTATGCTGTTCCTGCTAACATTTCTGTGCATGTGTCTGCACGTCTGTGCGTTATGCTTTTCACTCTGTTTTAATATTGCTGAAAGAGCTAACATGTTGTTTGAATTGCTTTGGGGCCAGATGAGAAAGAGAACAAAAAAGGAAACTGGAGTATGGAAAAAACCCACCCTTCCTAGCAGAATGTCAACCTGGCTTCTTACTCTACTCCCCATGATTAATAGCAAAGGCAAATATCCTATGGACCTTAAAGATCTGACCAAAACCTGATTGTAACTAGAGAGGACTTTTCACAGTCTTTGAGTTGGACACTGTTTCGCAGAATGTTAATTTTTTGTAGGATTTTGTTTCAATGTTTCACATTTGCATGGAGAGCTTCATGTCACTGCTTTCTGTGAAAATAAACTGGTTATAATGTAAAGGTGTAGCTTTGAGCACAGTTTCCCTTGCTTTGATGAGGCTGGGGGTGAACTTAGACAGGGTCATAAAGTTTGGAAGAATATGGTGAGTGCAGCCTTGCTAGTTTTAGGGCACATATAGGTTATGGGCTTAGTTTTGGCTGAAACACTGTTAGAAACTAATGGTTCTCTTTGTAACTTCTGTTTATTGCAGGCTGCAAACAGTTACCTGAGGGATCAGTGGTTCCATTCTTTGCAGTGGAAGGTAAGTTCTGCACTTCAATCTCTCTCTTGTCTGGCTCTAAGAATACTTTTTAGCATTCCCTATTTCTTCATTGTAAGAGCCCTGAATGGACAATGTCTTTTTCTTACAGAAAACCTAAATCAGAACATGCATGCAGTTTCAACTTGTGCATATAGTGAATGAAGTAGATAGAAGTATAGAGACCGGTTCTGGTTTTGTACTATGAAGTGTACTCCATTACAGAATGACTACAGCTTAATCGGATGCTCTGTGTTCTTGGGATACATGGGGTTTTTCTTTATTACTTTCTTTGTCTGAGAAACTAGGGAGAAAAGGTGTCTTTTAGAGTTGCTTATTGTAAGTAACATCAATTTGTTATGCATCAGTCTGTGTTTATGCTTTAGGATGGTTTGGATTTAAAAGCAGTTTCCATTTCAGAGATCTTGAGCTGTTTCTCATTTTCAGTGAGAACAATTGACTGATTGCCCAGAGTAGGGGAAGTGGATCACAGTGAGAACATTGTCTCTCAAAAGCAGCACATTCCTCATTGAAAACTGTGGCTGGTGACCTTTGGATGGAATCTGTATGGATCTTTGGTGCAGCTAGAAACAAGTTATGGCCAGATGCTGAGTATGGTTGTCCTCTCTTTTCTTGCGGTGGGAAACACAAGCAGTAGCTTTTCAGCTCAGGACTTGTCTTTGGCAGGGTTTCAGTGAAGTCAGCCAGGTTGGCTGTGTAGCTTATCAAGATTTCAGCCTGCTGACAGCAACCACATGTGAAAATATAAGGAAGTCCCTCCCACCAAACTGGTTTTGTTGTAGGTGTGTTTGGTAGTTGCAAAATAGTTGTGTGGCAAAACTGCAGTATTGGTGCGCTTTGTATAGCAATCAGCATTTGGCAGAATCATATTCTTAGTGGATCCAGGTTCTTATCAGAAAGATCCAAGTGTCAGGATCTCCTTTTCCAGACCACTGGCATATCTTCCAGCCTGTTACCCTGATTACCTAAATGAGCATGGGACAGTAGTGCTGATAGCAGAAACTGGGCTATGGTGTTGCACTTTATTTCAGCCTCTTGACAGTATCATTAACACAGTGCCTAGCCAGTCTTGTTTTCTTTGCAACTCCTGAGCATAGCGAGAGCTAAAGGCATGCAGAGACAGTATTTCCATGTGGCCATTATTTTCCCTCCTGCTTTGGCCGACAGGGATGATCAGGGAAAGCGTGGACCAAAATGGTGATGGAGTTTCTTTTTCTGCCTTGGCCCTAGCCAGGAGGGCTCTGGTACTAATGTGCTCGTGGCATATGCCCACTTTGCTCCCACAGAGAGAAGAAAAATGGGGGTCGTAGATACAACTCTGAAAAACAAGGAAGGAGTGGTAAAGATGCAACCTGGCCCCAGCACCACCCACACTGTCAATTAAATTATAGGGGGGAAAGAAAAAAAGCCTAGACAGAGTGACCTGGCTTGCTCACATGCTTTTCAGTCATGGAGAGGGAGCTTTGCTCTGTGGGAGTTGTTTTTAAAGGAGTATTTCTTAAACTTTCCGATGCTTCTGACCAAGCATCTCATTTTGGGAAACTCTGAGTAATTTAACTTGTTGCAAAGTAGAATTTATTTTTGCTTCCTTGCTTCCCTCCCTACCCCCATTAAGTTCATTTCTAAAGCACAAGTGAAATATTATCTTGATTTGAAAGACCTTCCCATTACCAAGAATAGCAAGTAACTTTTTCCCATAAGAACAGTTTAGTCACTGCCCAGGTACTTACCACTAATAAATTTCTCTTTGCTAAAATGGTGATAGTTTTGATGAATTTTGTTGCTTAATAGTTTAAAGGAAGAGCTCCTGGTAACTATCTGCTCTTTACTTTTGCTCATATTTGACAGATTTAAGTGAGGTCACAACAGAACTAAGAGGAAAGACAAACAGTATTACCTAGAACAGGAGCGGAAGGAGCTGCTTTAGTGAAGTTTATCAGTTAATTTGCGCCATAGCCTGTGACTTTAAGAGCTTGGTGCCAAGGTTCATCTTACTCCGTAATTTTTATGCTTTGATGATTAAGCAGGTAGTGAGGGAACCCACAAAAAAACAGGAAGCCTGTTCTTCTGGAATGGGTCATTTACACAAAGCACCAGCTGGCAGAGAGATCGCCACAGCTGTATTATAATGGGATGGTTGTGCTGATGAATGATATATTTGTCCAGTGGTCTTACAAATAATAGGTCAAAACATTTCTGTGGGCATGTAGAACACAGATGCAAAGTGGTGCAGATAGCTGAAGCAGTTATTCTGGGGAAGATGTTCAACAGATTTGAGGTTGCTCTTACTAGTACTCATGTGGTGGAAGCATTTAGGGGGTCCAGCTGAACCCAGTCCCTGCTATTTTAGGCAGTAGATACAGGTGGAGCAGGAGACCTTCTCTTCTCCTGCCCTGCCCAAACGGGGCTGGAGGAACCCATTTTATGAATGGCAAACTGATATTCTGAGCCAGCAATGGGGATTGCCGACCTTGTTCTTAAAACAGGAATAACTTGAATTACAATTGTGGGAGTAGATCCGTATTCTGTCAATATTCTTCTGGCTCCTTTTCCTGTGCTTCAGGCTTTGGGAGTCAGATGCTGCCTGTGATCTGAGCTACCTGGAAAATGGCTAGGTCCAGTGAACAGCTGTGGTGTTAAATTTGGGGAAGTTCTTTAAGTTCAGTTGTACAAGGTTCAACACAAAAAAAAAGGGAAAAAAACCAAGAAGCCCTCTATCTTGGGAACCAAGAGTGGGAGGGGAGAGACAAAGAGGCGATTGTAGACCATATTCTAACCTGTCACAGTAAGATAAGGCTCACCTCAGTCACTTCACTCAGTACGAGTGGATGTGTGTTCAAATATAAATGTTTTCTTACCCTCAGTCAGAAAATATTGGTGTGCGCCAGTCCACAACGCTTTGTCTGTAAAGCAGTTTTTAGGTAATAACAACATTGCTGTGCTTGAGGACCCACCCTATTCTCAAGACCTGAACTCCTTCTTCCCAAAGATCCGATTGGTGCTTGAAGGAACCCTTTTTATGTTGATAGAAGATATGAAAGCAAAAATGATGGGGATCCTCAATAGCCTTTCAGAAAATGATCTGCAGAATTGCTTTGAGTGTTGGCAGTGTTGTATGCAGCAGCTGTGTGTCAGCTCAGAAGGGAACTCTTGAAGGTGATTGTAGTTGATTTTCATAACCTCTTAAAAAGACTTACTGGCATGGTCTCTTTTTTTTTTTTTGTCAGACCTCATATACTGGTTATCCTTTGGTATTTTATGAAGGTGCTAGGGCTGTGAGAGATCTTTTATGTGGTGCATTTTTAAGGTTTAACACACTTAGGGAATTTAATTTGCCAAACACCACTCTGGAAATAATTTTTGTTCTAGAGACAAACATTGAAATAAAAATCAAGAATAATTTCTTCCTACAGCCTCGAGAATAATAAAAGAGATGCTACAGATATACAGAAATAAAAGAAAACCAAACACATAATTATCCTTGTTTTAGATCCAGCTCCAAGAAGTTTTATGTGTCATCCAACTAACTAGCTGTCAAGATGCTTACACAGCTTTTTAGATGTGACTTTCTCCTTGAATACTGTGCTCATTGAAGAGAACATGGGTGTAGAGACAGACTGTTCCTTATGTAGTCATTTTTTCTTTGGGTTTTCCAGTTCATAAGCTTCCACTAAAAGTTGCTCATAATTCCTCATTTAATCTGGATATCAGTGTATATCAGAACTCCAAAAGGATTATTGGCCACCTCAGCCTATTAGAAATCCTGATTTCCCTCGGGTTGTAGCTAAGCCAGACTATCTTTGTCCAGAGAATAAACAGAACATGTTAACAAATGTCCAGATCCTCAAACATAAACAAATCATTAATCCATTGTGTAAGGAATGTTCCTTTCAACCAAGGAGGTTGGATTGAAACCATGGTATGTAATCTTTGGTGTTTGGAAGCTGATAAGTCATAACAGTGTATCAATAAAGATAACAACACTTTCTGTGAATATACAGAAGAGAATAACACATGCCATTCATTGCCCTTTCTGGATCTAGGCTGGGTCCAGAGGTAACCAGCTACTTCTGTAGGCAATGGAAACAGCTTAGTGTTGAAAGGGCACTGCAGCTGGTAGTTCTGACACACACAAATAAGCAAGTATGTACCCTTGGCATTTTCCCAGACTGCATCCATCTACTTTCTTGCATGTTTATATCTTGACGTCTTTAGGCTAAGAACTTCTGTATATTTGTGTAGTGCTGAGCACATAAAGGTACCACCCTCTGTAGAAAATGTTGACCCCTACATGCTTAAAGTATTAGTCACTAAAGACCCGCTTAACTAATTTAGTACCATGTTGTACTTAAAGACATCAGTGAGGTCTTTTCCAGGGATCATTGGGTCTTCTCTTGTAAATCTATACCTGTACTCCATATCACATTTATTGGGGGGGATACACCTAAAGGTTATACAGGGCATGTAGCATTTTTTAGCAGGCTTGTTAGTAATGTCTGAACACTGCCCTCATTGCGGGGTGTGGGTTGCTTGTGTTTTCTAGTTATCTGAATGACGCAGCAATGAAACGTGTCAGTTGAGGGCCTTTGGGGGAATGTCCTGAATTGACACAATACGGAAAGTACAGACCTAGCTCTGCAGTAAAGCGTGAAACATGACTCAAGCTGAGTTTTGTGTACCTCTGACCTGGATCTTCTAGAAAGGCGATCTTCTAGAAAGGCTTGCCTATACCGTATCTTTCCTACTGATGCTAATAGCCTGTCCTCTGCTGTCCCCTAATGAATGGTGCTGCTTGGTTGGGAGTTTTACCCATCTGTTTGCACGGACAGTGCAAATGTGTTAATTGTAGAATTGTTTAGGTTGGAAGAGACCTTGGAACATCATCTGGTCCTCTCTGCACCCATGATGCACTTTTCTTCACTCAGTGCAGGGTATACTTTGAAGTTGTAGAAGGTCACTGAGAGCCTGTGAAGCCTGCACCAGGCACAGTATTGATGTGTGGTCTCACAAGTGCTGAGCAGGGGGAGCAGTCGCCTCCCTTGCCCTGCTGTCTGTGCTTGTGCGTGTGCAGCCCACCATGTGTGTGCAGCCCTGGCTTGCAGTCAACAATCACATTACCTTTGTTTTAAAATTTGTCTTTTACACAGACACCATGTTTTGATTCCCATGAATTGGGAAACTGGAACGATGCTGTCATTTGGGATTTGCGAACATTATGCATCGAATGCTAAACTAAGTAATGCTGGCCTTCATTCAAAAACTTTAATTTTGGATTAATACTTCCCTGGTTCTCATAGGGATTGCTGTATCTGTGTCTTCAGGAAATAGATATTTCCATGCATAAGCAGTCTTATTAATTGCAAAAGGATTGACTCATATAAAGTCACACTTGACCTGAATGGTGGTTTCTGGTCTTTACTGTGTCCTGGATATGAATTCATTGTCCATTAGAAGTGAACATTTTTTTATACAAGAAATATGGATGAGTATCAGTTTTTGTATCTAATGGTGAAAGTTCAAAGGGAGTTATTTTTTTGTGCTGTAAAACTGCAAAAAAATTAAGTTGAAAGAAACTGTTCTCAAAGGGGGGTAAAGCCTTACTTTTGTAAAGCACCTTTACAGTTTTGTCGCCATGGTAATGATTAAAAATAGTGCTGATACAGGAGTGGGGTTTATATAGAATTTAAATGATGACATTAAAGAAATTTATAGCCTTAAATTTTGGTAAATCATGCCTTAAAACTATGAGATCAGGAAAAAAATCACATTGGTTATGGCTTAAAAGGCCCATGTCTGTCATTTGTATTTAATAAATTTATGATTCTAGAGAGAGGAATCTGTGATGCCCTGTGATGATTCAATAGCCCCATGCTGTATCGTATAGTAGAAGTATTGTTCAGAGCTCGGCAGTTCTTTGGAGTGGTAGTTCCTGGACTTCAGACCCTCTCGGTGGTGGTTACACAGCACATGCAACTGTAATTGTCTTGGCCGTTTCTTTGTTTTCTTTAACTGAATGTGAGATATTTTCACAGAACACAGAAATTTACATTTTCTGGTATTTTAAGTTGAAGCAGTAAATAATTATCATACAATTAGGCCAATGATGGCTTTTTTTTTTTCCCCTTTTTAATTTTGTATCTATATGTGAGTCAATAATATATTGATGGGAACTTAAGCTGTGAAATTAAGTTTTGCCTTTCAAAGCCTCAGGGCTTTTAAAACTTCGTGGGCTTCGATGACACACGTTTTGGAGAAGCGAGTCTCTTGCTTTGATAGATAAAAGGCAGGCCACAAGGTTTGACTGGTAATTTTACTCTTCCCGTGGAATGCACGGGTGCAAGTTGTGGGTGACCATGAAAGTGCTTGTAAGATAGCCAGAGCCTCTCCACTGCAGGACTTTGAGCATCCTGAAGGAGTTTCAGACTGGACTTTAAACTCCATAGGAAACAGATGCAGGGTCCAAGTGGTGTGTTGGTGGATCTGTGCTGCCAAGAAGAGAAGCTGGTAATAATTAGAGCTTTCTGGTGAACATAGTG
This sequence comes from Cuculus canorus, assembly GCF_017976375.1. Lineage (NCBI taxonomy): Eukaryota > Metazoa > Chordata > Aves > Cuculiformes > Cuculidae > Cuculus > Cuculus canorus. The sequence continues at coordinate 8,748,064 of NC_071413.1, read as the reverse complement.
GGGCTAAAAACGTGTCGTGACATTTGTCAGTCCCTGATGCACCCTCTCATGGTTAGGTTGATGTTTACTGCCAAAGTTTGTTCTTTTGTATTTGGAAGGTTTATAGTCTGAACAACCTCATTGCAAATTCAGGAGCTATATCATGGAAATCTTGACATACTTGTGGCCTTTTATTTCCATAATGTTTATTTTTTGTAGTTTCCTACCCTACAGGTTTGTCTTTTTCGTTTTTTTTTTATTTTTTTTTACTTAACACATCTTCATAAGCACGTGAAGTCCATTGGTTCCCTCATTTCCCTGCATGAGTTTGATCAGTCTTAGGCCATCTGTTATCAGAAGTCACTTGAAAAATCTTGGCCTTGTTTTCTGTTTCTGAGATCTCAGTTTGCTAGAGGTAACTGTCTTCTGTCGCAGCAGAAGGGCATTAATCTCACTTTGGGAAGTGGAAATGAATAGATGAAAACCAGACAAGATGTTGACAGAACTGGACTAGATAGAAATTTTATTTTTTTTTATGTTTCACTGGTTATGTTTTAAAAACTGGAATGGTTAGAATGATTAGGTTTTTTAAGCTTTCACTGCCTTTGCCTTGGGAAAATACCTGTCTTTCTGGGGGACTTTGGAACAGGTTCCTGCTGTAAGGTATGTCTGCAGCAGCAGTAGCTGATCTGTGGTCTGAGCTGGCTTAGCACGAATCAGTTTAAATCTCGGAGCTGCATATCCATGTCAGCACAGCACTTTGTCCAGCCAAAAGAAGCTCTCGGCAACACGCTGAGATGCCAGACTGGATCTGAGCTGCTGCTCTGAGCTGTTCTGCCCTCATCCAGCCATACACATGCATAGTTTGTATATCCATAGCTGCCTCTTGCATCGCCAAAACAGGCTTTTTTAAGGAGACAGAACTCAAGCCAATTAATTGCCCAGTGGTGAAATCTGAGTAGAAACTAGATAGTTATTTTCTATCTTGCTTTAGCTAAGTCAGGACCAGCACTAAATTTTCCCCTCTAGACTTGGATGCTATCCTATTCAAACTAATATTAGGTCTGAATATAGAGGGGTGTCAAAAACAGCTGAATAAACAGGTCAGCTTGTTATTGTGTACTTAGGTCTCAGCTCTAAAGAGGAGTAAATACAATTGCTGGCGTATGTTACTTCTCAGGAATGCTGAGCTGTTGGCCAAGAGGGATCCTCAGTTTTTGTCCTGGCAAATTGCTGCATTATTCCAGGACTGACCTTATGACTAAGTCTTTGCAGTTCAGGACTTCCAGGTCATGGTGACCACTAGTTTCACCAAATTACAACTTCTTCTCTGTGGCTGTTATGATATAGAGATGCACCAAAATTAGTGCATTGCTCAGGCTCTTAGATGTAGAAAAATCTGGTTTTAGGAGATGTCTTATGAACACAGGGCAAGACTGGTAGCTTTCCCGGGAGTGTAATTATCCTCTTCTCATGATGCATTGAGTGTGAAAGCCTAACTCTGGGAGTTGACACACACCAAGTACCTTGTTAAGCTAGTGTCCTGGGGCCTAATTCTGCGTTATGGATGTTATGAGTACTCTTAGTGTCAGAAGACCTATGTGAGCCTGAAGAAGCAAAGGTGTTGTTTTATATTTCTTTTTCCTTTCTTGATCAGTTTTGTCTTTGTGTATATTTCTTCCAATATAATTAGTGTGTTGAATGCATCATAGTTTACATAATGTATTAGAGAATTATAAAACTACTGCTCGTATCTACACAAAACCTGAAATAGTATGTTGCAAGTGTCACAGCCTGTATCATGCGCTGTCTCTTGCTATAAGTCACACTTACCTTGTCTATCATATCTCCTTGTCTTTTTCTCCCCCTGGAATACTGATTATTTCAAAATTAGAAAAAAGTATCAGAAAACAAGTAAGAGTATGCCCTTCATTCCCTTGTCTTCATTTAGAAGTCATTGCATCACAGCTATTTACTGTAGCCTGGTCTCTGGTGCTCTTTACTGTAGTATTTAAGCTGGGAATACTAGATCAGGCTGTGTGACCGGAGGCAAGATCCATCAAGGACAGTGGGGTTATTGCGGGTGACTTATTTGCATCAGCCCATCTCTGAACGTGAGATGGGCAGTCCTTTCGGTAGCACCTCAGTGATCTCTGATCCTCTGCGAGGAAGCTAGCCTTGGGATCAGAAAACTGAACACTGTGAGACTTGACTCAGTCTTGCATGTCATGCAGCATTTGTACGAAGGAGAAAGAAAACAAGCAAACTGCAGAGATTCAGGGGTATTTTGGTAGGCTAAAGAGTTGCAGGAGGTTTGGAGTTTTGTGCTGAGGCGGTGTAATAAGATGCGATATAAAAACATGGAACAAAATGAGGCTGTTTCAGATGCAGATGCTGCTCTGAAATCTGGTATCTCCCTGTGAGAAACTGGAAATTTCGAAGCTCCAAAGTCCAGTGGTCTGAAGACAGAAATACCCTGCTTTTCTGAAGTCCCTTTTAAGATGCTTGCAAGCATCACATCAGTATCCAGTATCCGTGCTCTCCCTAAGGCTCTGCAGCAGCTTTCTGACACAAACATGTTCCTCGAGCCGTGCACATCTCTCTTGCTGACGACATTGATGATGCAGGTGCACAAGAGAGAAGCCAATTTCAAAGCCATTTATGGTGTTGAAGTGCTAGAAACCCAGCTAAATAATACATTCGCCAAGGAGGAGAAAGTGAAACAGGTGGGTAAACCTCCATTTGGAAGGTTTTGCTGACAGGCGAGAGGGGAACACTGCAGGAAAAGCTGAAGGTGCCCACTGCTAGCACTGGAGAGTAATAAGGAAAAGAGATGACGTGGCTTTTTATTCCGGTTTGCATATCTGGGAAGAAATAATTGCTTTGTGTGCTACTCAGTGCTACCTAATCTTACTGGCATTTCCCGGAAAATAGAAGGGGATGAATTATCTTTCAAAGATTATCTTTTGTTAGCAGTTACTGCAATGCGTAGCATTAGTAACTGCTTAATCCCAGTTTGAGGCGGTTCCTCAGGTGGCAAGTTCTTCCAATCAGAGTTCTTGCGTGCCTGAAATTACTGGCATATGTTTTGCAGCCTTGCAGATGAGGCAGCATCCTGTTTTCCCGGTGATGACCAGCTCTCTCATGCCTTAGTGGGCTCTGAAGAGTGTAGTGTCAAAGTGGGGGCAGTTCTGCACAGCAGGCATGCTGCCTGGCTGTTCTCCATGGTGGCCTTGCACACAGCTTTTTCTTTGGCAGACCTGGTCAAAGTGCAATGGTGATAAGATTGTGCATGTTCTTTTTTTTCCTACACACTATCTCCTCTCTGCAGTAGCAAAGTAATTTATTCCCATTGCAGGCTGAGAGCTCGTGGATGTCAAGGACTAGGCTCCACAGATACCACCATCATGTGTGGAATATAAAGTGCCTGTACGTAAAGGTATTAGGAACCTGGATCAGTTCAGCTTACTGTCAGAGGCATTCTGTAATGCAGCCAGTAATATTAAGTTTCTGCACAATCACACAGTGCAGACCACATCTAGGTGGTAGTTAATGTGGCAGTGTTTTTTATCTTCTGCTTTCCGTTTGATGCATGCTAAACTCCACAGTCACACAGCGGCTGCTATAGTTTCTTTAATTTAATGCTATTCCCTCTTCCACCCTGCCATCCTCTGCAATGCAGTTAGTCCACTGAAGGTTTTGGAAAGTGTGGAGTATATATGGTACACGTATCCCTGCTTTTCATCTAGTAGTCTGCTGGTTTTTTTTTTCTTTTTCAAATGGAACATGATTTTGCTGACTCCAGCTCGTACTGCATAATCTCAAATACACGAGCACGTCAGGCTCACACCCCTCTGGAAACTGTGGATTGTGCCAGAACACTGAGATCTCGATGTCCAGACAGTGTTCGTGTGGCACATTTTCTGCTATGGGGAAAAGGACCAAAAATGCTGCAGCAGGCAGCAGTGAGGTCCTGCAGCAGGAGAGGGTTGTTGTGCCTAAACATGTTTGAAACCTTCCCTCTGATGAGTCAGAGGCTGAGTGCTGTGGATGAAGCAGGGTGTCTGGCTCCTGCCCTGATTGTGTGAGCCCAGCAACCTCGATGTGAAGGTTTTTCTCACTCATTCTGCGTAAGAGTTAAAAGCAACTCAGAAGGGTTTGTAAACCCTACCAGCCTGCAGTTAGGGCGGATCTTTTCCTGTACATGCTATTCAACTGTATTGAAGTTCTTGAAGATTTTTCTCCTGCCCAAGATCAGAAGGAAAAGGTGTTGTGTGACTTCTGCTTAAAAAAAAAAAAAAACCAACAAAATGCAACCCCTCAGAAATCCCACTGAAACACCCATGGACAACATATTATCAAGTATTTCTTTTACGGAGATGTTACATGGGATTTGCAACCCAAGATCGCAGCTGTGTCTCGCTTTTTGCAAGTAAGGAGTGGCTTGTGCTTCTGCTAGAAACGTATCTGCAGTCATAGTGAAATTCCGCATAGCCAAAGCAACATTAAAAACAAACCCCAGCTTGGCTCCGGTACGAAAAATACGGAACAGCAGTTGCTGTGTGCAAGATGAAAGCTGATGTTTTGCCAGCCTGAAGTGTAAAGCTGGTGCTGAAACTGGGGCCTGAAGAATGGGAGTGTTTGCCAAAAGGAAATGGAAGCAGGGATGGAGGGTTTCGGGGAATGCATCAAAGTCAGCTGTGCCAAAAAAGGTCTCCCCTGTGGACAGGTCTCATTACGATAGTAACCGCATTATCCCATGCAAAGTGCAGCTGGAGCCACAGTTGGCCTTTTGCGTTTTCTAGCTGGGGAGACGGCATCTTGAATGCACGGCTAAGGGAGAGTGAGGTTTGGATCGACCAGCTGTGTTCCTGCATCTTAGTGACTGAAGGGCTGTATGCAGGGATTTGAGAGAAAGATAAGATGCCAAAAAAAACAAAGCCAGTTTCTCTGCTTGGTAATGGGAATGTCTACTAAAGACAACCTCTTCCCTCCCCACTTAGGGGGCCAGAAAGAACCTACAATTTTTGTGTTGCTTTCAGTTTTTGAAAACGCACACACTGTATCTGCATGATACATGATATCTATCCTCCTATTCCAATCCTCTCATCCCCCCTTGTTGCAGATGGGTATCTTTGCAGTAGCCTTGAGCACATCAGAGAGCAGAAGCCCAGAAAGATGTTCAGTTAAGTGAAGGAGGTGGAGGTCAATCTGTCTGTCTGTCTGTCTATCTGTCTATCTACCTATCTTTGGGAGCAAATTCTTCAGTGCAGTAGTGTCACAGCTGCTCAGTATCATGCTGGGAGGTGAGCAAGGAGGCTGCCCTGTGAGCTCCCTGGTCCCATTTGCTCTTTGCACTTCTCTTGGTCCAAGCAGATGTGTTTTGTCTGTTTCCTCCTTTTAAAATTTTGTTTATATCAGCATTCTTTTACTTTGCAGTTGTACTGTCCCAATGGTATCTGAGCAAAGGACAAACTCTGTGCCTGTGGGAAGTGTCTGAGTGGTTGTTCCAGCTCCTGCATTAGTAACAGCTGAACCCACGTCACCACTTGCTGAACCCATTGAACTTTGTCGGCTGTGAAAAGGCACGGATCTGCGTGTTTGGGGGTTCTTACCTAGATTAACTGAGATCTGGAGCAAGGTGGTAGACTGGTGGGAAAAAAACAGGTGAAGGAATGTAGATTGGAAAAGGAGTGGAGGAAGGTGTTGTGATGGGGAGCACAGCAACAGCATAGCGACTTGCAGCTTACTTGCTATAGCTCCTGTGCATGCCAGTGATGCTTTTACTTTGGGGTGCCACAATCTAGCAATTAGTGTTGAGGGCTGAGAATCGTAAGACCTCAGTTCTGCTCTCATCCTGCCTTGATATATGAACTCAAAGAAGTCACTTTGGTTTTCTTGCTCAGTTTCTCCTTCTTGCCTTTAATCATCAAGACCACGAGCTGCTCAGGGCAGACCCTGTCGCTTGATGTATTTATTCAGAGTATAGATTCATGGTTAAAAATCTCAGTGCAATATATGTTGGTGATTTCATCAGGATCTTTTTTAAATGATTTGGGGAAAATGAAGTGTTACTTAGACCTTAGCTGAGTGATCTTCAGGAAGTGTCTAGCTTATAGCACTTCCCTCCAGTTCTCTGGCCTGTGGCTAGGAGCTTGTGGGCAAGTGAGCATTTAGAGAAGCGATCGAAGTAGAGAAGTTGATGCACTTCAGCATTTAGCACTAGGTAGAATGAAAAATGCCTTAACCTGAAAACACAGTAAAGTGCAAAAGTTTGCTGCTGCTGTTTTACAGCTATTTTAGAGAACAACACGTTAGTCTTTCCATGTAAGACGTTCAGAAGGTGATGAAGAGTTTGCAGCATGAGTACTCTGAAGTCCCCGATTTGGAAAAATCCCTATAATCTCGTCCCAGCCCCAGCTGTTTGCCTGGAATGGGACTCTCTATAAGTGTAGTCTTTTCAGATAAGTTGCTTTTTTCCTTCATATTGATAAATGTAGCTTGTAGGAACTTAGTTCAGAAGGCTTCCAGTGGATCCATCTGTTGGTTTAAGTCCATCTCTGGCTACCAGGGAAATTTCTCTTAGCAGCAAGTTATTCTTATGCTTTTTCCAGAATAACATGAAGTAAGTGATGCTTGCTAGTATTAAAAGCAGAATATGGATCTAGCTGAGTTCTGGGGATGCCATACCATCTTTGTTATCATGAAGGTAACAAGTTAATAGACAAAATGCCAGCAGATGGTGCCCAAGAATATGGTACAGCTCCTGGGCTTTGTGGGACAAGCCGAGCATGTGTATTGAACATCTCAAGCAACTCTTCCTGTTTGTTGTTATGCAGCTTTTTAACAAAATGCTCTGCTGCAGTGGAGAAAACCGTTCCCGTGTCTGCTCTCTGCGTTTCTTTTTCCTTGCGTCTAGCAAGAGGCACCTCCATTTTACACAAGCGTCGTCAACATTAAACTGTAACACTAGCTTGGCTCAGCCATCCCCACAATGAGCTGGGGAGGACCTCTGTGCGGGAGGTTGACCTTTTCCCTTTTGCTGGAACTGCCCTCGTTGCTCAGCAAGAAATAAACAATTGCTGGCACATGCAACCCTCAAAGTCTGTGTATGTTCCTGCAGTAGCTCCAGCCTCTCCAATAAAGAAGTGCTTAGTAGCAGACTGTTGTGCAGTAAAGGGCTGAAGAGCAGAGAGCTAGAATTTAACAGGCTATTCTGGATTAGGCTTGGCAATTAATTTTAATGTAAGGAAGATGGTATTTGTTTATGGGAAGACAGGTTTCCAAGAGTACAGAACGTTTCCTGGCCACCAGTGATAAAGCAGGGATGAACTTTGGTCATCAAGAATGCTAACTTCATCTTGCCCTTTTTGGATCAGGTGTGCCGGCTGCTTTAAGACGTTCCTAACACAAAAGGTCTTGCTAGGGCTGAAAAAGGCAGTTGTTGCCTGCTCTCCAGTTTTGTTCATTACAGTCCATTTTTCTTGGATGTCAACTACATTGATATTATCATTCTTGTTCAAGGAAATAGTGTATGAGCAAGAGCTACAGGATGAGGCCTTTATGGGATAGAAAAACACATGAAGATGTTACTTAAGAAAGCTGAAAGTTTCCTAGGCTCTTCTGAACTTCTTGTTCACAGCTCAGGAGGTTTTGAGCACTCATAGTAAAACCTGCTGCTTAACATATTTCTGTCACATTTTGTGGCTTAATAACACTGGAAAAGTAATTTTTCACATGTGGACTTCAATCCCTTCTCCTCTAAAAGAGGATTGAGACTTAGGTCTTTGGGTTTCTGCAAGACTTAATTAATTAGAGTGATTTGAGAATGATGGATGCCCTGCCACTGTCACTTATTCCCCATGCTGCTGCTTCTGGGTACTTATTAAATTCAGTGGTTTTGCTTTTAAAGTCAGCATAGCAAGATTTTGGAATGATACGAGCTGCATGGTTCTGGCTGGTCAGTAACTAGAGGGTCAAATTCCAAGTTGGCGTGTGTTATTTTCACTCATAAATTGTCGTAGGAGCTGCTGCTTTTAGTGAAATCCCAGTGAAACTGGATTCCCACCCCCAGTATTTTTCTCGTACATGCTATTAATGATGAATATTTTGTGAGTATTTTCAGCAACTGAAGGCATCTTTTACACCTACATTGAGGGGGAACAAACTCCTTACATGTGTTGATGTGCCTGTTCTCCAATATGGGTCTTTACCAGGTAGCTTTGCTTTTAAGCTCATGAGTGATTGTTTCTCCTTGCTCCAAAGTCAGCACAGGTAGAATAGACCAGATGGCTCGGTGTTGGCTAAGTGCTTGCTAATACACAGCAAATTGCTTCTGTAACTGAGTGATAGGTTTCAAGCTTTAATTGAGGCTTTCAACAAGGCGTTCAACAGTGAAAAGCATTCTGCTGAAAAAAACAGCAGTGTAGCCATGGGCAAAGGTTCAGGGTAGCAGAGTTCAGCCCTCTTGGGAATGGCTTCTCAATTTATTTATTTTCTGCTGCTTTCCCACCATCATTCAAGAATTCTGTAATGTCGCTTGCAGATTACAATTCAGTGTACCAGTTCGGTGCAACCCTTTGTGCTGAAAACGTGAAGCAGACAGTGATAGGTTTGGGGTTTCTTCTTGCAGTGGGCTCAGAAAGTCTGCAAAGGTAGCTGTCCCCTGATGCTCTGTTTGAGTCGTTGTCTGCCTGGTCTGAGCTGCAGCTTTTGTAGGTCTCCCTTGCGTAGCTGGGAGTACAGCTCCTGCTGCCTTTTCTCTTACGTACGTCAGCATCATTAGAATTTCAATTTTTAATGGACATCTCTAAAAGGGAAAAGAAACTTCCCTTGCTCCTCCCTCCCCACAAGCAAGAGTGGCTTTGACAGTAGAAGAAAGATATTTGTGGTGGGGTTGTCTGAGCTGTGTCCTGTTGGGCAAGAGGGTTTCCTTCAGCAGCTGTTCCTTAGGCTGAAGGAGCTGCTGTCTGACATCCCCTTGTAACTCACCCAAGTACTGGGCAGCCCAGAACAGGCAGGGATGCAATAACCCAGTGGTCTAGCTCTTGTGCTTCCCCCCACCCTCACTTTTTATCCTGCTTAGAACTCTGCTTTGAATTTGATTTCTTCATAGTCCAGGACCAGGAATAGGTTCCAGCATGGAAGATGTCTGTTGAACTAGCTTTGTTTAGTGTCCTCAGTTAGGCAGAAAGGAGTTGCTTAAAGTTATGAAGCTGGTTGGTGGGCCTTGAAGTTTAGATTTTATTTAGTGCTGGAGTGGGTCTAACAAAAAGTCCATTTAAAAAGGCAGTATATGAATAAGAGAACTTAAACTATGATTCAAGTTTCCTACAGTCCCAGAAATCTGTGATGATGGTAGAAGTAGTACTGGTAGCTTAAAAGCGCTGGTGGACTTTCTATGCCCCAAGGAGCTTAGAAGTACAAAGATTTTTACTCAGTTTTGAAATCCCAAGCTCATTTGATAATGCCCACAGTGTGTGTTTTTATGTTCCTTTAGCTTTTCAGTGGCTTAAAATGCACTGAAAGTGTGAACTACTGCCAGAGTGCCTTTGTAATTGCATGAATTTAATTAAAAAGGTAATTGGATTGCTTTATCAGCCTCTACATGTCAGCCCAGTGCCACCTTCTTCTCCCACCTCTAACAACATCGACAAACCTAAGGCATCTGAAATCTGTATTTTCCTGTGTTCTCTTCTGTTGTGTTTTGGATAGGGTACAGAGGTGACTGTGTTTTCTGTTGAGCATTAGATCTGCTGCCACGTGGGAAGGAAGCGACTGATAAGCAGAGAGTCAGCCTCTTCAGATGGTTCCTGCAGGGGCTGCCCTGTGCGAGTGAAGGGGGAAATGCTGTGTAGTGGCAAAACTCCAAAACAGAACAAAACAAAGCAGACTGACTCTTTGTGAAGTCCTCTGTCCTTATTACACTGACCATGTATAGCCCAAAATGCGCAGCTGAATCTGCGAACTGCACGATGTGAACAGTTTTTGTGATTCCTCTGGAAGTGCTGCCGAGGAAAGAAAGATCCATTTTTAGTGCAGAACACTGAGGTTTTCATGTAAACAGAGAAGTGCCTAGCCTGTGCTGTTTAATAAAGCTGAGGATGTATCCAGACTTCCTGACATCCCTCTGACAAATGGACCAGATTCGCACACAGAGAGGAGCGGAAAGGGCATATGACCTAAACAACATGCTGTGGTCCTGGCAGTTGCTTTCCATCAGCCATTAGAGCTCCTTCCCTTCCAGCTCCGGGGCCATGCAGTGCCTCCAGCGCTGCCTCCAGCACTGCCTGCTTTGGCAAACCTCGCCTGGCTCTGGTGCGTGCTTCGGGTTGTCGTTGGGAGTGGCATTTTAATGCTCGTCATCGTTTCCCTTAACTTTTAGAGTTTCATCAAGCCACCTCTGGGAATTTGGGAGGGTGGGTTTTCTCTAAAGAATACTATTTATAATACGAAGCAGCCCTTGTTCCAGTCATTTGTGGCAACATGGCTGCTGAGGAGGTAAGAACTCTCTTTTGCTTATCCAGCTGACCTGTGCATGGGGCGGTTTGTGAAACAGCTTGGGCACAGCCAGGAGCAACACACAGGCATGCAGAGGACTGGGGCAGAAGGGATTAAGCAGTCAGGAATGTTTTTCTTGAGAGTGGAAATGCTGTTGTGTTGAAGGTTTGGAGACTTCATGAGTTAATTTCTGTTACTTTCCAGGAATCTTCAAGAAAGAAACAAAAAGCTGTGGGTCTGTTGGAATTTTTCACTTTAATGAAATTGATTTAGTTCATACTGAATGTGAATTCACCTATTAGCAATGTAGAATAAAGTATCTGTAGAGTGATGTTTTGATGGCCTCTCTCCCCCATTCTTAATGACTTACTCCCTTTAAAAGTCTCTGTGGCTTTGGAAACAGTGTAATAGCTGTTATGTGTTATTAGCCTGAGGAAAAAGGTGTTTACAAGAGCAGATGATGGAAAGAAAGATGTTCTGGAATTGAAAAAAAGAGTCAATTTTTCATTGCTTCCTCAGAAGAAATTGGTTTAGACATATGAGGTCTGCAAACAGAAACGGCAAAAGTCTAAATACAAAGTGTCTCACTTGAAGTTGCCTGTAGGAATCACATATCCAGTCAGTTTTTACAAGGGGTTTATGATGGTGTCAGTGTGACCCTTTGTTTTTTCTTACAGAAAAAGATTTACAAGTACAAGAAGGTGCTCAGTAACCCCAGCCGCTGGGAGGTGGTGTTGAAGGAGATCAGGACGCTGGTGGACATGGCGCTGACGTCTCCACTTCAGGATGACTCTATTCACCAAGCACCGCTGGAGATTGTCTCAAAACTGCTCTCAGAGGTATGACCTCAGCAGTGCTTCTGCAAGACTGTCACATTTAGACAAGAGACAAACAGTTAAAGTTTGTGGATGGGTTTTATTTTAACTTGGGCAATCAAAATTCTGCTTTTGAGCCTACTTGTGATTTCTGCTGACTTGAGTGGAATTTGTACTTGCTGGAGAGAGAGAGAATTTGACCCATGTTAGCTAGATTTCTAGAAAGAAAACAAAACACATTTCCCTTGAGATTTGTTACTTATTTGTGGCATATTTATGGCAAATTTGTTATGGGTCTGATTCATGTCTTAGTTCAAGTCAGTGGAAACACTCCTCTTGACTAATATCCCATTGTCTTTCTTTTGATAATTCTTGTAGCAGTATGTATATACCAATGAATTTATTGTGCAGCTCCTGTGTTATTACCAATTCTGTCAAAGGATTTTATTTCTTTAGAGGTATCTATCCTCCTTTGATAGCACCTGTTTCAAATAGCTAACTGTTTATGGACAGGAAATGGAATGCCGAGTAGATTTTTCATGTCTTAATTCTGATGTACAAAGATTTGTCATGTGCAAAAAATTTACTAGTTATTTTTTATGCAGGAGGCAAAGGTCTTAGCAACTCACAACTTTGTAACCTCTGAATGAATCATGCTGCTGAGAAAGCCAAAAGCAAACTCTTTTGCATAGGTGGTGGTAGCGTAGGTGACTTCCAGTAAATGTGTTGGCTTTTACTGGTTCCATGTTTTAAGAAGGAATTTCAGGAAAACTGCTGCAGTTAGATTACTGCCAAATAAATGGTATACAACACCACAACAATCCTTTTATTAATTTTATTAGAAATGTAAAGCCTGTCTTAAGCAAGCATTTTTAAGAAATTTATTGCTAACTTTACTTTTCCAGCTGATTGAGACCTACTCTGTCAATCTGGTGTTTGTGTCCTCAGCTTTCATGCTTGGAGTGCTTGAGTCGGAAGATGCTGAGGGAGAAACAGAAGCTTGCACAACCCCTTGTAGCAGATATTAATTTGATTAGTTTTATTCTAAAAATAAGCAATTGCATTTGCTTTCTGCTTTTGTCTGGTGGTAGCTAAGAGTACTCTATGTGCTGGTGTGCCAACTTGAAGTACTCTGTGCTCATTCATGTCTTCTGTTCAACTCTTTCAGAACAACAACTTAACCACTCAAGACCATGAGAGCATTATTGTGGTGAGTACCTTTCTGTCATATTCTGAGGACAAAGATGTATTGTTTGATAACATTTCTGTTAATGCTTGCCTCTATCCGAGTGCAGTAGGGCAGATACGAAAGCATTTCCACCAATGCTGGTGAACTTAGGCAGGACTGAGCCCTTTTATTCTACTGGTTTTTGTGTGGTTGTATCATTCCTCTTGTTTCATAGATGAGCAACAATAGTTTCCTTATCAACTTATGTGAAACAGCACAGCATGTTGAGGGTTAATCATCTCCCCAAATGGCCTTCTTACAAGGTTACACAGTGCCATGTTCGTCTCTATAGATGTACTTTAAATAATCAAAAGCCCATCATTTCCAGATGTGTCCTATAAAACCCTTAGGCTTAGTAGTTTTGTGAGGGACTGTTACCATATACAGAATATCTTCATTGCTGATGGTATATGAGCAAGTGATTGTTTTTGTGTCTATATGGATATGTGTCACTGCAGTTTAACCTCCTGCTTGCTTAATTTGTAAAAATATCTTCTTCAGCTTTTTTCTTTTCCGTAGGTTGTGTTTATTTAGACATAAAAATAAGTGAATAAGTGGCAGTCTTTGTGCAACAAAATACAAAATCTCAACAATTTATCAGAGAGGTGAACTTGGTTCCCCATCACTGTGATTTAATTTCAGTCACTAGCAATTTCCAAGTTTTCCCAGTAATCCAATTTAGAACCTTACCACCGCCTATCATGTCTTGATGACTCTTTCTGCAAAATTACAAGGTAGCATGTAGCTGCCAGTTAGGTGTGAATCGTGTTTAACTGCTGCTTAAGGTCCCATTTTAGCTGGAATCGGCCACCAAGATAGGTTCTTGAAGTGGCATTTACTTGGTTTTTTGAGATCTTCTATAACTTTCATTTTTCTCTAGGGTAATTCAGCCCTCCAGCTACAACTGGTAGTTTTGGGGCAAGGATTTTAAAATCAAAGATGTAAGGTGACCCTGCTGTGAGCAGGGAAGTTGGACCTGGTGGCCTCCGAAGGTCCTTTCATCTGACATTATTCAGCACTTCTGAGTGATGGGCACAACTTGAACTGAAGAAGCCTTCTGCAGGTTGTGCCTGAACCATGAAGGAGCTGGCAGTTTCTGGGCATTGAGAGCTCACTGCTGTTATGTGGCTAACCTGCACTATTCTTAGGAAGTATTGCTAATACTGTGTATTTATGTGGTGTCTTAAAAGTACTCGGTGGTTTGCCGTGCGGGTGGGACCAGCTTTCCTTCTGTAGATGGTGCTGGAACGGATCAATATTACAATTGATTCTCTTCCCAGTAAGGAAGGGGAAGCACATGTTTCCGTAACTGGGCAACATGAGATAGAACGTTAATGCGTTTAACCACAGCACACATAAGGAAAATACAGGCTGTTTTCGTGCTGTCACTCTTCCACACTGGTCGTGCAGGCAGAGCTGTGACCTGCTTGATAGAGTCAGTTGTGGTTATTCCCTACATTTAGGAAGGACTGGCTTGAAACAATAAAGCTGATATTTCTTATACTAACGACATCTCTGATGCAGTAGTCCTCTGACAGTTACAGCACCGGTATAAACATTTGGTGATATTGCAATATGAGGCTCCTGTGGTTTGGCAGGTCCTGTAGCAAACGCTCCAAAAGATGGGTTCAAGGAAGATCTTTAGCTCGAGTGTTGGGTGGTTGGCAAGGATATTCTAGTCTCACTGTATAGCATCGCAATCTCCATCAGTCTGCTGTTGCTGCACCAGCAGAGGGAGAGCGAAGAGTTGCAGAATGGCACACCATAATGAACAGAAACTTCATAAATGTTATGCACACCCAAAACAGAACTTTGCAGATGTACTTGGGTTTCAGTTAATCTTGACCTGCTAGTGTGTGCAAGCAGACTGACTGGGGCTGGAATCCTTAAGGAGGTGAGGGAGAACAAAACCTAAAGCAGGCTGCCATAGTAAAACTCCAGATGCCATCTGGATAAAATATCTGCTGTTCAGTTGCTTAATACAAAATGTCCTAGCTGCTCTTTTTAGAGTACTTTTAAATGAGTACTGGGAATCCCTTTAGCTCAAGACTGGAAAAGCCCGAGGGCACCATTGCATAGAGAGAATACGTTGTTCTAGTACCATTCCCTAATTTACAAAGAAAGTAACAACAACATAAGTTCATTACACCCTCGGTGACAGGTATGACCTCTAATGTATTTACCAAGCATAAGCACATTGGTTTGCATAGCAACAAAGGAGGAATGGTTGATCTCAACTTTCACGAATTTAGATGCTTGATTTTTATGAATGGGATCCTCCGTTGAAGAATAATGCTATGTTACTTTTAGTGAGTTATTTCTCACAAAAAGAGTGTGAACCTACTTATAAAGGGTTTGTGTGTGTTTGTGGGTTTTTTTTTCATTTTTTTTCTTTTAGGAAGATGTTCTAATTGAAACAGTGAGACAGATTCATCCTTGCTGTTTTACATCCTAAAACACTTGGTCTGCTTCTGTTTTCATTTAAACCACTATAAGAATTATACGCTTTTGCTATATTTTATTTATGTACACTGTTGTAGTTAAAAGCAAAATTTTCCAGAAGATTCATAGCAAAGGTGTGATTGAGCTTACACGTAAAATAAATGCACAGCCCACCTCTAATTTCTCTATTGATGCTTTTGTGATGCTTTAGTCCTTGCTCTTTAAAAGTAAGCTTCCCCCCTCGCCCCTGAAAAAAATTTCCCTGCAAAATGCTTACTCCATTTGCAGTCCTTTAAGTAAATACTTCTCTCTTTTCTTAAAGGCAATTGCACCTTTGCTGGAAAACAACCATCCTCCTCCTGACCTCTGTGAATTCTTCTGCAAGGTATCAGAACAGCTTTGCTTTCTGCAATCTCGTCGTTGCGTATGAGTGTAGTTCTTTGAGGGGGTTGTTGTTGTTTTGACTCCTTACCTGATGTTCAAATTGATTTCAGTTTTTGGTCAACAACCAATGACATTGGCATAGTTAACAGCACCATTATGATAAATAGATCCATATCTTCAGTACATCAGATTGCGTAGTCTGTGAGAGTTAAAATCTTCAGACTCCCACACCCCAGTCTGGGTACAAGAGATGTCCTGCTGCATGTTCTATTTAGCTAATGCAAAAATCATTGGAGTCGCTGTGTTCAGATGAGTTGGTAATGTGATGCACAACTCAGCCCTAATGGTATTATATAATTGCTAATGGCAGCAGGAAGATCATAAGGACCCATCCTCTTTTCTCATAAATCCACGCTTTTGCTACATTTTGCATCTTTTCCATAAACTTCTGAGTATTTTGGATTGCAGAGCTTCTGGATTTGAGAATACTACTTTTCCTCCAGGCCTGTTTGTGTTTCAGTTTCAAGTCTGCTTAAATTTGCTTATTGATGAGTGGGTCTACATTTGTCAAACGTTCTGGATACTGCTTGTAATTCCCATCCAGACTTATTCATTAGCACCTTCTTCCTACAGAAATTGTCGAGTTTCAGAAACTTCTCTGACTGTTTCATTTTTATAAGCCAGTCACTTTTATTCCTGTGGGGTTTTTGCCTTTGGTCTCCTTCAGAGGTGGGCACCTAATTATCTTTAATAAGATGTGTGGGATAGGCTGTGTATAGTTGCAGGAAGGGAAATGGACATTTCTCCTTAGAGATACTCAGAACTGAAATGGACAAGGCTAATGAGAAGGCTAATGTGTCTCCAAAATTGACCCTGCCTTGAATGGTGGGGTTGGACCAGATGAACTCCAAAGGTCCTTCCCAACCTGTTTTATCTGGTTGATACATTATGACTGTATATTTTAGCTTGTGGTGGGAGAGTGGCTTGTTGATACCCTTGAAGATCCACTGTAGGCTTTTAGCCTGGATCCCAAGGAAAGGAAGTCTGTGCCATTACACTGCCTGTGTCTACATATCTGTTTTGTCGGCAATGCCTTTACTTTTAAACTGTCGGCGATTTTCAACCAAATTTGTCAAAAGGGGTAGAAGTCTCAAAAATAGTACATTCCAGTGAGCTTTGTGAAGAACAGGCAGTAGGGGAAGGAGCTTGTGTAGTTCATGAGCTCCCATGGTAATCTGCTATTAAATGGCAGCAAATCCATAGGAGAAAACGGTGTTAGGAGTACTCTAATTCTGGGAAAGATTAATTTCGGCCTTGGATCTTGGTAATCTTGGGGTTATCCATGCGTGGGGTGTGAAGCAAGAGAAGACACGTATTCGTAATTTCTGCAGCTCACAAAATGACTTGTTCCTCATTACAGCACTGCCGAGAGCGCCCGCGGTCCATGGTTGTGATAGAAGTGTTCACACCGGTGGTACAGAGGATTCTCAAACACAACATGGTGAGTGCATGTTGTGGAACTTGGTCCATCGGAGAAGTTTTACTGAGATACCTTTCATAATTATCAGCTGCTTTATAGCCTGTAATGCACAAAGCACTGTAATATCTAAATGTAATCCCTGAACTGTGGGTGCTGCATGTAACCATGTGGTTTTTTATAAATGCAAAACTAATAAGCACTCAGTGCGACTTCTAAAAGCACGTAAGCAAACCCATGATTTGAGAAACGTATCTTTTGACAGCAGTGCCAGTGTATGCAGCTCCAGTTCTTTCCCACCTGGCTCTTGGTTGCTTATTTGCCTTCTGCATGCCCTTGTTGTAGTTAAAATATTTTAAAATCAATTAAATAACAAAATCAGAATAGGGACTTCCTTGATTTTGAGATAAGGTTCTCAACTTTTTTTCTTGAAACCCCCAGCTCTTTGGATTTCCATTTGTCTTTAAACTCGTGTCTAAGGAGTTCTTACCTAGGTTTCCTGAATTTCCTTATGCTTTTCTGCTATTCTTTCTCTTTCTCATTCCAGGAACTGTGTACTGTTGTCATTTTATGATTGTTCTCTCCCAGGCTCTCTCTCCTCTGTTCCTTGCTAATGATTGAAGTAAATGCTAGGAGGCTGCCCTGCCAAGTCTACTCTCTCTGCCCAATATACCAGTTTCTCCCCTCTGACTCTGAAGATATTTTTACATGATCCATATTCCTTTCCTAAGAGAGGTCTGACTGATTACCAGCCCTCCATCCTTTGTAGCATATTAAGTTTCTTGCCACAGTTTTTAAGTTACATAAAGAAATTTTACTTCACAATGCTGTGGCAGAGTAACAAATACATAAAATATTTAAGATAGTTGGCTGTGATTCCAAGGATGGGTCTCATACCTCTGTAACTATAGAGTCAACTTCTTTTCACTAACTAATATAATTTTAGAGACCATACGCTGTCTTATGTACAGCGTGAACCCAGCTCATATTTCTTATTTTTACAACAGTATTATTATTTAACTTGAGCTTACAGAACTAGGTAGAAAGCCCAAGGTGGTGAAGAGGTCGTATTCCTGGCTCTATGCCTGCACTCTGCAGACATGTAAACATTTTTGAATATTCTGTAGTGTTTAATGAAATATTCTGTAAATGTTATTCTTGGATTCCAGACTCAGTTTTTTAAAGCATCCAGAGCTCTTGAAGGGGTCTCAAATGAAATTTAACTGCATAGTGTAATGCTTGTGTTTGGTTAGCTTCAGAGAATTTGGTATATTTACCATACTTAACATTTGCAGATTGAAAATCAACATGTCTGTACCACAGTGTGTAGTCAGAGAATTTATGGTGTCATATATTAATTGGAGTGGATTTGGGCACTTTACTGCTCTCTAGGGACTTCTGTACTGAATAGTCTTTTAGAGAATGTGTGTGTGTGCCTGTAAATAAAGTTATCCTTTAGGGAGACAGCGTTGTTGGCAGTAAACTTCATAACCTTAGGAGGCCCCATGTAATTCAGCATGCTTACAGCAGGAGACCTAGCTCTCTATTCCCTCCTTTGCTGCTAATTCATTCTGTGGTCTTTGATAAGGTCATGACCAATTTTGTTCCACAGTTACCCACCTATAAAATGGGGAAGGAGTGCTTAATTTATCTACCATTTTGAAATCTCAAAAGAAACGAGAGTAGCTTTTTCTCTTACTGATAGTAAGTTATGTGCAGGACTGGAGACTATTGTATGCTGAGTTGTTTGAGGAGTGCTCAGCAACCTCTCAGTACCTTTGGATTTCAGCTGTTTGTGGGCACAGCCCGAATGTTTGAGTATAAGCGCTATTGTTTGTTTTTTGAGGGAGAGCAAACAATATTGATTGTGTATAGTTCTGTACCTGGAATGGTGACAGGGCATCACAGTGTATTTAGAGAGGCATTTTATTTTAGAGCAGTCAGTAACCACATCCTCTTTATGATCTCTTGGACTTTCTTTCTAACTTCAATTAAGACACCTACGCAGGTTGAAGAATTTTATCAACAAATCGGAGTTGCAAAAGCTGTCTTGCAAGGAGTGTTCATGAAATTAAATGGCACCAAATAATAGGTGAAGTACACACGGTCTCATGCCCTTGAACCAAGTGTATTTGCACCTGCCAGAAGGAGTTGTTAAAAGTTTAATGATTTTAATTATAATACCAAGCGTGGAATCGCCCACAGTCCCTTTGCTGGGTGAAGTTACCAAGTGGCCATTCAGTGCTAGTGAAGAGTGCCACTAACGCTTAGACTTGAGGGAGACATTGTTCTGCCTAGGCTTGTATTCACGTTTTTTGTGAACCCATGAGATGTTAACATCAGTTGTGCTATAGAAGTGCCTGAAACCAGAATGAGTAGCAGGAGGTTTCGGTGCTTTGGAAGTGTATCTTCCTTTTTATGGACCACCGCTTCTTTACCACTTGTGGCACTTCTTAAACATTTCAGTTGCCATTTATTTTTTCAGGATTACTCTTCTTCTACAGCCATCTGCTTGAGGGATTAGTAGGAGGGCTTGTTTCGCCTCAGTGGGCCTTGTTTGCTGCCTGGAAATTTAGCTTTGTAGTTCTGTAACACCTGTGTAATAAGGTTACACCTGTGTAAATGTGAAGAAATGTACTGTGGAATAACTCTCACTAGACAGCAGATTTTACTCCTTTCATATCTAAAAATAGCAGGTGATGTGAGGAGATGCAGGATTTCAGTTAGCAGGTGCCTTTCTGACTGCAGGATTTGAAGAAGGTGACTGTTGAGCTCACTTCTCAAATTTGCGTTGTAGCTGGAGTAAAATCCCCAGAGGAAGAACTGATCTCTGGTTTTATACTTTATCACTTATCGATTGCACGTCAAAAAGATTTTCTCTAAAACAAGAATAGCTATGATGTCGAACATAGAAGTAAAAAACTGTCTGTGTTGCATTTCTAAAACACTACAGTTATCAGCGGAAGCAAAAATGCAAAACAACAAAAATTACAGGTATAAAGTGAAGTGTACAAAAAATCTAAGTGCAGGGAGGTTTGTTTTTTTTTCATTAAATACATCTATTATTTCAAGATGGATCTAGGGGAAAGAACAATTAGAAAGCATGTCATTATTAGTGGGAAGAACATTACTTCAACGTGCAGTGATAGTGTGCTCTTGAAGCTGTCAGCATCGAAGTGAAATAGGTTGTGTTTGAGTTGCTTTCTTTTGAACACCTACAGTTGCAATGTACATTGCAGATGTGTTTCGCTGTCTTCACTGAATCTCTCCTTTTTGGACAGGATTTTGGGAAGTGCCCTCGATTGCGGCTGTTTACTCAGGAGTATATTCTGGCTTTGAATGAGCTGAATGCTGGAATGGAGGTGGTAAAGAAGTTTATTCATAGGTTAGTTACATTTAATTTATGGTGTGTTTCCAGTGCTGTGTTACTTCTCCCAGCCCTGCTTATCTCTCTACTGGCTGTTAAGAATAGCTGGCACTCTTTCGTACTGGAAAACAGCAAATAAATTAGAAGACACCATGAGGCAATGTTGCTGAAGTCTTTTTTTTTTTAATAAAACAAACTGATTCTCAACTATGGCTGTGGTTTTCTGCCTAGGTACACAATGGAAGCAAATGAGCTTTGCTGAGCTTACGTTGTTTTTATACATTTACAGTGGAAGCTCAGTCATATGTGAGACTTTGGGGGGACTGTAGAGATACCATATCAAATACACCAAGGATGCAGCATAACCTTATTCATAAATAAGGACCATTGTGTATGGATTTATAGGGTTAAAATAGCTCTCTGCTATGGCCCTTCTGAAAATTTCCCAAAGCTGTCTGTCCAGTTCTGGCATCCTCTTCTGCCTGACTGCTTATGCCCACAGAGATCTTCCTCACAATGATGTCATCTTGTTTTTTCTTTTTCAGCATGCATGGTCCAACTGGACAATGCCCCCATCCCAGGGTCCTGCCAAATCTTGTAGCTGTCTGCTTAGCAGCCATTTATTCATGTTACGAGGAGTTTATCAACAGGTCAGTATGAATTCCCAGCTGACTGCATATTACGCCCTTCCGAACCCATGGTGTCCGTAAACAACATAGGTGTGAGCATGGGTATGTGACAGCGTGTCTTCGCTCTCACTCTGCTTGTTGCTAGAATTACATGTGGGAGTTCTGGTCAATCACGTCCATCTTTTTATAGATAAATGACTTTATTTATTACCGTTTGTGTGCTTGAAAACCTAAAAGATGCTGACCCTTCATTCAGTTGTACTCACTGTTACATGTTTTGAGGCGGTGTGCGTGGCAGTCTGTTATCGCACATCTTTGTCTCCTGTGTTTGAAAATGAGGGCAGTGCTGGTGATGCAAGGAGCTTGGCAGTTCCCAGTACAGAAGTACTGCATGCTGCGGTAACTTCCAGGATGAAGCTCAACAGCCAAATGCATGCTGATCATGGCCACTGGTGGGATATTCCTCTAAGGCAGACTGAAGCTGTAACCAGCGTCTCTACGCCAGCAGAAGATCAGTGGTCCACAAGAATCTCTGGAATTTAAGCACTACCCAGAGCCGTGCCAGTTTTGATCCCTTTCTGGCACATCAAGTGTGTGTTATACCTAAAGCAAAGGGAAGGATGAGATCCTGAAGAAAGGGCTGTGTGTAAATCCCTGTGTATCTACAGCTTTGAACATCAGCTGCTTTCGTAGTGCTGTCCCCATTATTGTGGAAAAATTTTATTCCTGCTTACTGCAAAATAGATGCCACAGTTCTTGACACATGAGCTGGTTTCCAGTAGGCACTGAGGGTTCCCGTCTGCTATGTTTCCTGTTTGTTGATGCCCATCTGACTTTCCTCATGGTAGTGCACGGACAGGGGCTCTTGTGTCCAACAAAAATCTCAGACGCGAGGACTGCAGACAAATGTCTGGGCATGTACTGTAGCCAGATACATACTTGGGCATGGATTCTGTTACAGCTTTGCACGACTTGGATGGGAAAGTTTACCTTTATACTAAACTGGCATGTCAAATAGAGTAAAGCAAGCTTGAATCTTTGTAGAACAGAGGGTACAGAACAGTCCTATTGGAGTCTTTTAATGTTTTTAATTGATTTCAGTAATCCGATTACACAGGAGAAAGCAATCTGGTGGGCTGGGGTGAAATGCAGTGGGAAATTGCAAAAGATCTTGGCTTCTCAGTGTTGCACTCTTTCTCCCGCGCTCTGCTGTTATGTCTGTCTATTGAAATTATTTTTTTATTTTTAAAATACAGTCGAGACAATTCGCCAAGCCTGAAGGAAATTCGGAACGGCTGCCAGCAGCAGTGTGACCGAAAGCCTAATCTCCCTCTCCGCCTTCTTCACACAAGTCCTGACCTGGTCTCTCAGGAGGCCACCTTGACTGAATCCCGTCTCAAACCAGTTATTGTCACTGCAAGTGACATCCATGTGGAGGTGGAACGCAACAACACAGCTAATCAGAAGATGACAGCCAACGTTGGCAATGACAGTGAGCCCAACCTGATTGACTGCTTGATGGTCAGTCCTACCTGCAGCACCATGAGCATTGAGCTGAGTGCCCAGGCAGACAGGATTCTTGGCTGTTATGTGGAAATACTCAAGATGCTGTGAGTAACTATTGTAAACAACTTCTTGAACAATATTATCTTAACAATAGAGGGCTTTTCGCGCAGGCCTGTCATCTTCAACATCTGTGTCCAGCAAGCACATGGTTATAAATCCACCTCCAACTCTAGAGCCCAGCCTTTGAAAGAGACATCTGGCACTGCCAATATGTTCTAAAAATAGCAGTAGGAAAATGAAAACGGAAAGCTTATTTGTACAATGAGCCACAGGCATATTAGAGAAGACGTGATGTTGTTGCGTGTGGTATGTGTTTTGTTCTTGTCCACCAGAAAAGAAATAATTCCATTTGTCTCCTCTGGGGCTCTTGAGATTGTCCCAAACAGAGCAAGAAAAGACAGGTTTGTGCTAGGCTCAGTGCTTGCACAGTGATGGGCAGCACTGCTCCCCTGGCTTCAGCAGGAGTTGGATGAGGTTAGTGTCTTGCACTTAGGTATTCTTCCCTCACATGTTTGTAGGCATTTTATGACTTGTTGGGATTTACTTTTATTGGAGTGGAGCCAGTTGTCAACCAGTTGCTTCGGTACACCAAATCTGTATTAGAACAAATGCTCAAATAGCCTTTACAAAACGATGGTTCCATGGTTTCCAGGGAGACAAATCCGCTGAATATCTTCAAGAGGAATATAAAATAAAAAGTTATTTGGGAAGAGCTTTTTTCCCTCCTGGATAAATAAATAAATGAAAAGGAGTAACACAAAAGGTGGACTATGTAATAGAAATTTATACTAGAAGAGCAATAAAGCAATCCAAATGAGCTGTGTTGACTTTGACTGTCAGCTCTGCTACTGAGTTGCCTTACGTCTTTGGGCAAATTGTTATATTTCTACATTAATTATTTGTAAACAATATAGGGCTAAATGAAGTAATATTTGAGTTTTGTAGAACAGGAGGCACAGTGGGTGAAATCTGGGCTCCGCTCTAAACTGTGAGCACGTGGCTACACTGTAGTCAGATGTAAATCTGGATGTGCACTCTTGTTAAATTAAAGGAAGTCCAACTGCCGTGATGGAGGATTTTGCAAAAGTTTCATCCCGCATTTTATTTTTTTCTGCGATGCATAGTACCAATTTTCAGTGTAATTCCTTCATTCACTGCAGAGCTGGCTTACAAATATGTTTATAAGCATACACTCGGAACTAGAGACAGGACAGATGAATCCAAGATACTGTTCCAATGTGCCTTTGCTTCATCTGGTGGCTTCTAAGTGTTCACGCACCCAGGTGCTACATTAAATACATTGTGTATTTATTCCCGTCCCCTTGACTCTAGATGTTTTCCATAAACACTATGAACTCTTTTCTCAGTCCTGATGCTGGCTTGGATGCTGACTCACTAAGCATTGACGGTTTTGGTTTCATCATGCAGCTGACACACACTTATAAACAAATTCACGAACGGGCATGTTCTTCTTCGCCATCTCTCCACACTTTAAATATTTGATATGCCAGGTCTCAATTCCCATACCGTTTCTGACACAAAAGACTGTTTATTTCAATCCATACCTTGAAATATTTTTTGATGTGTTTGCTGTCTTTTAAAAATCAAGCGCTTAGTGAAAACTAAGCAACAGTGAAAAAGAGAGTCTGTTACTGTTGTTGCGCAGGTTGTGGGGTGTGGAACAGTTTTGTGCCCTTTTTCAGTTTGAACAGTGGTAATTCTGAAGGGTGAAGCCCACAGGATATGTGTATAGTAAAGGGTCAGTGACACAGTAAAATTGGAACAACTCTGCTTAGAGTGCCTTGCCAGAGTCCATATTCTACTTGAGAAATCACAGCCTATGAGAATATAAGACTATTTCTAAGCAGAGCGATGGCTGGTATATGTTGTAGCTCCATTAATTTGGATTCTCTTCCATTCCTGTTCACACCTTGATTTTTTTTTTTCTGCATCTGAAAGCGTTAATGCAGAAATTAGTTTTGCTCCTGATTCTGCCACTGGCTAACTGTGTGGTTTTAGACAAGTCGCTTTTTATTGCGCTTCAGTTTCCTTACCTGTAAAATAGGTAAAGATTTTGAATGTTGTTTTTTAAACTGAAACCAGGGATGGAAAAGTGTTGTAGAAGGGCTAGTAGTTATTAATGAAAATGAGGGATAATGCTGTTGTGATGGAGATTCCTTGCATGCTCAAGCATTTCTTGAACAAAGGCTTTCTGATGCACTAAAAACTATTACTGTACCTTGAAAAACCAAGAATATGAAGAAAGAGAGTTGAAGAATATGCCAGTAGGAAGCAAACGTTAATTATAAAACAACTGCTATCCAGGAGCTGAGCTCTCAGTGGGCAGTCATTAAAATAATGTTCTTATTAATAAAGTGGTAAGCCAAACATAAATAAGTTGCTTAGTACTGAATTTAATTGTTCTTTTAGATGTCTGACTCAATATCATCATCAAAACAAGAGAGTCACCAACAATGATATCTTTTTTACATAATTAATTTAGGGAAGCAGGGAGTAATTTATCTAGGCAGATTTTAATTATTGAAAGTCTAGCAAATAAGAATTCTTAACAGTATCTTCTACAGAGGATGTTTTATTGTTCACCTTTTTCCTACACAGTGTTTACTTTCTGGGGAAAAAGCACTTCTAATATTGATAGGAATGCAACAGAAATTATTTAATAATCCCTGAAACACTTTGCTTTTTGCACTGAAGGCTAACTGTGCCAGTTAGAAAGTTAATCTGTGGGGCTGTTATCATAGCACCAAGAAGATCTTTGACCTCTTTTCTAATGTGTTTGAGTAACAGAACACAACTATTGCATACTAATGGAAAACAGAAAATCATGGTTTTAAAGATGTTGGCAGATAACCCAAAGCCTGGGCAGATTATAAGGGAAAGGCAGTCTCCAGTGGAACATGGTATTTTTGTCCTGCACTCACAAGTGGATCAAACTTCTGTGTCAATATTCTGTAATGCATTCTGGACTCTGATAGTGTTACTGATGCATTCAGGAGGCACTGACTGGCTACAAGTCTTAAACTGGTGTGTAGAAAATGCACTAAATTAATTGAAATCTTTCTGTTCATATTAAATTAAATGCTCTGAGAATGGCTTAGTGTTGTCCAGCTCCAACTTGCATGTTAATGTTTCCATGCATTAAAGAATATCTTGTACAGCCAAAGTTATGCTTGAACAGCACAACTGTGGTTAGAGAAGTTTGCAGTAAAAGGGTCTACGTGTCCTCTTCCTAGGACTGGAGAACTTCCAAGTGTGTGTGTCACCTGAAGGACCCTACCGATTCCTCTGGCAACACCCAGTGTACAGGGGAAACACTTAAACTCTGCCAGTACTGAAATCTAGATCAACAAGTAGCAAACCAAACTGACTGCAAGAATAGACACATCTTAGCGAGGCTGTGATGTTGAATCGTAAGCTGTCCCCCTTCACCTGTGTTATTTTTTGTTTCCTTGGTTGCCTGTAGTGGCAAGGGTCCTTCCAGATGCCCAGACACTTGTAGCCTTACCTGGGGCCAGAGTAGAGTTTGTTCCTTCGGACAAACCTCTGTTGCTGTTTGCTGATGCTGCCAAATGTTCTTCTCTTGAAAAAAAAAAACAACAAACAAGCCCAGCTCAAAAGAAGGCTGAACGTGAAAAGACACCTCATTGTTTCACCAATAGAAGATTTGTTCCTTATATGATAAGGGGATGTGGGTGGGCTTTTTCTCAGCCTGTGTGGAGCCCAGAGCTAAACATTGTGTCGTACAGTTCAGAGGAGTTGGACCTAGAGCCAGGGAAAGACTGAGTAAGGTACACTTCTAGGGTACTTGGTCATCTTAGTATTATCTGATAACAGAGTTACCTAAAAGATTTCTGATCTTGTCAAGCTGTTCAGGATGGAGAAAGAAGCTGCTTCCAAGTAGTTGCTCCTTGTCTCTTTATTATCCTCTAAAAACAGAGGGCTCGGGGGTGCAGTCTCTCAGTGATAAGACTGAGAGCTTTCTAGATGCAAGCGCCCACTGGAGCTTCCCCTGCCTTCTCAGCATTCCCCAATAGGTCAGTGGCATGCTTTGAATATCCCAAGTGGATTCTCTTATGTCATGTTTATCAGGGTTGCCCTGGGCTGCTAATATGTTTTGAATTGTTTGTGCCGCACATGACATATGGGCAGGTTTTCATTTTGGTGAAAGGTGATCCTGGGAAAGGAAAATGTATTATGTTGGCAGACCAGTAGCGACAGTGGCCCAAAGGCAAAGTCACTGCAGTCAGTGATTATTTAATTCTGTGGTTGGCCAGTGTTCTGGCCAATCCCCTCCAAAGGTTTCTGGTTAAGTAAAGCTGTGTGCAGTAGCAGTCAACTGCTGACAGACTTCACCTGCTTGGCACCCTGACCTACAGACTAACACACACTTTCCACGACCAGAGATTGGGCTGCAGGTTGACTGCTGTGCTCTCACCTGCAGTTGCAAATCCTGCAAAAATCAGAGCCTATGAGTGCATCAGGGAGTCTTTCTCCCCGTCTGCTTTTATAAGGCTAGTCCTGAGGTTAAGCTGTCTGATGAGGATGAGTGTTCAGCACAGCACCCTTTGAAGAGCTCCAAAGGGAGTTTGTCGCAGGTGCTCTCCTGAGATCTCCCTGTAGCTCTCTGCTCCCTCCTCCTCCTAGCATGGCCT
Source organism: Cuculus canorus (assembly GCF_017976375.1). NCBI lineage: Eukaryota > Metazoa > Chordata > Aves > Cuculiformes > Cuculidae > Cuculus > Cuculus canorus. Next base: position 8,721,004 of record NC_071413.1, on the reverse strand, counting down.
CTTTGTCTGGCTCATTGCAGTGGTTGTTAACTGCCGCCAGAGCTAATCTATCTCCCTTTCTTTCCCTACTTCAAACGCTTTTTGCCTGTGTTAGAGCTTTGAATTCGACCAAAAGAGAAAAAAAAAGAGAAAGCAACTCTCAGAAATGAAAGCAAAGTGCAGATGAGATGAGCACAGACAGAAGGAAAATGTTTTTGAAAAGGGAGTAGGTGGGAGGAGGAGAAGCACCGTAGACATTTAATAAGTAGTTTAGTTTTATTCTTGTGCTATGTTTGTTTCATGTTTCCTAGCTCAGATTGAAAGGATTACAGGTTGTGTAGATTTTATGTTCAGGTCCCACTTGTGACCAAATTCTATATATTTCACAGGAGGCAGTTTTCTCTCTTTCTTCTTCTCCTAGGAAGTAAGGCTGTGGTTTATTTTCAGTGCCCTCTCTCAGACCTGCTCTGTAAGTGGATTCAGTAACTAACCTGCGACTTCAAGAAAAGTCCTGTTCTGTCTACAGTATATCACTTGGTGTTAGTCTGCTAGAAAGCAGCTTTATTTTCTTCCTCTTGCTAGTTCCTTTGAAGATCAGCCATTAAAAACTGATTGATCCACATTATTAGTAATCACAACTCTCTAGATTGCTCATGGAGGAATTTTAGTGGTGTAACATCTTTGCTTGAGGTGTCATGGGAACTAAGCTTCCAAGTGGGTCTCAGCTTTTAAGCTTCTGTTAGGAAAGATTTGTAGTTGCTTTATCTCATGTCATGTGAAACATCTTTTAACACCTTTGAATTTCCTAACTCAGACTTCTGACTTTCAGGTCTCTTCAGCTCAAAAATCTGCTCGTAAAGTTGTTGCATCTACCACTAAAAATGTGCTGGTTTTAGAGTAAAACTATCTATTGGTTTAGTAGGAATTTCCAGAGGGTATGTATATTTTAAAAAACAAACAAACAAACAAACCAGGAGAAATACTGCTCATTAGACTCGTCAGTTCTTTGAGGACCCAGGCGCAGGCACTGAGGTGTATGAGCTCTCCAGGGCCAGTGTTCTTGCTTGCGAGAAGCAGGGCTGTGATGTGGAGAGTGAGTTGAGTCTTGGGCAAAGCAGTGATCCCGAGAGGACAGCACTGCAGGACTTTGCTTGTGAGGATGTCACTAGTAACAGGAGGGGCACACAACATCTTGAGTACAGAGACCAATGTTTGTGTGGAAGTATGGTGCCAGCTCAAAGTCAGCCTACTTCTTGCGGTCTGGACTATTTTCTCACACCTAACAAACCTAGTGACACTCAGGCTATGTGGATCAGAAACCTCTGACACTTCTCGTAGCTACAACTATAGAAATGTTGCATCATCTATCTCTACAGAGACCTGGTCGGTAAACAAGGGACTTTCAGATGAATCTGAACACAGGTCAGAGTTCTGTGTCACTGACCCATTCAATTTGTCTATAGGTCAGAAACAACAAATAGTCTTGTAGACAGCCTTCTCTTTGTTAAAAGAATTCAGCGAGCTCATCTTAGAGGTGCTATATCTTGACTTATTTCAGTTTATATGACAAGCCCCGTCCTCAGGTGTTTCACCATATTCATTCTACAGAGACAGAGTAGAAAATCAACCTGTTGTAATGAAGTCCTGCTTCATGTCTTGCTCTTCTCAGACAGTAAACAAAGTTGGTCATTTTCCTTATTTGTTAAGTGTGTAAGTAGGTAAGGAGTTTTTGTCTCTGGAAAGAACCTTGTGAAAGGATGATTGCAAAATGCTTTATCTGCAAGGGACTCACGCTTGCTTTAGATTAATGTAACACCCCTTATCTCAGAATTGCTCCTAATTTAGAATACAGAACAGCATTCTTGATGGAGGAGAAAATTTGGCTCAATGGCTTTTAGTGCAAATGGCGTGGGCATTTTTTTTGGATTACTGTAGCTTCATATGCTCCATGCTTCATGCCTCGAGTGCTAAAGATAACAAAAGGAAAATAAACAAGCTGTGTTTATTAGGTGGCATAGCCAAGGCTCTCAAGGGTTACATTTGATGTTTTGAAGAGAAGCAGCACTGAGATTTTTGCCTGGCCGGTGCCACCTCAGCGGCTGAACTACTTGCCTTAAAGCCCCAGCCTTGTACCTAAGTGCTTTTATGATTGTTTAACAGCTGTAGGTGGGGGAGGAGACATCTCCCTGAACTCAACACAATGTTGTCGTTCTTGGACTCCTGGCAAGAGGGACTTTAGGAAATGACTGGGAAGTACATGCTAGGATTATCTTGTAATGCATCCATGAAAAGGGCAGGACTACTTGTTGAAGTTGTGGACACATAGTTTTGTGTGCTAGGCTGTATCTGGCATGGTAAAGAAAAATGTATGTATTGAACTTGAACCTTTTGCACAGCAATATGGAAGAAGGGCTACTACCCCATCCCACAGTGCTTTTGTATGGCATTCGTCTGTTTTTTTAATAAGTTAAGCCACTATCAGATCACAGTTGTGGATTGGTTACTTACATGAGATATTATATTCTATGTGTTTGTAACCTGAACTTGTACTACTCTGGGGCAAGTGGTAACTGCCTTCTTGGTTGATTTGTACATCATGATTATCCCTTCGATTAAAATTTCTATGCATGTTGCTTCTTATGAATACCCTGCATACGCACATAAGTTTTCTTTGTGTCCATGACCATGCCTTTGTGGACTGCCATTTGTATTATTAAGCTACAGATATCTCTGGTTTATGTGGTTCAAAAAAAAGGATGAGACTTTTGGAAATGCCTCCATCTTTGATTTCTCTGGGCTAGAACCTTCTCTTTGCAAAAAAACTGCATTATTTTGGAATGCTTCCCGTGCATATGTTGTCTCTTTCTAATGCTGTCAGTAGGTACTGTCCATTTGAGAACATTACACTTCGTTCCTTCCTCAAGAAACATCATACTTTTGTGCCAAGTTTGCATTAAGCTGCAGCCAATTATCTGCCTCTTAAAACTGAAGTTCAAAGGGTAACAGCACTCTTTTACACTGTCTTCTACAGACATCCCAAGGTGTTTAACCCATGTATGGGGCTTACTACGCTTACTTGTGTGTGTGCTCATTGGTATTAGTTGGAGTAAGAGTGGCCTAGCAGGCAGGCAGTGTCAGGATCTGGGCTCTGGCTGGTGGGTTCTGTGTCCTGTTCTGCTGCTGACTTGCCAAATTCTCTCATCTTCTGTGTACTTCACTTCATCCATCTTGTAATTACTGTATGCTTTGTGCAGTCCATTGCTGTGGCAATTAATTTGTGCTAACTAACCACTAAATGTTTAAGATCATTTGAAGGAGAGGGTTGGCAGTGTGCAAAGTGCCATTTCTATGTGAGAAGCCGTACCTGCTTCACCACATGTGCTTGAGCAGCTGGCGTTTTGCAGGTAGATTGAGGTGATGTGCCGCCAGATTAGTTTGCACAGACCAGTGCATGCTGTAAAGCAAAGTATTCTCTTTATCTTAGTTGGCATGAGCATGGATGGCTCCTCATAGAAGGACAGTTCTGTATAATTACAGCAGAATTGAAAACAAAAGGCATCATCTGGGAACTGTGGTGCTAACACAACAGAGAGGAGGCACTTCGTACAGGGTGCACCGGCTTGAGCTCTCAGTTCTGATTATTCTCTTCTGTCCTCTTTCACTCTTAATAATTCTGAAAGAGCTTCTTTCTCTGTTCTCTTCGGTCATAAGCTAAGGGCTTTGTGCTGCTTAAACTGACCCGTTCCTTTCTGCCCAGCTCAAAAATGGTGGTGGGGGTGTCTGTTTCTACAAATGGGCTTATGTCTTATAGAAAAAAAAAATAATTCCAATTAACTGCAGAGTAGAGCTGTAAATAGCAATGGCCTGGTGATTGCTGTACCAACTTAGTGAAAGTATTACTTGGTGATTAAATGTCAACAGGTTTAATAAACAGCAAATGTCTTTAAGTTGACATAAAGAAGGCCTCTCTGGGGATCATTGTAAATGCCAGATTTATTGTGCCTCAGTGGAGAATGTGCTGAAAATGGAAAGGGAAATGTCACTGTAGGTCTTTAGAGTGTCTCAGTAAAACAGAAGGGTTGTTGGTGCCTGCAGTAAAAAGCTTTTGACTTGAACTAACTGTTGACAAGCCGTATTCAATACTTGGTATCTTATTAATTAAATGTTTGTTTTTCAGGTCAGACTATGATGACTGGAGACCAGCACTGGCCAGCTTGCTTCAACCTATCCCATTTCCCAAAGAGTAAGTTTGCACTTAGTATTTACTGGGTTATTGTTGATACCTTTACTTTATGGGGAAATAAAACGTCAGCTAAAACCCAATGATAATAGAAGCCTTGTGCCTCTAGTATTGACTTAGAATTTAGAGTTGATTTTGACTGGTGGAGGGGGATGCAAAGACTCCCCTCTCTTCATCTTCCTGAACCTGGAGAGAAAAATGGTTAACTAGACACAGGCATACAAGAAGGAAAGGAAAGCTGGTAAGGAGGAGAGTAAAGTTAGAAATTTAGTGGAGGAGAATGCTTTACTGGCATCACAGAGACTCATATAATTTATATTTTGTATTAAATGAAGAAGCTAACCTGTGCATCAGCCAAGCTCCCTCGGAAACCTATTAATGAACAGTAGTGTTTATAAAATGCAGACCTCCACGGACAAACATTACAACCTATAATTGTACAATTTGCTAGCTTATCACATCCCCTAATGACTTGATGTCTTGAATCAGAGAGATCTAATCCTCCATGCCAGGTTACCTGGGCTACAGTGAAAGCTTGGAGATGGGCAACAGAGACATCATTTACCCAAGTCAAACTTGAGTCCTGGGAGAGGTGTAAACTGTACCATGGTGCAAGGCTTTTCACAGAATGAACATTAATTGCTTCACTGATGTATGATGTTAATTAGTTGCTACTGTACCTGAATTGCATTGCAATTAAAGAATTCACCTGCCTCTCAGATGTAGCCAAAATTCTGGTTTTAATTATATAACGGTAATGTAGGTCTTTTACTTACTGTCTTCTGACCCAAAGTTCCCCGTGACGTTAGTCAGAGCCTTGTCTAAGGCACTTCTCAGAAAAGCTACAAGATTTCTTCCAAGTCATTTTTACTTCCTCCTTCATTTCCACTCTTCGCTAGATTAATTTACCTGATCTTTTTTGGAATGATTATTCTTTTTGTCTTGTGGGCTGCAGTTGGTTAGCAAATCCTTTTATTATCTGGATGGGACTGTAAAGTGGTTGGTTGGCTTTTGGTGTGTGCTGTCCCCATCCCTCCATCCCTGTCCCCTGTCTTTCAGATACTCATATTCTTCTGTTTTCTGCTTTAAATTTCAGGGCTCTTGCACATGAGAAGTTCACAAAGTAAGTTTGTGGGGCTTGTTTGTTCTATTAAAGCGGGTAATTACTTAAAATACTTGTACTAGTCAACAATAGCAATGATGCGTTATTCAGTATTGTGCCTCTAATGTTGTTTATCTCTGAGAGGCTGTGAGCATGTTCTATTAGCAATAAAAAGATGTAGTTTTCTTTGTAATTTACTGTGACAGCAGGAACCCAAGGACTAAAGACACTGGATGCTGATAGAATTTACAAACTAGTTCATCACTGTGCATCTCTGAAAACTTTTCTAGACTACTGTGAATAGACACTGTCCTTGGCAATCACTCTTAGACTTCGTATTTCCTTCCTGTGGAAGCAATTCAACTTGTTTTTCTCTGAAATGCATGAATATATATCATTTAAAGTGTAATCCAAGAGAAATGTGACAGTTGTGTGAATATTGCAGCCAGCAACTGCTTATTCTTGTCCTTTTAACTTTTTTTTTTTTTTTTCCCAGGGAGCTGAAATATGTGATTCAGAGATTTGCAGAAGACCCAAGGCAAGAAGTGAGTTTATTGCCAGTTTACAGAACATTAATTGAAGGGGTGGCAAGTGTACTTGTTCAGAAGATGTCTCCTTAAGTAGTTTGTTTCAAAACATGGTGTTGTTTTGCTGTGCTAAAGTCACTTAGGGGGTTTAGTAGCCACTTAGGGGGCACAGTCTTAGTATGAATGGTTTCTTGCACATGTATAAACATGTGTTGTGACCTCCTTCTCTGGCATCAGTTGATATCCTTGCTCTGCAGTAAACTGCAACCAGTAAGATTTTCCACTCTGAATCTCTCGTAGCTTTTAATCTTCTGTACAAAAACAGGGAAGCAAAATCCATGGAGCCGTACAGCTTAAAAAATAGCAGGTTTTATTTAGCTGCATTTCAGTTACATTGTGTGCAAATGACCATAATTCTCATGAATTAGCGGGAGAAAGGAGGTGGGAGGTGTGTTACTGGAATGAGTGCGTAGCTGTAGCCTCATGGTGGCTGACTGCTTCATAGCTGCATGTGGAGCTTGTTCAACATCATCAGCTTTGGCTGAGTCAGAGGGAACCTCTCATCATTTTTGATGTTGGCATAAAGGGAAGAAAGCTCCCCCAGACTGTGGGTGAGGAGGCTGTGTTGTCATCATTGTTTGCTCAGAACTCCTGGTTTTCATGGTTTTAGCCTTTGTGAGCAGTAGTCACCCTTGTCAGATGAGAGATTATTTTGTCTTCAAATGGAACCAGGATTTCACCTGTCACTAGTGTTACATGCCCAAACGAAAGAACATGGACTTGACCTCTCTCCACCACAAAATTCGAAATAGGACATCTCTCTCTCTCCAAGGAAAAACAAAAAACGAAAAAGAAAAAAAAAAGCTTAATTATGACTCTTCTATCAAACTGTGGGACTAGATATGGTAATCTCTACAGTGAGCAAAATTTAGGCTAGTGGTTGCTCACTGGTGCCAGTTATTCTGTGCAACTTCTGTCTTACACATCCCTGTTGAATTTTCCTTGCAGTCTTCCTGCACTCTGACTGGTTAAATTTTATTATAGCAGGTGTAGTAAGAATTTGTGATGATTGGAATGATCAAGCCATCAGCCACTGCATTTGGTATGCAGGTCACATCAGAGGTATAGACACACATGCTGGGAGGATAGGGGGAAAATGGCAGAAGCTCAGGAATTTGAGTCTCTTTGTTGTTGTTTTTATTTTTTTGGTTTTTGTTTGTTTGTTTGTTTGTTGTTTGGTTGGTTTTTTTCCCCAAATGAGAGGAGCTGTTCTAGATTAGAGCCATTTGGGGTTTGATTTGTGTAAGGGGGATGAAAAAGGCCATGCGATAAGTGACGATACGGCTTCCCTCCTCATTTGCAGTGAAAAGCGGATTCTGTGAGTGGAGAGTTGCCTGCAGCTCTGTAGATGGGAGTATTAACCATGCAATTTCCAGCAGTCCCCAGTTTTGCACTTACTTCTTTTGGCCCTGTGTGGGAAAGTCTGGTGATTATTGGGAGGAACTGTAACCTTCACAATGTCTTCACTTCTTGGCAGGTCCACTCATGTTTACTGAGTGTGAGGGCTGGCAAAGACGGCTGGTTCCAGCTCTACAGCCCTGGAGGTGTGGCGTGTGATGATGATGGAGAGCTGTTTGCCAGTATGGTACGTGTCTGCAATAATGTGAGTTTAGTAACTTCTTTGTAGTAAGTAGCTAATGTGTAGTTGGCAGTAATGAGATTTACTTTAGTCAAAAAAAAAAATCATGGTTGTGTAAACCACAGGAAAGCTAAATCTTTGTATCTCCAAATCCATTGAATGTCCTTGCTGTTGCAGTTTGGTTAACATGTTAGCTTTCTCTTTTTGAACTTTAACATGTTTTTTCACTGGGAGCGTAATGCACAAAACACGCATGTATATATGTATTTGCACATGTATGTATGTATTTTTGTATCTATAAGTGTGTTTGTGTGTCTGCATAAAAAGCTCACAGAGAATATGGAGTACTGGGAGACAGTGTTCTGCACATCCCTACCTATGGTTTTCATTTATAGGCTTCCCTGGAATTTAAAAACACTGGTAGCATTCAGTTAATCAAAGGATAGACAGATAGGTATCAAAATGCATTAGGAGTTTCTCTACCCAATTACATTGTTGTGGGGACATGTAATTAGAAACCAGCATTCCACTTCCCGTAGTTATTTCTTTTGTAACTCTTAGAAGAACTAGACAGAAAATAACAGGTTTTAGTCACTGATGCTGGCACTGTCTTCCTCTGCAACCTGGATCAAGTCACGTAGGCCTCACTATGTATTAATTCTCCATATAGCAAGTAAGGTGGAAATGATATTACTTCCTTTCCCTGGTAAAGGGAAAAACATCTGTTGAAATTGGCTGTTGGCTATAGACTAGAATGACTTTCAGGATGATCTACACTTTGTGCATCTCCCACATGCTGAATGTTTTGGAACTTAAAGAACATTCATGTTTGTCTATACCCTTAACTTAAATTCTGATGGATCAGATACCTTTGAAACAGATAATGGGACAGTGACTGCTCACAAAAGGTTTCATCCTTCTTCACTGATTCTGTGCCTTTTATCTTGCAAAATTTCCTCAGAACTACATCATTTCTCCTGAGAGCTTTTGTGGTTCAGGATATCTATGAGCATCAGGAGATGGTGTGCATGAGGAAGCAGAATGCGAGCACTTATGTGCAGTACTCTGTGCCCTTTGCAAAGATGTTGATAAATACTTAAAGAGCTGTTAACAACTAACCATAAAGTTTGAAAAACATCCCGTTCTAAGATGGACTTTACATTAGTGTTAGCACCAGTATTTTCTGTTCCTCAAGAAAACTCCCCCAAAAAGCCTAATGATAACTGCATGAAATGAAATCCTTTTTGGCTTGAAGCTTACTATTTTTAAAAGCCACCTGAGGTGATGAATACTTTAGAAAAAAAAAAGATTTTTTGTTTTTCTAAAGGCCTTGCTGGTAATGAAACCATGAAGGATTGCATGGTAGCATGGGATCTGCATAGAATTGACCTCAGCGTAGCATGGTTGCAATATTTTTGGCAATATTGAATGTAGTCCTGGTGATGCCATGAAGCAGAGGGACCACTGAACGTATTTACAAGCTTATTGTAGAGTAGTGCTGATGTTGAGTCTACGTAATGAAGCTCTCACTGCCCAGGTTATTGGAAACGACAAATTCTCACGTGGTGCTCTGCTAGCAAGCTGGTGAATCAGCCGTCTGATTTTATGGCTAAAAGCCATAAAAGAAAGCTTTTAGCTAGGAACCAAAATTCTTTGTAGCTAACCTCTAGAGCTTTTAAATGGGAAAGTATATTGCCAACATTTTTTGTGGGAAGATGCTTTTAGATTTGATTTGTACAAGTGGCCTTGCATTTCTTTCATAGGTGTTACTGTGGGATGTCATTTGATGCTTTCTGGAGCTAGGAGAGAGTCTGCAGGACACTTTTAGTGGACTCAAAGGAGTCCTGCTCTCAGGCAATGTTCTCAGCATTCCTTTCCTTTCAGGGAAAACTGAGCCAAAGGGAAAGCAAGATAAAGACCCAAAAGCATGAAAGTGTATGAAGTCATCTCAGACTTAGGGTTCAGGACTGCTGGATTTTCTTGAGGCACTCCTTCCTTTCCCAACAGTTCTTGTCTGTTCATTCTAAACAGGTGATTTTGTCCATCACCACCCGTTGACCAAGGCTTGTGTTCAGTCTGTAGATTGGTGGTACCAGTGCCTTTTACCTAGACATCCAGCCCACACAATCCTTGCTCACCAGCTGGCATTTCCAGAGAAACTGAACTGCGAACAGATGTGAAAGCAAAATCTCCTGTGGTTCCCCTGAGGCTGGGTTCATAGTGTTACTAGGGATGGGGGCAATTGTACAGCTGCTCTGATGTTTCCTGGAGAGCCTATATCAGGCCTCTGGGCTGTCAGCTGAGCTCTTATATGGAGGAAAACTATGCACTCCCTCAGATCTCTCTAGGCATCACCTTTTTCAAAAAGTCACGTACATTCAGCAATAAAGCTGTTGAAACTGCAACTGTAATTATAACAAGGGCCTCCTTTTCTTTAGCTTTGTTGCTAATACTTCCATTTGTTTGGCCGTGTAACAATGTCTCTTCCCTCTGTTTCTTAGGCTTTCATCTCTAATTTTAGCTCTGTTTCTCAAATAGGTTCATATTTTAATGGGATCCTGCTATAAAACAAAGAAGTTCCTGCTTTCACTGGCTGAAAATAAACTAGGACCTTGCATGCTACTGGCTTTGAGGGGTAACCAGACAATGGTAGAGGTAAGCCCTAAACATATGTAGTGATATATGTTTCTGAGCAGTATTGAGATTTGATTTCACGTTGCCTTGCCCAAATTAGATCTAGTCGAAGTAGAAAAGCCGAGTTCAGGTTTGTGTCATATCAAACACCAGCAGCGGGCAGTTGTGTTTCTCTTGATTAAGTGGAACAGAATATTGTTGTTCTGCTGGTATGAGTGTGAATTATCTGAAAGGTGGGTGCAAGAACTTTTGGAGAGAGAAATTGTTTGTTGTGATTCAGTCAGAGAGGCTAAGATGAGAAATTAATGGCTGTGGTGAGGTGTCAGAATTCGGAACCACCAAGTTTTTCCATGATTAAATGCCTGATGCTTGTCTTGCCACCTGCAAAATGAGCAATGTGCAAGAAGTGCATCTGTAAAACCTTATTTACTTGCATTAATGCACTTTTTTTTGTGCTTATGACTGATTATTTTTGTTGCACTGATCATTTATACATAGTTTTATGGATATCTTTAGAGAATTTTCTTGATAAATGTCATCATTTATTTTAAACGGAAATACAGGGTGGTTAAATAGGTGGAAGGAGCTACAATTTTTCATTGACCTAGATCTGTGCATGCTAATTTGATCCAGTAAATAAAAGTGTGCTGCATGAATTTGAATATAATATTGCTTGATTTTTTTTTTCATTAAAAATAATTAAAATTAAGAAGGGAATAAAAGCTTTGCATTTGAATTGCAATGGCAAGATGTTTAGCTGAAAAGGAAAGGCAGCATGGAGGGGGCAGCTTGTGTGCTAAGCCGATGTGATCCCCTGGAATCAACCCCTGGTGTCTACCTTGCTCCTGGCAGCCCCTTGCCCAGGAGTGAGTCAAGTGTATTCCAAGTGAGGTAGAGGGTGTCCTGGCCACAGTAGTGATCTCGCAGCGTTATCTTCTCTAAGAGCGTCTCTGGCCTTTCCCCATCCTGCCTCGTAGACTGGATACACTTCACACGCATTCTGGTTGCACAGAAGCCCCAGCATTTAGGGACAGAAAATCCAACACTTAAGGAACTGCTTGGCTCTGCTGTTCATGTGTAATGTCCCAAGTCTGCCCATCTGCAGTCTAGCCAGTGTACCTGGGAATTACTGGATCGATTGTGCCTGTTCTGAAGAAGGCTGTGGCATGAATCCATCTTCCAGGACTGATGCAAAGTAATTACACCTCTCAGTCAGAAGGAATGAACAGTAACACAAGATGGGATAGATAGGCTGACTTTCAGAGATCAGAGTTCATTCTTTACGAATAAAGAATTGGTTTCCTGTGTTGGAAGGCCAGTAAATGTTGCTACAGTTCTCTAATATAGGCTGCATGCTGTAAAACCATACCCAGTAATTTAAACTAGCACGTCCAATGTAATTCAGATATTTGTAAGAAATTGAATGTAAGCACTGCAGTGACCACTCTTCTTTCATTCTGCTGCTAGATTTTGTGTTTAATGCTGGAATACAACATCATCGATAATAATGACACCCAGCTCCAGATCATCTCTACCCTGGAAAGCACAGACGTGGGAAAGAGAATGTATGAACAGCTGTGTGACAGGCAGAGGGAGTTAAAAGAGCTGGTATGTCACCCTGCATGCGGTATTGCCATAGCACATTGTGGTCTGTACTCTCCAGAAATGGAGGTACAAAAGAAAGACAAGCAGGGTGTGAAATTCCCGCTTAACAACAGGATGGGAACAGTATTTGGAGGGTTATACTGTGAATATATATCCTGTGTGATATTTACTGATGTGTCTAATCCCATACTATGTTTATGAATGATATTCAATAACCTGCGTAGAATCCCTGTGAAAGAATAAAGGTGAAATCCTGCTGTCTTAAGATCTTACAAGTCAGCTTGTCAAATTCTGCCACCTTTTGACATATGAGTAGCAAATGGTTCTAGTACCGGCCAGCATTTCTTAATGCTTTCACATTCACAACATTTCACTGAGATGGTCTCGTTCTCAGAGCTAGAGCTAGGAGAAAAAGATTTTTTCCTGCTTTTAAAGACAGGATCTACAGATTGAAGATAGATCTGCACTCATTAGCACTTTTTCACCTATGCAAACATACTTTCAGACTTCCTTTTCCCCCTTTTTCTCATTTTTATTTGTGTTCTTTAACCTGTGCTCCCTGCCTGAAAAGTATATGCTTTTTTTTGAAGTCAAACACACGCACTCACACCTTGCTATTTTAGTCCAGCATTTTAAGACTGTTTCCTTTAAATTGAAAGTAACCAAATAGTGGCAGGCTGAATCAGACGACATGCTGACCCATGGCACGAAGACCACTAGCGGCAGTTCATGCCAGTCCCCTGGGTAGCAACAGGCCTGCATCTAGCACACTCAGAAAAAACTGTCAGTGCAGAAAAAGCAGGGAAGAGGTGGAAAGGCTGGCAGGGAGTTTGAAACTGGAGCAGGGTTTTCTCTAGTGAAGAGTTTGCTGTTCTGAAATGTAGAATGGAAGCTTGTTTGACCAAAATATCTTCTCTATTACAGCAAAGAAAAGGTGGTCCCACAAGGTTAACACTGCCGTCCAAGTCCACAGTAAGTTAATCATGTCAATAGAAAAACAAGCTTTGTCTTTCCATATTTAAACACTTGATTTATGTTTACCATGTGGCACAGTGGTTTTGGTCAGTCGAGGGGCGAGCCATTCCACTTGCTCTGTCAACACAACTGGAGTTTACACAAGTAAGGGCACGTTTCTGCTCTTGGGTCCCTGCAGCAATTACCAATGCCAGTGCAAGCATCAGACTGTCAGATTTATACCAGTGCATAGATTTGGAATTTACAGTGGGATCTAATGATAGATTTAGGGACAGAATACTGCATTAAAAATGCAATGTCCAGTTCTGGATTTTAGACATGAAAGTCTGAAACAGACCCACTTCAGTGGGTAACTTACACAGAGTAACTTCACTGATGCCGGGGAAACGGTCTTAAAGACAGTTTGGGTTTAGAACTTGCAGTGAAATCTTCATTAAGTTAAAGGATCAATATTCACATTTATTCTAACACCGAAGCCTTCGTGTCTCATAAGGATACACACACGAAGCAAATTTTTATCCTAGTGTCTGGATACATTTTTCCCAGGGTATGTGAAGCAACACTGCCACGAGAGCCCAGCTGCTTGCCAAACAAACAGAAACTTCTCTGTGTGGTTCTCTGTTACTGTAAACAAGCGGTATAATTGTGCAACCATTGCTGGTTAACAGTATCAGTGACACCACTGCAGATGATTGCAGGCTGAGCAGTCAATACTCTTGCTTATCAATCTGTTGTTTGTTTTCAGGATGCAGACCTGGCCCGCTTGCTAAGCTCAGGATCTTTTGGAAATTTGGAAAACCTCAGCCTGGCCTTTACCAATGTGACAAGTGCTTGTGCTGAGCACCTCATTAAACTGCCTTCGCTCAAGCAGCTGAACCTGTGGTCAACTCAGGTAAGAGCTTTGCAGACTGAAACTCGGAGCTGACTAATTCTGAAATTTCACATTACGTCAGCACAAGAAGAGTGTGTGAAGAGGCTTGCTTAGAATAAGTTTGTCCTTATGCTATTTTTATAGGGCCTGTCTGTGGTCTAGCTCATCTTGGAGGCTGATTTTTCTCTTTTTCTTTTTTTTCTTTTATTCTTTTTCTTTTTTCTTTTATTCTTTTTCTTTTTTCTTTGTCTTTTTTTCTTTTTTCATTTTTCATTTTTTGTTTTCTTTTTTTTCTTTTTTTGTTTTAAATTTTATTTTATTTTTAATTCTATAACGATTCCTACTATCTTGGGTTGAATGTTCCCTTTGAGACATTGTTGATACTGCATACTTTGCAGTACATGTGCTGCTGTTCATCAGAGAAACACTCATCTTTTCAGCTATTTAGGATGAAAAAAATGATGCCGTGCAGCTCATCTGGTCAAGCAAAACATAAAGTCTGTGCAGTGTAGGCAGTGCAGTGAGTTTCTCTGAATGCTGTCCATCCAGAATTTCTTTAAACAACAGCAACAAAAAGAAATTCAAATAATGAAAAAGTAGAAGAAAACTATAATGAGAAAGTTGTTATTTTGTAAGCAAAAAGATGCTAAGTTAACTGAATAAATTATTCAGCTGTTAATTGAAAGACCTTTTAAAATTAAGATTTTCTTCTACATTTCCCTGCTGGATTTGGTCTCTGAGGTTCCCCACTGAATACTTTTCCCCCATTTGTTAGCACCTGTTTGTAGTGCTTGCTGAAAATATGATTATTCTCAGTGCAACCACAAAAAGCAGCATTATTTCCCCTCAAATATCATGTAAATGCCTTGTTTTGTTTTCCTAACTACTTTCGTATCCCAGAAATTTCCTCTTTTTGTGTAGGGAATATAAATCTGATTGCTTGCTTGTTTTAAGACTGTCTTGTATCTCCTCCAGATTTGTCCTAAAAATGTAACTTTTGGATGTGAAAACTTTGATGCTTCTTGCTCAAAATGAGTTTGATTTCACTGCACAAAGAGCCTGCTTTTTATATGTTTGGTTTTTTTAAATTAAGACAAAAAATGAGTTTAGATTCCATTTTATTTTGTGATGTCCTGGGTTCCATTAATCTAGAATTTAGAAACAGCAGAAATTAAGTGGGTCAATAGAACAATTACCAATCAATAGTACATTGTTCTTCAGACCAAAATAGCTAATTAGTACCACTTGAATTATGCTTATTTTTTTTTGTGATGTGGTTGAGAACTGGCTGAAACTGCCACATCCATCTTGTATAGCCTGGGTGGGAGATCTCTCGTACAAAGTCCAGATTTCAAATGAACCATTTTAATTAAATGATGGCCTGTGGTTAACTGCGCACAAGTCACTTGATTTTTCTGTTCCCCATCTGCATAATAGGGATAAAACTACTTGCTTTCTCTCCTGTCATTTAAGATCACGGTGAACAATGTGAGCGTGGATTTGAGGGCTCATCTGCAAACCTCCTTTTAACGTGCCCTGTTTGTGCTGAGGTGTTTGCACATGATGTTGATGCAACAAGTTGAAAACAATTTTGCTTGTGCCCCACAGTTTGGAGACGCAGGGTTGCGGCTTCTGTCTGAACACCTCACGATGCTGCAAGTGCTCAACCTGTGCGAGACCCCTGTCACAGATGCTGGACTGCTGGCACTGAGTTGTAAGTTACCAAATAAGCTACGGAGTGAAATTATGTGGGTTCGGAGGAATTCACGTGGGTTCAGACAGAAGATTGATTTCTTGGCTGCCACAGTACTGCTTCCGCAGGGATTTGGGACAGACTGTGGTTGTGTTTGGGTTTAAACTTGCCTCTTCCCTGCCCACTCAAGCGGCTGTTCAGCTTCGGGCAGGGGAAGCAGGACATGATCTGAGCCAAGGCCTACGCTTGCTGGCCTCATGTGGGCTTTGTTGTCCCGGACCGTCCTCTCGGTCTTGCCTCTGACTTTACTGATAGCACTTGTCTAGATCTCGTGTGGTAACTCGTTGTCCTGGGACTTCCCAGTTTTTTTCACACACTGTGTGTCCGCTCTGGATGGGAGGCTGACCGTGTGCGGCAGGAGGGGAAGGTTGCAAAGCCATGTAGCAACTTATTAGTGAGTTTAGCAACCGTGCACAGTTTCACAGTTTTCATACTCTCTGTGACATTTTTTGTTCCTTCTTTTTTAAGGAGGTGAAACTCTTGCTGTTCTTATTTAAGTAGGGCAAGGCAGAGTGAGGCCTCTAAGCAGCATTCAAGATTGCCCTGTGCACGAAGAGCTGCTCGACGTGCCAGAATGAGACCCTTTCCTACACCCAACAGTGTATTATAAACCTTGCCCATTGGGTTTAAAGGGTTCCTTTAGTAGGCTTGATCCTACACAGACATGCCAGACAGGCCAGTAGTTATGGATCATCTTAGGAAACTATTCTGCTAAGTACTGGAGCCTAAAATGGAAATGGAGGGGAGAGAGAGAGACTGCTAGATCAGTGTGGCCCCTGAGTGCACCATGCAGAGCACTGAGAACGGGTCCTGTCCAGAATAATGTGCAGGAAACTGATTATGAGAAGTTGCCTGAACTCCTTTGAAGTCAGCGGATTTAAGCATATGCCTAATGGCCCTTCCTAAATAGGGACTTTTTCCTGGATGGGGGCCCAAACAGCTGTTTATCTGTTCGTACTTCCACATTTTATGCTATTCAGCTTTTTCCTGAGAGTGCTGCACATAGGCATGCTTTGTTTATGCTTTGGACTACTGCAAGCTTGGTATTTTAAGAAAATGTAGCGTGATTGTAAATATCTGTGTTTTCTGTTTTAGCCATGAAGAGCCTGTGTAGTCTAAATATGAACAGCACCAAACTTTCAGCAGATACCTACGAAGATCTCAAGGTACTTCTTAATTGCATTCGCTAAAGATGAGAAGTGGCTGGCCCAGGAGGTCTTAGATTTAGCAAGCGCGTGGTGGTAGTGCCTAGTGCAGGGTGAAGTAGCCCCGTGGAGTGGGTAGCATGAAAGTCTTCTGAAGAGGGTGAAGTGGATTATTTTGGGGAGATAGTGACTGAAAACAGCATTCTTGGGTCGCTGACTTTGATGGACTCGGGAAATATTTAATATGCTGAATGGGCAAGTATGAGATGGAATCAGAACATGAATCTTTTTGTCAGCTTTATCAGCAGTAAAGGTTCCATAAACAGGACAATATCGGTTGTTTCCAATGATGATACAGAGACAGGTAAAATCTAGCATACACCGCCAAAGCTGTGTCCTCTACTGTTGTTAGGACCAAAACTAATCTGGGTGAACAGCATTATGGAGCTGTGATTCAGAATGCAAAGGGAAAATTAAAAGCATTGAGGAAGGTCAGGTTTATCTTGACACCCCTTGGACTGGTACTGGGCTTTAAACAGAAATGCCTGCACTGATGCCTGGTTCCTGAGTTTGACACATGAGATGTCTGGGGTTACCATTTCTACTGTGAATTTACAACCACTTCAGCAAAATGGTGTAAGGAACTGGAATGTAGCTGTGGGAGGGGAACGGCCCCAGGTTGTTTCAAACAAAGACCGCCTGAGATGTGTTGGCTTTCATGACTTCACGTGGATTTCATTTTCAGTCTGCTGTTGTGTGAGTCACATTTCCCAAAGTCTTACCTTATAAATCCAAGTGCTCAAGGTGAAACTTAACATCATGTTGTCTTGTGTGTAGAAACCTTAGATTGTGCCAGATTCACTCAGAAAGGTCACAACCTTGAATTGAGTTTCGAACTTCAGGCAAGTCATGAAACTCCTCTGCTTTCAAAACTCGCTGTCAGCTGTATATCTTCAGTTCTGATTGTCGAGCCAGGGCTCCCTCCCCCAGGGACTCGGTTGCAATGCTGCTAGCAGGGATTTTTCAAGATCGAGTTTTCAAAACTTGTGTCACAATTGTATATGCAGAGAAGTTGTCCTTGGAATTAACAGCTGGCTTGCAAATGGGTTCACACAATGGAGCTTGTATCAGGCCCCAAGCATTTACAGACAATCAAGGTCAATGCTGTATTTGACCCAGGGTTCTGAAATTCAGTCTATTGAAAGGCTTCTGCAGTCCTACCCCTGTTTCTGAGCCCCTTTGCCACTACATACCAAAACTCATATTTTCCTAACCAGTTCCCTCTGCTCTGGTATTGCGTGAACAGTCCTAAGCAGCAGCACAAGAAAGTGACTTGCCAGGGCAAACAGCAAAACTGGCTGTGGGCAAAGTCCCGATGATTGCAGAGAATTGAAAACACTGAGAACACAGACACGCATCACTTTTTCCCCCTCTCACCTCTTTCATTGAGATTTATGTTAGTGGCCATTATTTTAGAGTTGTGTTTGTGTGTGTGTGTGTGTGTTCAAAGGGAAGGTAATAGTTTCTTTCCCTGAAGCACATGATTGTACATCTGTTGAGAACGACTTAGACTTCAAAGAACATACTTTTGATAGAAATCTTTCCTTCTTTTCCCCTTGGTCTGCAAGAGCATTTGGGGCACAAGCCAGTGATGACATTTCCTCTCTCTCTACTCCATCCCCCACCCCACTAAACACGCTTGCACACACAGACGCCCACATATGTACCAGGCAGGCTGAACCAGACAATAAATAAACACCCACCACTGAAGTCATTATTGCCTAACTGAAAAATTATTTGCTGGCAGTGTCTGTAGGATTATGACTAGCTCTTATCAAAATATGCGCGCACATAAATCAAGGAGTGAGGTAATAATGACTCCTAGAAACTTCCAGCTCCTCAATTATGCTGTAGCCTAATTAAATGTGTTTATTTGTTTTGAGAGAATTAGCCATACAATTATGGTCAGAGAGAATGGAAATGGGATCAACATGTAGGAACAATGCAAACAGCCGATTCCCATTTGACTCGTGCGGGTAATTCAGGAACAATATGTCCAAATGCAGTGGAGTTGTGGAAGGGAGACCACAAAGACACCAAAAACCGCTAACAGTCTCTACACTTTTTTTAAACATGAAGGGAAATATCAAGCAATGACTTAGCGTGGAGGTGGAAGAAGCAGTGTGTAGCTAGTTGCTGCAGTTTGTCCACTGCCTTCACAACTAGAGTTTTACAAACAAATTTTGTGAAGCATTTGTGTAAAAGAAAAGAAGATTGAGGTCTGATCTGGACCTTATAGCTGGTGCGTGAGTTTTACTAGAGCCACTCGATTTTGCTGGGGGTGGAACTTAGTCTTGTGTGTGTGTGTAAAGGCTCAGCATGGTGTTCCTTCATTAACACCTGTAATGCTTCAGCTCGCTGCTGAACTCAGCACTGGTACTCGCCAGCAGGGTTGAGGTCGTAGCGCATCTGCCTGCAGTTTGTGGTCGATAGATCAATCCTTCCAACTTGCTGATGGTACAGATTTGATGGGAACTTTTCTCTTGAGTCCTGAACATGTGTCATTAATTCTGAAATTTTCCTACCCTCCTCACAGGCTAAACTACCCAATCTGAAGGAAGTGGATGTCCGCTACACTGAAGCGTGGTGAACTCTCCCTGCCTCCGACTCTTCTCTTTTGCTTCTCATGAGAAGGAAAAGATTTTTAAAAGAAACAGAGAAAAACAAACCGGAAAATAACTTTTGGCTAATTCCTGTAGAGCAGTGAGTCCTGGGACTTGGTGGTAGGAGTCATGGTTGTGGGGTAAAGGAGTGGCATTGTGTGTGTTGGGGGGTTACATGGCAAGCCTGGACCTGGCCGGATTCTTTCAACTTTGTGATTTTGGAATCAACATAATTTAAATTGAAAAGGAGAAAGAAAAAAAAAAAAAAGGACAAAAAGACTTTGTAGCAGCAAGAGGATTATAAAGAGGAAAAAAAGAACCTTTGTGGATTTTATTTGCCTTTGTGTTTTATGCCGTGTGGAGAAAAAAAACAATATATTCATTTGTCATTATTTACCTGGGTTTCCTTGGCTGGCACCCATCCAGTCTGAACTCCTCTTTCACCAGTTTTGCTCCAGATAATCAAACTTACAAAAATTTCAAGAGAAGAAAACCAAAACCAATATGATTTTCGCCTCCCCCTGTGTCCTTGCAGTTGTTATGCAAAGTAATTTTGTTGTACATAAGATTTACATAATGCACCTATTTAAGAAAATGGTTCACAAATAACAGGTCTGGGACCTGTCTTTTATTTATGAATTGTTAATTCTTTTACCCTTTTTTTTTGCGTATAGTACTGTATAAAGTAGTTTGCTGTCTTGTTGTTATTATTTTTTTTTAAAGGAACTGTCCTCCTTGAAGAATTGCCTTTTAGTAATGCATATTGTATTATAGTCCCTCTCTGTCACAATGTTCATCGTGTTGTCTTTTTGATTTCAAAATGCCTCAAACGTTATCAAATAGGAAGGAAAATCTCTCTCAAAGGGGTCTGGTTATGAGGGAGGGGGTGCAGGGATTAATAAAAGCCACATTTCCTTCTGAAGTCTGAAAACTTTCTTTAGTCTTTCAAACCACGTCAGGTTTAAATGGGGGAGATGGGAAAAGTTTATTCTGCCAATGGGGTATTGCAAAACTGTAGATTTTACAGGTTGCCTCGGTTGCTTTCTGTTTACGTCCAATATTTCAAAAAGAGAAAAAAAGCTCTCTCTCCATTTTGTGCATCAGCTTTTTCTAATTTTTTTCCCCTCCTCCTCCCCACCGTCCCCTCCCTCCCCCACCTGTTCTGTGCACGCATCGTTCTGCATGTTCCTCTGGGGAGACTGAAAAATACCGTTGTTGCTGATCCGATAGCTCTGACCTGTCTGTAAATGTGACTGCTACATTTTTCAAATTCCACAATTGCTTAGAAGATGATTTTTTAAAAATTGTGGTTTCTTTTATAACTATGCTGTTGACCTTTTTTTCATAATGAGCCTTCATTGTACAGAGCTGCTTATTTTAAAAAAAAAAACAACAACAAAAAAAGAAAAATAATTTTTCCTCTGTTTAACACCTTTATTTTATTCCTCAGCACCTCAAGGTTTCACATACAGCCAATGTAATTTTTTATATATAAATATATATATATTTAATCTTATTCAATGGAAGCCAAGCTTTTGGTTTTTGTTTTGTTTTTTTCTTGTTTTCTCTTTTTTAAACTTTGTTGCTACGTAGACAGCCCCCTCCCCAAATCACGTTCTTTTTTTTTTTTTTTAATAAATGAAACAGAAATTGAGTCTTAACTCATGTAGTGTGCCAGGTTTTTTTTCCCCTTCAAATCCCAAACTGTATGCGGATGCAGTATGGGAAGAAAGAAGAAGAAAAAAAAAAAAAAAAAAGAAGAAAAATTACGCCAACATTTTCCTTAGCACTGTTGCTTTTACCAATGGTTTACTACTACTGTTCTGTAGCTGTGTACAAAGAGATGTGAAATAATTTCAGGCAAAAATAAACTGTAAGTGAATATCTTTTAGCTGCGTGCTTTGTGTTTTCTTTGAAGGAAGCTTTCACTGGCCTGATGACGCAGGGATGCTGTGGGAGGTGCAGAGATGCTGGAGCTGGAGGATGAAGGACGGTGTCTCAAAGAGCCGGGCTCTCGGCTCTTGCAGCTTGCTCTGTGCCACTCCTCAGTGCCTCAGCGCTGCCCCTTTCCTGCAATCACAAAGCAAAGGGTCCAGCAGGCGGCCGTCACAGGTTTTTCCACCAGCCACCAGGTTTTGAGGCACCATCACCCAGAAGGGATAAGGAGGAGGACGACAGCCGAGTCTTTGTGCATCTGGTTCTTGTATCTCTCTCCAAGACTGTTTACCTCTGTTTTATTCCTAACCCTTTACAGGCTCAAGGAATTCTTGCACTGGGCATCAGAAGAGTTGCATTAATGAGATTTTGGGGTTTTTTGCACTGGTTTCTTGAAGTAGAGAGTACTGGAAGTACTGTGGCATTTCCAGACTTTAGAGAGGTTTATGTATGTTAAGGTGCATTTCAGGGCATCGTTCGAATGGAGGGATCTGCTGTATTTGCATTTTGTTCACTGTCCTTGATAAAGCGTGGTTCGTGGGCTGGAGGCCAGCAGAGAATCCAGCTGGAGCTTCACAACTCTGCTTCGATTGTCTGGACAGTTACTGAACTTCTTTAGCTTTTAGACAAATGGACCCCACTTGAAACCAATTCCTGCAGATGTTCTGAGGGTTGCCTTCATCATCTGTAGTACCTGCCTCCTGTATTCTCATTTTTACCTGTATTTTTGTCCTGTTCCACAAAATAGATGTTAAAACAAGAAGAAACATGGGTGTTTGTACTGTGTTTCCAGCCAAGGCAAAAAGTACTCACAGGATGGCCCCTTGATAAAGAGAATAAACTATGTCTTTATTTTTTTCCCCCTACTGAGCCAAGACAGCTGTAACGGAGGCTGTCAAGCTTTTTGCATCTTTCCCTTGAGCTGTCACTGCTGCATGTGGGCTATCCTCCCCTGGCAATGGCAGGGAGTTCAAAAAGCCTTCCTGGACCCTCAATAGCCATAACTAATCCTGCGATGGTGTTGCGTGAGAGATCAAGAAGTTGCCCAAGGAAGGAGAGCTTTGGGCCTTGGCAAAGCACGGGTGTGTGTTCGACACAGCTTCCCTTCCTCTCATGGGCAATGACCTGCTCCCTTGCTGCTCCTCAGGCTTTGCCTTCTGGGGAATCAGTGACAGCAGCTGAGTTTCTACAACTTCAACTGGATCCTCAACAGTGGAAGCTTGAACATCCTTGGTGCACTGGTTTCGTTCTAATGCCATGCAGGTGACTTGAAGTGAGCAAGGAAAGGGTGTGTGTGTGATCCTCCAATGCTTAGCCGAGTCCTGCCTTCTGCAACGACCTCCAACAAATCTCTGCTTTGTGCTTAGTTCCCTCTCCTGAACCAGCAAATATCGCTGCATGGCAGCAAGCTGAACAAAATCCAAGTGAGCTCAAAGATGATCAGTGTGTTGTTAAAAATGGTACTTGCGGTCTGTCTCACCTTGCAGGAGTCGCCTCTGCTGGGGCAGGTGCCTCTGGCATCCTGCCTGCAGCGATTACTGAGTGGCATTGTTAGAAGTTTTGAAGGATTGCATTGGACCAGGGATTCTTGGTAACAAAAGGGGAGGATTAAACATGGCATGATAAGAGATACTTTATCTCAGCTTGCTCTTAGAAAGGGTTTTCTGAGTTCTTTACTGCAGCACTGAGGTTTGTAGAGGGCCCTGGTGGTTTCACCTGGATAATGATGCCTTTCTGCCTGCCTTTCAGCTGCTGCTCCTGATAATATGAGCCATTATAAAGCTGCCTGATTTCATCTGGGAGGTTACCGCAGCCCATCTTCCCAGGGACTATGAATACCAGGGGTTTGTCTAACCTACAGCTTTTGGCTTTCAACCCAAACTGGAGTGATGGCTTTGATGCAAGTCCAAAAAGCACAAAGCCACAGTGCTGCCTTGTTTCAGCAACAGTTTTCTCATGTTCTTGTTAAAACCCTGTGATTGCCCTACCTTGCTTCTTCCACTGTTCACAGCTACGTTTTGAGTTTCAGGAGAAACTGCATTGAGACCAAATGCAGAGATGAATCTCAGGAAGTACTAGTTGCCTCCAGTTTCCCAGCTACACAGACACAGACTGTTCGTTGTCTGGAGAATAAAATGTATGCCTAAAATCCCAACGGTTAAGCATCAATTTGCTTGGAGGGGAGCGCTGGAACAGCTGCTGATCTGAAGAGTTCTCTGGTGGTATTTTTACCAGGTAAGAGTTTGGTATGTCTTATTCATGGAATCATAGAATGGTTCGGTTTGTAAGGGACCTTAAAACTCATCCAGTTCCAACTCCCCTGCTATGGACAGGGACACTTTCCACCGGATCAGGTTGCTCAAAGCCTCATCCAGACAGGCCTTAAACACCTACAGGGATGGGGCTTCTGCATCATCTCTGGACAACCTGTTCAAGTGCCTTGCCACCCTCACAGGAAAACATTTCTTCCTGATACCTAATCTAAATCTCCCCTCTTTCAGCATAAGACCCTTCCCCCTCCTCCTATTCCTGCACTCCCTGATAGAGAGCCCCTCCCCAGCTTTCCTGGAGGCCCCTTTTTAAGTACCATAAGGCTACTGTACGGTCTCCCTGGAGCCTTCTCTTCATGTGTTTGTATAGTCTTCCTCTGCAAGGAAGGACCTGAGGCAATCTGCCTGACGCTGCTTGTGGGACCTTGTGGGCAGATGTGGTAGATAGCATCGAGGTGTGTGAAGAACCTGCACTGTCCTCAGGGTAGATCTGCAGGTTGCTCGGTGCTCTCTTGAGATCTGTGGGTGTCCTGATCTCCTGAGAGCTGTACATGTGTCCCCAAAGCAGGCAAGCCACGTCAATGGGCTTTGAGCAGGCCTTGTCCCCATGTTGGTAGATCTGTGTAGGACCTGGGATGTGGACCACCAATCTCTAAATGGAGTAAAACTATGAAATAGTAACAATGTGCTCATACAAACTCTGCATGAGCCTGCTGTCTTCTGGACAACAGCAGGACCTTGGGTTGTTACTGTCTTTGCTATTTCCACTCCCCTGATGGATAGGAGCAGGAGTAACCTCCTGCCTCATGTACAAGGGTTTTTAATCTGGAAAATAACTCCCTGAAACTTTCTACATATCTATAAGCAATAAGACAGTAGTGCTACCATCGTTCTCACGCTAATGGCAATGCTGACCCCTCCCAGACTCTGTAAAGCCAACCAGCTGTACCTATTAGAACATGTCAGTCAACTCTATTGCTGTCTCTTGAATTTTTAATGATTTTTTCCAACTAAAGAGAGTACATGCATCAAAATATTTGTTTTAAGTGGATGTTGCCATCCAGTTTTTTCTGGTTTATTTTCTGTTGAGTGGGGGAAATCTTAAGTAAATATTTGAGATAAGCCATTTTTATTAATAACAGATCTTGGAATATCCTTTATGCCAGTAATATTAAACATGCAGGTGTTTTTCCTGCTAGCCTGGTACCTGGTTTTTGGTTTAGGCATTTTCGCTTTCATGCTTTTCACCAACCAACTAGAACATGTACTATAATCTCTTTGTAACTTTAAAAAAAGGTCCTATCAGATTTTATATATATCCATGTACACAAACTTCACAGAGGTCCACTGGTCATGAATAAATCTTGTTGATGTAGCCAAGGTAAATGGGTGTCCTTTTCCTACCAATCTCTACAAAGAACAAAACAAGGGTCTGTGTATCAGAATATAGCTCGCAGCTCGTGTTCAGTTCTTTGCTAGAATTAAGTTGGTCTCAACACCTAAATTAACTGGTTTGCTTCAAGGATCTGGCAGTTGATATAGTAACCAGTTTCTTGTTAATTTTTGTTCCAGCTGGGATATAATATCAACCATTAATCCTTTGATTTTAAGGCAGCATGCATTTGAAGTTGAATTGTCCACAGCATCTGAGATACTTCTAAATTTTAGCAGAGTCTCCCTCACCCAGTATCTCCCATTCTTACATTTGTCTTTACTATAAAATCGGTGCCTTTGTGTTAGATTACTTAACGTTATTTTTTTAAGTTTGCTTCGAATATGGGGTCAGAAACCTGCCAACCGTCTCACTTTAATAAAACTGTTGCTGGTGTCTTTGGTATGCAGTATGTGTCACTCTATTTAAAATACAGCAACCTTGGCTTAGAGGTACTTCTCTTTCCATATTTTACCAGTTAGGATGACATTAAGGATAACTAATGTTACTGACTCATTTTCAGGTGCTTTGAGATCTTGGAGCTAGGTTTTGTTATTTATTACCTCACTGAGTCGCAGGGCTGTGAACCTTGAAGGTTGCAGAAACACATTTATCAGGAATGCTTTGAATTTCAGTTTAAGCGTCATAATGACAGAAAGAGCAAGTTTTGGTTGTTTGTTGTTTATAAAAGAGGAAAAGTATTGTAAAAATCTGTTGACTAGGATTTTGTGTTGTTCTCTGATCCTGTTTTAGCAGCTGCCTCCCTTCCACGTGATGCTTTCTCCAGTCCTGACAGACAGGATGAGCGTGGTGGGGTTGGGTGAGAATCCCCATGCCTGGGGACGGGTGGATGGGGCTCATCCAGATCTCCTTCCTGGTTAGGAAAAGAGCAGATCCTGCACTCTCTGCACCGTGAGCTAGTGTAGAAGCGGGATTTGTCCAGCACAACAACAACAAAAAAAAATCAAACCTTTTTAAGAATTACAGACATAGCTAAAAAAAAAATTTCCCCATGATGGCAGGAGAAGGGCTGTGTATGAAAGGAGCAGTCAGGAAAGCTCAGCTGTAATGTTCCTCCTGCCCCGTTGGCAAGGTGAAGTGCTTAACATTGCTGTGAACTGGGTAACTCGTAGCACATGTTTGGCTGGAGCAGCCTGACCCAGACTCCTGCAATGATTCCCTGTTGGCGGCAGAAGCCTTGATAGGTGAAAGTTAAAGGAGGCTTCAGGGGAGTCAGGGATTTGTCAGATGGGATTATATCCATCCCTGGAACATGGCCTTGCCGAGGTCTGAGTCTCTTTGCTTGAGGGTCAGTGAAGAAGCCAGGTTTCACTGCCTCGCATTCTTTTCTTCCGAAAGCATGCTGGGTGTCATCTGAAGAGGGAATTTTGTTTCAGTGCTGGGGGGGACACCGTGGTGGTGTGTGCAGGGAGTTCACCCCAGTGCCAAGGGGAGAGCTCAGCCTCCACCACGTAGCTAGAGCCTCTCACAGCCATCAGACGTTCACGGTGGGCATTAGGCCCCTCGCAGAGACGTGGGCTTTCTGCCTCAGTGCATTTTGTCTGACTCTTCCTGATGGGAAAGCGAGCAGCAGCAGCTCTGGCCTAATGTGGTGTGACAGTGAGCCTGGTGTGCTCCAGTGTGGCGAGAGCCACAAGCGCCATCCAGAGCAAGTCTGCCAGCATGAGGCATCTCCTCGGGTGTAAAGCCTCGGGTCCTTTTTGGGAGCTTCCAAACTATTTCCCTTGGAAATATTGTCAGTTTACAAGGACAGGGGAAATGAGTCAGCATGTGTAGGGCAGAGCGTGGTCCTGATGGCTCAGTGTCTGGAATATGGCCGTGTCCCACTGCTACCAGTGACGGGACTCCCTGCCACCACCAAATGACCAAGGAGGGGCTTAGGGCTGGTGGACTTCAATAGATGCTGCTGCAGACCATAGCGGTGGGGTCACCTGCTGAGAGAAGAGAACAAATAAATAAAGAAAAGCCCCAACCAAGGCAGGGGATAAAAAAAGAAAAAAAAAAAAAGTTGCAGTTGAGGTTAACGCTGCTCTCCGCTGCAGAGCCGATGACATCAATGTTGCCGTGGCAACAAAATCTTCACTTAGGTATGGTGAGCGCCCTGAGCTTGTGGCTGCCAAGGAAACCCGCCTGAGCTTCGGCACACAGCCATTGCGGCAGCCCTGGGGCCTTCCTCTGCCCCCCCCCCTTGTCCTGCCCTGCTGCCGGAGGGGCTCTGGCCTGCACCCTTCTCCTTGTCCCTCCTGGAAGTTACTCGGCAAAATCTACATTTGTCCCTGCTGCTGTCCTGGCAGCTCCAGTGTGTCCTGAGGATGAGGGATAAGTGCTATGAGTAGAGATGTGAGGACATGGCAGCTCTGTGCCTGAATATCACCGGCACCACGAGTCACCTCCAGTCCAGTGATGGACTCCGACAACTTCACAGAGACTCAAAGCTATTTGCCTCCGCTCGCCCATGAGCGAAGTTACTTTGATTTTTGAGGAACAGTTTGGTCCAATGCCGGGCTCAGGGTTCTTGGGGAGCCCAGCTTTGCACAGGGCCCCTTTCTTTCCTAGTGAAGTTCCAGCCCCACGGCGTGGTGTGGCACAGCCCCATCCCCGGGGCGGCGAGCGTCTGGAGGGGCAATCCATGGAGGAGCAGGTGGGTGGGACATTTCGCATTCCCCCCGTGGATTGAGGCACAGCACAAAGCAAACTCCTCTGCAGCTGTTTCTCTACTGGGAGCCCTGCCACCACACCACAGGCTGGTTCCGTGTCATTTTTTTCCCTGTGATTCAGGTTAAAAGGCTGTGAATGCCATCAGCATTGGGGACCACTCCCCAAAGGAGAATTAGGGGAATTCGTGAGATGAAACAGCAGTGTTTATCCTCCTCCCCCTTCTGCTTCTCACCCGTTGTCATCAGTACAAATGAGAAACTCCCCCTAAAGTTTGTTTTTTCTCTTCATAATCCACTGATTTCAGGCAAGAGCAGTCTTTAGTCGCCAGGGTAAATCCATGGGCTAACGAGCAGTGGTTGAAGTGAGGAAAAATATTTGGTGAGATGTTTGGGTCTGAATAAAGCCCTGATTGCAGTTCTGTGCTCAGCTGAAGCTGTGCCATAGCCTGGCCAATTGTGAGCACCCTGACAGCAGCTTTGCCAGCCCAAAAGGATCCCAAAGGCCTCTTCAGCATCTTGGAAGATCATTTCCACACCTTGAGTACTGTGTTCAGTTCTGGGTCCCTCACCACAAGAAGGATGTTGAGGCTCTGGAGCGTGTCCAGAGAAGAGCAATGAAGCTGGTGAGGGGACTGGAGAACAAGTCTTACGAGGAGCGGCTGAGAGAGCTGGGGTTGTTTAGCCTGGAGAAGAGGAGGCTGAGGGGAGACCTTACTGCTCTCTACAACTACCTGAAAGGAGGTTGTGGAGAGGAGGGAGCTGGGCTCTTCTCCCAAGTGACAGGGGACAGGACAAGGGGGAATGGCCTGAAACTCCGCCAGGAGAGGTTCAGGCTGGATATCAGAAAAAATTCTTCATGGAAAGAGTCACCGGCCACTGGAACAGCTGCCCAGGGAGGTGATCGAGTTGTCTTCCCTGGAGGTGTTTAAGGAACGGGTTGATGAAGTGCTTAGGGACATGGTTTAAGGGAGGGTTAGGAATGGTTGGGTCCAGTGGGTCGATGATCCAGTGGGTCCTTTCCAACCTGGTGATTCTATGATTTGGTGGCTGCTGTCTGGGGAGCCTGTCCTGCCATGAATTCACCTCCCATGAAAAATTATAGTCCATATCCCACCAAAGCTGGTGGAAAAGATTGGGTTTTTAGCACATTTTAAAGCAGGCCTGAGTTGTTATTAGGCAGTCTGAGGTTTTTTACTTGGTTTTGTTTTTTAAGTGGATATTGAGTACAGGCTTATCAGTATCAGCAGCAAATAAAGTGACTCATAGTGGCAAATAATGCAACTGCGTGACTTCAGACAGGGCAGTGGCCATCCCTATGTGAACCCAGCCAAGCCTCTCTGGCTGCCTGTCCACACACAGAGGTACTGCTCTAGCTTCGAATTTAGAAGTTGGGGGTTTGGATCTTGGTCAAGCTGTAGTTATTTCAGAAAGAAGTGAAAAGAAATAAGGGGGAAAAAAGAGCCGATCTGTCTAAAAGAGAAACAACTGCTGGCACACGAGACACTGCTGGCTTTCAGGCTTTGGGGTCTGTGATTAATCAGGCTCTGAGTCGTGCCGCTGCTGGTTGCTGGAAAGGAAAGGAAAAGCTCGACAGCAGCACAGCACAGCAGAGCTGCCAAATCCCACATGGCAGGTGGGAGCCAGCCTGCCGGTGGGGATAACCCCCACCATGGACGCACTGCGGCGGCTGCGAAGCGAGTGCCCGAGGGTGAGCATTGCCTCACACCGGTTTTATTTTGGGAAGGAAATCACAGTTTGCTGGGAGGCAGAACTATGATTCAAGGAAAGCCTGACCTGCTGCTTGAACTCTGAAAGATGCTTTAAAAAAATGTAACAGTTCTGCAGTAGCATTATTCAGTTTTATTATAGAGCTGTGGTAGGAGCAAAGGCGATTAACTAATAGTAAATCACTGGACAAAATGAAGGAGGGTTTTGAATTTTGAATTTTTGAAACTAATTATTGAATTATTGAAATTCTTTCAAAATAATTATGAATTTTACACAGTACCAGATCTCTGCTATCTGATTTCTGGTCACAAGAGAGGAGCGTAGTCAAGGGGAAGTGACTCATGGCTGCCTGTGGTTGAAATTAATGAGATATTTATCTGGAAATATTCCTGTCAGTGGCTTTTATTTGTAGTTCGAGTCAGGACAACGGCATGGAAATCATCACTGAGGACAGTGGTGCCCTTGCTGTGATGTTGCAGGAACTGGAGGATCAGTTCTGGTAAGCATGTGATCAGCTGAGTGATGGCCAAAATCACTCCTTCTGAATGTTCAGGTGGACATGCTGCAGAATGCAGCCCCATTTTGCTCTCTGTCTCCTGCCATAACCCCACAAACAGTATTTATTGGGGAGAGAAGGGAGAAAGGAGATGATGAAGGAGAAATAGACAGAAGGCTGTTTCACATCCCGCATTGTCTTTCCTATAACCAAGATCTCTTACAGGATACCCTGGCTTTAAATATACGTGGAAGAGAAATCCTTCCCCTGCCTGTACCTGGAGTTACCCAGCCTGTCACCTTCCTGGAGAAAACCAGCAGTGACTGTGCAAGCAGAAATCTCTGTTTTCTGGACTGCTTCAAAGCTCTGCCCTGCCAACCAGATTATTGATCAAGAGGAAATGTCGGCATTTCTGAAGCTTCCCCAAAAAGGCATGGAGGCTGCTTGCTTCCCGTGCGTCACTGGGGCTGTTTTTATCCATGGATTTGCCGGCGCGTTTAGCAGAGCTGGGTCGCCCAGGAGGGACCCTGGCAGAATCTCCCCGCTGAGTGACTCATGCTCACACACCATGGGAATACGGGCTGGCTTCAACATACTGCACTTTTCAACTCTGATTCATGCCACCCTAGGAGAGTAAATAAGGCAACTCTACACACGTCTCTGCTGTGATGAGGTGTCTTCCCACTGAAAAGGTGTTGGGGCAAACAGCACTGCCAGTGAATAGTGTCACCTATAACTTAGCCAGCAGTTTCCTAAATGGGATGAAATATTTCTGTGCAGGCATGTGATGAGTCTTATTGGAGCCCAGGATACCTGCTGTCTTGCACATTGCAGGAGGTCTTTACTAAACCAAAGATGCTGGGCTAATTTCAGTGATCTTTGTAGCAGGTTTGCTAAAGCCTGGGGACATTTATTAGCAATCTGGGGTTGTCTCGTTTCAGGTAGATCATTTCTCTGCAGATCACTTCAAAAGGACAATTCAAAAAAAAAGCAAAAAGCCTCATTTGCCTGGATGATTCCCAAAAGCAGGGCAAGCCAGGTCGCTGCTGCAGAAGGTCTTACTTGATACCAATGTGTTTAGCACCATAGAGACAAAATCAGGAGCAGAATTTTTTAACAGGATCTAAACAAATCACATATTTGAAATCAGTTGTTTGGGGAAAAACTCCAGCTGTCATTACTAGTACCTGCATGGTGGTGAGTCACCAAATTACATCCTTGCTTTTGGGGAAATGTGTAGCTGGATAACTAGATGTCTAGTTGCCTGCTAAGCCAGTGAAGAAATTCAGCTAAAAAGCCTCATGTAATGGTCAGATGATTTCTTTGGTACAATTTCATTCCAATCCTGGCTTGCAGCTTTGGCCAAGAAAACCCAAAGAAAGCATCCAGGTGCTCCTTACGTATCCCATTGAGCCTCCGCAGCCAGGAATCGCAGGCAAAGGACAGCCCCTGCTCCGGGTTAGCTCTCGCAGCTCCCACTAGCATATGACACTGCAAATCCAGTGACTCAGCAGGAATATCTCTGCAGAACTCATGAAAAGAAGGAAGCCTTAGACATTTCCTGATGTCAGTCTGTGAATTTGTGCTTTTTATTTAGCCTAATCCGTCATCAGGAAGACCATATTGGTATCGGTCCTGGAGGATCTGGATTACGGGTGATTTTTCCAATTGCAGGTTGCTGATGCAAGAGCACTGAATGTGTTCTTATGCAAGTTAGCCAAATGAAAGGGGAAAAGCTATTGAATAAGCAGTAAATGCACTGTGTGCTTGATTCTCAATGAATGCCAGCTCCTCCAGTTCTTTGCTACCTTGGGCTTCAACAAAAACAATCTGTCTTATCCTCAAACCTGCAAGAGAGAAATATACATGGCAGCATAATTATTGCATGCTACGCCACCTCTTATGTTGCAGTGATATTGTCTTTCTTTCAAAATAAAGAAAGAAAGACATCCCCTCATTTTATTACATGTGCTGTTCTTTCCTTCAGGCTTGTCAACATGAAGCACAGAGATTGCCTAATCTGTTCTTGTAATTTAATTATGTGACTATGGTACGCTGCTCTGGCTTCTGTCCATAACCCATCACAACTGGCACCGCATTCCTGCCCAGCCTCCAAGTACTTCAAACACCAGTGGGTAAGGGAAGTTTTTCCTTACTTCTCTGCCTATTGGGTGCTGCGAGTGGTTAGTAAACACTGGAGTAAGGACATGACTTGAATTCAGCTGAGAGCTCGGTGAGTGAAGTGCTGGGTCCCCAGAATCCAGGCTTGTGGCCCCAGAGGGACTTCTGCCAAACCTTTGAGGAGGAGGCAGGTGGAGGCACTGGGTGTCCACCCTCTTTGGCATGCCCGCTCCCTAGGTACACAAGCTGGGATTTGTCTTCTGGCATTCTTGTTGCGTTCCCAGTAATCCTCTTGGCCCTGAGGTGTGGGACAAGCCAGGCTACGTGGTGTGCTGGGCCTGGGTCCCTCCGTGGGATGCTAGCAGCTCCTGGCTAGCTTGCATAAGTCCTATGCTGCCATCAGGGGAGAGCTGCAGCCTGTGTGTGTGTGTTTGAGGGCAATGTCTTAACCCAGACGGTTAAAAAAAGAATAAATATCCTTCATCTGCTAAAGTGCTGTTCCAGGAAGGACAGAGAAGCTCAGCTGTATGGCTCAACAACATGGATGAGTGGTGAGCTTCGGTGATGTTATATTAGATGAATTTATCCTCTCAGCCTTACTCAAACTGTCTGCATACCTGGTCCCTAACTCATTGTCTACATTGTCTTGTTATTTATTCTGTCTCCTTCACAGAGCTATTAAAGCCTTGGGCTTAAGAAGGTAGGATGTCTCTCCATGACTGCATCTCTGCCCTCTGCTGCTGACCATGTCCCCACATATGACCCTCAGCAGTGTTGCTGTATATGCCAGAGGAGAAAATATGGAGAATTTGGTCCCCACTGGCTTAAACCCTGAGGTGCTTTTCTTCCTCTATCACTTGCAAGGAAATGGATTACCATCAAGACAACAAACAGCCTAAAAATGAAGTCTTCTGCATGAAGTTGGTGTAGCTCTTGGAAATGGTCCTTCACAGTGGGACGGAGGTAGGAGAGAGGACTTAGAAAGAACTGCCTGGATCAATAGCTTTGCAAAAGCACTTTGATCCTCTGTAATTTTTATTAGGTGAACACCTGCATAGGCACAGAGTGATGTATTTTCCACTGAGTCAGACCCATTAGCCTGTGTCTAAGCAGCTTTGCCTCGGAGGTAATGTGGACTTTGTGGGGCTTCTGCATTGACACTGACTTCATCCAGCCCCAGCACCATAACACATATGTGGGAGAGCTTTGCAAAATGAGGGATTTCACCTGGAATCTGGCACTCAGATTACTCAGGCTTTGGGAATCCCCACCTAAATTCATGGGGTGGTTGGTAGGGGATGAAGTTTCCCTGTTTTTCTCTGCTTTCATTTCGTATCACTTGCTTTGTTTGAGTCCCATCTTAGCAGTTCTTGGGCCCAGGCCCAGCACTTAGCAGCAGCAGCAGCAGCAGCAGCACAGGAACTGGTTTCAGCAGAGGCAGACAATTCCCTAAATTATTAATGTTAACAATGGACAGACCACAAGACACAAGCAAAATTATACAGAAGAAAGAGCTAGAGAAAGCAAGAGGATGGCAGCTGGAACGATCGGGGTCATGAGAGGCAAAAGTGGGATAGAGAGAGGTGTCCCAGGTGACAGGGACCTAGAGAGTACAAGCCAATAAGATTTTGGGCAAATCCAAAAGCAAATTAATGCACCCTTTGGAGATGTTCTTAGATGCTATAGGTACGCACACTGCTATCTATCAGGGCTTCATAACCAGCAACAAACAGTTCACATGCAGGATTTCCTGTATGGCAAAAGATGTGTGCCCCATGTCTGTATTAAAAACCTCCTGAGGGGGCAGGGGACATTACTATATTGTTCCCCATCCCCTGCATGGAATTGGCCCTTGAGGTTGTGTGGTCCATACAACACTCGTCGGCTTGTTGGCAGCCTGCCTGGTGCGTCCTAGTTGTGTTTCTCAGAACCCCTCTGTGTTTTCAGCTGATTTGCTTTGACATCAGCAGCCGGCAAGAAGTTCTCTGTGTCGGGGTGTGTGGGAGTGCTATATGACACCTTAATCATGCTAAACAGGAACACACAGTCAGATTTCCTCGGTGTTTCAAAGAAATGTGATTTCCTTTGTGCTGCAAAGAAAGAGTTGACTTGATTGCAGCTCTCTGTGGAGATCTGCTCCAGTGCCTGTGAATTAGGGTGCCAAGATCTCATTCTGGGATAAAAAGGGAGATAAAACATACCAGGCTTCCGAGCTACAACCAGCAGGGTTTAGTTTCTTACTGGTAACTGGAGGGTATTTTGATGAGAGCTTTTTAATTGACCAATATATCAAGAAATCAGATTTTGTTCAAAAATAAATATAAAAATAAAAATCTGTATAGAGTCGAAGTACCAGCAAACATCATACTAAATCCCAACTTGGGAAACAGTTGTTAGTCATTTAGCACAGGCATTAGAAACTAATTCAAAGTCTAAAAGAACGATTAACTTGTTAATTTATTTCTTCTCCCTATATGGGTGACAAATGTTTTAGATCTCAGTGGAAACTCAGCTAGTGATGGTTAGGTACAGAGTTACCTGAGCATTCCCTGGCCTGGATGAATTGAAATAATGGGAACAGTTGTGAGACACCTTCTAGCACAGGGACAGGCAAAGGGTGATACATGGCATAGAGTGGGATTTTAAAGGGGGTGTGATATGTGGCAAGGCCAATGGAAAAGCTGTATTTGCTGGTCCGCTTATCCTGTTGACAGCCTCATTCACTCAGCTTTGCTCATCCAGAGGCACAGGACTG
Source organism: Cuculus canorus (assembly GCF_017976375.1). Classification (NCBI taxonomy): domain Eukaryota; kingdom Metazoa; phylum Chordata; class Aves; order Cuculiformes; family Cuculidae; genus Cuculus; species Cuculus canorus. The sequence goes on along the minus strand of NC_071413.1, from coordinate 8,686,456 downwards.
CTTGGATCCCCAGCATGAAAATGCCTTTCATTTTTTTCTGATTTATAAGATCATATTAAAAGCTCCACATTTGGTTAATTACCATGCATAGTAATAAGATCCTGTTGAATCTGATAAGCAAATTTGAATGATTATGTTTCATTTTTAAAATGGCTGTGTTCTTGCTAGATATGTATCCAAAACATACATCTGGAATGGAGTAGCATCCAGTAACCCTGTCATGGGGCAGTGAGGTTTTCATTGGGTTCATCAGTTCTGATAACTGTTGCTGCCCAACAGTTTCATTTTTCAGCACTGAATTTAATATTGCTGAATCTTGTTCACATAGCATGGAAAAAATAAGTAGGTCACTCAAGGCAGCAGGTGTCTCTGGGCTTGGAAATCCGTTTCTGAGTGATCACCATTCAGCAGCTCCTCTAGAGGATTACATGCATTGCCTACCTGAGCTGCGTCTTCAAAAGAGCAGTGACCTGTGTTCCTTTCCCCAGTGCTATGTGAGGTGCTTTTCCTTTTCCAACTGGACTGCTCTGAGAAAGGGAATGTCCCTTTCCACCTTCTGTGGTAATGACCTTTCTGTTTTAATTGAGAGCTAACAATAACTTCCGTTACTCTCTGAATCAAGGTCTGGACTTCCAGTCTCAGAACAGGAAATGATGCCTCTGCTGCAAGGGGAAGCTGAACGGAGGATGAATTTCTCCTCCCTTGTCTTGGTCTGCTGTTTCTCTGTGGTGTTGCGAAAACCCGATTCTGCCCCGAAGCAGAATGAGCACTGCTCCCTGAAGCTGCTGAGGGCCACCAAGGTGCACCGTGGTGTCCAGGGCCCAGGGACAAAAGGAGAGTCACCGTGGAGATGGCCCAGGTGTGGACTGCTGGTTGAGCAGCACTGGCCTGGACAGCAGGATAGTACGAACCAGCCCAAGCAGAGGGGGTTTGTCCTGGGAGCCTCTTAAAAAGAGTTCAGCGTTAGATTGACAATGTTGGATGTTTGTCTACTACAAGCTGCTCTTTCCCACGCTGCTCAGGCATTCTCCTTTGCCTTGCTCGGGGGATTTAAGGCAGTTTGCATGATCAGCTCTTGGCACTCAACCTACCTAATACTTTGTGCTCTGAATCCTGCCTGCTGGCTGGGGTTAAGTAGCCTGGTCATCTCCAGGAAAGCAGACCCGGGCAGGAGCTTTCTGCAGCTCACTTGCAGCTGCATTGCCACCCAGTCCCTCATCCAAATGGGCTTTCTGTCACCTCCTGCTCTTGCCTTATTTAAGCTCTTCATGTTGCATGCCTGGCTGCTGGCCTGTATGGCAGGAGGCAGACCTGCGAATGGCACGTTCCAGCACAATCGCAAACAGCAAAGTGTTTTTACTTCCTCAGCTAAAATATATCTGCTTGCATCTCTCTATGGATTGAATAGTGTCAGTGGCATCAGGCCAGTGTCCATCACTGCTCTTTCTCTCTGGGTGGAGCAAGGAGCTTTCCCACTATACTTTTGTCAGAGCTTGGGGGATCGATGTCAATTTAGAGCTATGGTTAAGCAGTCATGAAAAACTACCTGCGTAAAAATACAGTGCAGGGAACGTTAGCTAAGCTTCACTTAGATCACTGCAGATGTGTTATTTTGGGAGAGCATTCATACTCTGCAGTCCTTATTCAGGCAAAACTGCAATTGACGTAATTTTTTCCATAATGTTACTTTTATTTGAAATCATATCTATACATCTAGTACAAATCAAACTAATAATAAGCATTTCCATGACAGACTCTACATATGGATTAATTTTGGAATTTAGTTTATAGACTTGGTTTGACTTCAGTGGGATTTATGCCCCTAAAAGGACTGCAGCAACAGGGGACAAATGCTAGAAAGTGGCTTTTTGTCTATAATTCAACACATTTGTTTGTGGAACCCTGAACAATGTTCTAATCTTCCATCTGAAAACCGTCTTGTCACCTTTTGATTTACAGCTTTTTCCTTTGCCTTTCCTCTCTACAACTCAGTTGGTATTTCTTACAAGGCAGGTATTGTCAAATCTCTTCCTTCAAACATATAATAACTACCTTTTGTATTGAACAGGCATATAAATTACTCAGCTTATATGACAGAACAGAAAATAAAGAGTTGAGTATCTGGCAGAGATGCCAAAGAGTGATGCTATTATAACCTTACTGTGAAAGATTTGCCAACAGAAAACTACGTGTAAGTGAGGTAACCAGCAGCAATATTTCCTTTTTTACACCAAATACTCAAAAATGTTATGACATAGTGTATTTCCAGACAAATCACACCTCTCTTACCAGGAGGTTCAGTACCTATCCTTGTGCATAACAGATGGGATTTACAGCTTAAATAGACCCCGGATATTGAAAGACATACAACTACATAGTTTACGACTTCCAGTATCACAGTCTTGTTATTCAGACTTTCTTGGGAATTTTTCCAAGATGTTTGTTTTTAACTGGGAAATAGTGTCCCTGCAAAATGAAAATCTTGCAGGTTTTCAATTTCTCTTCGTAAAAAATTGTACCAGTAAAAGAATAGCTATTTCAAGGTGGAGTGGTCCAAATGAAACCAAACCACAATGCTTCATTTGGAGTAGTTTATAATATCCACCCATCCTTGCTGCTGTCAGACATATGGGATTTTTGTTCAGACGCTTTGTCCAGTTTGTGCAAACAGGCTTGGCTTCCCAAGGCACCTGCAGTCATCTTCTGGGTGGAGCAACACGATCTGCCCTGGCAGCCAGCACACTCAGTGTCTGTTGGGCACGGAGGTAAAAAGAAGCACATTGTAATCTTGTAGGAAAAGCTGAAGATTTCAGTTTATAGGGGAAAAGAAGATTAGAGGGCTGAGAGGCAGCTTAGAGAAAAGTACCTGTAGCTGCCTCTCCACGTTAGGGTTTATCCACTCAAACTTGTATGACCTTTTTTAAGCCTCAGAATAAAGCGGCCTTTCAAAGGGTAATCAGGACAGCATAACACAGCCACTGAAACAGAAATGTAAACCACTATTTCATCAGCTCTGTTCTCTGTGGCTGTCTGCATCCCGAGGCAACCCCGTTACCTACTGACTGGGGTGGGAATGGCTAAAGCTCTCCTGAACAGTGCCTATAGCACCCGAGCAATAACGAACAGCGTTATCATCAGCGCTTTCTGCTTGATTTATCGGTGCTTGTCAGCAATCAGCTGACCTTGGATGGAGACCGGCTCAGCCTGGCTGATGTGGGGAAAAAAAGAGAGAAAATCTCTTGGTAGCCGGTTATTCGGCTGGGATTTGGTGCATGGCTCCACCTCATGGCATGCAGAAGCAATCCAGGAAAGAAAGAGCTGTGGTTTGGCCTCATGGGGTGATGAGTGTCACCGTTGCCTTCTCAGGACCATAATTACCAAGCCAGCCTTAATCAAAACCCTGGAAATCAAAGTCAGGTGCAGCCGAAATCTTGGTCTTGAACTTTTTCTGCTCAAGGCATGAAAGTAGCACATAGGCTTTGGCTGCTTTTTATAAAAAAGCCTCTCTGCGTTATAAGTGGGGTGAGTAATGCTGCTCACCACGAAGGGCACCCAGTATTTCCCATTATCCTACTCTGTTTTCATATATTTGCAAATAGTTATTTGCAATTTGTTTACAAAGTTTTGGGAGGCTGAAAATTTGCAGGGTCAGTGTCTGCTTTGGAGAAACTTGTTGCTAAAGTAAACTAGTTGTTTGTGAACACAGCATCTGTTCTAAAACAGGCTTCCGAAACTTCATTATTTTCCCTTTCAACTGTTTTTTGTGCTGTTTTTTGTTTCCAGCTTGGGAACATGACATTTGCTGGCTTGAGGCAGAGCGGCTCTTTGTGTGTGTTTCTTGCTGTTCCCACCAGAACTAAAGAAAAAAACATTAGAAGTTTAAAACATTGTGGCTTCAGTACAGACATTTATCATCTGATTCTCCAGATGCCAGCTGCGGTTCCTCACATCTTCCGCATCCAGTAAGATGTCCAGCAGAGATGGCAGGAGACCTCACAGCTTGTCCCCAGCAGCCACCAAGGCAGCCGAGGCTGGAGTCAGGGTGGCCGGTGACACCACCCTGGTCAGAGCCACCTCGGTCACCAGAGCCCCGCAGAGCAGCTCCTCGTTTCACAATCTCTGCTGCCCTCACATGGCACATCCAGGAAAGCAAGTGAGCCTTTAGGTGAATTCAAAGGCATGGTTTGAATATGACATCATACATATAGAATAATTTGGGTTGGAAGAGAACTCAAAGATCATCTAATTCCAACCCTCTGCCATGGGCAGTGGCACCTCTTTCATTTGTGAATGCTCACACAGGCTCGCAGACGGTTTGGCAAAGGCTGATATAACTCTTTCCTTGGTAATCATACCTAAAATATATTGTCACTAGACTTCGGCACACTCAAAGCTGTGTTCAGTGAACCTGAGCTTCTGTAAGGAAGGTCTTGAAATACAAACCTAACAAACTGACCTAGCGATCTGTGCTTGTCCAGGCAGGGAGTCCTTGTCTGCTCTTCTGGTAAGTCGCTTTTTTTCCTTTATAGTGTCATTTTGCTCTTCACTAATGCTCTCCATCCAAGGTTATCAGGAAGCTAATCAGCTAGACCTCCCAAGGGCAAATAATTACCTAGGAAGACGTTACTTATCCTGAAGACTAAGTACAGCCTTGAGTCCTGCTTTGAACCGACATAAAAGGAGGATGTTCTAACTTGATGTAACAGTAAAATTTTTGTTTGCATTAGGGTCTTCTTTCTGCTGTTACTAGTAAACTAGTATTTTATAGAAGTATTAAATCATAGATCTAACTATGAAGAAAGTCTGAATTCAACCTGCTTCTCAGCTATGAGAAATTCTGGTATCCTGGATGTGGTCAGTACGGTAACTTGCATCCATTTCTAGTTATAACTTAGTAGACTTTTGCTTCCATTTTAGTTAAGCTTAATTGTAGTACAAGTTTGTTCTGTTTGCCTCTTGGTTTTTAAATCCCAAGGTAATATTTACACTAAGATGCACATCTCTGTGTGTGTTTTTGTAGCGATTACCAAAATCAAAGAAAGCTTGTACTGCAATGGCTAATAACATATAGCATGCAAAGGACTAAACCTGCTGTTTTACGGGATATGTGCTATATTCATGTACAGGTCACATGTGCGAGAGCAGATTTGAGAAGATAAGCTGCTAAACTGGCCTATCTCTGGGAGAAAGTCAAGCTGACAGACTGAAACAGCTGAGCTAATAGCTAAGTTGATCTTTAATCCATCTTTGTTGTAAGCTATCTAGAAAGAGATCACGAGGCACTAAGTGGTCTGTGTGGATGAGTTAAATGACAAAACCTGAGAAAAATCAATGCGAAAGTCAATATCTTGAATCATAAGAACTACCGTAAAGGCGTAATTGTATAAAGTGCAAGGCAGAAGAAAGATAGCCCTCTTTATCTTGGTGCCAAGCAAAAACCAATCATCACTGGTATTACCCTGGATTAGCACCTCGATTTGTTTTACTATGTGTCCATGCAAATGCAGCACCCTTGGGAAGAGCAGATCTAACTGGTGAAGGTGGGATGAAAACATTTGGTCATGTTGTGCAATTTCATTTCTATGGATGGATGAAAGGCTGTGGCATGAAGAGAGAGCACCTGTCCTTTGTTTTAAGGTTGTATAACTGTCAGAGGGCTGAAGTAGACCTCGTGCTGGTGGCTGTTGGGGTGTCTGGAGGTGACTTTGCTGATGCAGTTATTTAGCTTCTCAATTATGTTTTCCCCTTTGAAAGACACAGTCAAAAAGATCCAGCAGGTGTGCAGCAAGAAGAAAGGTGCTTAGGAGCCAAGTCAGAAACTTGCATGCTTCTGCTGAGGCAGCAACGTTTCTACTAAATGAATCCCGAGCAGAAAGTCTGCTAATACTGGATGTCGGCAGTGAGTGGCATTGTGGTATCACAGAAGCAGTAGCAGAACAAAAACTGGAGAGGTTTATACACAGCAGAGAGACAGATAAGAGGCATAGGAGGGGTGATTCTCAGTGTGGGGATCCTACCTGTGTTTGTGTCCTGTTCATATGCCCATGCACAATAAGCTCTATACCCTGCAGTTTATGGAAATTAAGTCATTTGCCAGCAGAGCTTGGGGTGCTCCTCCCTCTCTACAGCACCCAGCAGTAAGACAAGCAGTCATGTCTGTCTTCTCCTCCTGTGAATTGATGTGCCTTCTTCATGGCTCATAAAAATGCACAGAATAATAAATGACAGATCTTGATGATGGAAACGCCTGGTACGTTTGGGGTCATTGAGCCATTACTAGTTTATCATTAAAAGGGAGGGTGGCATAGGTGGTGCTAGAAGAAGGTCATGAATCCTGGTATGTGTAACAAAACAAGTGTCAGAGTGCTCAGATGATATTTTAACCTACAGGGAAAGAGAACGTTAGGGATCTGAATAACGCAAAGGTGCTCACTGGTGTTTCTGGGTCACTGGCTTGAAACCATGGCAGCCAGGAGCTCAGGGGAGGCTTGCTGATCGTTCATAACTGAGAACCGAAGCTGGAGCAAGTTTGCTAACTGAGGCTTACAGTCCACACACCACAGCCTTCCAGCCTGAGGAAATGCAGCATAAGGGACATGTAAATGTGACATACATGAATACAAATATTACTTTGGTAATCTGCTCCTGCATTATATTCTGAATGGCAGCACCTATAAATCATCTGCTCTGTTATGTTTTATTACTTGTAAGTACATAATAGAAGCAGTATTGTTTTAAAAGTCAATTTATCATGTTAATTTCAAATCTCAGTCCTGTTATATTCACTTTCTTTTTATCACATAATCCTTTACCTTCAGGAAACCAGTAGAAAAGATGTTAAATTTGCCACAAACAACTGATGTTTTGAAATATATTTCTTCTTTTTTTTTTTTTTCCCCAACTTAATTCCATCACATGGTGGCTGAGAAAAGAGAAATACAGATAAGTATGGTCTCAAAATTACAAATTGTTTTTTTCAGTGCTACAGTCATGCAGATTGCTGAATCCAGCAACAAACCTTGTTAGCATAGATTCCATTCCAGTAATGAAGTAATAGCAATGTTAATTGTAATGATAATACTAGCATTAGCAGTGCTATCTTGCTGATAAAGACTGTGTTGACAAATACTGCCTCCCATTCCCTGCTCCTGAAGCAAGAAGAGCTCAGCCAAGAGAAGCATCCTATTCTCTGCTCTACAGCTGGGGAAACTGAGGCACAAAGTGGTTTGCCCAGAGTCACCAAGGAGCAGTTGTAGAGCTGAGGAGACAAGAGTGCAGCTATGGCTGAGATCCCAGGAGGAAGCCTGCCCTGACACGCAAAACCGATGCTGTACAGACCATCTGCACGCATGCAGAGGCTCTGGTAAGCAACTGGGAAGATCATGTGGCAATGTGATGTTTTGAGTCCCTTGAAAAACGCTCGCAGTCTTTTTGAGTGCTGCTGTTGTCTCAGAATGCCTATGCAACACATTCTGCAGAAAGCTGTCCCTCTCTGCCGTATCAACCTCCATCATATTTACTGTCCAAACAGTTTAGGGGCAAACAAGGAAAGAAAATGAACTGCCAGCTGCTTTCCATAAAGTACGCTGGTTTCTCCTGGATACTTTGCAAGGGTTTTGTTTAGCCCTACTCTAACTTCTGCCATAGCGGCACGACCAAGAAAATGAGTTACCTACCACTATTCTGGTGGGAATACAAATGATCTGACAGCGGTCACACAACAGCAGCACATCAGATGGAGGTGTCTGAAATGTGACTCGATGCTACAAAACCACAGCACAGGCTCAGCTATGTCCTTTGTTTTATTATTATGCTCTTGAATCTCGAGGGCCTGTGGCAAACCCTGCAGAAGTAGTGAGTGTCTGTTTTGGGAGGTTTAGGGTGTTTTTTTTTTTAGTAAGTTGTTGAAAATCAAAATTTCTTAAAAAAAAAAAAATCCTGTAAAATCAACTAGGATTGTCACCCTGCCTGGGCTCTCTTCTTCTGCAATAACCGGGCACTTCTGTACATGAAGTACAGCCATTTTTCCCTTGTCTTTTTTCAACTAAAACATAACCAGAAAGACTGCTGCCCTCCTCCATTTCAAGGGAAGACTAATTAGAGAACATCCTCTTTATGCTATCAGCTTATCCCTAAAACATTAATTTTTCCTTCAAACAGTAAAAATGAAAAGAGGGTATGGTCAAAACAGTGAGATACAGGAGTCCCACACACACTGAGGAGCAACTGCAGCTCATTTTATCTTCAGTTGATCCAAAATTTTCTGCAGACCCTGATTTTTGATAGAATGATTAAACATCATTTTTGAACACGCCCGAGAAAGCAGCAAATTTGTTCTCAAGACAGATATAAATAAAGCCATGCTGTTTGAAGGTCTAGAAAAATTATAAAAGGTAGATAAGCAAGAAATACTACTTCCAAGGCAGCTCTACTCTCAACTTTTCTGCTTAAATATTTCAACAGAAATTATTAGTGTGGAATTTTTTTTTCAATCATCATGGAGGTTTTCACAAAACTTTTTTCTGTTTGCAAAATGCTCTTTTTCATTGACAAATTGCTTACACTATTCTAATTTTTTCCCCAAATCGACTGTGATAGGTCTTAATATATTTTAAGGTATCCATAGATGTCAAGACAATAGATTTTTTGTTTTCTCTTTGTCTTCACAAGAATCAGTCAATTGCTGGCTGGGTGGATCTGTCATTAGCAAATTGCAAAATACAGAATGATTTGCTTAATCACATGGTCACTTTTTTCAGCTTCCTCTCGGAAGATGGATGTAACTAAGTAACATGCAGATCAAATTCCAGGTATTTCAGCCAACTATGCTGTTCAAAGACTATTGTTGTGAGCTTCTGAATGTTTTTGCTGGATGAAGATGTATGTGAAACTTCAGCTTTAAACCAATTATGCTTCATCTCTTCACTTATGGGAATAGAGTCAACAACCTCTCATTGTTTTTCTGTCCTGTATTCTGTTGTTGTCTGTCCTATGATGCAAAGAACCACTGGTTTTAGCTATCGTAATTGCTAATAATAATAATAATAATTCTATAATAATTACAGCTACAGATGTGAAGTATTCCACTTGAAACTGGCATTCTTCAGTGTGAAACATGATGTCCACTGATAACTTAATGATAGGCAAACTCAAACTTCGCATGTTTTAGTTAAAAAAAAATTTCTATTCTGTATTTTTCTCTGAGAGAAACATGAAACAAAAATACCTGTCGTTTAAATAGGCAGCCCCGCACTTCCTGACTGACCCAGTATAAACCACTGTTGCTCTGCACCCATTATTTCCTCTCTTTGAAAAAAAAATGTAATAAAATTAGCCACAGTCTGGCAATAACTTGCTTTCCCATTGACCTTATCTCTCATCTTCTGGGGGTAGTCGCTTTTCACAAGAAGATAAGCTAAAGACACAGCTCACCTGGATTCCCACATTCAATTCTGGAGTCCTCAGCATAGGAAGGACATGTATCTACTAGAGTGAGTCTGGAGGAGGCCACAAAGATGATCAGAGGACTGGAGCATCTCTCATACGTGGACAGGCTGAGAGAATTGGGCTTGTTCAGCCTGGAGGCTCCTGGGAGACCTTAGAGCAGCCTTCCCATACTTAAAGGGGGCCTACAGGAAGCCTGGGGAGGGGCTCTTTGTCCTGGAGAAACCATCAAAAATCAACTTCAGCATTTGTTTCTGCTTTGCAACCGAGTCTTTCCTTCCAGAGAAGTAGCTCAGGTCCCCTTGTCCATCTGAAGACTTCTTTTATCAAGTCAGCAGCTCTGCATGTTACCTCCATGTATGTTGCTAGATCAGTGGGAGCTGGTGCCTTTCACACACAGTGTGCAAGTTTTTCTTGCTTCTCTTTAGCGATCCTATAAGGAGCTTTATCTCCAGTTATATTTCTGCTTTTTTTTTTTTGAGTTTTGTATGGGTTTTTTTGGTCAAATGGTGTCATATTTTGCCTGGCTTTCATAAAATACTTTGAAAAATATCTTGCTAGATTTGAACACTGTTTTGATATTAATATTTTTTGATATTAATATTTGGATTTTGTTTTAATCTGTTAAAATTATATTTATGAATAGATTTGTCTGTAGATCTATTGATAAATTATGATTACTATTTGAGAATAAATCAATAGGAAACTGGTATTATTCAGCTTCAACATTTTCATTTTTTAAAAATAAAAAATAAAATTGGTGCAAATTATCAGCTATTAATCTGTTTCCCTCCAGGCTAATAAACCAGGAGCCGTCTTCTGGTATAACTTTTAAATCCTCAGTTCCAAGTGGAAGCCATTTTTATCCTGACAGCAGATGGCTCAACACAGGTTGTGTGTATATATATTACAAATGCATATCTCAAAACAGAAGTAAGTGCTTTCAGTTCTCATGGTTTGTTTTATTTTTCTTAGGATTAAAGATATTAGATATTTTCCTTAAAGCCCAGCTGCTGGAATCGGCAGAGTCCAGGAGACTCTTAGTGTTTGCTAAAAAAGTAAATGATGAACTCCCTTGGTTACAAAGAAAACTTAAAACCAGGAAGAGAGGATATCCCAAAGGTTTAGAAAGCTAAGAATTCAAAATTTGCCTAAGATGAGCTAGAAACAGTAATGATTGTTGTGTTGATGTCAGGAGGGGGCATTTTTAATGCATTACTGCATTTTTAATGCATGATGGAAGTGACAGAACATGAAAAGAGCTCAGCCCATGAAGACGGTAAAAAAGGAGTGAGTCTCGCTGGCTGGAAGTGACATATTTCAGAATTTGTTTCCACTTTCTTTCTTATGACTTCCTTTTTTTTTTATTCCCCCCTCCCCGTTAACAACAACCGTAACAAAATCTGTCCTTGTGAAGGAGAAGAGAGTGTCATCAAAGGCGACAGCTTTTTAAACAATTTTAAATTAGCTAAAAGGCCCAGGCTGCTGAAAACTGGATAAGAAATTTTGTATGCTTAAGGGATCTTAACAGTGTGCTTTTACCCAGGTGGAATCAGAGTACAAAGAGGAAGAAACGTCCGTTTGACACTGCCTTGCTAATCTCAGCGGTATATCATTCATTATTCCGCACAGGATTAAAGGTAAGCTCTGTATTGCTGCCTTTGAGACGCAGCAGGGCAGCTATCCTTTGTAGAAATGGGGTTAAATAATTCCTGATGTGTGGCAGAAAGGATCTGGAGAGAAGACAGTTGGGTTTAAATTACCTGGCAGAGTATTCTGTGTTCTAACTTTTGTCTTCTCTCCCATAAAATAAAACATTCTGTAGTTTAGCTCCAGAATAAAAGGACTTTCTTAATCGTAAAGGAAATGTAAAAAGCATTTTATTTGAAAGAGGAACAGTATCTTAAAATTGCTAATCGAGTCTAAGAAAAAAAAAAAGGAGGAAACATTTTTGTGTGTGTGTGCATGAAATTTTTAATGTCATGAAGAGGCAAATAAGGCCTGGATGCTCAGCTGAAGATAATGAGCTATTTTTAATTCATTCCAATTTGGAGATGAGGCTAAATAAGCATTTGCAAATTCACATTACTAGGTTCTTTCTTTATTCTAGACATTGTTAAATGAGGGACATGTTAGAAACTTTCCTTTGAAAGAAAGTTTGTTGTTTTTTCGTGTTTTGTCTCTGTTAGAAAAGTTCAGGTTTAATGTTTGTTTTTTAAACAGCTCATACAGGGCATAAGCTCAGATTTTCAGTCAAATATTTCAGTCAAAAGATTGAGAAGATCTTGGTAGCCGGTACTTACAACATATTGTGAAGTTTCTGAATATTGTAGCAGAAATGAAATCCTCTAGGAGATGCAGAAGGCTTTTAATATATGATTTTTAATATGCTAAGGGACACAATGACTCTACCTGCATATGCAGACTTGTATTTGAGAAATAGTGTGTGTCTTGAGGTGGTTGATATCTGCCCGAATTTCTGAAAAATGGTCCTTTGCCAACAGAGCTTCTTCTGAAGGTGCAAAGTTGAATTTGCTTCACATGGTACTCAGAAGGTTGTTATTATAGACCATGGACCTCAGTGAATCTGCACAGTTTGCTGTACCAAGTCTTCTCTACCTATCAGCCCCAGAGCAGAGTACACATCCGGCTCTAACACAGCTGCTCTCATTCCTTCTGCAAGCTAGAAGGCAGTTTGGGAGACTAAAAAATTTAAGAAGCCTATCCCAAATATCTAATTTATTCAAGACTTCATTCATTAGCACCTATATTATCTAATTTTTTTCCTCTAAATTCTTAATAAATACGTTAATAAGATTGGGCCCCTGTGCCAGGGTCTGTCATGCCTCACCCAATACCAACTCCTACCTCGATCTGTTGACGCACAGGGTCTCTAACTCTGTATGTTAAAAAGATGTTTATCATAAAAAGTAGAACAGGAGGTTTTGACCCTTTTATGTGACTCATTCAGTTATGACTCCGGCGCATAAAGATAACAGCAATTGCAACAATGATTTGCATTCTATACAAATATGCTGATCTAAGAGATAAACCAGATGGATGCTCTTCCAAGGCACAGGCATCTGCAATGCATATACCAGAAGAGTATCTCTCATTCTACCCCTGTTCAGAAACTCTCTCTCAAGTAGACCATTAATTTTTCAATCATATTTTTATTTTAGTGAGATTTTGACACGTGTTTTTATGTGACTACATGCTTATCTCTATTAGGACCAGTGTGCTTTCTCAATTTCCAGCTAATTCCAGTACTTTGATTAGCTAGAGGGCTTTTCTAAACTTTTCTGATGTAGCATGTGATGGATTATAGCTGATTTTTGCATGAACGAGCACAGATGCAAGAACTTCTCCTCCCTTCCTGTGTGCCCTGAGGGAAGGCCTCAGACAATAATAAATCCCTGCAATCAGCCATGTATAAAGTAGTGAAAGACGTGGGTTATGTCTGTTTAATAGTCCCGGAAGATCTTCCACCAGTGGTAGCAAAGTCAACATTAACAAGAAGTCAGAATGGGAGGAAAATGGGAAACAACCAGCCTAAGAGCATGTTGCAGCAGTGCTTGGTGTGTGTTCTTACTGTCAGTGAACACCGCAAGACCTCACCAGGGCTTCATGTGGTGAGTTCCGAGCAGTGGCTAAACACACCAGTCCAGCCTCGCTCATCACTGTGCCCAGCCTGCCTTAAGTTAGCCTTCTTTATGCCTCTCGGAGCTCATGAGGATAATGAATGAGAGCAGGTGGCTAGAGCAGACAATAACAAAGCGCTTTTCTCTCCTAAACTTAACTGTGGTGCTACTCTGCAGTGGGAAAGAAATGAAAGGCTGAAAGGTAACTGGAGGAAAAACCTGGACTTTTTCTTGCTGAGTTGCAACTCACTTCATTCAGTAGTTTTTTTCAGTGCTTCCCAGTTGCAATCACATTGTTTTTTATGAAAGGTTTTCCTTTTATTGGCTCAAAAGGCACAGGAGGAAAGTTATCCTGGTTCCCTGCAGAGTCTCCTGCAGTTTTCCTGTTCTGCTGAGACCTTGGTAGCACTGAATTTCTCAGTGTCGATAGTGCTAATATTGAGCAGCTGGCATTTTACCACTGTTGCTGCAGTGGCTGTAGTGTTATTCCCTTCATTTGGAGGTGTGACTGCAATCCCTTTAAATAAACTGGTGTTTAGTGCAGCCAGCAAAACTGGCCCAAGACAATGAGTAAATATAGCTAATTAGTATACATATAAAAACCCACACTTTGATGCTTAGTTCAAATGTTCTCGCACGTATTTTGATGTTTTTCTTGGTCATCCAAATCACACAACAGAGTTGCTGCTCAACTGAAAGTTAAAAAAAAAAATAATTCTGACAAATGAAAAGATTTCTTCTGGCATATCTAGCTTTGCAATGAGGGAATACCATTCCTAGGGCAGGACGCTATTACAAAACCTGGAACACATTCTGCCCAAGGTGTGCCACTGCTGTGAGATGTCTGGTCAATCTGCTGAGTCTCTAGGTCTGATGCCTTTGAAAATGTGAAATAATGATCTCAATTTTTTTGTTTTAAATTGCTTTGACATCTACAAATGAAAATTATTACAGAAATTGCAAGGGATAGTACTATATTTTGTGTATGAGGACAGAAGGCAATAATACCTCAGAAGTTTTTTTAAAATGCAGTGCTCGCTAATACCAAGGGATAGGGTGAATTAACGGTGGAGTAGCTGAATGTTTTAGGACTCAGACAAACATCAGAGCAGGCAACAGGCCAATCAAATAAAAGTAGAACCAACCCACCTTCATGTCAGCTTTTCTGTCAGTGACTTAAGTAGTTTACTTTAAATCAATATTTACTTTAAATATTATGATTAAGAGACAATAATGTACCAAGATTAAAACGAAACTGATAAGAATGGAGCCAAGTATACACTGGAACACTTTTTACAAGAAATACACTTTGCCAGGAGCCTGAACTCCATTATGCTGAGAGGTACTGAGGGTGTTGGACCTCTCACGCACTACCATCATGTTTGAAGGTGGATGCCCTGTAAATTTCATTATTTGAGTTGTGCTGCTACAGCAGGACATTATTCTCAAATGTCAGCTTCATGCTGTGAAGGCCCTTTTAAAACACTAAAGAGGTGACCATTAAAATCCCATCAAGTCTTCCCAGCTGAAGCTACTGCCATGGGACAACAGGATGGTACAAGACTGTTCTGCCAGTGGCAGCAGTCACTGGAAATCCTTCCCCACCTTGCTCCAGCATGCAGCAGTCGCCGCCACCTCAACTCTGCAATGGGGCAAGAGGCCAATGGCTGCTGGGCCATTGCATGCAACGTCAAGTCTAGGACTAGCCTTGATTACTACATCCTGTGTACAAGAAATTTAATTCTCTTTGGCAAGGGAAAAACTTTGACAAAATAAGAGTTTTTGCATAAAAGCTATAAAAAAGCAACATATTCTTTGCATTCACTGGCCTCTGGAATCCCAGCAGCCAAAGAGTTCATGTGGATGTGTGTGTGAGCATCCTCTCATAAATCCGCCCAGGAAGCAGTAAACAGTTCTGCAAAGGTAATATCACTCCACTTACAGCAACTGTCTTCAGTCAGACTTGACTGATCACAGATATTTCCCTCAAATTGGCACTTGCTTCCTGAGGGGAAATTGAATTGACACCTAATCCTGAGAAGGCTGTATGCAAGTTCTCTTGACAATGAGTGTAAAACTTGCTTCAGAAACCTGCAGATTAAAAATTCATAAAAGAAAAGCTTGAAAATAAAGTATTCTCTACGAAATTTCTCCTTATAGGTTTGCAGCTCTAACTAGGAAATCTGGCTGACCTAATGTACCTCCTGCTGAGGACTGGTAATGGTGTGATAGTGTAGCAAGTACTTGGGCTAGATAGGCTGCCAGTGACAGTCTCCAAAACATTTGTTCCTCCTGCTTAATGACTCTAACATTTCTTATAATTGATGGGACAAAGCTATTCTACTGTCTTCTATATAAAAGCTGTATTTTCTTAGTAGCTCCTGTGAGGAGGCGGCACCAGTGTTATGACCATTATTTATTATATTCATGAGGCTGCTTAGCTAGTTCTGTGATTCTCTTTCATGCCTTGCTTTGTTATTCAGAGTAAGCAATCAACACTTCATTACCAAATACACCAGTAACAGAGCTGAATTTCTAATCCTGTAATTAAAGAAGTGTCAATGTCAACACTATAAATGCCCTTTTTGAGGATTTATGACTGAAATGTAAAAATGTTCTCCCAGCTGAAAAACCTGCTTCTCAGCTCTTATAATATGAACTGTGATTGTATTTTTTAACAATTCAAAGAGCATTTTAAAATTATAAGAAGAAAGTTGAGCTGGGGGAAAGAAAAAGGAAAAAGAAAAAAGGCAGGAAGATTTTATTCTAGTGGCTAACTTCCTTCTCCTCTTTAAAAGCACAGACTTTGCTGGGGCACCTATCCAGGCATTTTTGCTACAAAAAAGACTGAACATGTCACCTGATAATTATCTGTGACTGTGAGTTCCATACTCTTTACAGCAAGTTGTGTTTTCTGTCTGAATGGTCTCACTTTTAAGATTAGAGAGCTGGATGGCAGAGTTGTTGATTCTGACAGTAATTTGAATCTTCTGTTGTGATTGTGAAGATGTCTGAGTACACTTCTCGTGTAGTGGATGTGCTGAGTAACAGCTGGTTTCTAAGAGTTACTATTTTATTGGTTTGGTTTTAAGACTTACTTGCTTCATCTGTACGGCTGAGATTTTTGCAACATCCTGCAACTTATTAATTCGATGTTATGATCCCCATTGCAGTTATGATTTTCTTCCACGTACCTATTTTCTTTGTCTATATGACCACTCTTCAGCTTTAAGAGAGAGAGCTTTATCAGGTAAGTCTACAGTTGTGCAGGAAATGTTGGAAGCTTTGAGTCTTCCTTCCAGGACACCACTGAGGTACAACCACACCGAAGTGTGTCAAGCCCAGTACACTTTGCCGCAGTGCTTAACATGTGCAGCAGGGTCTCCAAGTATCATAAAGATGATTGACTCCATGCCTGTGCAGCTTGCAGGTTGTTCAAGGGTGGTTCCTGTGCTGAAGCTGTGTCATATGACTGACAAAGAGGCTGTTGGTACCTGGCCAAGTGAAGCAGAACCCAGCAAGGCTGCTGAGGTTGATATTTGCTGGAACTTGGATTCACTGTCATCATCTCCAGACGAATCCTGGATGTGAGAGATGGGATTCTGAGAATACTGTTATCTCTTGCTTGTAAAATGCCTGGGATCACCTCCATCCTTCAGCTCTCTGTGGTGTGTGGTATGCACCTTGTGGCTTTGACCATACGGATGTTTTAGTATTAGCTTTTGCAGCTGTGGAAGTTGGCCACTCAGTGCTAGCATACTGTCACCATTCAAATAATTTCAAAGGCAAGCAGCTTCAACATAACTGAAGGCTTAAAAGTTGAATAGCTAAAAATAAAGTACGGGAGACACAACCTGATATTACTGGTGCACATTCTGCTATTCTCCTTCTTTTACTATCATGTCTCCTGTAAGATGTTGTTCTGTGAATTTGTAAGTGTTGCATGCTATAAAGAGGGGAATTTTGCCAGATTTGGCATCCAGAAAAATCTGAAGTGTTTTTAGAAAGGTGGTTCATAAAATGGTGAACAATGATGAGATTGTAATCGTTGTCATTTTATTTTGCTTTTAAAATGATCCACACCTTTCACAGGTATTGGAGTTCAGGCTTTTTTTCCTTTCGAGGTGATGTATTTTGAAGGGACTACACAGTTCTGTTCTTGTTAAGTCATACTCATTTGAAACTCTCTGGTGCATTTAACTGTGATAAAGGCTTGTTAGTTTGCTTTTGGAAAGAGTTTCCCGAATTGCTCCTACAGCTTTTGCTGTATAAAATGGACATTTTCTTCTCTTTCTAGGTAAATAGATAGTATTGCTGCTGGTGTTTATTGCAGAACTTGTTGCTACCCTGTTCCAGATATCATTTTGTTTCAGTAGTTTCTCTACGTACAAAGTGAAACCATTAACACAAAATAATGTTTGACTACTGTTCAGCCATTTATAAAGCTGATTTATGGAAAACTTTTCCTCTCGAAAGAGTAGATTAGATTCTAGTCTTTTAAAAGGCGTGTCCATTCCACTCCTTGTGTCAGCTACTGGTGTTGGAAGGAGAGGAGATGAAGACGTATCTTTGCCAGACTTAACTCCAGTGTTTGGAAACCAATATTTGGAATATGGGTTCTGCTGTAGTAACATGGAGCTGCCCTAGCAGAATTAGCCAAGAACTTGCTTCCTCTGCATGAGAAATGTGTTCCTTGCAGACACTGTACCATCTCTAGCTTTGGTTTCTAGGCATTTGTTTCATAGTTTTCTGAACCGGCCTGACTTGCTTCCTGCGATAGCTTCGTTATTCTGCCTACAGATGCAGGAATTCTCCCCATCTTTATCAAACAGGTCTGGGGCAAGACTGATTCTTCAAATTTCATGGCAGCATCGGGGCTTGACCTGAAAACAGTAATTCCTGTCCTATCATTGCTATTCTGATTCCCAGACTGGGAAATACCTTGTGTTGGTGATCCAAAGCCCAGGTTGTTGAGATACAAAGGTATGGTGTATCAGTTAAAGTGAGTCAGTTTCAGCTTGAAAACCCCAGTGATGGTCAGTTTCAGAGCTCAAGGCTCTCATCAATCAGCCCAACCACTGGGGCACTGGGGGGACATTGGCAGGGGGATATGAGGGGGTGCTGAGGGGCAATTGGGGGTGCTGGGAGGGCACTGGGGAGAGCTGGGTGGGCAGTTTGGGGCGCTAAGGGGTGCTGAGGGGCACTGGGGAGCAATGAGGGGGCAATGGAGGGTACTGGGAAGGCAATGAGGGGCACTGGGGGGGCAATGGGGGATTCTGGGGATGCAATGAGGGGTGCTATGGGGAGGGCTGAAGGGCACTGGGGGGCACTGGAGAGCACTGAGAGGGCACTGGGGGCTCTGAGGGGGCTATATGGGACGCTGAGGGTGCTATGAGGGGCGCTGGGGTGGGCAGTGGGGGGGACAGTGAGGGGCAATAGGGAGCCCTGGGAGGGGACTGGGGGGCGCTGGGAAGCAATGGGGGCACTGGAGGGGCAACGAGTGGCTGTGGGGGATTAGTGGGGGGCACTGGGGAGGATATGAGGGGCTCTGAGGGGCACTGGGGAGCACTGGGGGGGATTGGGAGCGCTGAGGGGGAGCAATGGGGGGCACTGGAGAGCACTGAGGGGGCACTGGGGGCTCTGAGGGGGCTATATGGGACGCTGAGGGTGCTATGAGGGGCGCTGGGGTGTGCAATGGGGGGGACAATGAGGGGCAATAGGGGGCAGTGGGGACGCTGAGGGGGCACTGGGGGACAGTTGAGGGACACTGGGAGGCAGCCCCCCCCGCCCGTCCCCGCGCGCCGGGAGGTGCCGGGGGGGTCACGTGTCCCCGCCCCTTCCCGGTCGCGGCAGAAGCGGCAGCGGGAGCCGCGCGAGGCGCAGGTGAGGGCGGCCCCGGGGGGCGCGGGAGGGGCCGGGGGCGTGCGGCTGCCCCGCCGGGGAGGACGGGAAGGAGCCGTGCCCGTGTGCAGCCCACCCCGGGGGAGCGCCCCCTCCCCGCTCCGGGGCTGTCGCTGCGAAGCTTTTCACTGTGCTGTGTGTTGATTGTTGTTAATTATTAGCGCGCGGTAATGAGCTGGTGGTGGGTATCGCTTGTGGCAGTGCTGGGCTGAGGCAGCGGTGGTGTCCCGAGTGCATCCACGGGCAGAGACGGGGCGAGGGTGCCACGACTCTTGTGTAAGTGGAGGCGCCGGTGCCTGAGCAAATGGGAAAGGTTCGAACTGACTGGAGTCGAGCTTTGAGTTGCACCGCTGGGTGGGTGTTGTGTGCCGGGAAAGCACCTGCTGCGTTACAGGAGTGAAGTTTTAACAGGCGGGATTCAGCAGTGCTTCTCCGAGATGTCCTTTGCTAGCCTGTACCCTTGGAGTTTGCCTTTACTACAGTTTTTCCTCTTTGTTTTATCACAAAGAGTTGTAAGCCGATCTTAAGATAAGAAGGGTTTGTTTTTGAAACTCTGAAGTACTGAAATGAAGCTAAAACAAATAAACAGATTTTTTAATAGACTCAGTAGGTTTTTTTTTTCCGTGTCCATGTTCACTTGGTCACTTGCAATGAATCTTTCTGACTTTTTGTCCAAATTAGTCAGACTCTTCAATAAAAACCAATATAGAAACTATTTATAAACCAGCAGTAAGAAATGGTTCTAATTTTGCGTGTGGTGTGGGACACCATCAAAGTTTTGCTCTTTTGATGCCTACAGTCAAGGGGAAAGAGTTGTGCGTTGATTTCTGTGTCTAAACTGGAGCTTGCGATATGTTTCTGTGGCTGTTAGTTCACACCTTAAATTGTATAAGTAATGCTGGACCTTTCTACTCTAGGCTTCAATAACTCTTTGGTTGAAGAACAATAATGTTTCCATTGCACGTAAGGGTATCTTGTAGCTCATACCCCACTGGTTTAGAGGTATCCAGATAATAGGGTAATGAGGATCATTACAGAGTTCTACTGCATGAATGGGTAGAGATATTGTTGATTCGAATAGTTGTGCAGTGATGGGTGTTAGAAGGCTGAGGGACACCTGTGGGTAGGTGTAAGGAGGCTCTTATTATTAAAAAGATCAGGTCTAATATCAAGGGCTTCCTAGTGGAAGCTCTTCTTAATGGAACACTCTTTCGGTAGCTGTGATGTGTTTTATTGCTCTTTGTGACATTCTTAAACTGGAGCAGTAGCCAAAACACTATAGGAACTGTCAGCTTCAGATACTACAATGTTCTTTCAACCTTTTGCTGATGAAGTAGATATGCTTAACTACAGTATTGTTTCATAGCGAGTTAAAAATCTTTCCTTGTGACTTAGGATTTAAGTTTGACTAAAACTGCTGTTTGCTCTGTTTTTTGAAGAAAGAGCTACTTTAAAAGGGGAAGTCCAGTATATTTTATTCAGCGGAAACTGTTTACGAAGCCACCTCTGAGAGGCAGTTCCTTTGTATGAAGGGACTAATCTTTCAAAAAACCCTGCTGCCTTGCCTTTTCTTAAATGGCTGTATTTAGAAACTCATGTTTCATTTTACAGCTACACCTTGTGCTGTAAAAGGCAAAGCAGATGCATATTTTGTTATTAACTCCTAAAAACAATATAATTTAAAAGTTTAGGCTCTTATTATTGCAGTGTGGTTTTAATAAAACAGTTAAACTTTGTTCCAAATCATGACATGTTCTTTTTATTACAATTTTTAATGAAAAGAGCAAAGTGAGAAGACAAATTTTTTTGTCAGAAAACCAGGCAGTATACAAAGATTTTAATTTAATTTAATTTTTTATTTTACATTCCTTTTATTTCTTTTATTACAAGTCATTGTAGCAAGACCAGATGACTATGACTGTCTTGTTAGATGCTAGCCCATGATAATTAAAATGATTATCTGATTAGTTCCAGGGAGCCAGAAAGGATGAGTTACATTCTGGCTAAAATCTGCCATTGCTTACTACCCTTAGAAGATGCCCACTCCCTCTCGATTGAGGGACTGGGGTGTGTATATATATATTTCTTTTTTCAGTATTGTAAGAAAAGAGTACTCTGTTTTCTTAATGCAATATCAAGCTTATAGATGTTAAACACCATGTTATCTGTATAATGCTTTGCAAAACACGGAGTGAGACATGGTTTCCGCTCTAGATCATTTCAGGTTCAATGTGTAAACAGGCCACCTTGCAGGTAAAAAGGGATTGTTGTTTGCTTCTCTTTTACTATTTTTTTTTTTAAAAAGTGTTTATTGAAGTGGAATTTACAAAGGGATTGGAATGATTGCACCAGACAGCTTTAAAGTTGGACAGATTGCACCAAAAATAGTTCGTGACATGGTGTGAAAGACAGTTTTGTTGTGTTGATGGGAGAGCGAGCAAAAAGGAGCGCTCTTTAGTGAAGAGCAGGTCAGGAGACAGTGACATGGGGTGAGGGGGAGGAGGGTTGGAAGAAGTTACGAAGGGGAAGCGAGAAGTGGCATGGTCGAATTAGCTATCAACACGGAAACTGAAACTGCTTGTGATGGAGAGTAGTGGACTGAAGAGAGAGGAAGAGAACCAGAGGAGATGCTGTGGCTGTGGCTGCATGTGCCCAGAGATTCTTTAAACCCGTCCTGCTCAGGGATGTGGTTAAGGGAGATGGTTGGGAACTGTGCAGCTTCTGCTACTTGTATGAACATCGTATGCTTCCTTCTTTGTGCGTGGATGAATGAGTAGATTCCAGGGCATCCCGTTTATAAACAGTCTTGCTGAGGAGTAATCAAGCTTGTAGTTAGCTGGTTGATGCAATGGTGTGTGGGAGACCAAAAGCACAGAAATTTACTAATATTTGAGAGCTGCTGCATGTGCATCTGTCTTTTGGCTGTTTTGTGCCAAAATGTCTCCTGAATATATGTACACAAATATCTGCTGCCTGACCAGGGCGTAAGGAAGAGTACACTATGTAGGAGAAACACAGCCATGAAGTTTTAGCAGTACATAAACTGAGACATTTTAGACACAGCCAACATTTGTTTCAGTATTTGTATTTACTCATATTTCCCCCTCATTTTCCTTAGAGTTCACTGAAGGATCGTTAGCTGGTTTGAATTCTCATATAAGTTAAAGCTTAAGAGTTTGCACAAGCTGATAGCCAGGAAATAAGGATATCTTGTCATTGGATTACTAGGCTTCAGTCATTGTAGCCCCTCCTAATGTCTGTGGAGCCATTGAGGCTTCTCAGATTTCAGAGTTCTCTCCAGGCAGCAAATTGATGCTTCTTTATTATGCAGAGCAAGAAGAACAAACCTGCTGCAGTTCACCGTGAGTTGAGCTTTTGGTTATCTGAAGACAGCCCTGAGAATGTTAAAAGAATTAATCTTGGGAGAGTAGAAAATTTTAAATATGATTCAAATCTGTCACAAATATCTCTTTTATTGTGTTGATTGGCAATATTGGGACAAAATAGGTTTCCAGATACTTCTTGCAGTTGTGGAAATTAAATTATCCTCAGTTTCAGGAATGAAAGGTTTAACTTCCAGCTTATATTGAACTTATGAGGTTTTTATGGAACATAATTCTACAAATACCCTAAAATAATGAGATTCCTATAGGAATGGTGATTTCTGGTAAGAGCTACTTCTGTCTCTATGTCAGTTAGGGAAAATCTCTGTGAGCAGAAGTATCTCACTGTATAAAATAAGTGAAAGCAGATCTGATGCTTGAAAGGAATTTGTTTGGGGTAATGGCTTTAGACTACAAGGGGAGAAGTTTAGACTAGATATTACGAAGAAATTTCTTACACTGAGGCTGGTGAAACACTGGAACAGGTTGTCCAGAGAAGTGGCAGGTGCCCCACCCCTGGAAGCATTCAGAGTCAGGTTGAATGGGGCTCTGAGCAACCTGATCGAGTTGAAAATGTCCCTGCTCACTGCAGGGGAGGTTGGACTAGATGACCTTTGTGGTCCCTTCCAACCCAGACCATTCTATGGATCAAAGTACACATTTTTTTTTTCATGTCTTGGGAGACTCCTGAAGTCATCAAATCAAGATAAATGTAGTCAGGGTTTGAACTTTGTTTAAGGAAGTCTGTCTTCGGACCTACCAGTAAAAGTCGCCGTTTTCTGGAGTAAAACCAGTATTGTTATTTGAAAGCTTCAGAGGTGCATTCTTCCTTCTTGATGCTATGAAGTGCTGTTTTGGTGAAAGCGCTTTTGGACAGAATATGTGGTGTATTATAATTACATTCTGCATTTTGATGTGCATGCATAATTTGTAAGTAATATACTTACTATAGAAAACCTCTTAGATACTACAGAAGAGAATTCTGTTCATAATTGTATTGGGTACCGTTTTTGGCTATCTAATCAAGAGTTGCTTGTGTAACCATCCAGGAAGTAATTCTTCCTTGGCTACTCATTATACTGGCAAAAAAAGTTGGAGACTTGGTAAGTGACATAAACTGCCATGGTCAAAGCAATTTCTGCAGTGTAGTTGCATTTACACTATCTATTTGGTTAGGAGAAAGTGGTAGAAAATGGGACAGAAAATGCTACAGAGATATAAAATATTGCTTCTTTAGAACAGGTTTTTAACGTAGTTCTGCTTTAACTTACACAAATGTGATTTTTAAAGAAGCTAAAATGCTGTTTTAAATATTGAATTTTCTCCCTTTTTTTTTTCTTTTCAGGACATTGAAAATCATAAAACTTTGATTTAAAAAAAAAAAAAACCACAAAAAACATGCCTCGAAAGAGTATCAACTATGGAGTGTTGCCAGAGTATGAGAAAAGCCAGATCAAAAGGAACCTGGAGTTGGGAACTGTTATGACAGTATTCAGCCTGAAGAAGAGTAGTCCAGAAAGGAGAACTATTCAGGTCATAATGGAAACCCGACAGGTAGCGTGGAGCAAGACAGCTGACAAGATCGAAGGTTTCTGTGAGTATTTGCAAAGTGTACCTGAACTTGGAGTCACTAATAAATTGATATAATTGTCAAATAATAATTTACTGAGCCTTTGTTAACATAATGAAATTTTTGGCTGAAAAGAGTTTGGTAATTTGCTAAGAATATTCTGAATTTTTGCAATGTAGGTGAAGAAACTTCTGCAGCTTGTTATTTAGGTATCTAAGAGTACTTAAGTATGATTAATGTTGGTTTACCCTAAACCCTGTTCTTAAAATTTTCATCTTTGAATATGATGGTGCTTGTGTTCTCAGTGAATTGGTTTACTGTATGACAGTTGTTTTCCATCATTAAGCATCAAGATGTCTTATAAATTGAAGTGATTAGTACTTATTTATTCATTCTCTCTTCAAAAAAGAAAAAAATTCAGATACAAGTAAGTTGAATTCAAATTTCTGTTTTCTTAGAGAATTTACTCTTTCAGGGTAGAATTCATTCTTTAGGATGATTATTGGAAAGTACCAATGACTTAAGAGGATGGAGTGATAGATGTAACAGCTGATTTTAATGTCCAGAGTTGATATGGGCTCTTAAGTTAATGGGCTCTTATTTGGATTGACTAAACCCACTGTTTATAACAAGGTCGGGAAATAGAAGGGGAGTGTAAAGTTACATAGAACTGCAAAAGCTGTGGCAGAATAAAGCAAGACTGATCTTCAGTTCTTATTGAATGTGGCTGAACCAAGGTCAGCCTGTGCTTTTTGGGGTTTGTGTAGCTCGTGTTATAATGTAATTACAGTGCTTGCGTATGACTGTGTGGCAAGTTTCTATTTATTTATTACAGTCATGATTTTACTATGCAACAACTAAATAATGTTTGTCTTCAATAAAGGAAGTGCATCGTTTATTGGTCAGCCTCAGTTACTATGAGAAGCTTGGAGTTGAGGAACTGGGGGCACTGGGAAAAGAAATTGTAGTAGGAAGTTGGATTTTGGAATTGGAGAGCTGGGAAGGCTGAGCAGGTATATATTGTACTGTTTGAGCGCTATCCTATTCATAGAGCATTTGTGACTGGCCCCAGTTACTCCCGTAGTGCAACAGACAGGAGCTATAGTCCTGGTGTTCTCCCTGAATGAGTACACACTAATGTGAGAGAAACTGGGAAGAAAGAGACTAGTTTGTCCAAGTTGTGGATTTTTAGAAGGGCTTTTTTTGGTGAATACACAGTAAGTTAAAAATTCATTATCTGTTCAGGTTGAAAAGCCAGACACCGAGAAGTTGCACGGTTTTCGAATTGTCTGCAGCTTCCTTTCATGCTCCTTACTTACAAGTGTTAAATCTTGGTTTGCTACCTTTTCCATTAGTTCCTGTCTCATTCCTTGCACAGATCAGACCTGCAACTGGAAATGTAATGTAGTGGAATGAAAGACTGTTTGTCTGGAGAATGTTTTTATCATTAGTGATGAAAATATGGTCATACACTGTGTTCTGGGAAAAAGCAAACAGGTCTGGACACTCGAATTAACAGGTAGTCTGGATCATAATCTTGCAGTGCTCCGGTTTCTCATGTGGAGAATGAGGGTAATTGTCCCTTCCTATAATGATGCATATGAATGCAAGTCCATTACTGGTTCTGATATGCTCAGATCCTGAAGAGAGGTGTGCTAAAAAAAAATAGTCCTGGAGGAGATGAATAATTCAGTCATAAGAGCATGGTTTGCATATGCTTAGCAAATAAAGCCCAGGGTTACGCGTGCAGCCATAAGATTAAAACAAAATAGCAAATGACCACTTAGAGGGGGGAGTGAGGCATTAAAGACTCTGGCAAAAACAATATATGAGATCGTGTAGTTGAGGAGTTATCATTGCCGTTTGCACAGAGGGGGCTGGATTTAAAGCTGTACGGACTGTGCTTTCTAGCTTTTGCGGTCAACTTTTTCACTGTTCGACTTTTAATCTTTTATCAAAGCTTCTTGGAGGTGGTGTGTGTTTGTGGTAGTACATCCCAATAATTAAATAGTTTGCTCTGTATGTAGATTTTAACACTTTTAAAGGGAGGACAATGTTGTAATTTGTTTCTTACACCTGAATAATTCAGTGTGGTAATGACTTGCTTCCAGTTACACAGGCAATCATTACTAGAAGAAAGGCTATAGCTGCAGACCTGTGACTTATCTGAAGGCCATCTGCCTCGCTCCCCAAGAGCTGTAGTGCTGTAGCAGTTTTTTTAAGCTGAGCAAAATTTAGGTGACCTTTGTAATGATAGAAGCTTTAGATCTGAGAATATGTCGTACTCTAAAGTGTAATTTGCAAAATGTTGTTTTGTTGTCTTAACAGGCAACTAATCTGGCCAAAACCAAGACATATTTTGCAGGCATAGTTTCAGAATATGGTATGAACAGTTGTGACAATTTACCATGAACTGTCTGATCTACTTCAAATGAAAGTCTCTGCACCTTTAACTTGCTGACAGTGTTTTTGCCGAAGAGGAAGGAAATATTTTATTTATTTATTTAAATGTTGTTGCTTCTCTTGACTGAGGCGCAAGCTTTCTTTTTGCTTGAAAAGTGGAAAAATTATAGATTTGAAGCTTTCATATTTATTTATTGAATGGATGGGCTTCTTGAATACCGATTACAGGGGAATTGAAATTTTTATTTCTCTGGAGCTGTACTGAGGAGATGGTTTCAATTTTGTGGTAGGAATAAATCTGTTTTGTTTTGTACATATAAGTGCATATGTGAATTCCACAGATGGATTGCACTGTTTTTGTGAAAAATAAAAAACACTTTTTATTTTAAGTGTCTGAGGGCATAGAATTATCATCTCAAGTATTTATTGTTTAATATACTTGTTCTATACAAGAAATAGTATTTGTCATGTGATCTTTGTGTTTGTTATTTGCATGTGCTACAGTTCAATAAGAATTAACGTTCCCACCCCTACTCAATATTAAGATGTCTTCCTGTTGTGTATGTGCCTTTTAACTTGTTTGGCAACTGCTCTATACAGAAGGCTGAAAGCTGAACTTTTGCATCTGTGCTTCTAAATAAGATAGTGTGGAGACTTCTTAAGCTTTGGGATACAAAAATAGGCTGCTAATAGGTAAATGTGATGGAGACCAACTTTTGTACTTTGTTTTAATAGACTTTCTTTGGAAATCAAGAAAAAAAGATTATTTTTTTCTCTAACTGCCCTGTATAGTTTTGGGAACTTTGGGTGTCCTAGTGCTGATTTTCTTGCTGGTGAACTGTAAACATGTGAAGAACACTCGAATTACTTTAAGTCAGTGTTGCTCATAGTTATTACAAGGGCCTTTTTCAAGTTTGGTTATCGTTATTTTGGAATTAATTTAAGTTAAGCCTCAGAATAGCAAAAAGGCATCTTCTCTTATTCTGGAATAATTTGACTGGTGCAAGGGAGGTGTAAGATTAACTATACTGATGTAAATGTTTAGACAACCCAAAGGCCCTGAATGTGGCAGTACTGTGTATTTTAAGTTTCATTACTCTTGAAAGGATCCCTTTGGTTAAAACCCATCAACATTTCTGTTCAGAATAGAGCAAAATAGTTGCTAAAATTATGGCTGTTTCCTGCTCAGTGCAGATGTGTTTCTCTGGATGAGTAAATAAAATGGAGATATCTTTCTTTAGAAAACTCTTTTTAGACTCAGGCCTTTGGTTTAACTTCTGCGGACAAATGTTTTTCCCTTTGAGGAGCTGTGTGGTTTGGTGTTCCCCAAGCTCCCTGCTGCACTTTGGATGTTGCAGTGTGGTGTTAATACCTTATCAGATCACGCGTGCTTTGAAGCCATTGTGTTTTGTTTTTTTTTTTTTTCTGTTTCTATTTCTTATGCACATTGACTTTAGTTTCAGGGGAGCCCATAATTGATGTCAATAGGAGATATTTTCTCTGTTTCTTGAATGAGAAGTACATTTTGGTGAGTGTTGCAGAAGTGCTGCCCCATGGATAGACTGACTTGGCGAAAGGTTAATGACTGTGATGCAGAATGTACAGGGGCTTGGGAAATGAGGGTTATAAATAGCAATGGTGTTTCTGACAGTATATGAAATAACTTTGAGATTATATTTTCACAGCCTAATATCAAGCAGGTAACTTACAAGGCTAGCCTGCCCAGATAGTCATTTGGGAGAATGAAAGGCTCCTTCAGATTTATTTAGTTGCTGCTGTGAGTTACTGTCCACTGGAGTCTCTTGCTGTGGCCACTGAAAACATGAAATGCACAATAACACCAGCTTTCTAACTCTTGAGGCTGTGTGGTTTTCTTGTGCATTGTTTCATCTATACTGCTGGTTTAATTATAGGAGTTCTGCTGCAAAGCATTGTACATATAACAACGTAATTTGAATGTTGAGAGGAATTTTGAGTGTAAAAGAGAGCGCACAGAAATAAAGGAGCACTTTTTAGACCCACAGCTGTGGGTCTAAATCCCGTGGTGCTAGTTCTTCGACTGGTATCAGATACTATTGCCAGGAAAAATAAGCAAATCTCTTAGAAGTCTAGAGTGGACTACAGTCTTCTCCCACCACTTTTCCTTGCTGTAGCACAGGCTGACTTAGAAGCTGTGTGGTGCTTGAGAAAGCATTTGGCAACTTTGGTTATGCAGCAGGGGAGAGTGTGTGGTGCAGAAATGTGTTTTTCATCCAGTGATACCCTAGTGCAGGTGGGACCCAGTATGACTGGGCTATGGATCAGTTGCCCGTGTTGACTATTGCGCGTTCATGGGTTTGCAATTTAAGAACTACAGATCTTAGTGGCTGTAAAAGAGCTGAACTTTTGCTTTAGCAATACATCAGAGAAGGAAGCATCAGTTCCCTTGAATGGAGGGAATTGTTTTGCTTATCTAATTTGTAACAAGCCTTTTTCTTGCAGAAACTAATTTATGCATAGTAGATCCATGACTGTGAAGCTGTGACTTACCAGCGTGATTTATTGCAGTGTGTTGTTCAGCATGTTACTTCCTTATGGTTCTGCTGGGTATTTTCATTTGGTGTTTACCCTTTACAACTGTGCGTGGGCCTGTTTGGTGGCCCTTGGATTACGTACACGCTGTGTTGTTTCTTCCTGCTTCAAACTGTCCCAGGCTGGCCACACAACGGATGTGTGCGGTGCACCCCCGTGGTATCTAGGGGTCACTTCTGCCTCCACATCAGCTACTCTGCTGCTCTGTTTCTTTCCTAGGATAGCGAATGGCCCACAAACAAGTATACTGTTATAGCTGAGATAGTGGTGGAGGGAACTACTGGACAGCAGTGAAAGGCAGAGGGGAAGGAAGGGCTGGCCAAGAGCGAGAAGAGCTTGTCAGTGCTCTGCGAAGCGACATGTCTGTGAAACAGGCACCTGGGGTTTGCTGACTCAGTACTTTTCTGAAATATCAAATAAAGCCTTCCAAATTTCCTCATACTGTGGTAGACACATTTACATGCACAGGAATAAATTAGTGCCCAAAGAAGTTATGGTATTTAAGCTTGTAGAGCAAGTGGGTGGCAAGGTGTAAATCTCCAGGAAACTGATCCATAATGGGTGTTTCATTCTTTATCTGATGTGGAGTGCTTTAAGGACAGTTATTAAGGGAAAGTTTGTGGCTACCGCAGTTTGATTAGTCACTGGAAAATAAGATTTTCTGCATAGTCTTCCATGAATCCTTGTGTTAAGTGATGATTCACAGCCAGGAGAATTTATGCTCTGAGAAATCTATGGAACCTTCCTTGAATGTGCAAGTGTGTAATACAAGCATACATATTTCAAGGAAGATTCTGTTGAGGACATAAGATGATTTCTCTTTTTTGATTACTTAGGATTTTGGTTTTTCTTTTTAATATGTAAAGAGCCGACCTTCTCTTGTAAAATAATTTAAACGATATTTTAATCCTTTATTCTTTATTCTCAATTAATTGCAAAATACTCAAGGAAAAAAAATCTAGTGACCATTTAGTTGTGTAAGCATATGACTAGAAGTAAGCTTAAAACATTGGAAGGCCATACTTAGAAAAAGGTCATATAGTATAGCAGCTGTTAAAATGCTCATTCTGTAGGTAAACCAAGAGGTTAGGGGATAGGTAAGGTTGAAACAGAAAATGGAATAGATGTGATAGTATTAATTTATTAGGAAAACTTTCTGTTTCTCAGAGGATGTAACACTCGGAGGATGTTTTGGAATGGCAGAGACGCAGACCTCTTGTTGATGTAGTTATAAAATTATGAAGCAGAGGAATAAAGGCTACGTAAATAGATGCTGATGATGTACCTGAGTATAACATATAGTAACCATTTATTTTTTTTTCAGTCTAGACCTTATATTAAGGTGGTAGGACTGTGTTGTAAGTATTTTCATTTTCAGTAGGAAGGCATGACCAACAATGCGTAACATTTTATTTTAGGATTAACATGGGCTGATAATTCATATTGTCTCTCTTCTCCTGTTTTTTCTGTAGTATTTTTCCAGAGTTTGTAGAATGAAATTAATGTGGCCCACTTTTTTAATACATTTAACATCTCAAGTTCGTTTAGTGTTACTGATCTTTCATCTAACCTCTGAAAAAGAATTATTAAAGATTATTGAGATCACTTGAGATATTCTTCCTGCTCAAAAGAGGAGATTCTTACAGAATTTGTCCTCTAGAATATGATTTTGTTTTAAAAAAAACTTTAAAACAAGTTGAATTTTCATACTTCACAGATTTGTTAAGAAAGGGAATGAATGAAAACAAAGAATTGACAATATATTCATGTTATATGTAGATTTAGAACGTGTGCGAGCTGCTCTCTTTTATTTCTCTGTAAGATTACATGGTGTGTGTTTTCAGATTGTGTTACATTGCCAAGCAGAAATCACTGCTTTCTGCAAAATGGTGCACCTGTATTCGTAATGATCAAATCTCATTTGAGAAACAGTGCTTCTAAAATATAGTCCTGTGAATAACAGGACCAGATCAGGCCACACACAATTCCGGGGTGAGGTGAAAGGCAGGGATGTATAATTTAATGTAATGGCAATCTTGTCTCTGTTGCCACGGGGGTGCAGTTCTCGCTAAGAAGGTTTTTTATTTAATCTTCATTGCTGTATTTTGTGAATTTTGTCCTGCAGCATGTTTGCCCTGAAATCAAATGTAGCTAGTTTTGCTTTTAAAATCTTTGCTAAAATGACTCGTCAAAGAGAGGAAATATTGTTCCATGCAGCCTTTTGCCTGTCCGATACAGTTTGGAAACTTACAACGCTAACAACTAAGAGCCAATTCATGCAAGTGGCTTACGTACTTAAACTTAAATCATAGAATGAGGGATTACCCCCCCCCCCCATATGTTAAACAGCTAAGTTATTTAATTAGTAGAATTGTTAATGCCAATGTGAACTCCCTCTATGGTGGAAAAATTGTGTTTTATGCACCTTTCTGGGAGAAATGATGAGTATCTGCATATGCTGCTGAGAATGTGTAGTGAATGCTTCTTTTGGCTCGAACGTTAGAATTGACCCTGCTAGTTTCTTGTGGGGACTTTTTTTTTACTATTATCAGGATTTCTTTCTGTCTGAATTTCCTTACTGTTTTAGACATAAAGAAATAAATAAACTTTAACTTGCATCGAAAACCTCAAGTCCATATTCTGTCTTTTTCTTTCTGTTTTATATTCTGAATACTGTTAAAAAAGTATGTCATTGCAAAAGCGAATCTAATTCTTGCTCTTGGTGGAATATCTTTTCAAAGAAACATTAAAATTCACCTTTTTTTCTGTTTTGAAATTGCTGTGTTTCAGTTGCTACCCAGGGGATCTTTGTGTAAGTCTTCAGCTGAGTATTTAGAGCTTGGTTTCTGTGGTCAAATGAAAAAATGAACATGTGTAGCCTTTAGCTGTTTTCAGATCATTCCTTCCCTTTAGCAGCTCAGTTCTGCAATGTTTAATGCTAACTTAAAACGACCAGACTTCCTGTCACGGCCAGACAGCGAAACAAGGATGAAGTGAGCTTCATAGACCTGAGCACCTCCAATGTGATAGATCAAAGTGGGCCCGTGATATAGGTACTACAGTACACCATTATACTTTGTCCAAAGTCAGTTTTACGTGGCAACGTGTTTGGGTTTTCTTTTTTTTTTATTGCACTGAGTAGAATGTAAATTTTTATAGGCACATATAAAGATTTTGCCCTATTCTTATCTCATATTGTGAAGATGCCTTTTATTTTTTTATATGAAACCAATAGCTGTTTGAGCTGTATGGCTCCTTGAATTCAGAGCCCAGTCTGGGAAGGGCTGTAATATGTTGTTCTGCTGAACAGTCCAGTGAGAAGTTAATAGTTTAATGGCAATTCGTTTACTGTGTATGACAGCTGTGTGTGACCTGATTACTTAAAAACCTGTGGGTTTAAAAGGTGCACTTCTATAAAGCATATGTGAGTCATGCAGCTAAATCCCCAGGGAACCCCTTGAAAGGGTAGTTGTGTGCTTTCTCAAGACGCACTGCTCTGTTTCTCATGTTGTATCGTAACTGTTTTCAGATAATTTTGTTGCTTACCTGTGATGACTTCCTTGGGCCACTGACTGTCCCACTAAATTTCACTGTTTATATGAGCTGCATTACTTTTCATGCCACATCTGTACTGCCGTGCAGCAGGAGATTTCTGCCTTCATATGACTTTGTCCTTCTCTGAAAGAAGCCTCACCTTGTTCCCTTTAGATTTGCACAAGGTCTGTGTTTCATTCCTGCTCTGAATAAAACCAGCTGTTAAGACACACCTTGTATAGTTAATCTTTAATTCTGCAGAAGTGAGAACAAATCCATTGTCCTCAGTAACCACCGTGAAGTGCATTTGCAAAAGGATACTAAAAGCTTTCTTCATTCACTGGGAATTCTTTTGCACATAACCTGTGTTGCAGGAATCAGCTTCTACCTTTCTCAAATCAAACTTTCTTTGGAATATTTTGTAATGCAAATTGTTGGGGGAAAAAAAAGTGGATTCTTAAAACTGGTTCTTAAGTGCAGAATGTTGCTATACATTTATATATATACACACAAGAAAATGTGAATATATTCACATAGAGAATGCCTGTGTCTCCGTCTGCAGCACTCAAGTGATCATAGTCCCTTATTGTTCTCTCTAGAATATTGCCAGTAGTTTTCCTTTAACATTCTTGAGGCTTATAGAAAATATCTGCTGAAGTAAATAATGCTCATGGCCTGATTTCTGACTCCTTTGAATCTCTCTGTAGGCTTTTTCTTCCCCTGTATTAGGTACATAACTCTCAGATCCAAGCATCATTTGTGGCCACAGATACTGAAAGATTCCTGGGGACTTTGGATCAAGAGCCCTATCTTATGAGACTCTGTAGTCTACAAAGCCAGTCTCAGGTGAAATCTTACACTGTTAATCAAGGCTTTTCTGTCAGAGATACCTTGTTAGGTTGACAGCCTCTAAGGTTTTCTGACTTGATTTATGTACAGCCTCTCTGACTTTCCAGCCTAAAATTACCTGACTTGACCAAAGCTGATCCATGAAAATGTGCCTTCCTGCAGTGAACTTAGGTGGGCACTTCAAGCTATTGTAAGGTGTTCTGATATTGGCATTGGTTGTTTTTAAGCAGAATCCGTTTCCTATTTCAATTGTCTGTTTGAGTGCTGAACAGTTGCGCTCCCAACCGTTTGCGTGTTGTGTGAGCACAGGACGGACAGAGGCAGAAGTTCTCCCTTTGAAGAGCAGTGCTGATTCTCTTCTTCTGGGATGTGGAACAGTGTTACCGTGTACCACAATGAAATGGGGGTTTTTTTTGCAGTTCTGCTCATGTCATTTCCTACCTGTGCTTACCTTATGTCTTCACTTCTGCTCAGCTTGTACTGCACCTGCTGTAATGGAATCCAAGTTCTGTTTTACTGTCTGCCTCAAAGTTTAACTGAAGGAAAGGTAATGGCAGTTCATACCTCTGTGTGTGACTGAATGTGACCATTGCTGCCAGGTTATTTGAATGGAGATCAGTGGAGATGTCGAGGATCAAAAGTTTATGGCAGTAAATACCTCTAGCAAGGTACTCTGGAAGGGACTGAGCAATTAATTTGTGCAGTCTTTGGAACGCAGCTCTGTAGTAGTGTAACGATCCTTTGAATTAACTGATTTGCCAAACAACACATAACAGCAGGAGCTGAAGTTCAGCAGCTTCAGGCTTTGAGCTGCCATGAGTAACTGCACATGCAGTTCAGAGCCTGAAACAGGATGGTGATTGAAGGTGCCTTGGAGTACATTCTTGTTAAAAAAGAGCCACTTGAGGGAGTTGTCGGAATTAATAGGTGACTGATGAGGCTGTCGAGGAGATCCTTTTAACTTGTAGAAATAACCACATAAAAGGATGGATGAAATGTAAACTAGTGTTGTTGTAGCATTCTTAGAGAGGTGCTAGACTTCTCTACTATTTGGCTGAGGATTGAGTGCTTTGGGAGTGTTCTTGTCTTGCTGGGTGTGAGTCAACTTCTAATTTTTTTGCAGTAATTTATGGAAGTCATCTGCAAGCCTGTTGGGTTTGATCTGACACTGCAATCTGCATGTGTCCAGCTCTGTGATTTTCAGGTGTATCAGCCCCCAGGAGTATGTGTCTATGAAGCTAGGTTGGAATATGGTCCTGCAGTTTGAGCATGGGATTGAAAAGGGGGAAGGTTTCGGTGTCCGAGGTGCAGCGCTTGTAGTTCTGTCACAGGCATGAAGTTACATTTTAATTGTTCAGTGATAGATTGTTCTATAAAAAGTTCACAGTAACTGTGTAACAGCCAAGTTGGTACAGTTGATTCACTAATCAGAGTGAATCAGAGTCTGAAACATGTTGCTGCTTTTGCTGGCCTGTTTCTTTCTTGGTTTAGTTGGGATCAGCCACTCTGGACTTAGCAGGCATTGTGTGAAGGATGCCAAGTGACTCCGGTCTGCCTGGGGAGATAGCAGAGCTTAGCGAGAGACCAAAATTGATGCATGCAGTGTCTGTCTCTCTTTTCCCTCCTCTGATTTTCTGCCTTGGATTTTCTTTTGGTAATACAGAATAATGCATCCTAAACCACACTATAAAGTATCATTAAAAATGTGCAGGTAGTTTCTATTCATTTTCTGAATCTATAACATGTATCGAATCTTTCTTTTTCTAAAACTTTGAAGAATATTTAATAAAACTTGTGCTTTGTACATCTCTTTCATATATTATGTAAGTAAATGTAATGATATCTTGCCAGGATTTTGTAAGATATATATAATATGTTGCCTGAAAAGTACAGGAATGTAAAATGCTGAATTTGAAGGTATTTTAATATAAATCTTTCTGCTCCCCCATTTTCTTCTCATACTGACCCATTCCTCTGTTTACTGAATGTCTAGCGATTGGGGTATAGTAATCTCTTTGCAAGGACCAGCTGGAGAAACAATAATAGAGTTACCTGTGTGAAACCTGTGCATGCAGAAGTGGTTATGCCTGTATCTGTATATATACACATGCATTCACAAAAGAGAATGGGGTGGTAGGCTTGAAGGGTTATAATGGAAGGATAATAAGTGTAGCGAGTATAGTAACTGAAGGAGACATTGAGTAAGTTTGTGTTTGTTTCAGGGGTCAGTATGAGGTAAGAGCCACTTGAAATGACAACAGCAGTGCAGGTTGTGAAATTCATTTTATCGCTGCTTATAGTTTATATTTTGAGGATGTCTTCATGGCAGAGTGTTTCATATGTGCGGATTTATGAGTCTGAAATGAAAGGAGTGCTTGTCGTTGAAGTTAAAACTGTGTTTTTCAGCAGGGTTTTGTTGGGTGGAGGGAAAGCAGAAGAGGTGACTGAGGTTTCTCTTGCCTATGATTAGAATAAGCCAGCATGGTTTACAGTCCAAAGGCCTTTACTGCAGCCATGCAATCCCCTCCTTCCTTGCTTGTCTTTCTCTCCTTTCCATGTTGGCGTCATAGAATCCTAGTGTTACACAGGCTAAAGCTTTAATCAGTGTTCAGCTCCCTTTCTGTCAGCAGCAGAGTTGCTTTTTCAGTATGTTTTTAACTGTGTTCTGTTACTGATGAGGTGCTCAGTTAAAATATTGGAGCGTTCTTAAATACATGGACAGAAGCCCTCACATATTTCCCTTGGATCTTGCTAGGTCTGAGAAACACATTTCAACAGCAGCCATGAAGTGTTTCTTCACTTTTCATCCTCATAAGTCAAGACTGTCCAGAAGTGCGATGAGCTGTTTATTTGTCTGGTCCACAGGCAGAACAAAACCACTTCCTCAGTTTTCTAATAAGTATCTTATCTTGAGAGTGCACATATTCCTATTTCAGTGCTGTCTCACTACTGTTATGCAGGCCCGTATAGCAAGGGTTTGATAAAAAGGGAGGTGACGTGAGAAAATGTGTGCTTGTGCAGTGTTCCCGTTCTGCTCTGCTCTCATACGTACCTGGCTTCTGTAGAAAGCAGTTAACAGTGATACAGTTGGTTACACTAAATGATGGAGAACTCTTTGGAGTTGACCAGGAAAAAGCTTTCAAACATTCTTCTTGTTAGGCTGGATTTTCTTTTTCCATTCCTATCTTAATACTTTTCTTACAAGTACCAGTAACTGGACTAGCTGACTAGCTAATATCTGATGCGTAATATCTTTAGGTGAGTCAGAAGTTGTATCTTTTCTTGTTTGTCCCTTAACAGTTGTCATGGCAATTGGACATTTCTTGCTTAGAGTAAATGCCATTTGTGAAATCATGTCTTCTGTAACCCAAAGGGGCTATGTGTATACACTTTGGCCACAGACAGTCAGCGATAGAGAAATGCTAAAAAGAGGATGCTATTTTTCCTCTTTCTTTTCATCCTTCTCTGCTGCTGACTGTTAGTTGGTAATATGGTTAGTTATGGATTTGTGGATTGCAAGCTGGTGCAATTTGCATTTCTTGCCCATAAACATCTGTAAGTTTATTTATATAGGTATTTTACACATGTATGCATGTTTTGAGTTGTTCATGTTATTGTTTCAGTCCCTACTGGAATGCAAGTGCAATTGTACTGATGGAATGTTGTTTCATTTCAGTGGATCTGATGGAAATAAAAGAAATCCGCCCAGGAAAGAATTCAAAGGACTTTGAGCGTTGCAAAGCAAAGCAACGAGAAGAACACTGCTTTACTATTTTTTATGGTACTCAGTTTATCCTCAACACCTTAAGCTTAGCAGGTACTTTTTTCTTCTTCGCTTCTTTTTTAAATCTACAGACAAAATGAATCAAATGCATTGATGGAACAGAGATGCAAAGAATACTGTAGTTTTGAGTTCTGCAGTTCAGGAGTACACCAGTTGTTTAAAATCTGGAGATAGACCTTTTACTCAGCCCTTCACGTTTGTGAACTGTTGCATTTGTAATGTTTTGCTTTCAGATAGATTATGATGTGAATGTAGTTTCTGATTTGCTCAATCATTTATAGCAAGATAGACTTTTGCTGGTTAAATATCTCTTGTAAATATTTCAACACTAAGGAGCAAAACTGAAATTGTTCTCTCTAAAGTCAGCAAAGGATTTGCTTTTGTCTTCTGTGGTAGCCAGAATATAACCCTGACATTTACAGCGTGGCCAAAATGATTCTGGAAACAATAGGCATAAAGAGTTAGACTACAGCTGTATCACACAAAAATTTCTGTCACCAGTAAGCAGTTGCAGACTAATTTGCAAAAATGGAGTTCTAGTTTGGGTTATGTATGTGCCGATAATAGTAAGTCCCTTCTGAAGAAATTAGTAGAGGACCATATATAACATTGGAAGGTGACAAATTGAAAATGAAGAGGTCCATGTGAAATAGAAGGAAGTGGTATCCTGTATTTGTGGAAAGGTTTGGGCATTTCTTATTTCAGGTGAGATTATCCAGGGTTGCAAACCCGAAGATTTTGCAATGGAAAGGATTTAAATTCTTATAGTGCAGACTGAATAATTTTCTAACTAACGGAGTTCGCAAGAAATTTATCTACTAAAAATTTTGTGATAGCTCCTTGGTTTGGAATCATACACATGATTTATTTGGAGTAAGAGTTCTCTGTGCCCTGTGTAGGAACATGCTTGTCCATTTAAAGCATTAAATTAATTGTAAAATCTTAATGGGACAAAGAGGAATGCTTTGTAGCATTGTAACGTGAACAGTAGGTTGTTTTTTTTTTTCAAACTGAATTAATTGCTTATGGATTGCAGTACTAGAAGAATTTTTTTTTTTTTTTTGCGGTCTGATGCACTGGAAGTTAAAGACTGCTTGTGACTAATCTATTGTTATAGGCTTTTAACTAAGAATTACCATTGTTTGATGAAGTCTGTGAAAATTTTCAGTAAGTGGCTGTGTTTAAGTGCAGCTGTGCCAGGTATTTCAGATTGATTTCCTCTAGCAACCCCCTCACCATCCCTCCTCCACAGCAGTTCTCAAAACCAGGTCTTTGACTGGCTGAAAACATGCAGTACCATGAGATATGTTGCCATAATGCTGAACTGCAGAACAACATGATATAACTTTCAGTTAAGGGGAAATCCTTTTCCTTGTTGAAGGACTTTGTTGTGGCTTCTTAAACCAATGTGAAATAATTGTTACTTAAAGTGAATGGTAGCTGTCATAAAGGGCAGAATTGTCTTGGGAGAAGAACTGGTTTGGCAGTAGTAGTGGGTGTTTTTTCTGAAATTGTAACTAATTGAAAAACATTTCCATGGGGAGCTAAGGCTGGGCTCTAGCTTAATCCTTAGGGGATAAAGCATTGTTTGAGAGAAGGTTTAAATAAAATGTAATCTTCATCTTTTGAAACAGTTTTGCTTTGAAGGCGGTTAAGAGAATTTGCACAGTTTAGAACTCCTGTGTGAAAATAATTTTTCAGAACTGGTTTAATTGAACAATGCCTTCAGGAAATTTCAGAACCAGCATGCTAAAGCAAATGGATTTGTCCAGCTAAAGGCTGTAATGATAGCATCTTGTCCAAGGCCTAAAATATTGGTTTCAGCTTAACTGGTATTCCCTAGGGAAGGCTATATTCAGCATGCGGTTCATCATCTTGCTTCTGCTGGGTTGAAGCATTACCAAATGTGATCATGTTAAATGATGTGGAGGACTCTTCTGTTTTGGGAAATGGAAAAGCAGACTATGTTTAAAAGGAAACAAGACAGTGATAAACCAACTTGTAAGGTTGAGAGGAAGATGTACCTGGCTTCTAATGCCAAGCCATGTGGGGAATTAAGACTTTTTTTTAACTTAACTTGTATTGAAACATATTCTGTCTAAGCTTCACCAGTTTTTTACGTTGCTTCCTTCCTCTTCCTCCAGCTTAAGTCTAGTCTGGAACAATCTGTTTAGGGACACAGTTAGGAAAGACAGGAGGTGATTAGGTCTTTCAAAAAGCAGTACTTCACAATTTTCTTATAGATTCCTAGAATCATAGAATAGTTTGAGTTGGAAGGGACCTTAAAGATAATCCAGTTCCAACCCCCCTGTGATAGGCAGGGGCACCTACCACTAGATCAGGCTGCCCAAAGCCCATCCAGCCTGGCCTTGAACATCTCTTGTAAGTTCCTTGAACTGTAATGAGTTCACTTGGGTGATAGAAGATAAGAAAAGGAATTTTGATCGTGTGAGTTCAACAGTAGTTTCATAGCCTTTCTGCTGAGATATTGAAACTTGCTGATAAGCAGACTCTAAATTGAGGTATTTTTGGCCAGAGCTTCCAGAATTAACCCTCCCATCCCTGGATTTATGCTGGTATGAGGTTCTTTTGTGTTTTTTTTTTTGTTTTGTTTTTGTTTTTATTATTAGCAGCATGAAGCTATGCAATGAGATTTCTCAAAGAGGAAGATTAATCCGCAGCTTTGTGTACTAGAGTTCATATAAACATCAGAAATTGTGTGTTGATTTTGTTTTGGTGTTTCTCATGGCACATTTTTTTTTTCAGCTGACTCTAAAGATGATGCTGATAAATGGTTGTGTGGCTTGAATATCTTGTATCAAGAGGTCATGAGTGCTCCCACACCTGCAATCACAGAGAGGTAGGTGGACATATTTTCTTGTGAGGCTTGGTGTGTCTTTGGAACTCAAAATGCAAAATCTGAAAAAAATTTTTAATGTGCAACAAGTGTTTCCTGCCAGTTACCTTAAGAACAACTACTCTCCAGTTAGTGTATGATAGAGAGCTCACATGGAAATTATTTATGTCTGTTTTGCTATGTGTATGTTCTGGAATCGCACTCTGCTGCATCTACTACTGCGCACTTGCATTTACATTGTTCTGTATACCAAAAATCCCCCACTCAACTCCAACTCTTAATGCGATCCTGAGAACAGCTGGTGCAACTGTGTGTTGACTTCTTCGAAAATTCAAATGTCTTATGCAGTCACAGTAGGCTTGCTCTAATAGTGTCCCTGTGTCCTGTGTCCCAATAATTCTGAGATGTGCTTTCGCAGTTTGTCCTCTTTATTGGACCCATTGCACTATATGGCAATAGGACTGTGGTACAGAAAAGATGACTGTCTGAGCCTGGCTGAAAATGAACATTTTTAAGGATACTTTTTGGTAACGATGGTGACACTGCACCCTTAATGGCTCTGAGGGTGTTGCATGCAAAACAACTCATGCTCTGAATGCCAGTTTTGTTGATAAGCTTTTAACACTGTCTCCGTACTCACTGCTTTTCAGCACTTCTGGCATTTTTGTTTGTGGTGTGTCACTGCTGTTGGTTGTTGTGAGGCTATACCCTATCCTTTCTTGCTACCTGACCAGATTGTGGCTTTGACACTGATGGTGTCTTTACCTACTTGCTGTTCCAGTCGGAGAGAAAGCATTCTTACCTATTTTTATCTACATTTGTGCAGCAGAGTGATGCCCGTAGAGACTGACGATAAGCTTAATAATGACATGCTGTGTTCATCCTTTAGATCAAAATTTTGTGTGTATACTTACTGTTAATGCTACTAATAGTATTTTGCTGTGCACCTAAAATGGATGTGCACTCTAATGAGGATTTTCTTTAAAATTCTCTGAACTTCCCCCTCTACCCCCTTAGTTTTTATGGATCTAATAGATAGATTGACTTAATAGAGTTACTCTAGTTTAGATTAGCTGAAGTCCTGACTTGCTTTGTCCACTTATATTTTTACAGCTTCTGGTTGTTCTTTCTTTTCTTTCCTGCCCACCCTTCCCCTTCTGTGTTGTTTATGTGGCTTTAAAATGCAGTATTAAGCAGCAGAAAAGTATGCATTTACAAATAGTTACAAAACTGTCTGAATCCTTAGATGCTGCACTGGAAATGTTTTTGCTTTGTTAAAAGAGATGTATCTTACAACTCTTAGATATTTCTATTGAATGTTGCCTTTGGATTTTGATATTTCATTGGCTGTGTTTTCTCTATAATTCTTAGAGTAAACATTTTTATCCCTTTTTTTTCACAGCTGGCTGAGAAAGCAGATCTATTCTGTTGACCAGACCAGAAGAAACAGGTGAGAACTTATTTCCTTGTCCAATTTGTTTTTAGTGAACTTTGTTGCAGATTCTAAAAGAATGCAAAAGAAATGACTAAAAGAAATAAATACTTTGTCCAAGGTGCGAAATATGACACCCCTGAAAAGAGCATTTGCTCTTGCTTTAAGAACTTGAGTTTTGCTTTCTGCTAAACACAGCATGTTCGTAGCACTTGCTCATGTTCATGTACAAGCTATAATGAGGAAGCAAATGATAGGTTTGCTTTTAGCCTGGAACTGCCCTGCCAGAATAGGGAAAGGGAGTTGTCATCTTCCAGTCTTACTGTAGACATTCAGCTCAGCTCTGCAGTTGTGTTAGGCTGCTTGCTTTGTAGAGGTCTTTGCCCTTTCATAGCCAAGTTGGGAGTCCAGCAGCTTGGACTGTGTAACCAGCTGTGAGCTTTGCCGTGTAGCTATGCCGCCAGTTCTTCCTTCATTGTTGTTTGGGTAATAGTAACAACGAAGCTGCATAGCAAAGTTCAACATGGGCTGCTAAAGATCCAGGGAAGATGTTTAAGCATTTAGCCTTCCCTTGTTTCAGTTCTGATGGAGCCTGAACATGGCTAAAATGTGTGGTATCTAGTTTGAAACTAGTCATAGTAGCAGTGTCAGATATATCCAGAGATAGGGTTGTCCCAGATAGCATGAATTCTTTCTTGTAGGAATCAGAGCTGTGAGGAGAACAGAACAGAATATTAAGAGTAAAAAGAGATGAGAGATACCTGGGGATATTAAGGGTGAGGAGGACGAAGACTCTGGTATGACAGGATAGTCCTGTGGGAAAACAGAAAATATTCTTGGGGGTGCACAGAGAAGGGAGCCAAGTTAGTGGTTTGGAATAAGGGCAAATTATTATTTTTTTATTTTATTTTTTATTTTTTAGCAATTGGCTTGATTACATGGGCTTGGCTTTGCCACTTATTTGAATAGACCAAAGCCATAGAATTACCTCTGATGTGGCTGTGACATGGTGCTTCTTATATTGAAGAAATCCCATGAATTGTAGCTCCCAGGGTGCCATGTAACTTTGTATGTTTGAGTTTCATTAGTTCATTTCAGGTCTATGTGTGATGTGGGCTTGTAGCTTTTGCACAACAAAGGAGACTTTTTTTCTTTGTAATTCAGTTGCATACCTCTCTTTAGAGTCAGAAATCATGAAACACTGAGAAGAATGTTCCCCTTCTCCCCCACGTCTGTTACTTTACTGTGTTTTTGTCTTTGTCTGGAACTGCATTTTGTTCTCAGGTATATTTTAGTGTCAAAAAGTACATGCATTTCCTCTTATTTAGGCCTTTTCCTAAAAGCAAAATAGTGTGGTGTTTCATCGTGTGAATGAGACTGTGTTATTGCAGGAAGTAACACCATTCTGCAGAGTGGCTGTGGTGTTGTGCAGCTGGCTTCAATGTGAGCTTAAATGCCATTTCAAAACTGTTTCCCAAGTTGGCCAGAATGGTGAAGGGGAAAGTAAAACCCTTTACTGGATATTGGCTTATACCTCGTGATGTATTTTGAAAAACTAGCCCTGCAGTGGGGTTGTGATGGTGGACATCATGAAGCAAAAGCAATTGTTAGGATAGAGAAGCTGTGGCTTTGGTGCATGTCTGCTGAAGAGGTTTCATTTGCTGCTTTAGGACTCTTTCATTGCTACAAAGCAGTCTGGTTAGGATCAAGGGGACTTCCACTATGGAGAGGGGAGTTTCCTCTTGCCTTGATAGATGATTCCTGCTTTTAGAAAAATTCAGGAAAAGAGTAGGAATGGAGTTTCATTCTGTTTAGTGTTGCAGTTTCTAGGGAGGTTAATTGTAAAGGTTAGGCTTGCAGGCAAGTCGTTTTTCACAGGTTGAGTTTTTTTCCAGTGGTAATGAAGTCCCAGTTCTTTGTTTTGGCGTGCATTTGTCTGGCCAGAGGAAATTGCTTCTGCTTGGTGTTTAGGGTACAAACAGAGTGCTCTTTCTTGCTCTTAAAAGAAGTGTTTTTTTCCAGAGGTCTGGCGACAAGGCGGAAAGCCAGGAATTTCCTGAGTTCTAATCTGGCTTTGGCATGGACTTTGGCTAAGTTCCTTCTTGCTTTGCCTCTTTCCCTCTATACACAATGGAGATGAGAATATCTCGCAGCATAGCTGCTTGTATGGACACTGTAGATTAGAAGTGTTGCAGAAGGGGAGTCTTGCTGCTGTGAATCAATTTTACCATCCAAGTGAGTAACAGCTGGAGAAAAAGGCTATAATGGTAATGAAAACTGGGCCTTTTTCTTTTATGTTTCTGCACATCTCTTTGGTGTATCCTTTGAATGTTTTCTGTGTCTATATACCAGTTCCAGTGGGACTGGAACAATGGAAGAAAGGCTGCAGTTCATCTGATCATCTATATCTGATTAATTGCTGATGGAGACAAACGGGTATCTCTGCAGCAGGGTTCTTTTCATCCTGACAGGTGCCCAAATTAATTGAAATGCCTATTTCTCCCCACTAACTAGAAAACATGTCCAACTTGCTCACATGTAAGTGTTATGTTCATAGAAGTTTACAGTTATGCGAGATGAGCTCTATCCAAAATGTTTCAATAGTCATATTTTTGTTTTGATAGAAAAGACATTAGTAGCTGGCTAGGTAGAACTGTAGAGTTTCTGATGCCTTTTTTTTTTCTTTCCCCCCTAGTATCAGTCTTAGAGAGCTGAAAACGGTCCTTCCCCAAGTAAACTTCAAAGTGAGCAGCATGAAGTTCTTGAAGGATAAATTTGCGGTAATTATCTGATAACTGATATCTGTTTGGTATTGTCTGATACGTGTTGTTATTTGTTTTCAGAATATTGCCTGTGGTTTTGCTTCTTACTGTGTACAGTTAAATAAATT
This sequence comes from Cuculus canorus, assembly GCF_017976375.1. Taxonomy (NCBI): domain Eukaryota; kingdom Metazoa; phylum Chordata; class Aves; order Cuculiformes; family Cuculidae; genus Cuculus; species Cuculus canorus. The sequence goes on along the minus strand of NC_071413.1, from coordinate 8,642,197 downwards.
AACTGATTTCTCAGCTTGGCTTTACCAGTATCTAAGGCCGTAAGAAAATATAGACATAAATGCTCCTTTTTATTGTGCAGTTGATCAAAGCGAACATCGGGTTTGGAGCTCCGGTGCTGGTACTGTGCAGGTGCATAGGAAACTCTTTCATCTTTAAGATAAAATTGATATATAAGAAAAATAGTGTTTTTTTTGCAATATGATCAAGTAACAATTTCTTCACTCCAACTTCTGCTAATGCTAATAATTTCTGAAGGCTGTTTCCATTCCTACAGGAATTTTAAATATCCCCACCTTTTCCTGCTTTATAGCTCTCCACCCTTAAAGCATACATTCTTACTTCTGTTGCTCCAGCTAACAATGACCAAATCAGGCACTACTTTCCTCAGTAACGTAGTGGAAATGGAGTCAGGGTACAAAATGGAAAGCCAGAGATGCGGGCTAGGAGGAGTGTGTCGCAAACCAAGAATCTATTTATTTGTTTGTATTCTTAAGTAAATAAATTTTAAAAATCCCGAGTGCTTAAAACAAATTAAGTTGGAGTAGAACAGAATGCATGAGAGAGAGGCATCTGGAGTAAGAGTAATTTATTTGCTGTGGAAATGTAATTCAGGGAATTCTAAATTCACTGCATGCTAATTTCTATTGTAGGAAATAGGCGCTTACAAGGAAGAGCTTAGTTTTGAACAATTTCATTTGTTCTACAAGAAAATCATGTTTGAACAACAGAAATCGGTAAGCTTGTTCATAAGTGGTCTTTGTACTGTTAAACTGCTTGATCAGAATAAAGAGTGAATGCTGATTATTATTTGTTTCTGTTTGTTACTATTTTTTTTCCTCTCATTCTTGTGACAGAAAAAGAGTGCAGTACAGTACTTGTGTAGGTAACAGTCACCATCAGCTATTGGCTTAAGAAGATAAGTCTTTCATGTTTCTTCTTGTGTGCCAGTACTGGCGATATGCAGAGATAAAATGGGGTTTCTAGGAAGAACTTTTGGAGGGGATTTGTTTAGGATGTAGAATGTCTTTTCATTAGGCTTGGCTGATCTCTTTAGTGATAAGAACAAGGCTCATTCATACTTTATATTAATCTTTGATTGCTAAGACCATTCTGTCAATCAGGGGGATGTATCCTGAGCATCAAATAATGTTCACTCAAACAATGTCCTCATTGTCTCTCATGCTTTGAAATTACTGGTGGTGCATCCATTACATGACAGGCATCAGATGGTCCCTGAGAGGCATGAATGTGGCAGGATAACAGTTTAGCTAATTTATATGGGCAGCTGCCTGACTACTGTTTCCATGTGTTCGTTGCACAGATTCATGAAGCTGGTGGAAAATGCACCCATTTAGTGACTCTGAAAGCTAGGAACCTGTTAATGCTGTGAGAATGCACGTGGTTTGAAATTACTTTGTTGACAATGTGCTTATTGCTGATTCAACTTGCAGTTGCTAAAATAGAAGCTGTGATAGTGAAAGTCAGTGCTGTTTCTTAAGGCAATAGAGCTTTCTTGTGCTATTTAGAAGTGATGTTGAAATTATTGTGAAGTAATAAAGAATCTTCATTTACTGGCAGGGTTTTATTTTTGGTGATGAAAGTCTAGTTAATTAGCTTGAGCAGAAGGTTGGAGAATAAAACACACAATAAGGAGGCTCTCTGACTTCCTAAAACTCTCCTTATCGCCCCTTGTGGACAATTTCAAGGAAACTCCACAGTTTGCTCAATAATTGCTTTGGGTCAGTTGATATGTTTCCTGCAGTCTGTAACTATGCTGCTCCATCCTGGAAGACATTTAGATTTTATGTTCACCTGTGTAGATGTGATGGATGATATGTAATTTTCCTGGGATATCAGTGAATACAAGCTCCCCGCAAACTTGACTGATTGTGTGAATGAGGTACCTTATTGATAGCAAGTTTGTTGCCTGAGAATTGTGTGTTCCCCCTGAAAAGCCTGAAATGCAGTTGCCAGCCTTGGCAGTATGTTTTTTCTCATGTGTTTAATTCAAAATGTGTCTTGCCAACTTTTTTTTGCAGCTTCTCTAGAGCAGAAATGCATGTATTTTCCCTTCCCAAACTAATGAACATTATTAGATGGAATTATATAGAAAATTGCATGTTCCTTTATTATTTATGTTTTCCCCTTTTTGTGTTTCTTTGTTTGTTTTATTTGTTTTGTTTTAAGATTCTTGATGAATTCAAAAAGGATTCCTCTGTGTTCATTCTTGGGTGAGACTCTTCATTTGTATTATTTTTTCACATTTCCATACGATTGTAGTGCTGCAGAGTTGTTTTTTAATTGCATGACTTTTTTTTTTGTTGTGACACTTTAGTAAGTGTAAAGAAAATGTACATATTTTTGCATTCAGAAAGATGAATTTATAATGGAAATAAGTCCTGAATATAATTTGATAAAAATTTTTTACCTTCTGACTACCAAAATGGTATGGGCTTGAACAAGCAAATTTGCTTGTCCTCTGATTTTACAAAGAGCTGAACAGAACTATTGAAGGACAATTTGATGGAGAAGTTTTAACTTCAGTCTGGAGGAAGGTGTGGGGCACAGGATTTGCCTAGACCTGAGCAGGATGCTGGTACTAACAGTTACTGCGTTTTTCATTGGTGGACTTAAAGAAAGATGTGTACAGCATGAAAGGGGACGTCACAGGCATTGCTAAGATTTTGACTATGAATTTAAATAGTTTATCTTGGTTTTGACTATTATGCTAACAGATTAAGGTTAAAAAGTCTGCTCCGAGTGTACTGCGTATTTCCTTAGCCGTAGGTCATGTCATATGAATTAAATTTTGTGAGACCGCTTTAAAGCACAGATTTATCAAGAATGTGTAGGTTATGAATACTTTCTTGGTATCAGATGATGCAGAACATGTGTCCTACAAAGCAGTTGTGCCACTTTGGTGCAGCTGCATTTGGCCTTCCTTTTCAGGAGGTTTGGATCTGTCATAGCAGATCATCTGAATAAGAAATGGAAGGAGTTACTTGCGGAAATGTGGCTCTATGATAAAAGAACAGTGTCTCAGTATGCCTCAGCTAAGGTTAACAATGCTCCTGTCAAGTGAATGCTGCTTGTTTGCTACACAGCAATGAGCAAAGATTTGGTACTTTTCCCAGTGAATCACTATTGAAAATACATCAGGAATCCTGGAAACTTTATTTAAAGGCTCAATAATACAGTAATTACATAATACGCTGTTACAAGCCTAATCTAAATTCCATTGAAGTTATAGAAAGTTTCTTGGTGGTGGCAGTAGATATATACTGTATGTCCCAGATACAAATCTATGTAATTTTCTGCTCTAACATTTGATGACACTTGCTCTGTTAAATCTTTAGCTTCACTTTCCCTTTCTTTCTTTTTTTTTTAAAGAAATACTGACCGTCCAGATGCTTCAGCAGTTCACCTCCATGACTTTCAGAGATTCCTGCTACATGAGCAGCAGGTGGGAAGGTTGCAGAAATTTTTAGTTCTTTTTTCTTGAGATTGTCATGCAGAACTCAGTTCTCATTAAAAAGAAAGGTGATGTGTCAGAATATAATTGATGTCAGCTGTGATGCTAGGCCTTGGAAAGATTTCTCCTTATTTGTTGCCGTTAGAGTTCATGAGAACTGTTGTTTTTCATCTATTTAAAGAGTCTGAAGGTGCACCAGAGCATGAGAGGGTGGACAAAGTAAATAAAGTTTTAACAGCTCTCCATTTAATCACGTAGATGAACAGTCAAGGTTAGAAATAAACCCTGGTTGAATGTCAAAGATGATAGTCTGGCCAAGTTACAGCTGTAACAGCTCGGTACGTCTGGGGTAATGCCTTGGCTGTGGCCCCATTTTAGCATCACTTACGTAAAAAGCTGAGCTGACCACCTGCAATTGAGTCGAAGGTAATTTTCTGTTGAATGGAGCCAGTTCCATGTCCCATACCAGCAAGCAGATAATGATGGAGGCAGGGATTGGAACAGTGTCTTTGTGGTCTTCTGTAATGTTATTTAGCACAATCACCATGGGGGAAAAAATGTGTGATATTTGCTAGGCACTGCTAAGCTCCAGGTTTGCAAATATGATTAAAAAGTGAGACCTGCACTTCCTCTATAAGCTTGCTACTTTCTTTTTCTTTCCCCCCAGTATCAGTCTTAGAGAGTAAATCACATCTGTAGGTTTCTCTGTTCTTTATTTGATTTTGTATAGCATACCAACCACTACAATTTTTTTTTCCATTATATTATTATTATGTGAAGGAATCTTGGGCACAAGATCTCAGTAAAGTCCGAGAACGAATGACAAAGTTTATTGATGACACTATGAGAGAAACTGCTGAGCCCTTCCTCTTTGTGGATGAGGTAAGATAATGATACTTTCTACTAGTTCCTCGGGGACTTCTTTCAGTGCTTCTTCCTAGTTTGTTAATTGGTTGGCAGATCCTCTAGCGTCTTGCTGCATTACTGGATTTCTTTTAGTCTTCTATGGTAAAAACATCTTAATTCAGCCTCTCTCTTTGTATTGTAGTTCCTCACTTACCTTTTTGCAAAAGAAAACGGTATTTGGGATGAGAAATATGATTCAATAGATGCCCAGGACATGAATAATCCTTTGTCCCACTACTGGATTTCTTCTTCTCATAACACGTAAGTTACCAGAAGTCCGTTGTCTATATCTGTTGAAACAGACCTAGTGCATGTTAGGAGAATGTAATACTGTATGCCAGAAATATACTGCATGAGTGTATGAAACTTTCCTAAAGTGTGATGTAAATGTGGCAAATACAGTTTGTGGGACTGCTTTTCCCCCTTCTGTTACAATCTTAGAGGTTTTGAGATATAAGCAAGTTCAGCTGCCAGAAGACCCAAACTCTGAGTCCTGTTAAAAAAATGTAAAGAAGTCTTGAGTTGAGACTGTTCCAGCCTCTCTGCTTTCAGAAATTAAGGTTATTGAAGAAGCTTCTGGTTTTGCCAAGCACCAACAGCCTCCTTGGGCTAGTTTTGGCTTTAATTGTACCAGAACATAAGAATGTCTTAAGGATCCCACTGGTCCCATGGGAAAATCCCATGCTGTTGATGTGATCTGAAGGGCAGTGGATTTGTTGCCTTGGAGAGGAGGCACTATTAGTGATGTGCACTATTGATAGAATATCTCACAGTTTACAGTGTCCCAAAGTAGAAAAGATTTGGTCCCAAGTAGGACAGGGATATGGAGACCTTAAATTAGCGTCTGATGATTGTGGCCTGGCTATTCATGGTGTTTGCCCGTGTGACAAGGATTAGAGCAGATGGAGGTGCTTGAGGAAGAGGGGTCCAGTTTGCTATCCATACTCTTCTTTATTAGTTTGAGTTTATTTTATAGCCAGAACTTTGAAGGCCCAGGGACTGTATTTTTGTTGTTACTGTTTTTAGAATGTTATGCTTAGTAACTTGCTGATTTCTGTAGTTTGTGCTCAGGTATCCTATCCAGCCCTTTTCTTTGACAGTCTGTGGTATGCAAGCTCTTTCACCCAAGTACAAACCTATGTGGTGATGAGTTTGAACTGTCTTCAAATGAAGGAGGTTTGCTCACCTAGCATTGTAATGAAAAGAAAGAAGGTATAAAGAGAGGGGAGGAGAGATGAACAAATAAAATATTGCGGGGAACAAAATACAGTGGAGCTGGGTATAGCTTATAAGTATATTTTTGAAGTATAGAGTGTGGTATCTACGCTAAATACCCTCCACATCTCTCCAACATGAATATTCCTCAGCATGATGTGTTTCAAAGCTTGTGATTTGCTCTCCAGAAACGTGTGAGAGTTGGTTAATGTTTAGATTGAGCCTTTAATGTCCTATAATTTGGTCCTTTCAAAAATGTCATAGCATCAGATTCAGCAGACTTTGGCTTTTGCATCACAAGTTGAAAACAAAAAGATCAACATACAATTTCCATGACAGGAGAAAAAATGTCACCCAGTAAATGAATGGGAAATGATTGAAACTGGCTGCCTTTTACAATTTCCTTTTACTCCTTAGATATCTGACAGGAGACCAGCTTCGAAGTGAATCCTCCACAGAAGCTTACATCAGGTGCCTTAGAATGGGATGTCGATGTATTGAGTGTGAGTAAAAAGTTTGTTGAGTGGTTTGTATCATGCTTTCCATGTAAGTGGAGTTTCTTCTGTTTACCAAGAAAAAAAAAAAAGAACTGAAACGAAGAACTAATTTGTTTTCTTAAGTTGAAGTTAGGCATGTGAAAAATACTGATTCCCTAAATTATTTTTCTTATGCCTCATTATGGTGATGTTCACTTTTTCTGATTCTTGTTCCCCTGGAATTTTAAGAAGATCTTTCCAAATTGTATCTCACTGTTCAACTAAAAATCAGTTTTGAATCTACTATAGGAAGGCATAGGATTTAAGTTGGAATCACTTCTGTAATGTAGATAGATATATAGATAGTTTTTTGCTGTCATTGTAATACAGACAAGCTTAAGGCACAGAGGATTTGTAATTTGGTGCTACTTGTCGTCCTCTTTAACTTGCTTGTAAATCAGTTGATGCCTTTGTGCATTTGTTCTCAGCTAAGTCTTCATCCCTGTGCTTGTGTACTTAGTGAAAAGTTTGACTTTAATTTCATATTACTTCATTATTTCTTTCATAAAATTAGTTGCTACCACCTGTTTAAATTAGGTAACGCAAAATGTATCTCAAATTAGAGTTTCAGGGTTAAAATTAACACGATAGGTAAGCTGTCAAATTGCCACTTGTTGGAATGTGTTTATCCCTGCAAAATTGTTGTAAACTAGTAGACTGACAATATAACTGCCTGAATTCCTTACTTCCAGATTCCCACATGATAAGCCTTGGGAAAATGTTGCATTGTATTTTATTTGTATTGTTCTTACTTAAGTGAACTTAATTTCCCCTATGAGAGAGATAAATATATATAATAGAATGTTTTATTAGAACATTAATCTGTGACTCAGTAGGTGGAACACTAGAGATTTGGATGTATTTGTTCTATCAGAGTTGTTTAAGTACTGCGTGGTCTCTTCCTTTTTCTATTGCCTGTTTTTCCTAGTGGATTGCTGGGATGGTCCTGATGGGAAGCCCATAATTTACCACGGATGGACACGGACAACAAAGATTAAATTTGATGATGTAGTACAGGCAATCAAAGATCATGCCTTTGTTGCATCTGAGTAAGCTATACCTTTTGTCTTCTTGTTTGCTTTAAATGTGGGGGGTGAGGGAGGGTGCTGTTTTCGTTGCCTTGTCAGTTGTAGCAAAAATATGTTGTCTTAATTCACCCTGGTTTTCTCCATCAAAGATACCCTGTGATACTGTCAATTGAAGAGCACTGTAGTGTGGAGCAGCAGCGACACATGGCCAGAGTTTTCAAGGAAGTATTTGGGGAACAGCTTTTAATGAAGCCTGTTGAAGCCAGTGCAGATCAGTTGCCATCACCAACACAGCTGAAAGGAAAAATCATCATCAAGGTAGGCTTGCTTTGTGTGATGGTAGATAAAATAGGAAAACAAGAGCAAGAGCCAGAAATACTACTTCTGGCTTTGTTAGTTTCTGTTGAAAGAGAAAAAAACCCATGCTTGAAGTGTGTACTAGTAGCATTTTGAGATGATGTATGGAGTTTTGTAACGCTATCTGTTAAAGTCCTGCTATTGGTTTTTTCTGCAATAGGTGTTGCTAGTTCAAGCCCCAGATTGAATGTCAGCTCTGTTCTAAGGTCTTCCAGCTCCTGAAATGTCACTGCTAAATTTCAGCAAGATTCAGTGCTGCAGATGCTTGTCATAGACTTCTTACACAATGTGGCCTGCTTAAAAATGTCTATGTTCTTGCATAGAAAGTTAGATTAGTGTTATTAATTTGTTTTTCAAGCAAAACCTAAAGTACTTGCAGGCTGCCTACTTTAATTTTTAGGACTACTTCCAAACTGCAAAAGTTTATGGATATTTAATAAGTCGGTGTGATTTACATATGCAGTTTAATGAGCCACGTGTGAAACATGGAGGTGCTCCTATCAGAAGGCAGTTACTGTTAGGGGTCTTACCTTCTGGGCAGTACAAACTCATTATTGTTGTGCAACAACATGAGGCAGATAGCTGAAATAAGATTTCTCAGATTGAAACCGTAGTAGGGCTTTTTGAAAGGCAAAATTAGATGGAGGGTGTGAGGGCTACTCATGATTTTTTCAGTAAAATAAGAATTACTTTTGTCCTTGCTTCAGTTTTCCAGCTCTTGTGATAGTATTGCATCCTATGCATTAAAATTCTGAATAGAAGAAACAAGAGTAGATAGATATAAGCATACACCTCTTGAATATAAGACTGGAAATAACAGCAGCTGATGATAAGGTGTAAAAGTTCTTTGCTGAGATTTATGGTTTGTTTTTCTTTTAATTATTCCTTCAAACTGTCTGTTGTTACCATAGAGGGGTGTTGTGTAGACACATAATAACAACACGACATATCTGATTTAAAGGGTATTAGAAACTACTGTGGGTGCACAAGAGAACATCTGTATTGCTCTGTCCTGTCTAAAACAGTGTTAAAAGGTCTTTAAATAAATCAGCACCTGCCAGTAAGCTTGTTGTGTTATTTGGCTTTTGTTTGGAAACTGTTGTCAGTAAACAGCCAGAAGCAACTCCTACTTTAGGGGGCCTCTGGGATATTTCAGATAAGGCTGTCAAGCTGAAAGCTACCTACACTAGGCTGTGCAGAGCTGAGTGTAGTTGACAACTGCTAGATATGAGATGATTAATCCAATCATGAACTGCAGTAAAGTACTTATTGTTACCACTGGCCCCTTGAGTGAGGTTTTTTGTGAGCAGGCTCGAGGAGGTAGAACTTTTACCTTCTTTTCAGAAAAGATTTTTCTTCTAATTTTTCTTGTAAATGAGTGAATTCTCAATTTTATTTCTTTATAATTTTGTTTTGTTTTGCTTTTCTTGTTCCTTATGTCCTGCTGTCTACAGAGAGATCCTTGTTTTATCCTTGTTTTGTGATAATGTGCCACTTAATGTTTTCTGTCCTCTAACGAATGGTGAGCTCTTATCAGACAAATTGTTTCTTCATTGCTTGACTGATACCTCTACTAGTTTTTTAACATTTATTATGAGATATAAATTTTAAACAAAGAAATTCCAGCCCTGTTATATAAGGCCTTGTGGAACAGCTGTTGTTATGGTAGAAGGCTCAGCGATGGAGGGAAATACTACCAGTAATACTGCGTATGTTGAAATATTATGACCAACGTTGTATATGAATCTATATGAGTGTATGAATGTGGTGAGGTTTTTTTTTTTTGTTTTTAAGCACAAAAAACTAGGTCCAAAGGGAGACATTGATGTGAACTTGGAAGACAAGAAGGAAGAAAAAAAACAACAAGGAGAACTTTACATGTGGGACACAATAGAACAGGTATCGTTTATGTGACATTTGCTGTGGTTTGTTGTAAGCTTGTGTAATACTGGAAGTTTACACGAATTTCCTCATTTTTTTTTTTTTTAAGTAATATTGTCAGTTACACAGATGTGAATGAGGGGTGGTGGCATTTGTTTATTGTTACACGTTGTTTGGAAATTGTGGCTAGTGAGTTTGGCTCTCTTTTTAATGGTTTTAACATCTCTCAACTTTTAGAAATGGACTCGGCACTACTGTGCTATCGCTGATGAAAAGCTTTCATTCAGTGATGATATAGAACAGAATGCTGATGAAGATTCATCAAAGGTGATGGCTGTGTTTTATCATTTAAGCATGTTCTTAGTCTCTCAGATTATTTCACTGTCTTAAGATGTGTAGTTTTTATGCTGATGTTAAAATTGTAGAGGATCCATGTCAGGTAACAAGTGCGTCTGCAGAGAAGAAATTTTAAGGGTCTTTGCCAAGGTACTTTTAATAAAATAACTTTTGCTTTTGGGTAATTGAGGATTTGCAAAGAGGAGTACAAAGACAATGAAATATAATTTTGATACTCAAATGCTAATGCTGATGCATGCACTGACAATCAAAAGTATTTATATGCCTTTGGCTAAGTAATATTGCCATTCTCAAGCTAGACAGTATGAGTTAGTAACACAACACCTCTCTCACACAGTGCATGTTGTTCATTTCATATTTGCAAAGTGTCACAGATGAGCATGTATTACTTGTCTGTTGTGCATGGTAAAGCAGAAACATGAGGCTTACTGAGCATTGCAATAGCACTGATCATTGTGGTTTCTTGTTCTGACCTTTCAGGTATCCATGCACGATCTTTTGTTGCTAAAATGTACGTGCATGGTTTGGAGATCTCTCTGCATATGCAGAACGTTTTACTCATTCACTGTTAATGTCATTAATGTGTGAGGGAGAACACAGATGAATCCTGGAGAAAGCTGATTAGAAACTCTGTGATTAGCAGTAGGGTGTTTTGCCCTGAAATAGAAATCTGTTTGCACTGCTGCATTCTTTCACTGTCTCTTAATTACACATTTGAACAAGGCTGAAGCTGATCCCTGCTCCAAAGAAATGGCTTGACCAGGTGAGGGAGAGTCAAGGGTGACCATAAAGGTGATTTGCCTGTTTGTGGAAGGAGAGTTCAGGGCTAGGAAGAGATGAAATCCTGAAATAGTAGATTGTTATGTCAGTAACAAGTCCTTTGCTTCAAAATGATCAAATTAGAAATACATTATAAAAATTCTTACTTTCTGATCTAGGAGGTGAAACGTACTGAACTGCACTTAAAAGAAAAATGGTACCATGGGAAAATGAAAGAGGGGAGAACAACTGCTGAGAAACTGCTCCAGGAATATTGTGCAGAAATGGGTGGCAAGGATGGGACTTTCCTAGTTAGGGAAAGTGAGGCTTTCCCTGATGATTGCACCTTGTCATTCTGGTATGGTGATTGCCCTAAAATTTTTTTATGGATTTTGTTTGTTTTATGACATTGCTCAAAATGTGTGTATTTTTTCAGGTATGCATTTATAGCTGAGAAGGAATAGGAATAAGGAGTTACTATAATAACTAGAATGTTATTGATGGGATCGTGAAGACTACTTTCTAAATTAAACTACAGTGTAGCATAATGCATTTTGGCAGAATAGCCTTTATTTGAAGTGTTACAATTGTTAGGAGATGTTTGATTCCCTGCCCTTCTGCCAGCCTCCCCCGACTTTTCTAGTGTTCTGGCTGCATTTAGGATTTGTTATTTCCTCAGTGAAAGGATTCAAATTTTATCATTTAATTTTGGGATAAAATACTAGTTTCTGTACTGAAAAGGTACTCTCGTGAGTTTACCTTTATTAGCAGAAACTGATCTTTTCAATGAAACAATCATCTAAAGGGAAAAATAATACAGTATTTTCAGAGTTGGGTGTTTGGGGTTTTTTTTTTGTTAGTCTGTTTTTTTTTTTTCATTTTCTTCTAGTTGTGATATCCTGAGTAATAGTGTATTGGATGCATTTCTGACCCAGAGAAGCTGTCAGAGCAAGTTTTGCAGAGAGTCAGTGTTTGCCAGGATTTAAACTGTTGTGGGTTGAAAAGTATTATCTAACTTACCACGACTTCTGCTGCTGTTCTTTGGTGATAATGGAGATAATACAAATTTCTTGCCTCTTTACAGACTCACTGAGTAGCTAACTAGAAATGGGTGAGGAAACGCAGCAAAAGAAGAAAACCCGTTATAAAATCTTTCTTTTTCTTATGCTCTTCTTAATTTCTTCAGGAGATCAGGTAAAGTCCAACACTGCCGGATCCGTTCTTTGAATGATGGGGACACTGTGAAATACTACCTGACGGACAACCTCACTTTTGATAGCATCTATGATCTCATTCAACACTACAAGGAGACCCATTTGCGCTGTGCTGGGTTTGACCTGCGTCTGACTGATGCTGTGCCTAATCCCAGCCCTCATGAGAATAAAGAGTACGTACAGGAGCAGGCAAGCACCAGGGTTGTTATGTCAGTGTTTTTTTGCATTGTTTTAGATAGTCTTGGATTTTTGCATAGAAAATTCCCTGGATTCAGGAGCATGCCTGAGTGTTGCTTGTGCATGGATGTCACAGAAATAGGCTTCCCTGAAAGATGCTGAGTAAGCTCAGTGACTTTGTGAGAACCTGGTACAACAGAGAGCAGTCATTGGGAAAGCAATTTACTAGCAGCAACTAGGAAAATCCCTGAGAACAGTAATACTGTGGAAGTGTGCCAGTTCCTTCTTCCTCTCTTCAATGTTTTACAACACCCAGTGGGTTGGATTAGATATTTAGTAGTTGGCTGTGGTTTGGCAACTAAGTGGTCATGGGCTGTGCCATCTGGAAACTCTATTACTGGGGCAGTGAGCCCATACAGTTATGTTTTCCTAATCCCATGCTCCACCTCACCTCTGTCAGAGTTGGTTAGGCTGACTTCACCCTATGCTGACGGGAAGAAGTATAGCTTTGTGTTTATTTCCAGTTGGTATTTGCCTGTTGTAGATCCTGGGCAGAGCTTGCTCCTGTTTGCTGGCAGAACACTGTCATCACTGTCCTTTGTACTGTTTTCTTTGCAGTGAGAAAAAGTAAATCTCCTTTGCCTGTGTAATTTTGATCTGTGACTTCTTTTTTTGCCCACCCCAGGCTCTGGGAGTCACTCACCACCCATAGATGGTTTTGCAAGTTAGTGAGAAAGGAGAGTAGAGTTTAAGGGTTAGGCTTCCCTGCCTTTCTGTTTAAGGTGGAGATGTACTGCCAGCAGAAGTGGCCACAACTTCACTGAAGGCACATAAGAGCCAAGATAGGTCCATACTTAAAGGGAAAGGTAAAATCAAGCTCTGAATAAAAGAATTCAAATGCCTGATACTCTTCTTAAGTCTGCTGTGTCAAAATTCTGAATAAACTACTGAAAACTGAATGGCAGACTAAAAGCAGGATCCAGTGCCTTTGTTTCAGGAAGAAATGCAGATTTATGTTTTATTGTTTCAGACAGACAAGATGTTGTGATATATTCTTGATGCTTTCATATAAAATAAGCTGCTATGTTACAATGTGTTGTAATAAGCTGCTGTCATAGGTGGCAAGATGGAGAAAATCTAATGCATATTTTTTCTTGTAACATTTGAAACTATTGTTAATAATACTGCCTTTTATTCTTACTGAATGACATTTGACAAGCTTTGTAATCCTTTGTCCATTCTGATTTTTAACTGTTATAGTTGGTACTACAGCAACTTGAGTCGGGGAGAAGCAGAAGACATGCTGATGCGAATTCCTCGAGATGGAGCCTTTCTGATTAGGAAGAGAGAAGAACCTGATTCGTTTGCCATGACTTTCAGGTAAGAAAAGACAGTACCTTGTAGTCCAATAATGTTTGCTTTTTCTTATTTAAAAATGCAGTGGTGTATACATTCTTGCTTTCAAAGTTTGAGTAATTAGCATGGTCGATTTGTACAGCAGGTCCATGTATAAGAATATAAACAATAGTCAATTTGTGACTGGAATAAATGTTTATCCTTTTATAAAGAACATTTGGTCACCAACTGTCCATTTCTTCCTATACAGAACTGTTCATGGCCCTTCTTCACTTCCATGACACTCCTTACTACAGAGTATTATTTTGAAGTTTTCCTTGGTGCTGGTTCAGCAATGATTCTAGGTTCTTACGCGCTGTAAATCCTGCCCTGTCATATAACTGACTGAAATGAAATGTAAAAATGAAACTGTCAGCTTTTTTTTGTCCAGGGAAAAGATTTTTGAAACTGTAGTTCTTGCAACAACATTAATAAAGCGTATAGAATTGCGATGTTCTCCATTGTGCCTTCAAATCAAATTGCATTTCTCTGAAACTACGTATTTCTGCAACATATAAAATGGATTTGGAAAAACAAATACTTGTTTTCCTCTTACTTACACGTGTATTGAAGATGTCCAGAATTCCCCAGCCTCCTGTGTGCTTTGGCTTTAAGCTTGCTGCTGTTACCGAGGTGGATATTGAAGTAACTTGAGTTGCAGTGTCCTAATAAAACCATTTCACACTGAGGAAAACAAGTACCAAAGCTTCATCACCTTGAAAAAGATGCGGGGGTCTTCTGTGGGTAGGATGGTTGCTGGTGGATGGTTTTACTGTTACCAATGCAAGCACAAACCTTGTGTTCAAGCACAAGAGATATTTTTCTTTCACAAGTGATTCCCGTAGTTATCAAAATGAGTATAGGGAAGAGACAGCTATTCGTTTTGAGAAGAGTGCGTCTTTTGCTTAGGGACAATGGCAGATCAGCAAGAGCAGATGCCAGAGGGACTCCTAGTCTGATCAGAGGCATTTGTGTTAGTATGAAGATATGACAGAATACCTATCTTTAGAGGAAAAAATAGGGAAATTTAATGTAAACAAAAGCATAGGTTTGTCCCAAGGCTCTAGACCTTGTAGAAAAGTGAAAATGTCTCTTTGTGAATTTAATTAGGCAACTGGAATTCAATTTGAATAAAAGGCATTGGAAGTGTGGGAAAGTATTTCATATGATTAAGTTGCACAAATCGGTTTTGGTCCAGTTTACAGCACTAGGGGTCCCTCTGCAATTGCCAATATCTCTTAAAGCACCTGCACTTGTTTCACAGAGCGGAGGGGAAGGTGAAGCACTTTCGAATTCAGCAAGAAGGTCGACATTTTGTGCTTGGAACCTCAGCCTACTTTGAGAGTTTAGTGGAGCTGGTAACGTACTATGAGAAGCATCCACTGTACAGGAAAATGAAATTACGTTACCCAGTGACTGAGGAGCTGCTGGAGCGCTACAGCGTAGTAAGTGATGATCTTTGTGTGAGTGGTGGTTGCTGTAGTGGATGAGTCCCATATCTACACCTGGGGGTGCTCGGTTTGGTTCTGGCTGTGGTAGATGACCTTTGGGGTAGGTTAGGCAGGCAGTTTTCTTATCTGTGAAACCTTCTCACACAAAGGTTTTGAGATATGGGAAGGAAAGAGCTTTATCTTTGATTGCAGGTCAGCTCTTGCCTTCCTTATGATTTGATTGAAAAGCTGCTTTGTAAAGTGAGGGATTGTTGCTCTGCTAAAACGAGTTTTTACTAATAGCCTTGCCTGTATTTGGCCCTCTTTTCTATTGTTAGAGTGGGCAGAGATCTTAAGATGATCATGCAGATGCCAATAGATGGCTATAGAAATGAGCATAACAGAGATGTCTGCCTTCCTTCCTCTTCTGCTTGCTTGTGTGTTGCCAGAAAGGTGTTTTCAGCAATGAACATTCTATTAACGTGAAATACCTCTGTAATTTTTGATTCCTGTATCTTCATTATTCTTTTTCCTTCTTCCTGTTTTTAGGAAAAAGATATTAACTCCCTCTATGATGTCAAGATGTATGTGGAACCCAGTGAAATCACCCCTACAGTGGTAAGCTTAAAGAGAGAAATTCACACTTACTGTAGACTTCTGAAAATTTTAAGACTTCTGTTTTGATTTCCTGTTAGCAGTAAAAAAAAGTATAATTGAAAGCATCGAGCTGCTTGATTTATGGGGGAGTGGACAGCAGAAAGTTAAAGAGTGTAACGTTTTTCTATCATCTCTTTAAAATCTGTACTTGCACAATTTCTTGTGTGCAAATCCTGTATTGATTCATCCATACTGGGAACTTGAGCACTTCTTGCTGTTGAGTTTGTGGAGCGATTTGATTTGGCATGCATGGTTATGCAGGCTTGCCCCCAAATTAAGTAACCTCTAAAAAGGTTCAATCTGAGAAGGCCGAATCTTCATGGAAAGAAAGCACAACATGTAAACCCCAAATGTATGTGAGTCTGTGTGTCTGTGTGTTTATGAGCACTGTTATTTGTGCAAAAAATTATTGCAGTTCCGTTCGCAAATATGGCCTGCTTACACAAATAGGTGCAGAGTTTATTTATGTACTTTCTATATAAAAATGGTATCTTTGGTTTATAAATGAGTTATTAAAGTTTGTCTTCTTTTGAGATACATATGTTTTAAAAACAAGTTCGCCAGCAAACTTGTACTTATCTTTAATTCTTGTTAGGGCCTGCCTACTTGTAAATGCTCATAAAAATTCAGCTACTTGTAAATTTTGTGGCTGTAATTCTGTGACGCCTTTCTGGCCAAGGAGTTTGTATTGATGCTGAAGAATTTGGGTGGCAGTAAATTCAAGATAAAGAAATTGCTTGTCCTGCTAAAACTGGATGTCTTCCTAAAGGAAACATGACCAGCAGGATTGCTGATGTGGTTTTGAAGTGGAGGCTTTGTAGGCATCTAAGCCTACAAACTCCAACTGCATATGAATGCATGTCATGAAGATAGAGGATTGTTATTTTGCTGTGTGGTTTTCTTTTTTTTTTTAAATTTCTACAGTAATTGCGCAAGAGCACTCATAAAAGAAATATTTTCTTTTCTTTTCCTTTTTCCAAGCTCATACCTGAAGATAGCAGTTAAGTAGCTTCACTTGCTTCCACCGATAGATGTCACTCTGGATCTTCAGTATTATGTTTTCTAAGCTTCATAATAATAAAAAAAGGGTCCAATCACCCCCCCCTTTTTTTTTTTTTAAAGATTGCATTATTGATCATTTTATGACCTGTCCCCCTAGATGACCCTTTCGCTCTGTTTCTCTTAAAGCCTCAGAGAACAGTGAAAGCCTTGTATGACTACAGAGCCAAAAGAAGTGATGAATTGAGCTTCTGTCGAGGAGCTTTAATTCATAATGTCACAAAGGAAACTGGAGGCTGGTAAGGACAAAATTCCTCATAGGACAACTTCTGGTGACTTACTAGATGGAGGAAAATATTGAGCTTTGGGTAGTAGTTTTTAAAAACTTTGCCTAGTGTCTGATTGCTGCTTATTAACTGTGACCTAACAAATCTTAATGCCAATATATCAAAAAAAAAAAAAAAAAGCAAAGCGAAGCAAACCACTTCATCCTGAAGTCTCCTTTTGTGTCTTTTCCATTTTTCTATCCTACAGCAATTGCCTGCAGATCCTTCATAGTCAAATGTATCCAGTCTTTTTCCTCTACTACATTCATCTTTCCTGAACACTTTTGTGTGTTCTGGGAAGTCATGCATCTATTGTCATCATTGCTCTGCTAAGTATTTCTCAGGAGTCGAACTCAGTTTTTTAGTTATCTGTAGAATTTCCTTTCATAAAAGGATTTATTTCTTAGCTGGCTTGTAAATTGCTTGGAAAGCTTGGGAATCTAATGTTTCCCTGTAGTTTCTGGAGGGTAATCAACCACATAATAGTATTTTTAGTACTGGAGGGGGAAAAAGCCTCTTAAGTCATTAAATGCAGGTTACTGTAACTGTAATCCCTCTGAAATCATCTGTTACTACAGTTAATGATCACTTTGTTAGAGCTTTTAGCTAGTTCATCACTTATATTTTGGTGTTAGCCAGCTAGACAAGCGACTGTGGGGTATTAATGTTCAGTTATTTGCTTCATTAATGGGCTATTGAAGCTATTTTTTTCTCCTTTTCTCTTTAAATTCAGGTGGAAGGGGGATTACGGAGAAAAAGTCCAACGCTATTTTCCATCTAATTATGTTGAAGACTTGTCATCTAATAACTCTGCTGAGCTTGAGAGTCAGGTGAGGGTTAAAGTTTGTCTGCTATGTTTCCCTGGAAGATACTGCCTGCAGGAAGTGGAAGTCTGGTTTATGGAATTATGACTCTGCATGCTGTGCTTGAGATGACACAGAACAGAGAAATGAATGCATTCTTCATTGTTCTCTGCTTCTGAATATTTTTGTGAGGACATTCCTCAGAGAGAACTAGTATAAGGAGATAGCTGATTTGGTGGGTTTTTAGGCATTTCTAATGATTACCTGCTAATAAAAATCATACCAGCTTGGAATTTTCTGATAATTTGGCTAAACAGTAATGTGTCTGACACTTATAACTCATTATAACTTATTTGCCTATATAATTAATGTCTTGATATTTGCAACTAAGAAAACTATGTGTGCAAACACATCTTACTAGCTATTTCACACTCTACTATTATGCTTTCATGCATTATGTCTAAAAATCTAGTCCAGAGTCTTGGACAAAGAGCTCTTCAACAAAAGAAAGCAAAACTCTGTAGTAAACAGTTTTGACATTTTTGAGTTTTAAAAGTAAAAAGTTGCATTCTGTTGTTGTTCTTAAGGACTTCCAATGCTATGCCAGGAGTCTTTGTAGGAAAACACATGTATTGGATTTCCTTCTCCAGTCACTGCAGCTTGAAAAATAGGCAGTTGTCAGGACAGGAACTGCACTCCTCATTTTGACTCTCACTGGAGAAATCCTCATGTGTTTCTCAAAATGAGAAATTTTTGATATTGGAAACAGGCTTTTAAACGTTACAGTGGGCATGCTTTCAGTGAAACTGAGGTTAGATTTAATGGTGCATGTTTATTATTTGTTAATGTCCTGTGCATAATCACTCAAGAGAAGATTCATGGTCTGATTTAACTCATGCTTTTCAGATTATCGAGGACAATCCATTAGGCTCTTTGTGCCGTGGCATACTGGTACTCAATAAATACAATGTTGGTATGTATTTTCTGATATTTATATATGGACTTCTGAGCTTTCTGTGTTGACTAGGCTCTTTTATGTTTAGCAGAAAAGTTTTGTTTTGTTTTTTAAAAAACCCACCTACTTGTATTCATATAAATGTAAGAGTAATATGATGAAACTTTCTGATACTAACTGTTGCAATAAATCAACAATGACAGCTTAGAAGAACAGTTCTTGGATTTTAGTATAAATTTCTTGTTACTGTGTTGCCTAACAGTGAAAATGCCACAAGGGAAACACAAAAAATCTTTTGTCTTCATTCTGGAACCTAAGGATCCAGAAGATCCATGTGTAGAATTTGCAACTGATAAAGTAGAAGAACTCTTTGAATGGTACCAAAGTATCCGGGAAATCACATGGAAAACTGCAGAAGAGGTATTGATAAAAATTTATCCATTGATTTTGGTTTTTTTTAATCATCTTTTCTAGCATTTAAGAAGTCTTTGACATGACCAAAAAGTCCTTACAGTGACTATGTTTAAGTATACTCATCGCTTTTGGTCACTTTTTATTTTTAAGTGGGTGATAAGAGTGATGGAAAATGTGTTTCAGTGTCATGTTGGCTCAAGCTGTTTATCTGTTGTCTGAAGTGGTAATGCCTGCTGAGGGTCATCATAATCCTATTTATGATGGGCAAGTTGGTCTCTCAAGCAGAGGACTGCAAATTCAGCAAGGGAAGAAGCAACAGGAGCTGTTGACCTATTGTTGGGGGAGGAAAAATGCAATTCTTATGCCAGGCTGTTGTTTAGAAATAAAAATAAGGAAAAGAGAAACATATCCTAGGAGAAGTGTCTCTAAATTAAATATTTTTTTTATAGTACATCAGTGGCTCTTCAGGAGCTTGGCAGCTATTTCACCCTCTGTACAGTTAAAGAAGTATTAAACAATCTGTGTTCAGAGATGTTTTAAAACTCATTTCTGTCAATCAGGAGGCTTTTCTCACAGTGTGGCCTCTAGAAAATTCACATGATAGACTGCTGCATGGAGAGGGGAAAAAGATAAGGGGAGGCCCTTTTTGTCAGTACAGTTAACAGGCTGAATTTTGCGGGAGGAAAAAGCATAGTGAATCAACACTATGTTACAATAAGACACAGATGTTTTATGAGTTTATTTTTGGGCTCTGTCCATTATATACCAAAAGCAAAACTAAGCTCCTTGTATCTTGTCACCTCTATTTAATGCTGACGCTTGCCAAGCTGCTAGGAACAGTTGTTCAGGGCCAGCTCTCCTGCTTGGATACCACTAGGGGGGTTGTGTCTAAAGATCAGCTCGTGGCATCTAGAAATGCTCCTTTGCTGTTTGGAGCTCTGGTTACTGCTGAGCAGTGTCTGGGGAAACTATGGTGTATCACTAAGTACAATGAGGTTTGTACAGGTTTTTCCCAAGGTTTTTTTCCAGCTCTAAATGCCATATTTCTCTTTTCTTAGAGGCATAATCTCTGGTTCAGTGAAACATTGTAGAAGTCCCTGGCTCTCTAGCTCTGATTTTCATTCCTCTTTTGTTTGTGTTGCGTAGGGAATTCTTTTGGAAGCCTTCCTAAATGCTGCTACTTCATAATGTCTTGTACGAAAGCTAATTGCTGTTCAGTATGGGACTCTTCTAACAAATTTTGTCCTGTAATTGCTTCTTATGTCTGGAGAGCCTCCAGTCCAAATGTCTCTACTCAAGACAAGTCCTGCTGATTTCTGTAGCTTCCAGTCTCTGGTTGCAGGGACCGTTGCGCAGCTTCTGCAGAGCAGGTGCTTGCAAATGTGGAAGCAGATAGTGGGTTTATTACCGATGCTGCCTACGTGATTGCACATGGTTTTCCATATGTAACGTTAATGGTTTGTTGCACAAATAGAAAAGTACAAGAATGACGCTCATAGATTTTGAATTTAGCTGTCTGGAAGTTACGAATAAGACTTAAGTCCTACTCAAGATTGTAAATAAATACACTTCAAGACCCTTTACATTTTTTCTGCATACATTTGAATTTATATGAGATACAGAGTTGAGAATGTAGCTGGCATTGAGTAGAGCCACATTAAAAGAAAAAAATTATTGCCAGGATTCTGAGTAGGACTCATCAGGGAGGACTGAAACACTTGCTTAAAAAAAACAACATAACCACCTCCCCCCAAACACCACTCCCAGCTAAAACCCAAACCGGCTTGGTTAGCCTGTTCTCTGTATAGGGTCTTAAAGTACATTACATCTATACAAGTGTCTATCAGATAGGAATCTGGGCAACAAAGTCTGCTTCAGCTTTGTCATTTCATTACAGTATAACCTGGAGTTACTGTGCCATAATACCAATTGTGTCTGAATTCCAAGACTTTATGTTTTACAGGAGAACAGGAGGAAGTATTGGGAAAAGAATCAATTGATTGCTATTGAATTGTCTGATCTGGTAATCTACTGCAAGCCAACAAGCAAAACCAAGGACAATTTAGGTATTTCCTTTACTATTACACCTGAATTTTACCATTACTACTATCTTTAGAGACGTTAGTTGAAATCTTAGAACTGAAGATAACATCTATTCTTTCTGTACTGGAAAACAAAGTTCTGTCTCGCCCATGCAGTTTTCAGTGGCCCTCTGAAATTGTACACTAGAGGATTTGATGCTATTCAGCTGTCACAAAAAAAACTGTTACAAATTTCTAGCTAGTTAACTAGAGACATTCTCACATAGGTGTCGTTCAAGGGGAAGCTCTCTAGTTATCTGTTAATTGATTTGAGATCAAAAGCTCTGACCGAACACTTGTGATTTGTTTGTAAAAACTTTCAAAATGGATTTGTTGTGCATTATGTGACTTTACTGCAAGAAGCCATTTGCCATTTATGTAAGCTATTGGAATGGCTCCATAATATGTTTGATCTAGGGTCTATGTAATTGCAGGTGTGGAATCCAATACTGAAGTATGTACTACTTATTCCAGTTTTTTGTCATTACTTCTGGAGAAGCTGGAAGATGTGCCCTTCTTCCTTAAGTTTCTTTGCAAACATTTTTAATAAGCTATCGGTGTGGTTAAGACATTGTAATTATAGTCACTATTTGAAGCAGTGGCTAACCCAGGCTCACCCTTTCTTCTCCCCATTTAAACCCAGGAAAAGACATCTCATTTGAATATGTGTTCTAGTGGTCAGAAGTGCATTATTAGCAATGATGAGATGAGAAAATTACTATAGACTCCTATCTGCCCTGCTGCAAAACATGTGGCAGGAGGGTAATTTTAACTTTCAGACTTGATGCTCAACCAATTTGCTGTGTCTGCATGAAAACTGTGCCAATTATTGCATTAAAGGTCAAAGTAAAACAAAGTGTTAGTAGAAATGCTGTATAAACTTTGACTTCTTTCTTCCTTTAGTAACCACTCTTTTTCTTCCCTACCCTGTGTAGAAAATCCTGATTTCAAAGAAATCCGTTCTTTTGTGGAAACCAAGGCAGAGAGCATTGTTAAGCAAAAGCCAGTGGAGTTGTTGAAATACAACCTAAAGGGACTGACACGTGTCTATCCTAAAGGACAGAGGGTTGACTCATCCAACTACGACCCATTTCGTCTCTGGCTTTGTGGCTCCCAGATGGTAGCTCTTAACTTCCAAACTCCAGGTAATAGTCTCTTTAAAAAGTGATCTAATTCACCTTCCATTTCAACATAAACAAGCCCATTTCTGGCCCCTTTGCCATTCTAATTTCTGTGGCAGTCCTATTTATTTGTACTCTCAGCAAGGTGAGATATGCAAGAACTAAAGTTTGGTTTTGAATGTGTGACGCCTGATAGAGCTGGTTCACAAAAATCAGTCTCCAAAAGCCATGTCTCTGAGCCTAACTAGCCCCAAACTTGGAAAGGTTTGTTTCACCTTGATATCTTTGTGACAAGCAAGCATTGATATTTACAGTAATTACAGGTGGATGAAAGTCGCAGGGAAGACTCTACTCAACTTCCTGGTAAGGGTCAGCCAGCTTATGTCACATCTATAGGAAACTAATTATGAATGGAGATGGGTTTATTTGGATTAAAATTAATGAGAAATGGCCTATCGTGTTCAGTTACTGAAGGAAACTGAGTCTTCCAACTAATCTTTCCAGCTTTTTCTGATAAGGTGGTGACCAGAAAGAATTACAGAGATGAGCCATTAGTCTGGTATTTCCTTAGCTTTATTGAAATAGGGTTCTTTTATGACTGTTTAACTCTCTCCCTAGATAAATACATGCAATTGAACCATGCCTTGTTTTCACTTAATGGACGCACTGGCTATGTTCTGCAGCCAGAGAGCATGCGAAATGAAGACTATGACCCAATGCCAAATGACTCGAAGAGGAAATTGCAGATGATTATGACAGTGAGGGTAAATCTCTTCTGTAAATTATGTTTTTTACAAGTCATAAATCTCTATAAAACTAAAAATAAGGCTATTATTTTTTCAGAGCAAGATCTGACAGATTGTCAAAATACTGTTTTTAAATGCCAGTGTGTTTGAGAATTTAACTAATTCCACTGGTTCCTGAAAAGAAATATCTATCTTTGTAATGTTAATGAAGTACATGCTATCCGATTGAAAACACAATCCTGGGATAATTTTATATAATTGCTAGTGAAAATTCCAAATGAACTAACATGCATTTCCAGTCTAATGACTTCTCAATAGAAAGGCCCTATTGGAGATTGGTTAGCAGCAGGCTGATTAGTTCAGAGATTTCCAGTGTGGAAGAAAGATATTTATAATGAAATATAGAAACTAAGCAGAACAAATAATAAGCTGATTGCCCTCCTTCATCACATTTAGTACACTGTGACTTAATCAGAATTTTATTCTCATTTTTCATGGAGAGATGGGTTTATCATTTGAAAATTATGCCATGTTGTCTTTGGGTGCCAAACAAGAATTGAACTTGTTTCTGTTCTTAACAAAATATGTTTTCTGAGAAAGAAGAAACACATTAGCTGGTTTTCGTTACAGTTTAGAGAAGAGGTAAACAAGGGCTGTGAATGTAAAGCAGGAATGTCTTAAAATAAGTACGTAATAAAGACTTGTAATAAAGACTGAGGAAAGATAACAAAACTTATGTTACAAGCCTGGCCTGGAACTGCATTCCATGTGTAACCAATGTCAACTACAGTATCTTACAATGAAAATCAATGTATTTTTGCATGTTCTTCTGGACCCCCCCCCCCCCCATCATTCTGTAGGGAGAAACTTCTGTAGAGAAATAATGGTGCCAAGTTGCCTTTGGAGGTGGTTATAATTTATGGTTGTTTTTGCAGGTTTTAGGTGCTCGTCATCTCCCTAAACCTGGTAGAAGCATTGCTTGTCCCTTTGTAGAGGTAGAAATTTGTGGGGCTGAATATGATAATAACAAATTCAAGACAACAGTTGTGAGTGAGTATTTTCAGCTTTCTGTGTTGTGAGGTTGTAGTTCCAGTGTGCTTAAATGAGTGGAGAATGAGCACGAATTTGTTATCAGTAACTGGCCAGCAACCTGTATAGGGAGGAACATGGTAACTGTTGTTCTGGACTGATGAGTTGTACAATATTATTCTTTTGCTTTCCTCAGGGCCAGTTAATTTCAGAAACTTCAACGTATATCAAATTTAGGGGAAAAAGTACTGTTGCAATTTCTTAAGGGAAAAAAGGTCTAAATTTTATGATGTTTTTGCATACGCATAAGTTTGTGTATTTGCATATTTTAAAAAATTGCTGTCTTGAAAGTGCCTTCAACAGTGCTAGTTGGCTCCCAAAAGTCTGGCCCAAATGGGGAGTTGCTACTGTGAGATCCAGATTGTGTTTATTTAAACTTGGGTTCTAAGAGTGGCATCCCTTTGGAGACAGCTTGGGAGTATAGGGCTGAGAAGTAGTATAACTTGCAACACTACCGAAGTTTGATCAAAGCTCACTCCTAGTGAGTTGTGGATAAGGCATTTGAGTTTGTGTGCATGTGTGTTTGTATGTACACAACCTTCATTAAGTGCACTGAAATGGGGCAATATCTCAGCCACAGCCAAACAGCACCCAGGATTTTGAATGTAAGAAAATAACAGCCATTAATAAATTACTATCTTTTCACCATTTAATATTTCTGGATGCAGCAGTGTTCCTCTAGTAGAGAAAAGGCTTTATTTCTAATTATCCAAGTGACTCATTGCAGTGGAAGATAACATGGAATGAGGAGCAGAAGGTGTATTGTGGCTCTTCAGTACTTCAGAGAAGAGGATTATGATTTTAACTTTTTATGGGAAGTGACCAAGACTCTCGAGAGCAAACTTCCTGGCCTTTGGGCCATTGTGTGCTAGTCTTCCCAGTGTTTTTCATGCTTTTACTCTGATACGGAGCATGAGGCTCATGAATATGAGCAGTGAATTAGCTTTTGATTTTTCTTAACAAATGCATGTCCGGAGGGTTTATATGTTTAAATACAAATAATAGCTTTTATTCATGGATTTCCATCCCTGCCAAGTTTCCTCCTCTCTTCCCCAACAAATAAACAAATACAAACCTTCTGAAGCAAGGTTACAACAGGAGGCAGATGGTAAATAGGATTTTTGCGCCTTTGTATCCCCAGAAAATGTCCTGGGAGACATACCCATATGTGAATGAAGTAAAATTATCGCTTCATACTGCAAATGTTTCCTTTTCATTACAGATGACAATGGCCTTAATCCAGTTTGGGCACCCTGTCCAGAGCAAGTGAAATTTGAAATTTATGACCCAAATCTAGCATTTCTGCGGTTTGTTGTTTATGAGGAGGATATGTTCAGTGATCCCAATTTCTTAGCACATGCCACTTTTCCCATCAAAGGAATCAAATCGGGTAAGATCAGTGGGTATAATAAAGGGCTAACTCAGAAAGATGCTGTTCAGCATTGTTGTATCATGACTTTGCTCTTAGTAGCCACTACAGTGTGACTAAGGACAAGTGCTCCTTTGATCCGAGTTCTTTTAATCCATTGTTTATTATGATACTGGGTGTGTAGCATATAAGTATTTTTAATAATCTTCTCCCCCTCTTGAAATTCCTTTTTTTCAGTTGAGATATGGAAACATTATGTAGAATAACTTGCACTGTCTTTACCACGTACTCCCTTTCAGCCACAGGATGCTATGAGTAAAATTCGGGAAGATTATTTTTCTGTTTTAGTGTCAATGCATTTGTTTTGTTAATTATCTTAAATGTGGACATATGTAGAGTAAGTTTTCTGCTTTCCTCTGCTTCTGGCTTTGGTTTTCAAGAGCATGTGAAATCACACATTTCTCAATTTTGCCATTCTTGCCTTTTGCTTCCCTGTAATTGTCATACATAAGCCTGCTCTCAGCAGTGGGGCATTTGAGCAGTGAAGAATCTGTTAGCTTTCAGGACTGTTTGCACCATTTTTATGACTGCAGGTAACCCTTTGCCTTGGTTCTAATTGTCCTTTGTATGTGTTGCTTCTCCTCTCTCCATCCCAGGTTTTAGATCTGTTCCTCTCAAAAATGGATATAGTGAAGATATAGAGCTGGCCTCACTTCTGGTTCACTGTGAAATGCAACAAGTTCTGGTGAGAACCACCGGGGATTTTTTGTGTGTGCTTAAAGTGTGTTATCGGTTCTTTTTGGAAACCAGGAAATGAGGATTTAGCTTTCAGTTCTATGTCTGATGTGCTATTGGCAGGTGTTACTTCTGTTGGTACTGGGCAAGACCAATAAAGCAAATTGATTTACTCTCCCTCTGGTTGGACAGATGATGTAGTGGTTAAAAGAAATCACGTTAACATAGAATCGTTACCTCTGCTTTTTTAAAGGTCCTACACGAAAAGAATTCACTTTAGAAAGAGAAGGTAGTAATTTCTCCTAGTATTTCATTAAAATAACAATCCATCAAGTGGAAGGCATGTTCCAATTCCTACAGAAATGCTATTCTGTTTCTTTTAAGTCTCTCCAAAACACCTAATCGAAGTTCTAGTATTTTTAAATGTGCAGGGGAAAAACAATGATGCATCCTTGCTCATGTAGCCCAGCATTAAAGTGGCTGATCTGTGAAGAGCATTTGTTGGTGTTCCAAAGGTCCTGCTGTATATGTTGATTTGAAACAGGATTATTCTCAGACTCCCACTACCTCAGCAATATTTTATGTAATTTAAATATACTGGTGTAGAGGCTGTTTGATGAGACTTTAAAGATGCTTCTGTGAAGTGGGTATTTCGGGGTGCTTTGCAGTACCCTTCAGATTCACAGAAAGAAAAAAAAAGTCCAACTACTTATTTGTAGTCTTTTACAGCCGTTCAGTTCACACTAGCGTACATTATTTTCCCTGATTAAAACAGTAACTTCTGCTAACTAAGTCATTATGTTTCTGGAGGGATTGTGCCTGCAGATGTGTACACCGAAATGAAAATTACTGAGTTCAGTCACATTTTTCTTCACAAAGGAGCCTTTTTCAGACATCCTTTGTCAAGGTTTTTACAAAGCCACCTTGTAACACATGATGTAACACAGCTGTGTGTAATGACAGTGTTTGGCAGCCATGGTAGGTACCTTCTGTTGGCTACCAAAGAGTCATTGAGAGCAGGGGAAGGCTGGAAGCTGAGACCAAGAGTGTGTGTGTGTATGTAAACAAAAGAGACCTATGTCCTTTGAAGATAACATTTACAACCTCTGCATTTCATGGACACGAGTCTGATAGAGGAGGCCAGATAAACTGTTATTTTTTGGCTTGCTGCCTTTGAGAAAACTGGCAGGAACTCACCGTTGCCTGATATGTTGAGCAAGGACATAACTTGTAGGTATATTGTCAGTTCCTCCTGCTGTGGTTTCTCTTTGGAAATTCAGGTCATGATTTGCCTGAGGCAGGGGTATCTCTTACAGTGTTGTTCAGAGCAGCAGTATGCCTCCCAATCTGTTAGCAGCAAGTCCTTTGACAGGAGCGCATTTCGCGCTTTTGAAGCCCCTTCTGCTTGTTAAGCCAAATGAAGATGCAGCACAGCTCTGTTTTTTACCATGTCTGATGTCTCTGGGTGGTAAGGCAGTGGCAGGAGAACTTACAAAAATTTTCCCTTTTGTTTGGCAGTCTGCAGCAAACCAAGACTTGCCATAGTTAATCAACTTGTAGAACTTTTGCCAGATCGTTCAAGGAGCATCAGAAAAGATCAAGGCTGTCTCCATCTGTTCTTCTGCCCCTTTTTTAAAATGATGACCCTCCATAAAATGATATAATTTAATAACAGGCCTGTTTATATACAGAACCCATCTGTGTACTCTTGGAGATGAAATACAAAATTATAAAGGGGAATTACAGATGGCTGTGGAATGGTGAGGCAAGAATATTGTAGATGTAAGCATGCACATTTGTCAATTATTATGTGAGGTCTTACGCCGCTTCTGCTGAACTTAACCAGTTTTCTTGATATTGTAGAAATTGTACTGTACTGAAGTGGTTGTTACATTTAGAAGCATATTTAATTTGCTTGAAAACTGATTTATTTGCTTCAGGAAGTGTGTGTATCTCTTCAGCATTTTCTGATTACGATCGGCCTCAATGGTGTATGCGATTTTAACTTAAAGACAGAAGTGGACATTCTTAAATGGTTTTTTACAGTCTATGTTTGCAGATGCATTTATTTACAATAACAAATAGTAGTACATATGCATCTTGATGATAACACCTGCAAATCAGTACTTGGCAGTCTGCTTTCACTTTTGTGATTTGGGAATGCAAAGTTTCCTTCCCCTTTAAAAAGAAAAATATTTTTTAAAATTACTTTTTAAATCTTAATTAGTAACTTAGCACTGAAGCTGTTTCAGATGCTTCAACCCATACCTGGGAGCTGTGGGAATACACTTTGGGAGGAAAAAGAAGGTTTAGGAAAGTATCTTGTTGCTCTAACTGAAACTGCTTGCGTATGTTTCTAACCTGTCAATTTTCCTAGATCTAGACTGAGTGCAGAAAAGAGGCATTCTTATTAGTATGCTGCCTCTGAAAAGGTTTAGATTTATTGCATTTGTCGGTTGCATGTCATTTCGTGTAGGAGGAGTATCTGGTTTTACTGCTAACATGGAACTTAAGACTTGAGTCCTGCCAGTATTATCCCCCGCTAGTAACTCTATAAAGGAGACAGCTTTTGCATTCAAAGCTTTGAAGTGTTAAAATAATTTGAAGTCATAAAGGGAGTAATGATGATTATTTTATGCTTGTGGAGTACTTTGCAAGTATTGAATTGCTGTAGTTCCATAGAAACACAGGATCTGTCCTTTTTTTCATCATCTGAGTACTTGCTGCTCTTAGGGGTCATATTTACTAGTTAGTATTTCCACCTTTAGTTTAGATTTCGATAGGAAAGCACTGGCGTTGGTAGTGTGTAGTGTAATGCACGAATATGATGAAACAGTCAAAAATGAAACTTCTTTAAAAACTATTTTTAAAACTGTTATCATCTCATATGCCACCATGATACACCGTTTGCTGTCCTTTACTCAACAGACTTACATGCTTTATTAGGGAAAAGTATTCCAATAAAAGTGTTGCAATAGAAATGTTTAGATGTACACATTTTGTGACTGCTGCAATGCTCCTCGTGCCCCCATTATGGGATATGACTGTTCATAGTGTGGGGCTGGGTATTTTCCTTGTGCTTTCTTAGTTTGTTTCTGTAAACATTCCAGAAACATCTTATAAAACTGATTTTATAAAACATTTTATATAAAGCTAATGGAATGTGTTTAGGAAAACAAAATAATCGCCCAAACAATGTTGATTCTGTGTAATTCTGGGTGTGTTTCTTACAAGTTATATTGATTTCCAATATTCTTTTGAAGGAAAGTGAAGAAGAGCTTTATTCCTCATGTCGGCAACTTCGAAAGCGCCAGGAGGAGCTTAATAACCAGCTGTTTCTTTATGACACCCATACAAATTTAAGGAATCCTGCCAGAGATGCTATAGTAAAAGAATTCAATGTGAATGAGCACAAACTACAGATATATCAAGAGACATGCAACCGCAGGTGGGTTGATAACCACTATCCTTTCCAAGGCAACTCTTTCTAGACATGATTTATGGTAAGGGAATCGCAAAATTATCAAAATAAGCGTGTCTGAGGCAGGGAAGGGCTCCAGTGAAGCAAGGCTGGGCTGCAAACCGCTAGAGGCCAGCAGATGCTGTGAAACGTCTGCTCAGTGAAATCTCGCTTTCAGTAATTGAAGTGAAACCTGTTATCCCATGAGTTTATGTTCCCCTCTTCCAGGCTTTCCTCCTGGAAATCAGGAGAAGTATTTACAGCCAAATAAATAAACAACCTCACTCTTCCTACACTATCAAAGTTATGTCCCTGGAAGGGTTGTTAGCATATTATAATAGATATGTGGGAACAGAGCATGCTTACAGGTACACAAACCACAGAAGATAAAAACAGCCTTGAGTAGTAACACGACAGTGTTAGTGTCAGTTTCCTGTCAGTATGTTATCCAAAGCTTAGGGGAACCTGCCACCTTTGGGCTGTGTGTGAGAGTGACAGACAGAGGCATCATGTACCAGGAGGAAGTCTTGAGTGGATATCAAAATAGGATGGGAGGAACACTTTTCTTTAAATATTTGTACCCTTTTTTATGAATCACTCATTTCCTCTGGCTTACTGAGGAAAAAAATTGCAATGCTTGTTACCGATACATTAGTTGCCGTTCATATCTAAGTAAGTTAATCTTTGGTAGACTGTTTTCCTCTGAGTAATTCCTATTAGACTTGACTTTTTGTTTTTCTTTTCCTTAAAGATTAAGGGAGAAGAAAGTCAGTAACAGCAAATTCTACTCTTAAAGCAATCGTTCTTTCATGCGTGCTTTATGGTGCAATTCAGGAAGAGATGTTAATTTATCCTGGACACCCTATTCTACGATGGTCTCTCCAGACTGAATGACTGGAAGAAGAAGAGGAAAGATGGGTTTCCTTAATTTCTTCTTACAAGAAAAACTGTTTTACTTCCTAATAATTTATATTCTGCACAAAGCATACCCTCTGTGCAGGCCAGATCTTCTGCATATTCAAGATTTTTAAAATCTGAGGGCATGTAGTTGGATAGACTGCACTTGTCATTATCAATACCTGCAGTACAAGTATAAATAATCTACTGTATTTGTGTATGCAGGCTATAGATAAGACATTTACAACAATTTGCATGCATGGCATCGCACCACTTTAACAACTCGGCCCCTTAAGATTAACTGGTAGTGAGTTTTTAATTTATTAAATGCTATAAAAGCACTTCTACACCAGAATTGTCACGTCATGTATGTTACAGTATCCAAAGCAGCAGATTGTACTTCTGATACTGTATAAAATATTTTGGGCAGCTGATAGTTCATACTGTATTGTCTCTTGCTCAAAGTTTTCTGTTATGTCTTTGAGAAATAGTTAATATGTTAATTTTGTTGAAACCAAATATCCTCTGCAACTGTAGTTGTGTTTTTCCTGTTGAACTCTCTGTTAAAGTTTAAGAAAGGAACAACGCATGAACCTGTATTCATAGCCCCTGTGAACCCATGTTCACAACTGCAAGCACTGTTTGTTTGCAGAAAGGAAGGAGATTTCAAATTCTGAAAAGCACTTACTTTGGTATAGTATCATTTTGC
Source organism: Cuculus canorus (assembly GCF_017976375.1). NCBI lineage: Eukaryota > Metazoa > Chordata > Aves > Cuculiformes > Cuculidae > Cuculus > Cuculus canorus. The sequence goes on along the minus strand of NC_071413.1, from coordinate 8,611,108 downwards.
AAATCCTTTCAGCTGCTAATGTGCTTAGAAATGAGTTTTTTAATGAACTGTCAATTTTTAATCTTGCAGTCCTACTTAGACAATAGCGTCAAATGATAGTGTTCTGTAAATGTAGACCATTTTCACAAAATGTATCTAATTGAAGAATGATCATATGCACAAATATAGAGGTACATTGTTCTTACAGCTTTAATCAAATGAAGAACATGGAGCTACAGATGAGAAAACTTGTTATATTAGCAAGTGTTTTCCTGCCAGAGCAGAACCAAAGTCTTCTGGTGTCATGTAACACCAGTTGTTATAATTTGTGTGTTTGTTGGTTCTTTGTGCTAGCACTGTCTTATTGCTATTGAATTCCTAGTTGCTTTATATCTACCTGGGTGGAGTTTTGCTGTCTATATGCTTGATTTTATATTTCAAATATGTGTAGAGGAGTTGTTTTTCTAAGTGACTGCCTGAGGCATAAAACGCTGCATATATAGTGCTGTATTTCTGATCACAGAAAAGTTGCATGGACTTGGGATTCATGGCATGATGAAGCTGTCTCAGCATTATGCGGTTTCTCTTGCTCACATGCTATGACTTCTGTTGCTTCAAGAGGCACTTAATTGATGCCATTGTGCATTCATGGATGATGGTTTCAGGAACCCCCTTGAAGTTTTAGTTATTCTCTAAAGACAGTCTTGTCTCAAAGATGAAAGTGCTGAGTGTCCCATAGTGTGATGGCTTCTGTAAATTTTTAATGATAAAGAAATTAATTACTAATCACCCAGCTGAAAAAGAGATGAGGGCAAAGTTAAAGGCAATTCTCTGCATTTATTCCTCCTGCCTGGAATCTCTTCAGTACCCGGTTGTGATTGACCTGTTCAAGGATTAGATGGGTTCCGACTCCCCTCAAAAAAAGGAAAAAATCAAATCAACTATGCATTTGTGAGGTGGGGCTGTAACCTAGACTACTGTATAAAGCTAGGCTTATCTGCAGTATCGAGGTGGAATGAGATAATCCATTTGCTGTTCCTTGAGGGGAGAACCGTTGGTGTGCATGCATTTTGTAGTGTGTTCCAGGACATGGTTAGTTTGTGATGTGATCAGTCCCTCTGCTATGTGTTTCATTTCACAGCCTCCATAAGTCCTATTTAATATTATGAGAACACTGCGTTGATCTCGGACAAAGTGGCCCGAAGGCTTGTTGGGAACATCCTGAGGTTGTTGCTACAGGTGGGACAGGATTTACAGCCAGCTGAGCACCAGCTAGGTTTGGACTGATCACAAAAAATAGGAGACTACGAGAGATGCTAGGGCTTAGGGAGATAAAACCCTAGAGCATGAGGCTGTTGCTGTGGTGGTTTTTTTGTTTCGTTTTGTGATGATTTTATTTAAGCTCAGTTCCAGAGCTGATGTAACCAAATTGTCCATTTTTCCTGGCTTCTTCTCTTGGTATGTGTATTCCAGGCACAGGACAGCCATTGTATGATGAATACAGGAGTTCCTTGTGCTGCTGCTGTGCTGATATTTAAGAATTAGCACATTTTATAGTGCTTTGAAAAGTCCTGTGCACATTCTTCACACATATGTAATGTGAAAAGTTATGAGGCACTCTCTTAGTGTTTATGAAAATGCATTTCATTTTACAGTGAGACTTTCCTCAGAATATAATGTTATACCCTATTCAGAAGGAAAAGACTGCATTGACTGTTTTTGTTGACTTGCAAGCAATGGGCAAGGCTGTGTACTAACTCTTCTCTTGTTTCTGGCATTCTGTGTTTTAACTCCAAAATTTCACCTCTCAATTCTTTATCAAAGAAGACTCTGTAGCAACTTTTTCACAGTTGCAACTGTTTTAATATGAAAGTAGGTCGAGTGTGTGTGCTAATTTTATAATCTAGGAGGAAAAACATTTATAAATTTTTTGAATTTAACAATATCTGTTAAATTGTTGTATTCTTATAGAAACTGTTTTAAATCCTTAAAATAACTTATTTTAATAAATAATTTTGTATATCTCAGCAGTGATGTGAATGATAACAGATGCTTCTTTAAGCATCGCTCATTGAAAGCAATGAATTGTGTGAGTCATCTGAGGCAGTATGAGTGAGTTCTTGTTAAGAAGTCACCTGCTGGAGTGTTATGGTGTGTTCTGCTAGAGGATGGAGGAAAGGTGTTTCTGTGTTCTGACTATTGATTGTTTCCATAGACATGGGTGTTTTTGCACTTCATCTGGCTGCAAATCAACAGGGCAGAAAGAAAAGGTCAAAGACCATGTTTAACTTGCAGCTCCTGACTGACCATTTTCAGTGGTAGGTTGATATAAGCTTCAGCCCTAGCAAGCATCAGTTTTGGATCAATTCAAACCATGAAGTCTGACTAAGGCAGAGATGACTTTGTAGTAATTTGGAAGCACAGTAATCTTCATGTTCACTATAAAATTATATCAGCATTATTTCTACCCACAAGGTTGCCTTAATTGCATGGGCAGAAGTGCTGCTGAGTGAATGCGTGCTGTCTTTATGTTGAGATTTTTTTTCACTGTTGGCAGTCTTGGGAACAGTTTTTTCCTCACTCTTTTGATAAGAATTATATACATATTGAGCAGGAATCATGTGAGGTATCTGCAGCCTAGGTCTTCTAGGAGGTCATTAGATGGCCAGATGGTCTTTATCACCCTTTAATTTGTGAATATTGGTATCCATGAGTTCTAAGTCGAAAAAATTGCTTCGTTCAGCGGTTTTGTTGCCTATGCTCTTACTGTCTTCCATCCCAGTGCATCTGTGTTGCAAATATTTTAGTGCTGCAGTTCTCAAGCCGACCTTGTATATGCTGAGATGGCATTAGCTACTACCAAAGATTATCTTTCAATTCTCCAAACTAGTTGTAAAATTATGAATGTGATATGGAAGCTGAAGTACAGTTGTTGAATTCTGCTATAGTCTTGTGTCAGCATTTCCAAGTGCAATCTAACTAGTTAACTTTGTTCCAGACTGGAATTCCACATACAGCATTAGAATCCGAAATTGCATATAATGAAAATTAACCTTCAGAACCAGTTAGGATCCAAATTTATCTTCTGCTCCCTAACAGTATTTATGAACATGCCCAGCTATTAGTTTCAAAAGAACTTAAAGTGCAGTTTCATTCATTGCTGGTTTATGTTCTTAAGTGTTATTTCATCAAAATAAGGAACTGTGAACTTGAATAAAATAAAGTAGTATTTCCCTTAACACTTGTGCACTCCTGAATTGCAATTTAACCTGGATTTACTGTATGTGTAAATTGTTACTGTTCAGGACACTTTTCTGTGACTATCACATCAGAAATTATTAAATATGCCACTATATTGTTGAAAATATGTGGAAATGAGTAATAAATAGTAAGGAGAAACAATTTTGTTTGGGTCACTTAGGAGAAGACACTATGAAAATCTGTCTACTTTAAGGATGATATTTAAGAGTCTGAAATAAATGTGTATATATATATATATATATACATAATATATATATGTATATATATATATTAGAAGTATAAGTTGTTCCTGTGTCTGGCAAAGTTTTACCTTGACCAAAGATTCTTAAACTACTCGCTTAAAACATTAACATCTTTCTTTACAGTGAGGCACGTATCAGTTCAGAAGTAATTTTGAGGACTAGGAAAAATTGAAGCTGTGCTATATTTTCAGTTCAGCTTTTTGAGTTTTTAGATGCATTTCTGGTAATTCTTTTTCAGGAAAATAGGTAACAGATTGAAATTGGGAATTGGACACAACACTTGAATTAATTAACGTTAATTTACACAGCGCGAGAGTAGTATTAAATAAAAAACAGGAAGGAGGAGAGAATTCTTATTGTAAAGTACTTTAAAATAGAGCAGCTGTGACTGGCTTTATACATACTTAATTTTCAAGCATTTTTTTAGAGTATCTCCTTGAGCCACAGATTTCCTGTTTTCATTTTGGAAAGAGTAAAGTATCCTTCACCTCTTCTGTAGCCAGGACTTTGCTTTTTTTACTAGAAGGGGCTGAATGACAGAGAATTAATGAACGTACTGACACACTGTTGATGTGGTCTAGGATGGCCATTGCCAAACTGATGACTGTTTCTCCTAACAAGTACCTGATTTAGTACACTAGGCTTAAGCAAATCATGGGCTGTTAGGACACAACAATGCCTCCTGTTCCGTTATCAGTGAAAAGTTCTGTCCTTGACTCCAGACAAATGAAAAGGTTCATGTGTTCAGCTCAGCTTCTGCAGGAGTTTTGGTATTTGTTGAGGTGGTTTTTGTCTGCTCAGGATCTTCCATTTCTCTTGCACCTTAAAAGCCATCCAGGGCTTTAACCAAAGCCAGCATTAACAGTGTGGGTTTAAGCCTTGTGAGCTCAGGATGCTTCCATAGATTTTTCCACCAAGCCCACCAGTGAGATAATTATGAATGGCAGTTGCTGAGTTTTGCTAATAAAAATACGAATAGCAGAAGAAATTCCTTTGGGCAGAAGAGTTATGTTCCATATCTTAAAAAAAAAAATCTTCTCACAAGACTTAGCATGAAAAACTGATGCTATGGTTCTGTGCAACAGGCTTGTGCAATTTCTCATACATTTTGGTTTTGTCTATTGATTCTGATGGCGCAGAAATTTCTTAATCTATTTCTGATAACATTGTGTCAAAACCAGAGACATTAAGGGGGAAAATGAGTACGTGGTTTTAACTTGAAAAACAGGCCCTGTTGGAAAGAGAACAGCAGTCCAATGGTTTCACGAGGTCACGACTGTCTTTTTGCTGTTTTGTTAAAAAGAAAGTTTCTTCTTTCTGCAGACTTAGGATGATTAATATTAATGACTTCTGGAAAAGGCCTTTCTGCCATCAGCTCTTTGTCAGAGGCACATAAGCTCTTTATAAAGGAGTGCAGCACTCCTACGGGAACACTGCTGCCTGAGGCCCCCTCCGTTTACTTGATATTGTGGTGAGGGAGGTGGGGGGAAGTTGAGTTCTCTTTTGAACTGTCCCGCAAGCTAAGTATTAAGTTTAATTTCTTTCATTGTACATATTTGGGGAATAAGGAAGAAAAGTCAGATTTCGAGCAAAACAAAGCATCTAGTTACCAGTAGTAAATTTTTTTTACAGGTAAACATATCAGGAAAAGAAGTTAACATTCCAGAAATAATGCCGTCTTCAGTCAGCACTAACTGCAAAAATCTTCTAAACACAGGCGGCAGTGACCTTTTATTTTGGTTTTTCTATTTAGGCAGTTTTGTTTTCTAAGAATCCTTTAACAATGCAATAGAAACGCTCTCTTCATCATTTAAATCATGGTAGAGTTCAACAGAACTGAAGCAGCTGGAACTTGGACAAAATTAAGATCAGTGTAATATTCACTGGAAAGGCTAAATTTTAAAGAGAAATGTGCAATTCTTGAAGGACTGTCCTTTTATCAGGAAGTACTATGGCAATGCTGATGGGTTAAGGGAAAACAACTTTGTAATTTAATATTTTGATATTAAGTTTCTCAGGATCTCTTCCTGTATCAAACTGACAGAGATGAGTGAGCTGCTAGAGACAGTGGAGACCCGCACTTAATGAAGTCTTATTTCTGTTCGTAAATATTCACAGAATTATGAGTTGCATTGTATCAGGTATTTATCATCCTACTGCAAAGATGAAATTCTATTCAAATGGTGTCAGGTATTAAAGAAATATTATTAAAGGCTAAAGTATAAAGAGTAGAATATGAATGTAATCGCATACCAAATGTCTTTGATGGATTGTTTGTTTAACCATTCAATAATGCTTGGAAAAATCATAGGTTTTATTTATGAAAACACTTTAGCTAGCTCATTCATTTTAAACAGGCATATTTTACTGTTAGGAAAATCTACAGATCTGTGCTGCTTTGAGCACTCTGCTGTAACTTGGATTAACCATTGTGCATTTTCTGGAAATGTCATTAGATATCCCAGAGTTAACTCAGAAAAGCATACCAGAATGCATTCATTTTAAAAAAAAGCATTTATTTATTGTCCAGTGGTTTATCAGTTGATCTTGGTTAGGTATATATACATTCAGGCTGGAAAGAAGAATTTTGTTTTGGAATGTGATCAAAGAATAAGATTATTCTCTGGATCATGTAGCACAAACTAGGAATAAAGGGCAGGGATAGAGAGTATAATCCCTTCAGGGAGAAGAAAGGTCAACCTAAGGACATTTGTTCCTTTCAGTGTGCTGTTGTACTTGAAATTAAAATGCTGTTTGCAGTAATACTGGGCTTCATCTTGTTAGTGATCTAATCAGTTTACTTTGAAGAGGAACCACGTATAAAAAAATTACATATTTTTACTCAGCAGTTCTGTTCCTGGGGGAAACAACTGTTAAAAATATTTACTTGTGTATTTTCATTTTATTATTTTTGCTATTACCTGTCTGTCAATACCAAGAGCACTCAGAGAACATAACTAAATCATAACTAAATTCTGCTTTCCATACTCAGTGTTTCATCTTTCAGAGCGAAAAAGTAAGTGCAGATGGAAACCATGAGACCATCACAGCAATCAGCAGCAAGAGCAATCCTCCATCCCTAACAAGATGCATAATGGTGTACATTCTGGGCTTTGGTCCACATCCCTGAGATCTAAACCACTCAACCACTTCATTCAGGCTGTATTGCTGAGGCTCATACCCCAGCTCTTTTTTGGCCTTCTCCATGCTAAAATAATGTGTGACACCAGTTTTGTAAACCTCTGTGCGAGTGAGGAGCGGCTGAAAATTATAAACATGACCGACAAGAAAATGAACTATTTCAGTAAGGAATGCAAAAAAATAGACAAGGGAGAGAGGAAGACGGCAGGTTGGGAATTTGTAACCCAAACCTTCCACTAATGGTCGGAAAAATTCAAAGTTATTTACAGGCCTGCCATCTGAAATAAAATAGGCTTGGCCTGCAGCTATGTGCTTTTTGTTGGCTTTGAGGGCCTCAGAGGCAAGGATATGAGCCTGAACTAGATTGTCTACATGTACAAATTCTACTAAACTAAGAGGATCTCCATATACAAATTTAAACAGTCCTCTTTCGATGTAACTAACTATTCTTGGAAGATGTCTTTGCTCTCCAGGCCCATAGATGCCTGCTGGTCGGAGAGCACAAGTCCTTAACACACCTTTCCCATTTCCAAGCTCAGCACCGTTTGCCTCCAGCACCTTCATCTCAGCTAAAGATTTGGTCCGGGAGTAGTGATCTGGGTGAAGGTGAAGAGGTAGGTAAGGCAGAGATTCATCCCCATTTTCTATAACCTGGCCTCCAAATACCACATTATATGTGCTCGTATAAATCAGACTCAACACTCCAGTGCTCTTGCAGGCTTGGATGACATTTTCTGTTCCTTTCACATTAACGTCTTCTATAAGTTTTCGGTTCAGCTGCTCCCTGCCAGACATTCCATAGGAAGCGATATGGAATACGCAGATTACATCTCTAAGAGCCTTTTCGACTTCAGACAGGCAACAGACATCCCCTTGCAGGAACTTTATTCCGTCTGGCATCGTTGGAAGTGGCTTCATGACATCAAAGAGAATCACATCAACTCCCTTTTGGTATATGGCACAACCTAACCTAAAACATGATAGAAACCGTATGTTACTAATCATAGCATAATGATGCATGAAACATTTCACCTGGAGGTAAGAGAAGACTATTAACTATTTTAATACTGGGGGGGGTTCTTTCATGTTTTGCTTTTTTTTTTCCCCCCGATGGAATTCTTAAATATTCAGCCATCTACTACAGGGAATATTCATCTGTAATACTTCAGGTACTGAAATAACTTTTCATGCTCCATCAATATTTTGGAGAAAAGAAGAACGGAGGGGGAAAAAGGTAGAACTGCTATAAAGTAAAATTCAGAACGTATAAATGCAGTGCTTTCAGCAGCCTTTTGAAAGAAGGCAGCTGTTAGTGTGCTTCTGTCCCCTATAGATCAGCAATAACCAACCTTTCAGATGTAAACCTGTAGCCAAAAGTTATTTTTTTTAAACCATACTGGTTTTATCTTATGGCTTTTGTACCATCCCTGTTCTGTCAGAACAATGGGTTAGTTTTTGCCATTGTTTGAAATTTATGGAGAAGAGGAATGAGCAAGCATACCTACATTTTACTTCAAGTCACAGGTAAAAGTGCAGGTGTTGACACAAAGTATAAACCTGGTATTCCTCTCTTTCTTTCCTACAACTGTTGTATTTTTATAGTGCTTAAAGGGCAAGACAGTGGAAGAAAAAGCCAAAAAGCCAAGCAGAAGTCAGATTGGTACCTTCTGATAGTTTGGTTTTTTTTCCTTCACTTGAAATTTACTTTTTGGTCTTGACTATAATCTCTCACCTATGCAAGCAGCTGTAACTCTGAAGGTAATCGGGAAGATAGTCAAGGGCTCAAAATAGGATTTTTTTCTTTACGTGGCCTGCAGAGCCATCTACACTAAAAGAAAATAGATTTCACTGACTAGGTACCTTATTAACAACCTTAATCACTGTCCATAAAAATACATTCTTGAGAGTAGAGAGCAGCTGGAGTATTTAATTTATATAGCTAAGCATGTGCACAACTCTTTGCAAGCCACAGTGTACTGTCAAAAAGATGATCTGCTACCAGTGTAGGCTTGTGCTTCAGAGCAGGCTGAAAGGCAGTGGTCTAAATCCCTGTTAGGAAGGGGAACTGACAGATAAATGTCTGCAAGTCAGTTAATGTTTACATTTGGAAACAGAAACACATATTAAAACCTTTAGAAACAGAATGTTTGTTTAAAACTGGGACACACGATGGCCAGGCACCTCCAGTTTTCCCCTTTTACAGATGAAGTTGCCTCACGAGCAGCAACCTATTGCAAAATTTTCCCAGGTTACCCAGGGAAGCTGTGTATGCCACCTCCCCGGAGGTGTTCAGTGCCAGGTTGGATGGGGCTTTGAGCAACCGGATCCAGTGGGAGGTGTCCCTACCAGGGTGTGTGTGCGTGTAACTGCATGATCTTTAAGGTCCCTCTGACCCAAACCATTCTGTGATCAGTTCTTGTACGTAGTAAGTATTTAATGCACCAACCGGAAGCCAAAATACCCGCCTCCTCCCGTGATGAGGACTGTGTCCTTGGCAGCGTGTCCTGGTTCCATCCTCTTCCCTTTGGCACTGTTTAAGGAAACTGACCTATAATACACATTGTAAACATACACATGAAAATCAGCCAGAGCTTTAATATTACTACACATTCAGTAACACACAGGTCTATTTTGTGTTTTAACGGAGGTCCCTCACTTCGCTGTCTCCGTGGCAAGGCAGAACTGCCCTCTGCCCTGTGTCCCTTAAGAGAGAGGGTGCACTTGGAGACAAAAAAATGACCGGTGTGAAAGAAGGATGAGGGGCAGATTTAGAATCACAGAATAGTTTGGGTTGGAAGGGACCTTAAAGATCATCCAGTTCCAACCCCCCTGTCATGGGCAGGGACACCTCCCACTGGGGTCAGGTTGTGCAGGCGCCCATCCAACCTGGCCTTGAAGGTCTCCAGGGATGGGGCAGCCACAACGTCCCTGGGCAACCTGTGCCAGTGCCTCACCACTCTCATCATGATGAAATTCTTCTTTTATCAAGCCTAAATCTGCCCCTCTCCTGTTTACACCCGTTGCCCCCTGTCCTATCCCCACAAGCCTTTGTGAACAGTCCCTCTCCAGCTTTCTTGTAGCCCCTTCAGGTGCTGGAAGGTCGCTATAAGGTCTCCTCTGAGCCTTCTCCAGTCCAACTCTCTCAGCCAACCCCAACTCTCTCAGCCTGTCCTTGAATGGAAGGTGCTTCAGCCCTCGGATCATCTTTGTAGCCTCCTCTGGACCCTTTCTAACAGCTCCATCTCCTTCTTATGTTGAGGATTCCAGAACTGGACACAATACTTCACGTGAGGTCTCACAAGAGATGAATAGAGGGGCAGAATCACCTCCCTCGACCTGGAGGAATTTCTTCACTGTGGGTGGTGAGGCCCTGGCACAGGTTTCTCAGGGAAGCCGTGGCTGCCGCATCCCTGGAGGTGTTCCAGGCCGGGTTGGATGGGGCTCTGAGCCCCTGACCCAGCGGGAGGTGTCCCTGCCCGTGGCAGCGGGTTGGAACTGATGGGCTTTAAGGTCCCTTCCAACCCAAACCATTCTACGAAAGCAGCAAAGCCCGGGCTGCCCTTCGCCCCCGCCCCGCGCTCTGCGCCCCGTGTCTGTCCCCCCGCGAGGGGAGCCGCTCGGGGCCCCCCCGCCCCGGTACCTGCGCCGGCAGCGCCGCGGGGCTGACGGGAAAGGCAGCTCCGGGGCGGGGCACGAAGCTGGAGGCTGCGAGGGGAGGGATCTTCTCTTGGTGGAGCGGGGGCGGTGCTGAGCCGGAGAGTGTGGGGGAAGCGTTTGGGCAACGCGCTCAGACACGCGGTGTGAACGTTGGGATTGTCCTGTGCGGGGACGGGAGTTGGACTCGATGGTCCGGGAACAGATTGCCCAGGGAGGCTGTGGCTGCCCCGTCCCTGGAGGTGTTCAAGGCCAGGTTGGATGAGGCCCTGAACAACCTCGTCCAGCAGGAGGTGTCCCTGCCCATGGCAGGGGGTTGGAATTGGGTGATCATTAAGGTCCCTTCCAACCCAAAGCATCCTGTGATCCCTGTGTGTCCCTTCTAACTGGGGTCATTCTGTGAAGATGATGGTGGGGAGGTCTGGGTGGGACGTGCGGTCTAGGCAGGAGGTGGTCTTTGGATGTCAAGTGTTGCAGTGAATGTCACTTAGTTGGGGTTTGCCGTGTTGTGCCAATTGGAGTGTCCAGATGCTGCTTTTCCCCTTCCCTTCCCCGGCGACACTTGACCAGAGCTTGGCTCTCAGCATAAGGCACTGAAAAGTGGTGAATCTCCCCTTGTCTCTGAACTCTGAGCCCTTTCCCCCTGTGTCAGCACGATCATTACTTCTCTGGGTGACCTGTTCCAGTGCATCACCATCCTCCTTGTGAAGAAATGCTGCCTTATGTCTGCTCTAAATCCGCCCCTCTCCAATTTATAGCCATTCCCTCTAATGCTACCGCTATATGTCTTTGTAAAAAGTCTCTTCCCAGCTTTTTTCTCTGCTATGTTTGTACTTCTCCCTCAGCGTGTGCCTGCAAGCACCAGCCCAGGGCTGCAAGGCTCTGCAGAGGTCTAGAACGTGCGAGAGACAAGTGGTTGAAGAGCACTTTCAGGTATTGTGGGCGGATGGGAAAGTTCTGGCCTCGCTGCTGAACACAATGATTCGAAGACATTGTGGCCACTCTCGAATAACCCACCACGTGTGGGAGAGCTGTGCCCTCGCAGCATCTCCGGGTGTGAACGTGGCAGTCCCACATCCTGGTGCAACTGTTGTGTGCCTGTACCCCGCAGCGTGCCGACAGGAGGCTGCTGCCCCTCAGCAGAGGCTGGAATGCTTTCGGCAGCAGGAAAACACTGTGCAGCAGGGGCTGACTGCAGCAGAACCGCTCCCAAGTTAAGCATCAGCAGTTCACTGCGAGCTCTCTGGAAGAGTGCCATCATAGGAAAACAATGAAGAATTAAACTATCAAAATCTGCTTTGTGGTATTTTCCCTTCTTCATTTACAGAAATTCAAGTCACTTGGGAATGTTAGAACTCAGAAAGTAGGTTCAGTGTCAAAACTACCTGAAACATGCAGGGTTCTGTTTTGTAAAACCTTGACAGAAGCAAATGCAGAACGCTGTGTTTTGATTTTGGTTGATGTCTGTTAAGAATTAAAACTAACCAGATTCTAAAAAAGAATACTGTGAGCATTAAATATGTTTTTTAGCAATGATTTCTTGGTGGTGAACCTCTGTGACTTTTGAATAGCTATTTCAAGCTTTGAGCTTGTGGTTTACATCCTGACCATGACTATGTAGATGTGCAGAGTGTCTAGTCTGGAGAGTATACTTTCACCATAGGTGATTCCTGTCAGCTGTCTGTGGGGCAGAAGAATGGGTTTGAGGCAGCTTTGAAGCATCTCTTAAAATGCTATGCAGGTGTATTCCCTGATGCGTAGGCAAATCCTTGTGTTTGAATAAGCAGCTGTTATCCTCAGGATGACATTTTGTCCTTTGAGCTTTGTGGTAGGTCCCTGCAGGACAGTTTGCAGAATTCAGACCTCTTTCTTTCTACATTCTGCCTTTCCCTGCTTTCTGCCTGGTATGTTATCTACAGGGAATGAATTGTGTCACATTATCCCATAATTAGAATAAATATTATGAATTATAATTAGAGTAAATATTATGAATATAATAAAGGTGTAGATAAGATGCTATAAAGTTTCTGCTCTTAAACGACTATCAGTTTTGTTTCATGCTATTGTAAGTAGTCCCTTTTTTTTTGGCTTCAGAGACCAGTAAGGAGAATTCATTCCTTCAAAATGGGGTGGCATCTGTGTGAAAGCTGTGGGTAAATATTGTTCTCATTTTACAGTGACAGATTTGACTTTAGAGTTTGACGCTCTCAGATCTCATCGCTTTGTGCAACCTATTTGTTCATGCTCTCATTCCTAACGAGACCCTGCTTTCCCTAAGACTTTATGGACTTTCTGAATGTATCGTAAATTCTGTATTGCCAGTAAATAAATGGAGTACCAGTTTTACTTTGTATATATGGGATTGTTTGTTTTTTAAAAATACTCATGTAAACCTGATCACCAGTAGCAATTTCTACTTTAAAGAACCAGTCATTTCAGAGCCTTGTCATGCTGTGGCATGACTTGCAGATATCCAAGCACACAGAGAATCAGACTACGTTACAGGCACCTGAAGAGATCCCATTGATACGTGGAATTGTGTGCTGGGGTACGATGTGTCAGGATAGAACCATTTGCGGTGCAAATACCATGTTATCTGCCACAACCTGAGTTGAAATGAACCTGAAATAGACTGTAAATAAAATCCTTAAATCAGCAACTAAACAGAGCAAAAGCAGCAGCTGTAGTGAACAATGCAAGTTAGAAAGAATGAGCAATGAAAACATTAATTATTCTTCCATAGCATGTTAGTTCATCTGGTTCCCTTAGCAATTTAAAATACTTACCTAGTAAAATTATTTTTGTTTTCAAAATATAAAATGTGCCAAAAATACTGTCTTAGGAAGCAGGGCAATATTTCATCTGGGGAAATAAACCTTAGTCTACTGCTTTTGTATTGTTTGATTAATTTCTGTATTATTTGATTTCTTTTTGGTGTTAATTAATTGTGCTTTTTTTTTTTTTAGTTGAAGAATGGGATAGGGAGAAGAGAATGAGACTTAAAACTAGCTCAGAACCAACAACATTGGTGGTTTACTAAAACATATAAAAACATTTGGTCATAGTACTAAAGAGGTGAAAGTAAATAAAAACAATAGTCTGAATTTTATTCTTGACTTTGATACAGGTCTGAGTGATCTTTATAAAAGCAATTTCCGTTCTGCAACGAAAGTAACATTGTCCTTCTTCACTGCCCAAGGTTGTGGTGGTGCTTGTTTCATTTGTGTTTCTGAAGCTCAAATTTGAGGTGCTGTACAAATATTCATAACTCAGGATATCAAACAAGCTGCTCAAACTTTGGCTGTTTTCAGCGCAATAGTTCAGGTTGGTTGGAAACACCAATCAGTTGCTAATGGAATCAGCTTCTTAATACGTTTGGATAATTTCTTTTGTATGTACCTATTCTTCAATGCTACCTGAGAGAGGATGCTGTTATACCGTAGTGCTGATGTAGCGCAAATATCTGAGATCATTAGTAGTGATGTTATATTTGATGTTATGGTACCAGATCTTATGGCCGAGTTACCAGGCAGGTATTTCATGCAATATATGTGCACTGTATGTTGTTAACAACAGGATTGTGCGAGTCAGCTTTCTTTCCAGATTGCTGTTCACAGGTCAGGACAACCTAGGCTCAGTAGTCATGCCTCGATTATCTTGAATTTTATGGGTGGGTTTCACTGTGTTTCACATCTTTGGTACATTAGTTACGAAAAATCATTAGTATGAAAGACACTGAAAATGTTTTGAATTACTTTTGCAGGGATTCTTAAAGAACAAGCTTGATTCTGAGATGTCTATTCAGCATAATGAAGTGATGCCTGTATTCTGCAAAGTCATCAGAAAGGAACTTCTTTTATCTTTTATAATCTTAAAAAATGTGGATTATTATGTGTTCAAAAGTAACATTAAGTTATTTTTGCTATAAGGAAGGGAAGAAAGAAAGTTTACATTTTTTTTAGGATAAGTGAATGTTTAGAGCACAGGACAGAGAATAACCTGTGTTCTCACCTTTTTATGTTGATGACAAATAGCTATTTGTGGTCTGTGTGTCCCTTTGGGTACTCGGCAGGGCACATCGATAACTCACTTTTCAAAATGAGTGGATATTAGTCTTCTTAACCTCCATGGAGCTCAACAGAGTCTCAAGAGACTCTTAACAGCCCATTCTAAGCATTTCAGTCTAGTTATCTAAACTAAGTGGTTGCTCCAACATTATTGATCTGAAGCTCCCATAAGCCTAGGGATTTTTTTAAGTTGTAATTTGACCTGATGTAATGCCTGATGTTCTGGAGTGCTAATACCTGTTTGCAAAACGTGTTTCAAACTTATTTGTACTTAACAGAATAAAAGGCTGTCATCCAAGATAACTGTGTCACCTTAGAGGTAAAAAGCCATATTTTAGTCCATTGTGTAACTTTACTTCATGAATAATTTTAGTAGTGCAGAGAGGGACACAGGACTGCAAGGGCTAAAGGGCTGAGCCTCTTTGTACCTGAAAGGATTGTATGTTTTAAAAGCTAGTACATTAAGGAACTCTTATGAAAAGACTAGCAAAATAGTCTTGAAAAGAGTTGCAGATGTTTTTGCTCTCAGAGTGAGGGAGGACAGGCTTTGGAATGCTATGCTGAATGTTTTTGATTCAGTTACTCAAAGCAAACCTCCTTGAAAGTTTAAATAGGCAACAATTTCAGAAGGTAATAATATAGTTATGTTTCAGTAATTGTCAGATTTAGTTTCAGGTGTGATAGATGTGCATCCAGCTACTCCTATTTACCACATTGATCATGAGGGATGGCTTCCATGTTGTAGTAATTTGTAATTTCATTCAGCTATCTATAGGTTTACAGAAATCTTACCCTTTTAGCTAGCAAAACCGAGATGCGGTCAGTCTGCTGTGAATCATTGACACTAATAACCGAATATCCAGTTGATGGTTGAAGATGTACTACTTTGATCTTTTGGAAGGATCTGAAGGGTCTTTCAGCTTCACAGGCAGCTAATCATGTGCTCTGCCATATGTAGAACAAGCTAGAGGCAAAATGTGTTCTTTATGTTTTGTACTGTGTTAATTTTCTGTCTGGGAATAAGGAATCCGAAGGTAGTGGTGGTGAGGATGAGAAGAGATGTGTCAGCAGGAACAACAAAGCCTGAATTTGTTGTAGAATTTCTTCTCGGTGAAAGCTGTATTTACTGGGGTGAATAGAAACATATTTGTTGAGGAAATGTCATCCATCTTCACACTTACTTCTGGTGCTTTCATATTCATGATACTGTCTTCAGGGTCTAGATAGGGATCTCCCATTTCCAGGCACTTAGAACAGCCAGAATGCAGAACAGAAACTGGCTTAAAAGTGATACTACCCAATTTAGTTCTGTAATTATCCTGAAAAACATTGCAAAAAATTACATAACTTTGCAGAGGAAAGATTAGGTAAGAGTTTGAACATGTAAGTAGGGGAAAACAACCTCTTGCTTCAGCTGTGTTTAAATTAGATAACTTCTATAAGGCTTACTTAATTGTATCTTGGTATTTACAACAGCACAGTGTTCTTATGAATTTGTGATGGTATTTATTCTGTTCCACAAAACTGATGACTCTAGAATTCAGAATTCATAAGTATTTTATTATGGCCTGATATGTGACTTAATTCTGAGCTATTTCAAATCAAACGGTTTTGACACAAAAAGGAGTTTTCCTTTGAAGTGGATTTCTTCAGAACCAAAAATTTGTCAGGTTGAAGGCATTTGGTCAAAACAAAATAAAACCCTTAACTCTGCAGTGGGGCAAAGTTACTGAAGTTTCAAAGAGGAGATAGCTATAATGTGCATTCTTCAGTTCAAAAGCCTTATTCGGAC
Source organism: Cuculus canorus (assembly GCF_017976375.1). Classification (NCBI taxonomy): domain Eukaryota; kingdom Metazoa; phylum Chordata; class Aves; order Cuculiformes; family Cuculidae; genus Cuculus; species Cuculus canorus. The sequence continues at coordinate 8,594,972 of NC_071413.1, read as the reverse complement.
ACATTTTGTCCTGGAATGGTAACATGAAGAAAGAACGCGTTCAAAGTGGGAGCTGTTCAACTGGGAGTATAAGCGTACCATAACTTAATTTATTGCAAGATATTCTTGCTCTTAGTTTTCATTCCACTCAGCAGAAGTTGTGGGTGCAGCACCTGGTTATAACTAATTTTGGATTTTTGCTACTTTTTACAGAGAAGCAACATCTGAATAATGGGGGGAGTCAAGTATACGATCTTTTGATTCTTACAGTGAAGAAATTCTGACTGAGCTTTGCATTTAAAGTGTGGCTTCTTTATCTTCTAGAAAGTAGCCCAACTGAAACAGAATTTGTGCCAGTTGAAAATGCTGTGTTAATTCCAGGACATAAATCAGCTTAATTATTTGTTCATCCTAGGAACAACCCTAACTATACTATGACTATGACTATGACTTTAACATGGAGCAATCAAACATGAAATGCATTATGAACAAACTGTATAAACAGAAATGTTCTTCTAAATGACTTAAAAGAACAACGTGTTCTAGTATAATGAAAATTTCTTGAGTATAATACGTAATCTTCAAGTTACAAAAAAACCTCCAAACTAGTTTGTACCTAAGGAGTTCTTTATGCTCCAGCTGAATAAAATGGTATAGAGGAAAATTACTTGCATAGTCAATTTAGATATTCAGCTTTAACAATTTAAATTATTATTATCATCATAAGAATGCCTGTTTTAGCATGTCATTTTAACACTTTCCAAGAGAAAGCATTATCTAGTACAATTCTCTCCCCAAGTTTGTCACTGACATTGCCAGAGTTCCTTTGCCCTTTCAAAAAATACTCTGGGAAAGCCTGGGAATGAAGTTTGAGTGGCCAGTGAGCGTCCCTTGAGTGCCATGTTGTTAACAATAAAGCCAAATAGAGATCACTATTTGTGTTTCTTGTGTAGTTTTGGTCCTGGCTCCTTTCCCTGCCCTCATAAATAAAACTAATCTCTGCTAGGAACAGGCATCAACTAAAGCAGGCAGTTAATCACACTTAGGCAACATGCACGTTATTAGTTTGTCTGGCAGAGTTGTCCCACCTCCTGCGATCTTTATCTGTTTATGAAGAAAATGCGTTCCATAAATGTATTTAACAAACCAAAATTTCTCACAGTTTTTAAGTGAGTTTAAGAGAATATATTATGCAGCCAAACTCTCCTTGTGACTTGTTCACCTCTTCAATAAGATTTTGTCAGCAATGGACTTCTCATCGTGTTCTGAAGTTTATTAACTTCAAGAGGATTTCAAAGTTGGGATGACTCTTGCGAGAATAGGCTATAAACATTTTTCCCGCTTAGGTAGGAAACTTATTCCCCTTATTATCTCTGGTAAGAAATGAAGCAGTCCAACCAGCACTGAATAAAGAGGTAGGCTTCTTAATTCCTGTAGATTATGCTTTAAGAAGGGGTCTCAGTTATCATCTACTGCCACTGAATTCAGCTTTTACAGGTAATCTCAGTGCAATATTACATAATTAATATGTTCTATAATTTAGACTTCTTAAAATTAGAGTTATTAGATTATTTGAGTAATTAGATTTAACAGGTTGACCACTAGGTGCTTCTGGCCATAATAGCTGAAGTTAATATCATGTTCTGATATCTTGGGGTGAAGGTGCTGTGGATTATGAAATTTTAATTTACTTTCTCATTTTATGAAATAAAAAGAGGAATATTTAATATAAAAATTAAGGTTAAATTAAACATATATATATGGAAATACCACAGAATTTACTTCACGCGTAGAGGCTCTAGCTTGTTTAGTGCATCATGCTGAAAGGCCGCACAACAGCACTCTAAGAAAGGCTGCCAAGTAATTTTTTTTCCTCTGGTGCATGTGTTCTGAGGCTGCATTTGCAGCCTTTGAGTTGTGACTGTTGTATTTCTGTGGCACTTCCTGACGTCTCTGGGCCGTTGAGCTGACCAATTTTGACTCTTAGTAGGTGAATGGTACTGTTGTAGGCAAGGTGCCACATGTAAACCTTTAATATCATTCAGCTAAGTCTTCATGTTCCTTTGCTGTAGGTACTGATTTTATAAAAGCTTCATGTGTCCTCTGGCACTTCACAGACCTTAGAGATTACAAAGAGACTTCTTTATAACCACACACAAGTCCGCAGTGGAATTTAAAAGAATGGATGAAAATAATTGTTGCCACTTCTTAAATTTTCATTAAAAGTCTGTCTTTTCCTCGTAATATTCTAGCTTGCATTGCTGTAAACATAAACTTTCATTTTAATGGATAATTTGTAGACTGGATCCCTCTTTGTGTGATGTGTTACTGTGCATGCTGGGCTGTGATTTAGCCTCATGAGGTTGCAATAGCTGTTTAACAAGCTGACAAAGTTTCACAGAACCTAAAGTACCAGTTTTAAAGATTACATTATTTTTAACTTGTCCTGTGCCTGGTGATCTTAAGGGTCTTTTCCAACTTAAATGACTCTATGATTCTTAGTCCTAAAGATACTCATCTGCCTCAGCTGAGGCTCAGCTTTCTACGTTCTCCATTCTGTGACACACCTCCTCTCTGACATCTGTTGTTTAAATCCAAAGAGTTTTGCGTGGAGTATCCTTTCTCAAAAGGAATATGGTGAGTGGCAAGAGTCCCGTTCAACTCTTTCTAACTGGATTTAGATTCAAAGAAGATGTATGAAAGATGAATAAAAAAGCTATGAACAAGGGGCCAACAATTCCTGCCAGAATGGCAGCGCACAGGACTGAAGGAGTTCTGCAAAAGAGCATCCTGTAAAGAACTTCAGCTGATTATTTTCCAACGCATTCTAGCTGAATGTGGCTCTGTTGCAGTTTGTGCCTGAGTGTAGATGTGAGATTTGAGACCTGTTCTGCTGGCAAATTGGTTCAAATCTGAACACATTGTGCCTTCAAAAAACAAGAGTAAGTAGGAAGAGCTTCACATTTAGAAATTTTAGACTGCTGCCATTTAAAAAAAAATTATTCTGAGTAATTATGCTTGTGTTTAGCACTACTGAGGTTTAGCTTATGACAACAGATGTGAACCAAGTGGGGACATCAGGAAAAGTGAATAGAAGAGGAATGATCTTGTGTGTAGAAAAGCCTTCTCTGGCTCACACTAGTGAGGCCAGGTGTGTCAACTAGCAGTTCCCCGTGGGAAATGTCCTCATAAAATAACGTCTTTTATTTAGGCCTTTGTCATAATTTTCTTGGATTAGGAATATCGTGTTTCTTGGCCTTCTTTGTAAAAGCATTTTTTCTCATTCGTGTCTGTCTGTCTGTCTACATGTGTATGTTTTTATCTTCTACACTTGTTTCCCATTCAGCAGAGAGATGCAAACACCCTCTCCTGATGGCCCTGCAATTCCATTCTCCAGTGCCCACTCCTTATTTTTTCAGTTAATCGTCTTCTCACTTTTTCGCATGTTTCTCTCAATTCTCCAGAGGAATTCTGTATAAGCATCTGAAGTGTGATTCACTGCTGACCTTTATACTGTGTTGTGATGTCTATAAAACATTATTTGATGTTCTTTATTTTACTTGTTCTCAAAGAGCATTTCGTCTCAAGCTGATCGCTCGTGACGGCAGAATCAAGCAGCAGAGTCTGGGAATGAGTGCCATGATACAGGAGTTTTCACCTTTGATTTTTTTTGACTAATTATAAGATTAACCTCTCTTTCCTTCAGTTCATTCATGTGTACTGTGGGAACAGTATTAGAGCATTTATGATGTCTAAGTGCTTAAATATTCCTGAGGGAAGGGAGCACCGTTTAAAGAGAGATCATGCCAGCGTAGTCAACATACCTCTTTCCTCTCTGTTTCCTGCATCTAGAGGTACTAAAGGCTACTTCATTCTTTTCCACTTTTCCAAGTTGAGTGCCTCATTTCTATTTGCCATTTTAAATATATCTGTGGGGATCAAAGACTGATAGATGAACCAGTTATCAGCAATTAAGCATACAGATGCAAAATTATACTCCTAAGTACACAGTTTCCATGTTTTAGACTCCTGTAATATTTTAAATTTAATTTGAATTCAGTTTGTGAACTTTGGCCAGTATCTGCTGATTTCCTTCACTACGACGTGTGGTCCAGTTTTCGTGACTGCTTTGAAAGCCCACTGCCTGCTTAGAGTCATTAAATAGCTTTCTTGTGAACCCTTTCTCCTTAGTTTGCACAACTCATTTTGAAATGGCATTGTTTAATTGAAAGTAGTAGTAATCAACTCTTCTTTGCAAGGTAGGAACTTTTATATGACATTGAAAATCTAATTTTAGCAGCACAAAGATATATTTGACATGAGCTTTTACTTTATTTAAAAATAAAATAAAAGCCTAGTTGAAAGGAAGCAAAAATTGCTCCTAGGCTGGTGCTTTTAAATCCTAGTTTCAGTCCATAAATTTGATTGTAGAGTTAAATTGAAAAACCAGAATATTTAACAAGTAGCATAAAAATCTTCAAGAATTGGAGATGCTCTCTGCTTTAAAATGTTAGAACTTGGAAAAAAGGAAATTGAAAACACATACGAGCTTGTTATTAGCAGTAATCGAGATCTAAAAGCCATCTTGGATGCTTGTGCGTGTCTTTTTAAAGTTAATAGAAATTGTATCATGTATCTGAGACCTTTCCTAAAAACGTGTGTCTGGAATAGTTGCTAGGCATGAACTATCTAATTATATTCCTCCTCCTCGTTACAATATAACTCCTGTAACTTTTATCATCTCTAGGTTGATTCAAAGTGCTGTCAAACAGTTTACAAAAGTATTTGCCCTTCAGTTACTAGTAAAAATGTGATTCAGCAGTGAGTAAAACTAGCTGCCTTCTGGTGGCCATTTGCATCCAGTGTTCCAGTTTAGTTCCCAGAGACAATATTTCAATGTGGATGTGATACCCTAACTTCCATCCCTAATGGAGAGAGAAAAAATATACCTTGTCATAGAGCATGAGTTCTTCTAACACTGCTGTAATTATGATGGGTTAAGAGCGTGGGCTGTAGATAGATGTTAATTTTAATAATTGTGTCCCCAATCTGCCCACATATATATATATGTAAATATAAATATACATAAATATAAAAATCCCAGGGACAAAGCACAGAACCTTTATACCATCTGACATTTTTGACAAGTTCTTCAGAATTATTCTGTCTAGGATCCACTATGCTCAGCTTAATTATGGAAAGGCTGCATCTGTGTTCAAAGCTGTTGAGAGAGAAAGAAGAAAGTAAAAATGTCCGCTAGGTTTGATTAACTGCTTTCAGCTTGATGGATAAAGACAGATGGTTACTAGTTATTTTTCCTTAATGGATTTTGGAGCTCCATTTGTTAGATGAATTAAAGTTATAGGTCCCAAATCTGCCTTTGAAGCTACGCCTGCATAGCCTGTAGCAATTCTACCAAATTTCGCATGCATCCAAGAGAAAGGTTTTCACTATGGCTGTTATATATGTTGGTAAAAAGCAGTTTTGAAATGAAAACTAAAATTCAAGTGATAGTTTACAATATTAATAAAACAAGTTACAAACTGTGCATAATTCAGAAAGGAATCCCCTGCAAGGGATGATTAGTGTGAATTGTCTGTGCAGACTTATTCCCCATAAAGTCTGTTCCTGTTCAGGTATGACCTCCACCTGGAGCTTGGCAATATTTTAATAGAGACTTTAAACTTGGAGAAGTTCATTAAAGTTGCACTTGATAGTTTTGTTGGCTGGAAAGAGGAGTAAATAGTTTTATGGTGTAGGTTCATTTGCATGAATCTTTTAGCACATCTCAAATCCAGGTGGAGGAGGTCTTTAAGACAGGGTCTAATTCTACAGATATGCGCGTTTAAATACATGGGTATGAATATTTCTGTCCTTTACTTGTGTATTCAAATCTGTGTTTAGTTTTTAGGGTGTTTGTAAGGGTCTGTGATTCAGGCTCTCAGGGTACGTTCAGACCTAATGGGTATCGGGACCGTTATTCAGCAACCTATTAAATGATCTATCTAGTTTTATCTGGGGATAGTCTTAGTGATCTTAATGGGAGTAGTTGTGCTTACGTCTAAATAATTTTTGAGTCAGGGGTTAAGGTTACTGTACGATATAAATTGTCTAAAGTGGAAAATGAAGAGAAACCAACAACAAAAGAAGTCACTGAGTATACAGATTTTTCCATAGTTGGTGAATTGCCTAAAGAAAAAATACCATTCAACTAAAACACTACCTGCCATAGAATCATCAACCACCCTTCCCCCAGATCCTGAAAGAGACCTTGAGAGGTCATCTAGTCTGTCCCTTTGCTCCACAGTAGGATCGTCTCTCACTAAGTCATTCCTGACAGAGAGCTGGTCTCGCTGGCAACGTTCGAACATGATTGCGGCAGTTTACAAGCAGCCCAAACATTGCTGGAAAGTGATGGGAACGCCCTTCAGATCAGCAGCATTAAGGGAGAAATCGGTGACATTCAGTATGTAGCAAACACACATTCAATCAAGATAATAATGTAAGTCATTGATTACACACAGACTGAGGTCACGACTCCTCAACAGGAAAAATACATGGCTTCACCATTTGGAAGCAAGGGATTTGTCCTTCAAGTGGCATAAAACAGAATGCGTTCAGGGCAGGTGACACTTTGTCATGGTTGATCGCTTAATGCTTTTTGAATCATTGGTTATTTTTCATTTCATTTTGCTACAGTTTTCATTTCAAAGTCTGGCTGATGTAACTGTGAGGAGAACCTAAAAATAAGTGAATTCTGTTTATGAGAGTCGGAGAGGTTTTTGAGTGTTTGCAGATGGAAGGGGAGGCATGTCACAGATGTGCGTAGTTAATCCAAGTGATGATGAGGAGATCCTACCACTCATTCTGTTTCATCCTCTTTGCAGAACCTATGCTCAGAGGTCAGATACATGTTCTGCGGCTCCAAGTTGTATGGGATGTTTTTTTAATGTTGCCACTATCTACGATGGCTAACAAGTCATGTTGATTCCTTTACTTTGAAGGGACTGTTTTCTGGGGGCCAAAGAGAGAAGTGAGGCTATTCTTGGAGCTGAGGATGGATAATATTGGTCAGTGTCTAGATTGCACTTGAAGGTCTCATTAAAGATGTGTATTTATGCTAGCTGCAGGGTAGCTAGCATATTGATTAAATATTTATAAGGGTGCTATAGGGCCTGGATTTCAATGGGAACTAATAATCTTCCACAGATACCTGGAGTCCCTGGTGAGCTGGGATTGCTGAAGTCTGCATTTACATCATTACTGTTACCTGTCTTAGCTACTCAATTTGTCTATCCATGCTTTAGTCAGACTTTTGATTACCACGTATGCCTGATTTTCTGTTTGCCTCTACATTCATGTTGCTGTTTATGAATTTAGCTATGGCAAAAATGATTTTGCGTAGATAATACCTAAATATTTGAAAACATTTTGTGGTCTACTAGTAACATGTGTGGAGAAGGTCAGATGTAGAACAGATGTTTCTCCAGCCTGCCATTGTTTGGAGACATGCAGGAGGAAAAGTTACAGAAAGATGATGCAGAGGTGTATCTTTTTCTGATGTAGATACGGTCTTATATGACTTGTGGTTAGGAGAAAACATCTAAAAGTGAGGCAGGCAAAATTGCAGTTATATTTCAGGACCTGCAAAGAAATGAGCAGACTGTGGGCAAGGAAAATGTGGAAATCTTTTGTGTTCTGGGCACATAGGTGCTACCATTAACTTTAGAGAGACAAAGCTGTAGAAAATGGAAGATGTAATAAAACTCAAGTTGGAAAAACAGACTAATATTACAGTCCACGGTATAGTTTGTATCTTTATTTCTCCTTTATTGAGGCATCACTGTGCTGTGCTTGGTCCTAGGCAGGGCTGGAATTTCACTCTAAATGAGCCAAAGGAAATTTGCTGTCAGAGAAGAGGACTAAGAGAAACTGATATCTTTTTTTCTCCAACACTGATAGTTCTGTGAAAGCTGGTTAATGTTATCAGATGACAGGAGACAGACAAGTAAGTGTAATTTCTCAGGAGGATAACCTAAGGATGATACCTGGCTAACTTCCTAAAGAATACCTGATTGCCTTCAGGTTTTCTGGTTCTATCCTCTTTTTGGAAAGTAATGTCAATTGGGTTGATAAAAAATGACTTATTTTGGAAAGAGTGCAATCCACTTTCAGCTGTAGCTGAAAGCCTCGAGATCCATACGTGTCTGGAGAGTTAGAGAAGAAAACCTCCCTTGCAAATACAAAGGAGTGCTCATCATATTAATGATTTCTCTGATTTAAGATGTTTTGTCTATTGCAGAAAATTTACAGTGGGTGATTAGAGTTCACGTAAATACCAAGACACAACTTACAGCCCATGGCTATATTTCATATGGCATGTTATTATGAGGTCTGCTGCTTCAAAGACAGAGCTACTGCCAGCATTGGAGTCATATGAGAACTGCAGGCTGCAGTTACCTCTTTTGAAAATCATATAATGCCAAGGTGTGTATTGCATGGGTACCTGCCAAAAGGATGTACAGGTCCAGTTTGGCCATCAGTACAGAAGCTCATCTCTTTGAGATTCTTACGATTGATAAAATAATGGGAGAATTAGCTGAGGAAGTAATTTTTATTGTTATTAGCTTTTGTTAGAATTTAATATTCAGAAATGGTGAACTATAGCTGTTTCTTTACTTGTGAGTGATCTTCAGGAATTGCTGTCTATCTCTCAATTTACAGTCTTTATAGTTACTATATTTCTAAACCCAAAATCTCCAGCGTCCTAGAGGTAAAATATACTCAATTTTCTTTATGGGAGACATACTTTATTGGACAAGAATTCTTTTCCCTAAGAGCCTGTTAAATAAATAATTTGAAGACAAAGCAGAGGTTACACAGCCTTATTTTCGGTTGCAAATGATCTTTTTTCCCCCCTTATTCAGTACAGGCCTATGAGCTCAGAGAGCTTAATTCACAAAGGTACTTGACTGCATTCCTAGCTTTAGGCAGTCAAATATGTTTGCTCTTTTTACTGGGACAATTCATATGCTTCAAGTTGAGTGCTTGAATAAATAACTGACCGAAGGAAGAGGAATATCTCAACCTTTGTATAGAAATTCACTAGTATGTGTAAGAGCAAAGTCTGTTTGCCCAAATGAATTTTGTGTGTGCAAGTTCAATAGTTTCTGTATCCAGGACTTACAGCCCAACAAGTGCTTGTCAAGCCATTAAGTGCACCAAAATCTAAATGTAGGAAGGTGTTTATATATTCTCAGAAGCTGTAGTAAATCAAAGCAAATAATTATGTATTTTTTCTGCCCATATATTTATTTGCAGATAAGAATATTTTTTTCTGTCTTAGTTGATTCATTTGTTGAAACGGATTCCAACCTATTTTCTGCTGAAATTATTTTCCAAGAAAAGCCTTGTAGCCAAGAATCTCTGTAGAGAATTTGAAATGCAGTTACCCTATCCAAGCCACAGCAGCACACGAAGCAGGGGCTCTCAGGAGCAACAGTCACTGCATTGCACTGCTGAAAGACTCTGAATCAGCAAACAAAATAGAGCAAAATGGATAACTGAAAAGTTCTGTAAGAAATTCTAGTCTGAACAGAAAAACAAATATGTCACTGGCAGAGGAAGCTGACATAGAGATTGGATATGTAGAAAAGATGGTTTATGCTTCTAGGAAATATAATTCATGTTGCAGCTGGAACAGAAGAATATAAATGGAAAGCAAATGTTGGATATGGCACATGGTACCTCTGGATGAAGGGAAAGTACTGAGAGGAAAACTGTGGACTAGTAAATTACTGAAAAGAAAGCACATGAGAAATATGGTCAAAAAAAGTGAAAAACAGTGCAGAGAAAGGTAGCAGAGACATGCTGAAGGCTTTGTGGTGAACTGGAAGCTTCTACTATGCTGGAAAGTCACAGAGGCTTTCAAAAAATATGCAGCAGGTAAACTGCTGAACCAGAAATGGAGTCATGAAAAGCAAAGACAGAAGAGTGCTCCTTAGCTGGATAGAACAGAAAAAGTGTGTGGTGGTGCTTTCAAAGAAGTTGTGAACAGGCTCAGTTTCACCAAGAAATGGGAGAACTTGAACGTTTTTCCTTTTCTCGTGTTAAGAGCAGACATTGAAAGCACAGGCTGCAGCCATCGTGGTGAGAAACATAGGGCCAGCAAGACATGACAAGATGGAATCTTAAAGAAATGGGAAGGCGGTAAATTAAAATCTGTGAAGAACTGGTTGTGCCCAGAGAATGAGAACATGGAGTCAACGAGTGGATGTTTATGGAAAAGATCCTACACATTGGAGAGTTGTCCCTGCATTGTCCTTTGCAGTGATACTACACCGGGTGAAAGATGCCATTAACTGTAGCGCTCAGAGAAAAACGTGCTGGATTTGGATTCAAGAGACGGTGTAGAGATTTGCCATTCATGCTGAAGATCACCATGGAAGGAACATTCTCCATGAACAACACCTTCTTTTGCCTTTGCTTTAATTGACTTTCAAAAGTTATCACTTATCATGACAAGGCTTACCTGGTGGGGTACGCTGGAGATCTACAAAGTCCGTTTGAGAAACATCAGAAGCGTGCACAGATTTCAAAGTGCTTATTGAGGGTAAGTAATCACACAATGGAAGAGTTCAGCCAGGAGGCTGGTCTGAATCGTTTCTTTGCTGCGATTTGGCATTAGCGTGGGCTGACTGTATAAGCAGTGTTCAGGCTTCGGTATAGAATATATAGAGTGCCAGGGCAGAAGGGGATGGTGCACTGAGTTATTGTCTAATGGCTCTGAAAACCTGAGGAGAAAGACAAGTGGAGAAAGCCAAGCTTAGCTCAAAATCAATTAGCTCGAATCCATTCTCCTTATAAGTCAGATGTCATGTTGAAATAACATCCTGGTTGTTTGGAGAAGCCGCAGTTTTGCCAGCAGAACTACTAAGAAAGAGGTAAAGTATCTGTTGGATGAGTGGAAATCTTTAAGAAGAAATCTTAACGAAGGCTAGAATTGACCTCGAGACCACCATGCTAATAAAAGAAGAAGCAGCAAATGGCAAGGAGAAGTGAAAATAGTTTACAGGTTGTGTACCAGTGGGAGGATGGCTGAATGAGTGTTCACTATAGTCATGAATGACAAGCAGACCTCGAGGGTAATGTTCCTTTAAGAAAGTGACTTCATCTGTAATGTAAGCTATGTCTAGACATATGTAAACATGATCACTGGCTATAAAAATGTATATTCAACAGATTTGTCATTCTATAAAACCCCAAACGAATAATGGAATGGAAGTATGTTTGTATCCCATGTTAGGTTTGCACTCTGCACTTCAGCCTTCCAGCCTAAAATAAAATAGGTCAGAACTAGATTTTCTTTTGGAAAACCAGCTACTTCTTGTTAGCTGGTTGTGTGGTAACTTACACTCGTCTCTCAAACCAATTAGCAGGGATTTTAAAATAGGGTTAAATGCTCCTAAGTTGTATTTAAATAGTTTTAGCTGGATGGATTTTAAAATATTGTTTTCTAATTGCTTAAATAACTTTCAGAGTACACCACAGCAGATGTCACACCTCTCAAATATAGTTAATCAATTCCTTTTTTTTTTTTTTGTCAATGTGCTGGGTGTTGAACCAGTGATTCCTGTCGAAACTAAGGTGTATGTTGTTACTGAAGGTCAACGAAAGACTTGGTCTCAGGTGTGTTACATGTGTTTGCTTAACGAAGTGCCCTTAATAGCAAACCAGCAATCACCCCTTCCCAGCCTCCTAGACCCCTCTGAATGTAATAGTCACTGGATGTGGAGTAAGTAAAGAGCCAAAGGTGTGCACTAAAGCAGGGAAGGTCATTTGGGGCTTTTTGTTGAAAGAGGAGGGTGGCCAATGTGCGATAAAGCCCAATGCTAACCACATGGTTTGCTCTACAGAGAGTAAATAGCCCTGTTCTGACTAATTCTTGTCACTGCCCATCTAAAAACAGTTCCACTGAAACAACACCCTGCGTTTTTAGGCAGGAAATTCCAACTGTTTCCCATAAAGGAAACTGTTCTTTTTTTTCACTGTCTGGTAAAATACGCTTTGAACATATAAAACGTATAGCAGTTAATTTCCTCCTGAAGGCAGCGCTCGCTACGTCCCAGTCCATTCTGAGTGCTGTCAATCATTTTCTAGCCAGCATATTGTTCAGAAGGTGGAGCTGTCAGGCAGAAGGAGTAAAAGGTAAGCAAAGGAAAGCCTCTGATTCTTGCTGATGTGGTGTGAAGGGTAAATGAGATTATGTCAAACCTTTAAACGGAGTCCCCTTTCTCTGCCCCACCCCCTGCTCCTATATAACATGCACTGCAGTTAGCAACACCTGCTTTTACCCAGCCAAGGGTGAGGGCTGTGTGCCTGTTTCTTGACCCTGCTGATGGATGCTCTTGCCAGCAGCCCCCTTGGATGGTTCTGTGTGGGCGTCACAGCTCTTTTTGGGGTGACCATGCTCCACGTGGCCAAGAGGAAGCCGGTGGAGAAAGCAAATGTGCTGGTTTGGAGCCTTCTGCCTGCCTTGCTGGGGCTGCTGTGTGTGGCTCTGCTGGGTGCTGGTGAAGGGCTGTTGGTGTTTTGTGCTGTGAGCATCTTCTCCTCTGTGTACCTGGGTGGCAGTGTGCTGCTGCCTGTGGGTGACAAAGCTGTGCTTATCACAGGTAAGGTGCTGCAGATGGGCTCTGGGAAGCAAAACTGGCTGGAAAACTTTGTGTCCTGGGGTTAGATATCTAGGAAATGCCTGCTTATAAGGTTTCCTTTTATTTTTTTTAGCTGATTTTATTTGCTTTGCCAGGGATGTTTTTTTCCCAGGCAAATAAGTGTTCTGAAATTAAATAGAATAGCATCTTACTAGATGCCATTAATTTTTAGTGTCTCATTTAATCTTTACAAGTAGCTTTTTAGACATGCTTGTGAAATTAACTGTTGCAAAAAAATGTAAGAATACTTATGATGGCCTTATTTTTTTAGGAGAGACATTAGTTTCTGGAAGCCCTCAGAACACTACATTCATACATTACTTTTGTTTACTCGAATTTATCGCGCTGTTACAGATGTGTGGGTATTTTTTGGTGTGTAGATTTACTCAGTGCACACTGTCTATATAATGTATATATTTCAAGACACTGGTTTAGTGCTATGTCTTTGAAACAATGTATGAAATCATTTAGGAGTGGGTAATTTCCTTTTCTTGCAGTAAAAGTTGAGATCTAATGAATTCAGTTGCTGTTAACACTCAAAACCCACTTCTAGTTTGCAAGGATAGCTTTTTTTTGTAGTTTTATGGCTTTTCTCCAATTTCTTCTAAAACTTTAAATGTTGTTTTATTTGTGTTAATCAAACCTTGAAACTGGAATCTCTACCAATTCCTCTTGCACTGTTAATATACTCTTTTTTTTTTTTTGTTTTATTTTCTAATTTTCCCCTCTGGAAAGCTGAATTAAGTTGTTTGAGTTTATATAGCTATTATTTCTTGCAGAATTTAATTTTGTTTTATAGAGACACCTGGAAATAATCTAGATTTGCCAAGTAAGCATTAAATTTAATACAAAAGTGGAGGGGACAAGATGAACAGGAAGTTCTCCCCTTGCAGTTTATGCCAGATGGGTTTCTCCCTTCAGATGAAGACAGGTATTTGGGTAGGGGGGAATAGGGACCATTTTTTTCTCCCTTCTGCAGATGTGGGGATTGAGCTTCTTGGACATCTCCTTGCTTTCTCTGAGACTGCAGTTCTTCAGGAAAAAGCACTATCTCGGAGCTCACTCGCTTTAAAGAATTTAAACTATAGCAATAATAGGAGAGTAAAGAATATTTGGGTATATTCCAGAAAGTGGAATATATCTTTCTTTGTACCTGTGCTGCAACTGTTCTGAAGAAATGCAAGTTTTGATGCTTCTGACAGCAACACATCTGCAGAGGCTCTTGGTCTTTCTTTCAATCCAGGCTGGTATGCAATCAATCAAACCCTCCATCAACTCAAATGAAAGCTTTGCTCAACACGTTTCTTGGTTAAATTGCTCTGATTGTAGTATTCTTCTCCATACCAACTGTGGGATGTGTGACTGCGTACAGGTGCAAGGTGCCTTTAAATCACTTTTTGTGTCATTTTCTCCAATTTAGGCAAGACCTGAGGTAGACCCTTCATGGACAATGGTGATTTATTTTCTGCTTTTCCCTCCATTTCAGCCCCACAGAGTTAAGGAATGCTGCTGTGTTCTGGGCAGCTGCCACACATCGCTTGTGAGACGGCTGCCTTTGGCCAGAGAGTCAAGTAATCTTTGTGCTTTTCTCCCTAGGCTTTGTCACATATTGTTCTGGTCCTCTTTGGATGTCCCTTGTATGAGTGCCACTGTACATTATTTGTTTAAGCCAACAGATCATCAAAGTACCTTCATAAGGGAAAACTGTGCTCAGTTGTCAAAATGCTTTTTTTGCATGAAAAACTGTGGGCGTGTGGGCAGTCATTGGTGAAACATTTCTATTGATCCTCTTGCTGGGAATGAGTGCTTTAATGTCCTTAAACAGAAGCTCCTGGGCATGTGGATACTTCAGGGTAGTTTGGTAGATCCAGTACCTAGTTTCTGTAAAAAATAAATCACCACGAAGATCTGAAGTAGTGGGAATTGTGAAATTCTTCCCTCAGTTATTCTATGTGCAATGGGATGGATTTCTCCAGCTAACCTGGTCTTTTCATTCTTAATGTGTGATTCGTCTGTTGTGATGTTTAGCATGAGGTGGCAATAAATTCCCAGTAATTCTTCAGTTACAGTCAGTAGTGGCTGCCTTTCTTTTAATAGACCTACTCATTCACAAATTGTTATTTTTGATATAGAAGCAGAGGATAGGGATGGTGAAATTCTCTATTTCTTCTCTAATGAGACCTAATTACTGTTGAATTCATTTAACTGGAGTTCATTTAACGGCTCTGAAACTCTAATCAGGCTTGTTTTGATAAAGGAGTAGCAGGCACAGGGAAACACTGCTTTTTATTTCCTCTCTGCGTTATTATACCTATCCCTAGTTATTGAGCACTTTGCCCCTTCCCAAGTTAAAACTTCATCATAAAACTTGAGTAATATATAACTCTGTGACAGTGTACTCACTGGGAAGGATGAAAGAGGGAGGATTTGATGTAGAAGGAGGGTTTTCACTAAACGAAAAAGGAGGAAATACACTCAACACAAAGCTGGAACCCAGTCATGTCTCTAGGATATTTGCAGGCTTCGCTGTGTTTCTTTAGGGAATTCCAGGAACACTGGCTTCTTCTTCTCTTTCAGGTCAGGGCTGTGAGAAGCTAAAATCCTTTTTTTTTTTTTTTTTTTAAAAAAAAAAAAAAGGATTAAGTAGAGCATGAGTAATTCTCTTCAACATCTTGCACTGATTGATCCAGGCAATGTACGTGTCTCTTTTAAGTCACCTGGAATTAATTTTTTTTACCTTTCAAGACTAAAGCCCTGGTTAAAAGACACAACCCAGAAATGAAGACACAGCATGATTGGGTCTCTGGCGGTCAGATTCTATTAACTATGAATTTTGAGTGCAGGAGCAGATGCGTAAATAGCTATGATAATATCCACTTTGGTGTGCCAAAGTCACGGATTAACCCTTATAAATTCCTGATAGGGTTAAGCAGGGAGTATTACGGCTCTTTCAGAAATGAGGAAATGGTGGGAAACTGGCAGGAATCCCAACTCTTTGTCCTGCATTCAGGTTCCAGCCATGCATGTAGCTTTGGAAGCTGAGCATTTATGTAATAAATTGCTGTTGCAGGAAATAGCCAAGCACTGGGATAACTCCATGGATCTTGGTGCACATCAACATTCAGGAATATTTGCTGTAGTTACAGTGCAGGGTGTGGTGCTGTATTGTGGGACATGCTGATGTATCTCTGCTTTTACAGTGTAAAAACTGCATTAATTTTTTTTTTTTCCCCTTTTTTTCCTCCTGATATTGTCTGTCCTTTGCAAAACTCCCACAGCACAGTCCATATACTCTCTGTCTGTCTCTAGCAGAGCCCTGTGCTGCTTCATTGCAAGTCTTAGCGGGCAGCTGGGTGAGATGTTTCCTCCCTCACTAAGAAATTCCTCTTTAGATGGGAAGAATGGAAACGGGGATTAAAAAAGACACCAGGAAAGAAAACACTTAGAAGTTTCTTAAGATAGCAGCAGCAAAATGCTGTGTTGACGGGAGAGATTTGTGAATCAATCAGATTATGTGTTAAATATTCATTATTGTTACCTGGTGGGAGGAATTGCATAATTGTGATCACAATGATCATTGTGTGTTTGCTCTAACAGTGCTCACTGTATTTGGTAGTTCATTGCTTTATAAGGATGAAGTTTGGGAGTGTGTTTGAAAGATGACAGAGTGGATAAGAGAAATTCTGATGCAAGTTTGAATAAATTAAACAGCTGGTACTCTTTGGCTTAGCCTAAAAATGCCATTCTAAAGCTTTCTTAGTGTTTGAAAGCACTGAACTTCTGTGCAGGTGGAGAAACAATTGCTTGGCTTTGACTTGGTAGCAGTATGTGACAAAAAAAGTGTTTATGAGAAAGATCTGGATGGTATATGTTTGAATAAAATAACACTACTTTGAATTAAGAAATAGAACCCAACGATTTCAGTTTCAGTGCCCTATAATTGCTTTGTCCACCTGAGATTTCAAATTCAATATTTTTGTGGGTTTTTTCTCGGTCCATTTCTTTTTTTCATAGTAGATATTTTGCTATCAGGTTTCAGTCTGAATATTTGTATACACCAAATGTAGGCTTTTATTTCCTCTGCATATATAAAGTAAGCCTTGGAATTTGTCAGTGGTAAAGCATGAGCTGGTACAATCAGCTCTGAGCCAAGAGGGAATGGTCTATCAATCTTTGTGGAACGTGCAAAGGTCCAGCTCATCAAACCTTCAGATCTGATCTATTCTTCCTACTTTTATATGCATACTGGTGGCTTTATTTCATCATCTTTTTTTGTTTCATTTGCATGTATTTCTAATGTGTATCTAGTTTGGGTTTTTTTTAGTTTTGTTTTGTTTTTCAAGATGGTTTAGGACAGACTCGCTTTTCAAGTGTCTTTTTTGCTGCTTTCAGGAAGCGACACTGGGATTGGACATGCACTGGCTAAATACCTGGATAACTTAGGTTTTGTTGTGTTTGCTGGGGTTCTGTATGAGGACGGACGTGGAGCTGAAGAACTGAGACGGACCTGTTCTCAGAGACTCTCTCTCCTGCAGCTGGATATAACCAATGCCACCCAAGTCAAGGAAGCCTATCTAAAAGTCTCAGAGAAGGTGCAAAATACAGGTATAGCTTTTTTCCGTTATATTGGGAGTACTACTGTAGTGGCTGACAAGGTGCATCTCTTAACTGTTGGCTGCATCATGGCTTATGTGTGTAGGTCACTTCCACACCACAGTCTGTGGTCTGTCAGTGTATTTATATCAATGAGTCCCGTTTTCTGGGATGTATGAAAAAAGCTGGTGACTGTGGAATGGGTGCTGTGTATCTGTAGCTGCAAACAATCTCTGCTTTGATCTGGAGGCACTGTTTGACTCATTTTAATCTTTATGGAGTTGATTCCCTGCTGTAGAGTAACCAGGTGCTTTCTCCTCTTCTCAGGACTCTGGGGAGTCGTGAACAATGCAGGCATCCTGGATTTCCCTGCCGATGGCGAGCTGCTCCCCATGAGCACATACAGGCGATGCATGGAGGTGAATTTCTTTGGGGCTGTAGAGGTGTCCAAGACTTTCTTACCATTACTTCGGAAGTCACAGGGGAGGCTGGTTAACATGTCCAGCATGGCAGGTAAGCTGAACTAAAGCACCAAAGGTATTTCTGATGCAACAGAAAAAATGACTAACTTGCTTGGCAAAAATGCCAAGGAAGGTGTTGGTTGGTCTTGCTTGTCTATACACTTTGGGAATTAATATCTAGGTAATAAATGTACACTTTTTCTTTTGTTTCAGAGACTATTTCCAGATAACAGCACTTAGAGGAGACTTGTGGCTAAAAATACGCCTTTATGTAAATGACAGTAAAAGTCAGATCTTGTGCTATAGATGCGAGGAGTGATGGTTTTGTAAGGTTCCAGAAAGATGGGTGGTTAATCACATGTCTTTCTGTAATGTTTTCCAGCAGAAGTCAGTGACCGTGTTGGTTTGTCTGTCATTGAACCACGCTATGGACATGCCCAAAAGCTGTCTGCCTTTTGGAGAGACAAGGTCTCTTCCATTTGGGTTGTTTCCACCTAAAGTTTCCATCTTTTTTTAATACTTCATGTTAAAACTGGTGCATTAATATCTTTTGGAGTAAGTTAATGACATTTGCCATTTTTAAGAGTCTATGGTAAACGTTAGATGTTTCACTTGGGCAGCTCCACCTCCCTACATGTTTTTTGCTGCATCTTATGTTCTTTCCAGAACGCACAATCCTAGAATGTGGTGTGAAACATTGGGACCTTAAGAGACTGTGTGTTTATAGTTCTTTAAAAATATTTTGGATATCTTCTTAAAAAAACTTTAGCTTAACTTATTAGCAAAGTAGTATTTCATGAAGAAAATAACTTTTTACAAATTCTTAACAGCATGTAATATGCTTTTCAGTTTTATTGCATAAATTTGATCTTGTGCTTACTATGTATATATGCCTTTATAGCATGACCTTCTAGTCTAGGAGGACAGCTGAGATGCTAAAGGAACCAAAGTAATACAGTATCTGGTAGTCAACAGCTGAGAATGCTCCTTTGAAAATAAGACCTGCTTGAAGCAGGATATCATTTTGCTGGAAAGAATTTTGGCTTAAGACTTCTTAAGGTTTATCTTATTGTCTGCTTCCCACATTTTCTTTTGCCCTGTATGCCTGGACCTTTCTATGCAGTTGACATCCACCGGTATCTTGCTGTAGTGGCTTGTGAAGGTGTTACATTATGTTTGCGGCTTAGGTTGAGTGTGTGGCCTCAGCCTAGCTCTGACATCTTGTCTTCTGTTTTCTTTTGATAATCCCAAGTATGTTTTGTATCTGCACATCTGTGTTTATCGTTTGTTGCTCACACTTAAAGAAATTGGGATTGAATTATCAGAAGGGTCTTTCTGGTGCTACTCTGCCCACTAGCCCTTGCACGCACAGAGACAGAGGTCAGTCCTCTGTGTTCTCTGAGCACTCAAGTGAAGCTTGCACATCCAGTGTTTTGGGGTAGTTGTCTTAATTCTTGGCATAAATTCCTGAGCTACCTTGCAGGGTTAAACAGAGAGAGCTTCCCGATGCTGAATAATTGGCCCTTGCTGGAGTTGATAATGACCCTGCTTAAACTATAGCTGTTTACGCAGATGTTTTTGCATGCTGGCTGGTTTGGGTAAAAGTCTTCCTCTTAACACAAGGGCTAAGGGTCCTTTGGTAAAACATTAGCAGAAAAGTTAGTGAGGTTTCATTGTGCTGAATCTATTCCTGTCTGCGTAGAGCTGATTTCACTGGCCTTGAGGTGACCCTAACCTCAGACAGGGAAAAGTATGTGGTTCGATCGGCTCAAACCAATTCAAACTCAGACTTATTCAGGTGCATATGGAAGAATAATTGATGTATAATTGGCCTGACTTCTTCGAAGGAATGACTCTGTGAGAAGCTCCCATGATACCTTTGGTTGTTGTGGTACAAAACCCAATAAACAGCAGCAGTGGCTTAACTGAAAATTCCTCCGTATCAAAGTATTTTCTTTTGAAAGATCGAAAGAGATTGAGATACATGTGTAATGTTTGAAATGGGGGCTGCATTGGATGATGTGCCCAGCTGCCCATGCAGGCAGGAGAAGGAGTGACATGCCTCAAGAAGCATTGTCCATTCTGTTTCCTCCTCCCTGCTGTGCCAACAGCCCATGGTGGCTGTGATGACCCCGACATCTAGCAGTGGTACTCCATGTGGGGATAACGCCAACATCAGGGGGGATTAAAGGGAGGAAATCAAAGTGTCTTTGGATTTTAATAAAGCTGAAAAAGGGACAAGTTTGCTAGGTTTTGGAACAGAGGAAATATCTGAAATAGTATTTGGAAGATACTATTTTCTAGAAGCTTTGGGTTTGTAAACATATGGGGCCTTGAACAGCCTGATCTAGTGGGAGATGTCCCTGCCTGTCGTGGGGGGTGGAACTGGATGATCTTTGATACCCCTTCCAATCCAAACTATTCTATGATTCTATATGGATTTATTTTAAGTTCATCTAAAATACTGCCTGTCCTCTATCTTTTCCATCTAAACAAATGCTGCTGCCAGAAGGGATATAACTATAGGCAGGGCATCTTGGAGTCCTGTCACCTGAGGGGTGTGATTACAGCTTTAGTTTGCCCACAGAGGTTTCCTTCTTGCACTGTTGTTTCTGGTCTTTCCAAAACCAACTGGAAAAAAACTGGAAGATAAGTTGGCTTTATAAGGCTAGAATTGAGAATACTTACACTGTTGTAACTGTGGTTTATAGCAGGAGCTTGAAATTCGTGTTATAGTGACAGGAACAGTGGTATTAAACTATTGCTTTGCTATTTATATGAACTAAAACATTATCTGTGTTTCCAAAACCAACAATCATAATTTTCAGCAGTTTTTACTCTTCAATGTAATGCAGTTTATTTTTTCTGCCATAGAAGGTGTCTTATCAGGTGTTACTGAGCATAACTGCTATAAGCAACTGCTATTTTACAACTTTCCCTTTTTTTAACCTCTAGAAAGAAATGATTCCCTCACTGACTTGTCTTTAACCTCAGTGAGAGCCACATAATTTTGGTTGTGCTATAATCTTCCTTCTAAATCATGAAAATAGAGGCTGGAAAGAGGCACTGTCAAGCTTTATCATGTATATATTGCTCCTGCAGGAGGCATTCCACTACCAAGGTATGCTGCATATGGTGCATCAAAAGCAGCTCTGTCTATGTTTTCTGGAGTAATGAGGCAAGAACTTTCCAAATGGGGAATTAAAGTTGCTGCAATTCATCCATCAGGCTTCCAAACAGGTTGGTATTTGACATTTTGGGAAGATCTTGCTGCCTTGCCTCTTTTCCTGTAGTCCAGCATCCTCAAACAGAGCCTGAGTGATTCTCAGCAGTTGAACTTTTTCCCTATTCTTTGCGTTGCCTATGGAAATTAGGATCCACAGTTTTGCAAGAGATGTTCCCTTTGGTTCTTCACGCTAATTGCCCATGTCTTTCTCCTCGGTGCAGGGGAGAGCTCTCTTTGCTTTGAGAAAGGGCTGCATTCTGGCAGTTGATGCTTTCCCTCTGCTCTAGTTTTGCTGAAGTGAAAAAAAACCCCAACCAACCGAGAAGCGCACCCCACCCCAAACATCACTATGTGGTTGATTTGAGAGTTTTGAGTTGCTTGTCCTGCATGAGAGCTTCATGACTCACTGTCAATCCTGTGTTTCTCAATATCAGAGCTCTTTATTGAGGTGCTCAATCTTGCATGAAAGTATCTGCAGCAATACCTGTCATCCTACTTACTTGCTGTCAATATTACTCTATATAGTCCTGAGCTTTCCTCTCCGCTCCTTCGTTCTGCTGTGTTCCCTCTGCTTTCATAGAATCATAGAATCACCAGGTTGGAAAGGACTCACTGGATCATTGAGTTCAACCATTCCTATCTCTCCCTTAAACCATGTCCCTAAGCACTTCACCAACCTGTTCCTTCAACACCTCCAGGGAAGGTGACTCGACCACCTCCCTGGGCAGCCTGTTCCAGTGCCCAAATCCCCCTGGAATTTCTGTTCCAAATCCCCCTTCCACTGCTCTGGATGCTTTCTGCAGAGCCCATATGGGTTGGACTCACCTCCTGCACCTGCCTGGGAGCAGGGTGGGTGTTACACAGGTCCCTGCTCTGTGGACAAGCCTGGCGGGTACCTTAGCACAACATCAAATCCCGTTGCTGCCTACTCAACGAGTCCTGATGACTTCATGGAAGCAATTTTTATGTTGATGAAAAGCAAAATGGTCTTTTTCATAAAATCCTGTTCCCTTGAATGCCTCCCCTCCTGGAGAAGAGGCTCTGTGGGGCACTGGGTGCTGACAGCTCCCGCTTGGTCAGTGGGAGTTTTGCCTGAAGTTTTGCCTTCAGGGCCCTGCTTTACTGTTGTCAGACTTCTGGAGGAAAACTTCATGCATCAAAACAAGTCCTGGTATCTGAAATTTAAATAAATATTTAAAGATTTTTTTTTTCCCCTTTATTTGCAGTGCTTAATTCATGATAGTTAGGCATAATGCCGATGAGAAAAATAAGTTTTGGTTTTGTTTTTTTTTTAGATCTGGCCTATCCTTTATGAAAATACCAATGTCACTCATGAAACAGGAGCTTAGCACTTGGCCAACCCAAGTGAATCCCGTTCATCTTAGCTTGCCTGTCTTTCCTTACTCACATCTGTTAATAAATACTGATTAGAAACACTCAAAAAATGAAGGAGGACAGAGTGGTAAGCAGAAAAAGTACAAATGCTGACTTGACTGTGAGAGCACCTTTAAAGGCAGAGCTGGTAACCAAATGGTGCACGAACCCCATGCCTTTCATACAGTCTGTCCTTTGTGCTTTCCCTTCTCTTCCAGGTAAAAGCACTTGCAGCTAACCAGTGGTTTGGCCTGTTCTTCACCGACCCAGTTTAGACCAACTAAATATTAGGAAGAATTTCTTCACCATGAGGGTGGTGAGATACTGGCACAGGTTGCCCAGGGAGGCTGTGGCTGCCCCATCCCTGGAGGTGTTCAATGCCAGGTTGGATGGGGCTTTGGGCAGCCTGATCCAGTGGGATGTCCCTGCCCATGGCAGGGGGGTTGGAACTGGATGATCTTTAAGGTCCCTTCCAACCCAAACTATTCTATGTTTCTAACTGTGAATCAGGGTGGTGGTGGAGAATAACTTATTGACTATTAATTATATATGAATTTTTTTTTTTGCAATTCAGTCTCAAACCCACTTGCTATCCTATGATGTCGCTGCTGCAGGTATACAAGGCACATCCGAACTGTGGGATAAGCAAGAAAAGGAGCTGATGGAGAATCTCCCAGCAGACACAAGGCAAGACTATGGTGAAGACTACCTCCTGGGGCTGAAGAACTACCTTCTGCACATACCCACGTACTGTAATGCTGACCTCTCCCCTGTGCTGAGTGCTATTCTGCATGCTTTGCTGGCCGAGAGACCACACGGCTTATACACTCCTGGGAAAGGGGCTTATATGCTCCTCTGCATCTTCTGCTACTTTCCCCTCTGGTTTTATGACTTTGTCATTAGTAAGATGCTAAGAACATCGGAAGCTGAAAGCAAGAATCTCTAAGGTATCCATCAGCATTTGTCTTACTTCATGAGATAACTGGGAAAACCTCTATTTTAAGGCACTGCTATTTATTGTACTGTCTTTGTTAAATTGCATTTACACCGCCTTGCAAATGGAGGTAAATCTTTGTGTTAAGAGTAATGTTCAGGAAAAATAGTGGATAAACAGAAAGAAAAAGCTATCCCCAGATGAGGCCCTTTTTTTTTTTTTTTAATAGGAATTCCTGTTTTCCTGATGTCTTTGTATCCTGCCTTCTGTGTAAGGTATCTGACAAGGTTATATAGCTCCTGTCTGCTTCAAAAGGTACAACCAGCACATAGAGAGATGACTAACCAATATTTTAAAATGGAACAAAAAAATCCTTGAGCATCCACAACCTTCTCGAGCATTCAAGGAAGCTGCATATATTCCTGTCACTGGAAAGATTTAGAGATGTCTAATCCAAATCCTTCTCGTTGCAGCTTTAGCCCAATACAGATTTATTTTGATTTTCATTGCTGTTGGACCTGAGAAGTGATTGACCTCCACCCCTTCCCCCCCCCCAGTTTTGTGAAGTATAGTTAAGATATCTATATTTTGTCCTTTTTGCTAGACTAAGCAACATGAATTAATTGGGGGGAACTAAGAACAAAGATGGATCAAGACCTTTTGTGAAGAAGCAAACAGTCTTCTTCCTTTAATATTATTAAAAGTAATAGTGAATATATAAGCTGCCAATTTAATATGACCATGTTGGAAATTCTGTGCATTGCCTGTATGTGCTTGTGCTTCTTTAATCTTTAGTAAATTCTGATCTTGCTTCTGCTTTTTTTTGTACATTTTTTTCTTATTCAGTTCTTCAATTTATGAAGAACTGGTGATTTCTGCCTTTCTCCTGATACCTTCCTGTTTCTCCCTCTGGTTTAGGAGAGTTTGTGCCCACTCGTCTAACATCAGACAGACTTCAAATTGGCTTTACTGGAGTCCCGTGTCTTCCTTCTGTTAGATTTTGATCACTCCTTTTCCCTGAATTCATTCTAGGACATCAGATACCTTCCCTGCTCCTCGTTGTCTGTGCCCTTTACCATAAAAACATCTCCTATGCTCAGAGGGTGGGCACTCTGCCTGTATTTCCTTACCCCACTCCCTTTTTTGCATTGCCTGTCACACACTTGGGATTTGAAAGGCTGTGAAATTTTGAAAGCAAGCCTCATCCCCCTGAGTTCCCTGGTTTGACCATCTGTCCTGAGCATTGCTTTGATAAGATGCATTTCTTTTCACATGACAGAAAATTGAAAGTCATCACTTTCTGGGCTTTAAACGTAGACGTACTTTCCTCCGGTTCCTTTCTGAACAAATTCTAGGCTTCTGTCATAATCCTACTTGGTTGATGTACTCTTGCAGTCGGCTGAACAAAATCACAATTGAATTAACATCTGTAATATTTCTTCCATCTCCTCCTGCATCAGTTCAAGATTCCTGTAAATGCGCAGAGGATGGTCAGCAGGTTTGGGCCACTACTTTAATTTTTGTCTCAGTGTGGAAATCCTCCTGTCCTGTACATACTGGCAGGATTACTGCTTTTCCTGCCAAGCCTTATCTCCTTTTGTGGTTTTACATCAGTACCGCTGTTACAGACTATTACTTTTCTTTGAAAAGTGTGACCAAAAATGCACTCAGAAAATCTGGGACTATATTGATCATCCTGTCTTTTTCCTTTACCTATTCTCAATTTTGTATATGCCAGCAAAAGTGCATAATAAAAAATATTTAGAAATGGGATTTTTGTGACTGTTTCTGTCTGACCTGATCTTTTGTCTTTGGGGACCAGTGCTATAACCCTTCTCTTCCAGGGCTGCCCTTGGTCTCGTAGTAAGAGAGTACCAAGGAGGAAGATGGTGGGGACCTCTTCCAGGGAAACGGGACAAAGCAGGAGTCTTGTTTTGAGAAGGATATGATCCCTAAATGGCTTAAAGACAGCTGGTGAACTGAAAAGAAAGGCAGGTGTGAGGGTGTGCTGGATGGCAGCCTCTGAATTTTTGACTGCCTTCAGGGTTAAGAGAACTTGCTGCCAGTCAGCCTTCCTCCGTCTCAGATGAAGGTGGTTGTTTTTCGCTCAGTACCCAGTTTAGGTGTAACTTAGGTGGGCTGCAATTTTGCCCTTAGGTGCATTATGCATTATACAAACAAAATCCCTTTCAGCAGTTAACTGTTTTCTGTAGCAGTCTTCACAATGATCTTTAATTGTTGCTATGTTATTTGGCTGTAGTTACAAAACATAACTTTTTTCTTCCCTTTCTAATAGGAATATTATCTCACACGTTGCAGATGCATTAAACTAGGCATCTACTTAGGCGATTTGGGTTTTTTTTAACTTTTTTTCCCAGAAAGTTTATGTTCTAAATAGCCATTTTTCAAATTTTCAACTAACTTAAAAGATATTTTGATAAGCCTCAACTAATTGTATCAAAGATTTGTATCAAAGATTAGTTTTTAGTTCCTACAATGATACTTTGTGATTTTAAAATAATTCTGTTGTAACAGGTAATTGAATTGTGTCATTTAATGAACTGTAGTATTAGAGATAAGTTTCTTTTACTAATGGCTTGCAAATTATTCAATGTGAGACTGGGAGAGCTGCAGAATAAGTTGTGGGTGTTTGTGACAAATACGGAGATATTAAATCTCACGCTCTTAAGCATCAGCATCTAGGTGATATTCTCCCTTGCTTACTAAAAAGCCTGATCTAATGCAAAGTTATTGTAGGTTAGGAAGAGAGTCCTAGCAGTGGCAACTGAAATATTACCTTACCCCCCCCAAACTAAGCACTGTGATTTGTGCTGATTTCAAAGACTATATTTCTAATGAAAAGCATATGGTATGAAGAAAAGCATCTGACAAGTTGAAGAAGTTAGATGTAGCTCTAAAAAAGGGGTAATAAATACACACTAAAGTGCTACTTAATGCCTCACACTAATGAAGAGTGTATATGTTAAAAACACGTGTAGTTTAAAACAGGGTTATATGCTGCAGAAATCATGATTAAAGAGTAGATTTTATACACAGCCTTCTGATCTCGCATTCCTCTGGAATGCAGGTTGTGACAAAGAAGTAAAGGCTCTTGGATGATCTTTACCAAGAAAATCTCTCTCTGGTGTCTGGATGCTCCCACTTTCCTACTCAGTTTAATAGTCTGGCTGACATCTGTTAGTCATATAAACAATTGATTTGAACTGTAGCTTTGGTGAGACAAAAGGTGAGTTGTAATGTAGTTTAGTTTTGAAACTTTTTTTATTTTAGGTCATTTTTCCATCTTTATGGGGTCCCTGATCACAACAGTATCTAATGTTTGCTTCTAGCATCGCACACTGGGGAAAACAAATAAAGTATCAGGTGTGTTTGTGGTTATGTCACTCATTCACCATAAGAAAATATTTTGGTGACCGCCTGCTGAGGGACTATTTCTGCATTTAAAGAAGCATTAATGTGCGAATGGCCCCCATAGCTGGAGGTTGGGAAAGTTTTGAGTGTGTTCAAATGACAGCTCTGATAGAGAGTTTGGATAAAACCAGTGATGTAGGAGGATAGGGAGCTCTGGATTGCACAGGGTTAGTCACGTGGGCACAGGGGTTAGTCCTAAAACTGCCTTCAAGCCCTGTAAGCGGCTGAGCAAACCCTTCTGCATCAGCCTGTTTTATGGTGGCTGCCTCAGTAATGTTTATGAACGACTTCGTTCTTCTGGGCAAAGCCATCAACATAGCATTGCATACATACAGTAATCTTAAAGCTGATTTTTCATTAGTATAGGCCAAAAACAGGGATGGGGAGAAAAGGAATAGTCACTTTTTCTAATTTAATAAGCATGAACAAAAGCTTAATTTCCACATGAAAGCACTTAAAATGCAGCTGTGACTGTTAACATACCTTCATGCTATTAATTATCTGTGAATATTAATGAATCTCCAGATTTTGACAGCTTGAGTCCCTTCTCCTGTGAAAAGAGAGGGGAAAAACTTCTATTTTCCTATGAGTTAGTGCCCTGGCATGTATGAGGATTTGATTTTTTTATAGCTGCATAAAACCAGTTGTAATTCTTTCTATCAAGACGATGCTTCCAAGTCTCTGTGATGTCAAAATGCAATGTTTTTGCTGTAAATTAACTAGTCCAGGTACAGTGTTGTACAGATATGACTAAAATGGGTGTTGTTTCATTTGCTTGAGTCATAAAGTCCACATCTGGCCACCAGCACCCATCTGTGCACCAATCATGTTTGCAACGTTTGAGACAAATATGTGAGTTTGGTCACAAAGACTGGTTCTGGGATCCTTTCTGGGACAAAACTTTGCTTGATATAGCCTTTTTTTTTTTTGGCTGTGTTTTGGAAGCCATCTGGATTCCCAAGATCACGCGACATCCAAGTGTGTTGCGCATCATGCCATCATCGTATTTCTAGGAACACTCAAAGAAGCTTCCTTTGAAATAAGAGTGATGCAGAGGAAAAGCATTCAAACAAAAGATGTTGGCTCTTGCAAGGAGATTAGCAGGAGAGTATTTTGTGTTGGTTGGCTGGTTTTTTTTCTTTTTACATTTCTTTTAAGTGTTAGTATACTTAAATGGAAAGTAATGCCATTGCCAGGAAACGCCCAGCACATTGGATCCAGAGATGCCTCATATGCAGTTGTTCCTGCTGAAACTTGTCGTCTGATGTAGTGCTCCCTGGTATGCAGACACCATCACAGACGGTACGTCAATAGCCAGTGCTTTTGTAATCTAAACTGAAGATTAGAGCTGTTGCTGTTCAATTATAGATGTATTGTGGCGACCTTGAGGCGGTGGGCTTTTACTGTACTAAAGGAGGTAATTGCTTTTATTTTTAAAGCGTGACCGAATAATAAATCAAGAATCACTGACATGTCATGAAAGGAGGTGAGTTTTAAATCTCTTTAATAGGATAAATGTGGTTTAAGCATGTTGTATAGGTCATCGTAACCTAAGCTAATGAATCTGGCTTTAACAAGCTGTATGAAAGTAATTATGGAGATATAAACAGTGTCCACAGGTTTAATGCTTGGAATATGTAGGTTAAACAATCCAAGTTATATGCCTGTGCATCTTCTTCCCTTTAGCTTTGGAAAGAGTGCTGAACAAGAGGGAAACTAATCCTGTGAGCTGAGAATTTGGATCTTGCCAGCTACCACGAGTGACAATAGTAAGGATGGCTCAGGAGTCAACAGATGGCTCTCAAATCCTAGTGGAGCCAGTCCAGCCTTTGCTGCTACTCTGATCGATCAGGAGAGCTCTGTGAGGTACAGAGTGTGTAGCACTTCCTACAGAGCCTTTCAGAAGTGACCTCGTAATTTGACTATATTTCTTCTGAGAGTTTTGTGTTCTGACTGTGTTTCTACTGAGCCCATCTGGATTTGGGACTTTCTCCTCCAGGTATAAAAGTGCACATTTCAAACTTTAAAATAAAAGGTCAAAAATGAAGCAAATATCAAAGAGTGTGAGAATGAAAGATCTAAAGAAAACAAACCCACAGTGATTGGTATGAATTTTAGACAGTGAGGGATGCAGAGGAAGGAAGAAGAGTGATGCTCAGGAAATGGGTTTGAGCAAGTTCAGCATGGCATGTCATGCTTGCGTGATGTTAAGGTACCCGCTGTCTTCACACCTCCTCCACCATCCTCTTCAACACCTGACTTTAAGAAGTGCTATTTAAGAGACTGTGAACTGTGATAAAATTACTTTGATGCTTTACTTGTGTTACTTGGCTTTGTAGCATCCCATCCCACCAAACCCTGGGATGGGGTGAGCTGCTCTGGCATGGGAGGTCACAGTGAGGACAGGAGAGGATTCTCCAAGCTTGACCTGCTCTCATTGGCTCTGGGTGGTAATGGGAGAAGCAGGTCTCTTATTTCCATTTCCCTGGGAATGTTGGTGGTGGGACAATGCACACCAGCACTCCAACGCAAAGCCTGCACCAGGCTGGTAGAGCTTACTTTGTTTGAGGGAAAGAATATCACACTGTAGTTTATGTCCTAATGGAAAAAAACAATTATTGCCCTTTAGCGATAGTAATTTCCATAGCAGAAATCTGTGAGAACAGGCGTCGTCGTCTCTCCTGGGTTTCCTGAGGGCATGCGCTGTCAGCAACAAGCCCTGGCGCCAATCTAGCAGCGTATGTGCAAATTTTTGATGCATGTATGACACAGTGAACAAAGCAAAAAAGATGAAGATGTACATCTGAGAATGGCCCAAGGGTGATTAATTCCCCTGCTGTGGGTGAATCCTACCTTTTCAGAAAAAGGGTTAGAAATCACTGTTGCAGTTTCTGCATATCTCAGAAAGCATCTTAATGCCTTTAATTTCTCAAACAAACTCAATTCACTGCCTGAAGGACAAAATGCTGAAGGGCTAATTTAATTAAAAAGATGAATAGTGGAAAACAGAGCAAACACGATACAATTATTGTTTTTTAATGTATATACGGCAATGTAATCATGTCGCATGCTTGACATAGATTGAATTAAGAGAATAAGAGGCTTGAAAACTTAGCATTTTTGAAAATGTTCTATCATGTAAAATTCTGTTAAAAGTTCATGTTGGAAGAAAACATGCTGCTTTAGATGTTAGAATGGGGAGCGCTGTTCTTAAAGAAAAAAAACAGCCAAAAAAATCCCCCAAGAGGCATCCACTCACCAGCAGTGACCTGAAAACATGGCTTTGGGTCATGCCATTGCTCCCTTCATATTTTTCAAGTATTCTTAAGGACAGGAAAAGGCTGATAGTAATAATATAAAAAGGATAGATGTTAAAAATAAGAAGATAAACGATTCTGTTCAGCCTACTGTTTTAACACATGGTATGGAGAAGCAAATGGGATGTGGTGACAGAACCATGTACAGAGTAATGAATGGCTGTGTCCAAGAGGTAACAGCACAGCAGCCCAACTCCAGTGGTGTCAGCTGAACTGGAGCATCGGGCAGCAAAGGATGTGTAAGCATGAATGAGGGCAACGTGATGAATGTGCCATGTAGTCCTTAAAGCTAAACTTTAGCAAACTGGCTTTGTGCAGTGGGGATAAAAGATGCTCCCGGTCTGGGAGAGGTTTTGTCCTTGCTGGTGTTGAGGTGTAGCAGCGGGGAGTGCTGCACTGAGGAGCAGGCAGCTGCCTGAAGTGCATTTTTTTTTCGGTTTGTTTGTTTTGAAGTCTCTTGAAAGCATTGCTAAGCATCAGAGGTTTTCTGTCTGAGGAAGGGAGGAAATGTAGATTTTTCACCCTAAAGTTATCTGAGGCTTTTTAGTTGCAATATGCAGTGTCGGCACCTTGCTGTCTGTCTCTTAGGGGATTAATGACTTAAGAGGTGAGTCTTTCTGTCTATGAAGAAAAGATTATGGGGATGTTTCCCCACTGTGTGAGCTGAAAGGCAGTTCTTGTGACCTTTTGTGTATCTTACTGCAATAAAAATACCCAGTGCCTGCAGAAAATATTCAGTTCAACCGTTTTGAGGGATTTGGCTTAGAAGTGACAGATGCTTCTGGAAGAATTAATCTTCCATGTAAACATTTGCACGATCTTTTGGTATCCGCTGATAATAGGGCTGATGAAATAGGATTTGCTGTGTTTGCCCCTCTATTGAGGTCTGATGGTCTCGTATTCCTGGGCTTACATATGCCACCATGGAAACTGGTTCTCCACAGCCTCTGGTTGGTCTTTGTTTGGGCTGATCTTGAATTCCTTGCTCTTTTGCTATTTGGTGGGCAACGACACATCTAGCAGAAACAGTATTGCTATGGCTAACACGAAGGGATAGCCACCATAAGACTGAATTAACTCTGCGACAGCTTGTGGCAGCGGTGAGATACCTGGCAGGGTCCTACCTGGACATATGATGTACCTATGCAGATATTTTTCTTTCCGGAGTGACATTACTACTGGCTGCTCAAGCAGGGCAACACTTGTACTTCAGAGCTGTTACAGCTGCCTCCATCGGAGAGCTCCAGAGTGTATTTATCTCTAGGAGTGGAGTCACTGGGAATGAAGATAGTATTTGCTCTCCTATGAGGAATGGGCAGATAGATTGCGTCCATGAGCATGTCGCTGGCACGCAAGCAGCTTGGCAGCAATGCTGTCTGAGCAGCAGCAACACCTGTGGGATCCCTGGGCATCTGCACCAGGATAGCTGAGGGCAACATCCAAACACATGCTACTGTTGCAGGAGCTGCTAGCGATAAAGCAAATATCCCCATAGAGAAATGAAAGCTCTCGAGGCATGGTTTCATTAGCCTTTTGAAGCCCTGCTGAATCCTGGGTTGTTCCTGGTTCTTAATGGATGTTTCTACACCTAACAAATTCTTGGTGCAGTAATTAAGTTTTTGATACTGAAACATTTAAGTCAAGTGTCTTAATTTTTACACTAATGAACTGGGATTCCCCATGGGTTGTCAACAGAAGCTGTTTCAGCATCGCAGAAATCTCTCCGTGCCAAATATATTTCAGGAAGCAGTAGTGAAAGCAGTTTGTTTCTCCTGTGAACCTCTCCATACTATTGAGTTGTTTGTGCTCTGCTGTCTTCAGGGGTGACTTTGACAATGCAATTCCCTTTAGGCAAGGGAGATGATTGCTAATTTTTTCTCATAAGCAGCTTTCTACCCACTTCCTAAACCAGCTGAAACTCCTTTTTCCCTGCAATCTGATTTGTTCAGAGATTGTGCTTTGACTTGGGACCAGTGATAAAAAGGGAAAGGTAGATGTGGCTGGGACACAACAACACGTTGCTGGTACCTCTGTGCTGGTGCTCAGGGAGACCTGGGGGTAGGACCTCGCTGGCCAATACCCACTGGTAAAATTCCCCCCTTCAGACAGCAACAAATGCAGCTGCTTGCTTGGCTGTGACCACTCATAACTCTGTTTAAACCGCAATCAGAGCCAGCAACTCTTTGCCAATATATTAACGAGACAATTTACTACTCTTTACTAAGTATTCACAGCATATTTACACCTGAATTTTAACACCAAATTCTCTCACATACGGAGATACTTTGGGCTGTGAAGTAAGATGCAACATACTGTAAAAAATAATCCCAAGAATCCCTAAATGTCATGTTAGTTTTACCCAACGTAAACATCTCCTCTGTAGTTGAGCTATAGTCTCTTTAACTCCAATAATCTAATTGGTGTAAGACTTAACAGAGAGGCAAAGAAATGATTTAGCTGTTTTTCTGTTGTAGTGGTAGATGAAGAGGAGAATCGGGCTGGAGTGGAGGTAACCACCTGGAGCATATGAAGGAAAGAAGGGATTTCCATGGCTGAGCTGTGCCTGGGGAGAGCAGTGTTTTGGGGGTGTGTCATCTCGATGCGCGTTGCCAAGAGGAACAGGCGAAATGCTTTCTTGTCTCCAAGTGACAGAGGTGAGAATGATGAGAAGCACAGCAATGTGTCCTGGCCTGTTGCGAGGAGCTGGTAGGAGGGAGCTAATAAGGCATCTCGAATGTGAGGTGCAGTAAATTCAATTAGCTGCAGGACATCTCCCATCAAGGCCTAATGCTGCCTTTCCAGGGTGCCTGGTAGTGGCCTTGGCCTGGAAAGCAC
The DNA here is from genome assembly GCF_017976375.1 of Cuculus canorus. NCBI lineage: Eukaryota > Metazoa > Chordata > Aves > Cuculiformes > Cuculidae > Cuculus > Cuculus canorus. The sequence continues at coordinate 8,562,108 of NC_071413.1, read as the reverse complement.
GACCTACGTGGGCACGGGGGTACCAGTGGCTTAACTTGGTAATACTGAACCGTACCCAGCCCCTAGAGCAGACTAGTTCATGCTGATGCAATAATCTTACAGCTCTAAAAACCAAAGGACTCTCTCTGTCATGGCAGCTTTGAAGCCATGTATTTTGTAGAAAGATTTTGCTCTTCTTATAACAGCAGCATCGTTGATCTCATATGCATTTTTAGGACTGGGTGTGTGTCCAGTTGCTGACATTCCAGCAAACCAACAGGTAGCTGTTTGCAATGAGCAAGTCTGGGCTTCTGTTTTTGGTTTTTTTTTTTTTAATTTCTCTTTGTGCACTCCCTGGATGCAAACCTGGCAATAAAACCAGCAGACGCCAACTTGAGGGAACTAAGGAGGTGGTTTACAATCAAGTGTGCAGTACACGCTGTCCCAACATAAAATTAACTCTGCAAATTTTCTTTCTGGGCTAAGGAAAGAGAGAAGTGCCAACCATCCGACCTCCTTGCTGTCACGCATCCTTCCCTCCTTTAGCTAAACTCGCTGAGCTGAGGCAACTGATGTTCTCATCCTGAGTAAGTGCTTACTGCCAGAAATGCTTAGAATGAGGTTCACAGGATGTTCTGATTAAATTCTAGATCCTTGCAAACAATAGAAGCCAAGGGAAAAAAATACAGGATTTGAATTTGCAAATGAAGTATTATTTAATCCAAAAGAAATTGTGAAATCTTCCGAGGCATGAGAACCACTGCAGTTTCATGCACATGCAGCTGGCTGTCCAGGATCTTGCCAGGTCTCCTCCTTTGTTATTCTAAGCAAAAACCTTTTTGAGGTGAGGAAGCAAGCCCCAACACCAGCAGCCTCTTTTCTTGTGGTCATCTAATGTTCACACAGGAAGCACAAAAGGTTTGAAACCCCTCGGCAGACTTAACTCCTTGTTCATAATGTCTGAATAGATAACATAGATGTGAATTACATAAAACCAAACCAAACCATGAGAAGACCTAAAAAATGTGAGAAAACTGTCTCAGCTTATGGACAATATAAACTAAAGAGAGCTGTCTCCTCCTTTTTAGCTTAATCTTCCCATGATAGTGGGTTCTTGGTTTCTTTCTTTGTGCCCATTATACCCCTCAGGCTGTATGTGGATAGAGATTGCCATCAGACAGCTTTAATTAAAGCACATCTTTCTCTCCAGAGGCCGTACAGACCTCTTAATTCCATCTAGGCAGATTTAATTTTTCACCTTGAAACTTCTTCTGCTGCTTCTTTATTTAGATGACTGCCTGGCTGTGCTTCTTAATTAGATGACTGACTTTTATTCTTTCAAATCTTATCCGGAAATACTATTTTTATAAATTCTGCAGAGATCCAGAGAAATATGAATGACAGTCTCTTAATATTCCATGATTTTGCAGCATCTGTCACAGAGGGCTTGCATGATGATGGGGTTTATGCAGCCAGAAGGGCGAGTTGTTCTGCAGCTAAGAAGGAGATGCTGTAGTTGTGTCACAATCTGCCATCTGTTGTGAAAATACAGCTGAATAGGCAGAAAGGGTGGAATTTAGATCATGATCGCATCCTTGCATTGCCTGGTGTCCTCCTTGTCCTGAAGAAATACCACTTGGCTTCAACGAGGTAAAATTGTGGTTGGCCAAAAGTGATGAAGTCTGCGAAAACAGCCATATGGTGGTCAGCAATGGATGGTTGACCCTCTGCCTGCTAATGAATGGTGTGAGCTCTTCCTGAAGCTGCTTCACAGACGGTAGCTGGAAAAGCTCAGCCTTTCTGCGTCTGGAGGTACGTGAAGCTGTGGTGGATGGAGTGGGCAAGGTGCAAAGGGAAGGGAGAACAGAAGGTAGCACCAAGACAATCTCATCAGAGAAATTCTGGCAAAGACAGTCTAGTCAATAGTTAGTGGAAGATCTTGGATTTCAGAGCAAGGTAATCTTTGCTTTCTCACATACTGAGACCCTTGGCTGGATCACAAGAGTAAATTAGGTGTAAATTTTGGGTGCCTATGCACTGCTGAGATGCCTGCTTAGAAAAACCAGAAAATGGGAAAGTCCCCAGAAGTCCTGGCAGAGCTAAGCTATGTCCCCTATCCTGGCTGTGAGATTCAGAAAAGTGAATAACTGCTCCAGTGTTTCCCCTGCAAGATGCGGAGAGTGGGATTTATTTTCTTCCTTAGCCTTTGAATCCCAGGCAGCTGAAGGGATGGTCTGACTGTGCCACAGACAATAAGGCTTCATGGTGTGCACTGTTTGCAAAGGGAAGCATCGAGCTCTTTCTGGTCTTCTAAAGTGGTCTTCTAACTAAATCTAAGATCCAGTCAGTTTAAAGGTATATGAATGCCAAAATCTTGCAATACATTAATTGGACTTGGGAATTAGTTATTCAGTGCGTCAGAGCAGTAAATTGTATTTTACAATTTTTAGCGTCTCTCATCTTGAAAAATTGCGAGAAAGTTTAAAACTAGATGAAAGAATATGAAAGAGATTAATTAATAACAGGTATGATTTGCCGCAGAACACATTTATTGTTTTAATTGGACATATCAGATATCTCTGTGTAGGAACATACATACCATTTTCTTTTTGCTTTTCCTGGATTTGTGGAAAGGGAAGATCATTTGGCAAAGAGGGGGTAAGAAAAAATTATTCTCAGCTGTACAGTTTATCTTATTTGGAGCTCTTACAGCCCTTGCCAGCTGAGAATTGAATTTACCATCCCAGGAAGGTATGAGAAGTTCCTTGTGCTTCTGCAAACCATAAAGTGGGCTCCAGGAAATAAGACAGCATCTTCTCAAAGGAGCAAACTTGCTATCCCCATCCCTTCAATAAGGGGTTCTTCAAATGGATAGCATCACCAGCTTTTGGCCATGGGGACTGCATCTCCAGCAGAGAGCAGCTGGAGCTGAGGGCTGTAACCTGTTTCCTGTGTTTGCACTCTTTCTTAACTCCAACTGTACAGCTGTTTGCATAAAGTGCAAATGATCCTAACCCAGAAAGACAGGGGTGTTTACAGAGAGCGAGCCAACTTTGCACAAGTACATTTTGTTGCTGGGCTTGGGGTCCCTGTGAGGTGGGGGAGCTGCTGACAGTCTTTGAGACTGGATTTGCACAGAAGTGCGTTCCGCCAAATGTCTCTCTGGTACACTCCAGTGCTGCATCTCTATCAGACATGAACAAGTCACATAAATACTGTCACTTTTTGTAATGTTCTATAAATCCACAGGTACTTCAGCTTGCTACAGATCACTAAATAGTTTAACGTGTCCTGCTGCCAGAGGCGTTCTCCAGTTCCTTTTTATTGAGCCAAGTGATTTTGCTACTCTGGTTATGAAGATGTCCAGAGATGAAGCCTACTCTGCTGCAAGGCACAGCCCAGTCCCTCCCCCAGGTTGTATACCCCCTCGAGCCTTCTCCTCCAGGTACAGCACTTGGGGCAATGACTGTTTTTGTACAAGTGTGCGTCAGCCAGGAGGTACAGGGGAAAGGAAAATATTATTTCAGCTGGCTATGGTTGTGCCAGTTAATTTGTCTCCGGGATGTAACTGGAAATCCAATGATGCTCTTTAAGTATTTAGCTAATTGGAAAATGAGTTAATTTTTGTGTCAAGCTGTGCAAAATAGTCAATGGGTGTAGAATCATGCAAGTCCAACAGCAGTCTGTTTGACATGCTTCTGATAGCCTTTGCCTTTTCATTTTCTCTCTACGCTAACAGAGAAGTTAACATTATTCATTCTTTCCAGAAAGAAAAAACAATATCAAGTGTTCTAAAAGCTGTGACCTGAAGGCTTTCATTGTGTTGTGAAGTCAAGGACAAGGCTTGTATTCAGAATTGCAGAGAGGTAGACAACAACATGGATCAGCATAATAAAATTATTCAGCTTGAAAGAAAAAAAACACACACCAAAAACCTGGAGACCAAATATTTTCTGGTAAATGCAGAGAAATGGGTATAAAGAGATGGTTGTGCTCAGACTTGTAAAGACCAAATTACCTTCCCAGCAAAAGGGCCACTAAGTGAGGTTTCCATCCCACCAGCAGCTGCTTCTTGCTGATGTCGGTGGCTTTTCTGTGAAATAATGGGGCAATTACGCCTTCTTGACCTCAGGAGTTTTTGTAGGGAATAAGAAGAGAAGC